>NW_004668230.1:0-686783 GCF_000342415.1 Theileria equi strain WA | reverse complement strand
GGTGGGTACATTTCAAAACGGTTTTCCAACAATCTATGGATAACTTTATTTCATCCATGTATTCTTCATTGAATACAGATGCTGAAATAGAGATACCGCAACATGATTCTAATATAGCAACCAGCAAGGAATATTGTTCAGTTTGTCTTATGCCTGAACTATCGCATAAACATATGTTACAGCAATGTATGCGTTGTTGTGTTCGTGTACATCATAGATGCTATGCATCATATCGCCCATTATTCAATCCAAAGGTGACAAAACAAGAAGATTCATTAACAAGTTGGTTGTGTGAACCATGTGAACATGAAATTGGCATAACATCAAGATACGATGTAAATCATAATAGTGCAATTTGTTGTGTATGTTCCAGTAGTGGAGGTGCTATGAAAAAAGTAGGCACTAGTTTCCATGCCTCTAACAAGGGACATCTTTCTTCTCCGATATGGATTCATCTAGTATGTGCGGTATTTTTGATGCCAAATGTAACGTGTTTGGATTGGTATGCTCTTAGTATGTGGGATCTTAGGGATATTAAATATAATGTTGTTGATTGTTGTAGCGTTTGTCGAGTATCTGGTGGATACACACTAAAATGTTCTGATGATTCGTGTAACTTAAAATTCCATCCAATGTGCGCCTGGGTTGGTGGAAATTATGTTGAATATTCACCATTTCACAATACGGCTACTTTAAGTTCAATGCTTAAATATGATTCTACTTGGAATGATGTATTTCCAGCCATTTGTTTGCGCCCATACTGTATAAAGCATTCCACTGAAAAGTTTAATGAAAAGGTTGTTAAGGAACAATCTCTTAAGAGGTCGTTTGCTTATACGCATTATTTGTACCATCCTGATCCCTTTGGAAAACAGAAGATAAGACCAAGAATTTCCAGGCTACCGTTAGAACCTATATATAGTCCAGTAACAATTACAAAACAGGGGGCCATAAAGTCTGAACCCAGGGTGGTTCCCCAGGGTCCTCTTCCAATTGGAGGTAAAAAGATAGGTCCTGATGGATTTGGGTATATTACACAGCCAAAACCGCGAATAAAACTTCAGGAGGTCCCGCATCCTTATCATTCCCAACCGACACTGATTTCTATAGTTTATGGGTTACCTCGTGCACTTTCAGGCGAGTCTCCCAGATATGGAATTAATGCTATAACTACCTATTTGGGTACAAAGGAACAAACGAACTTACCTGCATCGCGGCATAACAATGGAAATGTACCCAGCAACATTAGAAGTTCTTGCAACGGACCACCTGTTATGATTGGGCAATATCCAAAAAACAGAAACGCCATCAATCAATATTCTCACTTCCCAAAGGGTGCGTATTCACATCCAAATCAGAAAATCTACAATCCAAGATACAACAATATACAACACAAAAATTTGAATGCAATGCCTTTCGATCCCCTTTCTGCGATGGTAAGCAAGCTCATATACTTCTATTCATATATACATTTAGAACAAGGGAAAGCGACCGAATACTTTCAAACCTCCGGATAATAAATTTTTTCAATAAGTTAAATTGTGGTAATTCACTCGAATTTTTCATGGTGAATAACGTACTTGCACATATACTAGATACTTCTGTCCATGTCTTATAGCTAGCACTTTTACGATCCATAGCAATCTCTGCCCTAGTTTTATAGCTATATGAAATGTGCGGATCCCGTCAGGCAACACAACTACGAGGATAACGACATCTTCTGGAAACAAAACAGATGTAATTCTATCGTGGTCCTGATTTTAATACCTAGGATACAAATACACTTTGGGCTATATAATTCAAATCCCTAAAAACTCGATGGATGCTAGGAAATAAGGTTTGTGGAATAATTAAGCTGCCGTCATAACTATGACCATAAGCTGGAATACTTGTACACGGACACGTGGCTTTTTGAACAGGTTTGCCGTACTAAAACTCTCCTCGGTGTGTAAATGTGTTGTAGAAATAAACAAACTAAATCTTGTCTTCTACTGTTATAGTTAATATATTGACAATTTCTTATAATATTAAGGTATGGCTCATGTTAAATATCGAATGAGTAATACAATATCTTTGGAAATGTCGAATGGGGACGTTGACTTGACTTCAAACACCAGATACTTCAAAAGAGTTTTTACATCTGCTGATTGTTAAATATCAGCGTATATTCGTATGATGAATGCTATTTTACACCGCAGTATTGATACTTACTTCATCTTTAATACTGGATTTGTGTGTTCGGTGTTACACCCTGGGACGATTACCATCAAATAAATTACACAGAATACACTCGAATATCGGAAGTGAACCAAAAATGACCTATAATTTAGGTGGTGGTCAAATTTTGATGAGCTGCTTCAGAAATAAGCAAGGACTATTGATTAGGACATATGCAGCTAGAATCAAAAATCCAAAGGCATCCATAATTCTAGTTCATGGTGTTAGATCCCACTTCAGAGCTGATTACTCCGCATATAACCTTGATTGGCATTGTAAGCACATTGGCGATTCTGTAACCAGCAAGGCTTTGGAAGTTAGTACCATGGAATTTAACCATGTATTTGCAAACTCAAGGTTAAACTCTAATGAAACATTTGATAACCAATTTTTACATGGAAAGAATGTTTTGGATACAACTCCAAGGTTTCAATATGAAGGTAGTTTTATTGAATGTTTAAATAATATGGGATTTTCCATCTATGCCTTAGACCTGCAATCTCACGGGTTATCTGAGGGTTTTAGCGGGAAAAGGTGTTTGGTTAACAAATTTGATGATTTTGCCCATGACGTTATACAATTCATAGATATTGTCAAACGTAACCAATTCGAGAACAAGGAAGAAAAATGGAACCCAGATTTGTTTACTCATGATACTGTAAATGATGGTAATAAGTATTATTTGGGTGGTTTATCAATGGGTGGAAACATTGTCATTAGAACAATTCAATTGTTCAATAAATATTCAAAATCCAAAACAAGGCTTGTTGATGGATTGTTGTGTTTGTCTGGAATGCTTAACATAGACTATCACTTTTCTGGTTACCTTAAGCAGGCCAGTTTCCCTTTGATTAGATTTTTGGCTAAGATAAGACCACATTGGACTCTGATCTTAGAAGAAGCTGGGCAATATGCTGAAACAATAAGTCTATTTATGAGATATCACGTATGTTTATTCACTCACTAAACACAAATGTAGGACCCCCTATATCATTCCAAGAGGTTGCCATGCAAAATGGTTGTCACATTGTTCGATGCTACAAAGACTTTAGAAAGGGATATGTTATACTATCCAAAAGATTTGCCCACTTTGGTGATACATTCCACAGATGACAAAACTTGCGACGTAAAGGTAATTCTTTGAAAAATATGTAAAACTTGTCAGGGAGCAAGGGATTTTGCAAATGTCCACTTTAAAGACAATGATAATGTTCAGCTTGTCGAAATAGATGGAGAAGCTCACGTTATATCTTCTCCATTATACACACCCATAGTTTCACCTATCATTTCCAAGTGGTTTGATGGATTATCCAAAGCTTAGGGCCCTAAGTTTACCCGAAGTTTTAATCCTCTTGTGGGAGCTAGACGAATTGCGCATTGTATAACCAATAAATCGCAATATGGAGAGAGAGACAAACCGCATAGCATGGAACTTTCATGTATTTTATAATTTAATACAATCGAAAGGTTGTGATCGTACATAAGTTTACCACAGTATATATTCGCCAGCACGACTAGAAGAGTTGGGTCCATTATTCCTTCAGCGTGTAGGTCAATTTACATAATGGAATCTTCTGAAGAACAAGAAAGTAAAAATGAAGTTGAGGAGTCGAAGAACAGCTCTTCAACGATTTTTAAGGGGTTTTCTAAAGGTTTGATGCAGTATATGTTAAATAATTGTAACTCACGATTTAATACTTACATATAAAAATATTTCAGCCTTTTCTACGGCATTCCAAAAAAGAACAGACGCGGTAAGTGGAGTTTTAGGCTGTTATGTTTGTAATTTCATTCAGACTCCCACTTCTTCAGTCAATGTTATAAAAACAAAAACGAAGAACAAGGTAAGATTATAAAGAACTTATTTAATCAGTGGCATATACCTTTACAGACCATACAAAAGAACACCGCCAGAAGTATTCCATGTCAAACCAGCGAATCAAAGGAAAAAAAATACAGGAAGATCGCAACTCGTGGAGGTATTTTAAGGATACTTGTTTAAATTACGCTAAACTGCAGTTTTAAAGCTTTTCAATCTCATAAATAGGACAAATTAGTCGTTTGATGTTGTAACATATTGGAAACATCTATTTATTTGTTGTAGCTTTCTATGACCAGAACATTCCTGTGGATTTTTATTATGAGCGTCTCCCATGGCTAAACTTTTAAGGATTTTAGAAAAGGTGATGCCTTGTTAGAGCACAGAAACGGATACCACAGTAATTGAAGGGATAAACCCCAAAAAATCCATTTTATTTATGTAAGTGTCTCGTATCTGGTAGTTCAAACTACAAACTGTGATCCATGTGGAATTTAGATCCTTTGAGATCACCACACAGGGTCAGACGTCCTGAACTAAACTTCAGTTCTTAACCTGTATATCATTATAACTTTGTTTATTTATCATAGATTGTTTCAACCAATTTTAACGCATCTTCAAGCACTATTGTGTGTATGTAACTATCAATATCTTCAAAACCTTTTAGTTATGAGTTTTTGTATTTAATATCGCATCTGTCGCTCTTATATTCAAAGTAATATCTGTATTATGACCAACATCAATACATTAAAATCCTCTGCATTGATACCTGGCGAACCAGAATACAAAACAGAATTCCATGAGCTAAACTTAGCTCTTTTAAATATACCAAAAGATGTCGATGTGAGGAAACTCGTTCGTTTTAGGCCATTACAGCCTAGACATTCTGTTGCATTGCAAGATATGCATTCTCAACTCTTTCCGATTCGTTATGACTCCAAATTTTTCGAAGTGGCTTGTGCCACCGAAAATGACTCGATATTCGATACACATTGTTATTGGAGTTCATTCAATCTCTCTTCTTACAATAGCGTTAGTTTGCGTATGTTTTGTTCATATTTTTCAGCATTGGGATGACAATCAGATAATGGGAATAGGACTCTTTTTTCCGAAAAAATATTTGGATTACAACAAAAGAACTAGGCGTTATGATATTGATGGATATCTTGCATATCTGAAAGATTCTTCCTTGTACTATAATATATATGATCACACTTTAGATCCCACTTATTATGATCCTGAATTTGATGAATACATTGTTGGATTTGCCACAATATTGATAAATCTAGACATCACAAACAACCTGATTTCAGACGAAGACTATTACATTTTATATAACTATTACAAAGATAAGCTGGGTCCCGCTATTAGAAATAATCAGTCACCATCAAATAGCAATTCACAGTATCAGGGCAATCCCGAGAAGCACATTACTGACTGTATGAAGCTCAACGTCTCTTTCATGGACAAGACATTCTATCAGGTCATATACAACCAATTGTACAATAATGATGCATTGTTAAAGTATATTAAAAGGTTCAACATGAATGATCTTAAGACGTTATATATCCTAAGTGCGGGTGTAACATTAGGTTTACGTAGGAGGCTTTTAGGAACTACTTTAATACTATTCATACAGGTTACGGTTTATTTTGTTCACTTTAATCTTTTTCTGTTCGAAAATAAATTCTATCATTCTCTAGCCTATTCGGAGGCATTTAAGCAACATTTGACTGTGAACAGGAGATTGCTGGAGAGCATACAATTCCACTATAATACTTTGTCCTTGGGTAATAAACACGTTAATCTCTATTATGATCATGTTTTAAATTATAGAAAGCATTATATAGGAAACCACGATATCAAAGAAAATGAGCTAATTGAATATGATACGCATAAAAGTACTAATTCTGACAAAGATGATTTGCAAATGCCACTGGCACTATACTTGCACACAATATCATACAATAATCAAGCATCAGATATGTACAAACGGTTAAACTTCTATAAAATTACAACCATTGAAAACTATTATACAATTAGAGAAACAAAATATGCAGCAAACTTTCTTGCTCATTTCATAGTTTCTCCAAAAAATGCAGTATGACTTTATCAGCCATGAAATAAATTATCGTTCAAAAAATTGGATAATATCCTATACTTTTTATATATAATTAATACTTTACTTACGATTTATGTCCTTCCTTGGGGGTGTCCAAACCATTGGGTACTCTGATAAATTTGAAGCCTTCATTCTCCAAGTGAACTCTCCTCATTTTGTGAAAATGCGATAAATGAGAACTCAACCATTCGTTGTGCCCAAAACGCCACGGTTCGTCGAATTCAATCGTGATTTTGTTTATTGGGTCACAAATCTCCATTAGATAAGGTCCATGAATATACGGAGCAAAGGAAAACACATCAAAGCGTCTTTCGTGCTCTAATAAATCATTCAAAGATGATACAAGGCTTCTGGAATTGAATGTTATTCCATACAAAAGATCTCTGTGGTCTACACACTTTGCAATTCGATCTCTGATTTTTTTCAGGTATAGTCTATTACTGCTGGGAAGTGATTTATGTACCTATATATATGCGTTTGTATGCTAATATATTTACTTCTACATTGTTGTGTCGAATGCACATTTCCAAAAGTTTTAATGAAAATAGTAACGAGTTCACAAATCTCGGATCCTAGAAGTAAGTTTGCTAAAAAACAAACAAGAACAAACATGTCCTGATGTATACGATGGTATTCCAAATGATTCTAGTGAATTTAACATGAAAATCTGTTTGTGTGTTATCGTAAAAGATATATAACCTACCGCAGTTTTTCTGCCCAGTATCCCGTACATAGACAATGATAGAGCTGATATTAAAACAGGATCCATGGTTTTTATACCCCAAAGCCTAAATAAAAACATATAGTTCGATGTAAGGTGGACCTCTTCAGAAATGACTTATTTAATTTCTCAGAAAGAGTTTTATTGAACAAGCCATAATGTGCCATTATTGTAACAAAGTTTGCCATATCCTATAAATAGTATATATTACTTATTAAACAAACAATCGATCCTATATGTGAAATCATGCGAAGCAATCTTGTAGAAAGGCATCTTGTAAACTCTATGCCAAATGGATGCTTACTATATTCGTTGTCTTCTTTGTCATGGAAATAATTGCTAATAGTTATGGTTGAGTGTAATATTTTCAATATTTGTAAAGATTGAAAGGTGTCCAAACGTTGAATAACTGTAGGTAAATGTTATTGTAGCTAATGATAAAATACCTTCATTATCAAGCAACGTCAAAAATGCCTTCGTTACAAGACCGTGGCTCATAAAACGTCCTTTAGAGCAAGAAAATATGACCCGTATTAATTCATTATCATTTACTTCATTGATATTTTTAGCGATAAACGTCCTTGCAAAGGCAATCGGTTCTGTTAAGTCATCTAGAGGCAGAGATTTTCTGGAAAAGTAATTCGTTACATATGCTGCATTTTGAAGAAACTTTACAGTATGGACGATAGACCAACGTAAATCACGCTCTTTTGTATCTTTCTTAAGTTTATTATAGAATGTTCCATAAAGTAGATTCCAGTCGGCAGATTCCATAGAAGAATCATCTTCCGTCAATTTTCCAAGTATAGTTAACAATTTTGATGTGTCTAACGTGTCCAAACTTTTATGGCCGATGTCGTCAGCCGATATCCCAAATTTAGAGGTTCTTTTATTTGTTATTTTTGATTTGAAGTCGAACGAGTAACGCATCCACGGCATTCGCCGCAAAATCCCAAAATTACTGGTGCACATTTCAAGATTCTCAGCATTGTTGGATTCTATTGCCTCGTGTGTACCATTATCTATTTGAGTTCGTCAAATATCAGACCTTTTGTAGGATATAAAGAGATATTAAGACAAAATCTGAGTTACTGGTTATTATCACTACAATTTTCATTCAACGAATGAAGTTAAAAACTTAAATACGTAGACAAAGAATAATTGCAAGACACCATACACGTAACACACAATCAGTAACTGAAGAATTAGTTGACATCACCTTTAAACAAAGGATTCATTAAAGGTTTTAAAATACAAATATTTCAGTTCTTCAATGAAGAATCTAATGCAATCTGTGCGATGTTCAACCCCGAATAGAGTAGTTTATATACATTATTACACATTGGCTTCCTCCTTAAAATCCAAATTGCACGATATTTATCATAACTTACAAGTGTAAGCAACTCTTGGGATGGTTAACATGTTTTTGGCGCTCCAACTATCGTTCCATCAAATTTGCAAATCACTTCAGCGAGAGTGCAAAGTGCTTATGACTTAGAGGCTTTGGACTGCGATAAAAGGTTCGCCCTCAATAAACTCTCTTCATTCAAATCCGGTACAAGTAGAACAATATCAGAATCAAGAATTGTATTTTGAGGTTGATCTTGGCTTAAGGCCTTGTTATATCTAAAAATACTGCCACAATTCGGACAACCATTCTCCTAAATATGTATATAAAGAATACAAGGTTTAAAACCAACCTCTGTGTTTGAATCTTTGAGAAATTGCTTAAAAGCCTTTTCAGATATACAACATCCACACTTCCGTATAAATACACCACGATTAGAACCGGAAAATTCGCTGCGTAAAATCGGACAAATAAACCTGCCGTTGTCCTTAGATATCTACATATTATTTATCTACAAGAATATTATAGGTAACGAACAATGAATTTGACATCCTTTACATCCTTTAGACCTTTTATATGCTCAAACGATGATTTGGGTTTTTTTGATAAAATATACTCTATAACGGACTTCTTATTATACAAGAGTCCTAGTTTACAGGCTACAATAGGTATTGACAGTGGTTCCTGTGTTATACATTGGAGGAAGAAAATGTACTAACCTGAGATAACGCACAAATTGACCATCTGAGTTCTTTAATCTTATTACTAGTCAAGTGTTCATTTGTGACTCTACTCTGTGTGTTTGGCAAATAGCCCATACCACCGATGTTCCTGGTAAATTTATAGCCAGAAGTACGCACCAAATCAACGCGACTTGGTATACTTCCACCATCCCCTCCCATTTCTAAGACTTATTTAGTGAACCAAGTAAATTAATACATTGAAATCCCCGTATAGTGCCTGTACTCAGGTATAGAGGAATTAAAGTAGATGAATTCGCACTATAATAATCATGCTAACAAATATCAGGATTATTTAATTCAGTGTATCATCCAAATTTACTTTTATTAGAATCATACGGCGTAATAATCGGTTATTGTCGCCATAATCGCATAAACGTATAGAATCGCAGTAGATTAACCTAAATAGTCAACAATGTACCTCAAATATTACCTAGACTCTGATTGCAAGCGTGTATATACCATGAAGGTTCGTACATAACGTTTATATATCACAAAATTTTGCAGAACAAGGGGCCAAATGGTGAATTTTGTGTTACGGCACACCCTGCTAGATTTTCACCTGAAGATAAGTATTCTAAACATAGAATTGCCTTGAAAAAACGGTTTGGCTTATTCATGTCCTAATATAGGATACAACATTGATTAAAACTGAGCTTATACCCATATACGCGGCAGTCACCCTTGCTATTTAACTGGTTTACGTGTATCATGACCTCAAACAGTTTTTTTTGTTGGATTTGGATCTACTTTCTCGTATTACGCGTATCAATGCGATACTGGGTGCACTAGGCGCGTACGGTTCAATGCTGTTGGCTTTTCCATACTATAATATATATTTTCTATGTTTTATAGGTATAAAATTATCATTCTTTATACTAAAGCTATTGTAGATAGATAAGTAGTTGAGATAATAGGAGCAATTGTGTATACCGAGGGAACCATTCTTCTTAAGGAGGAACCGTCAAAAGGAATCCAAAGTTTTACCCTGTATTTGAATCTTCTTGTAGGATAATATATGCAATTTCCTCTATAGACCCCTAAAAGAACTTGCACACTGTCTGAGAGATCGCTTATCCCCACCTACACTCTGGTCGACGAACAACCGCGACTACTCTCTAATCGAATTGAAGTATCCACAAATTTGTTATTAATCTATTAGTACTGTATAGTAGTATAGGATTCTTCGTCCTTTTTGCTTGCAAATCGCTTAGGTCTTCATTGATCCATAGAATCTCACCTCAGTGACATATATCAGTGTTTAATACGCAGTAACTCGGCATTCTATGATATAAATCAAGAACTAGTGATTATATGGTCATTTGTTAGGCTTAGTACGCAAGTTATATCCTGATTTGTACGAATTTAGTCCAAATGCCATATTACGAGGATTCTTCCTGGTCACTAGATTTTGGCGATACAGCCGTAGAATCTAACAATATTTATGACAAGGAAGGAAGTATATCCACAATGTCCTCTATTTCAAATGACACTCGGCCCGTGAATGAGCATTCTTTGGGCTCAGATGGATTGTATAATTCCATTTACGATTATCATACTACCAAGATGGACGATCAGACACCATTACTACATGGATACGCCCTATCAGATGTATGTTATAAGCGTTTTCAACCATTATTTTGCAGAACAAAGACAGTATGGAACATTATCTAGGCATCATCTCTAGGTTAAATAACGACATTGAGGAATTCTCAAAGCTTATCCAGACTCTTGCACTATTTAAATACTATATTAGAAATCGTAAAAGTACGACAAACATCAGTGAGCTGCACAAACGATTTAATGGTGTTTCTGCGAATTGCTGTGCACGCATTAAAGACATACAAGAACAACTAGCAAAGCTTAATCACGACAATCATTATGTAATGGTTCACCGTGAAGCGTTGCGATTTAGTTACTCTGACTTGAGGGCAAGGTTCAATTTACAAGATGCTTCTGTAAAGAAGATAAAGACACTGATAGACACGTATCACTCAGTAATTAAGGAATACACTGCTAGTGCGAAGAGGACACTTCACCAAGCTGAAACTTTGAATACAGCTTCTAAAGCTACGGAAAATGTAAGTGTAGTAATATTTCAAATAGACACCTAATAGGCAAGCAACATAATAAGCGAGATCGACACAAGGGCCAAGGACATTATGGCAATTGAGAAGAATGCTAGAGACCTCAGTGAACTGTACTCAGAGTTGAATATGATTATCAAAAAGAGAGGTGATAATATAAGCAGTTTGGAACACCAAATTTTATTGTCCGCTGAACAAATCGGTACGTTATTTGTAATTCAAATTAACTCCAAACAGAAAAGGGGAAAGAAGATATATCTTTGGCGCTAAAGGAAAGAACCAACATAAACGGACTCTATTTCATGTGTGTTCTGGTTGCAGTAGGCACATGTTTCTTGATAATCCCATCACACATACGCTCAATAGTCTTTGGAGATTAAAAATACAATCTAAATTATAGTTTTATACACTTTCATCAGAGTTATGTGTAGTATGGTCCGCGGCTTCCTGTCCTGTGGTGTAGTGTTGCTTCATAGGCCAGTTCTATTACTTTGTGAGTATGTCAAACGTAGAAATTGCTTATAACCATCTACTTAACTGGGTGGTTGCCAGAGGGGAACTTCCAAATGACTACGCCATTAAACTATTGAGTTCGTTTGTCAAGAATCCTTATACATCATGAAACAGATCTGGAAAAATACTGTAAGAGCTACTTTTCAGGCAATAATTCGATCCCTTCGTCTATTGAATCAATCTTTGTGGACATAGAGAATGAGTATACCGAATGGTATGATCCTATCAGCAAAGCTTTCGAAATTTTAAAGGAGGTAAGCAATATAGGCTTGTCTTATCTAATACATAGACTGATGAGGGTAAAAAGACAAACTTACTAGGGCAATACACATACGAACCAATGTACAATATAAGCAAAATTTTGAAGAACTTCCATCGCCATAATTTACATATTGTTTCATATCATCAGCTGTTGCATAAATATGCAACATATTATGCTCCTCATTTGCGAAAATCAATTGCAAGAGTCAACAGTGAGGTTTGTTCATAATCTGCGCTTTTATCTGATACAGGTTGCCGACTGCAAATTTAAGGAAACAGAATCAGCACGTAAATTGAAGAATATGACATCTGAATTGGAAAATAAACTAAAGAGATTTGATATTGAACTGTCTGACTATCCATTTAAGGAAGAAAATCAGTCTTTGTTGTATTTTAAATTACAAGACAAAATTAAATCCAATGCCATAAAATTTATTAAGGAATCGTACAATACTAGCAGTTCGCTGATAAAATCATTATATCCTTCCTTGATCGATATAGTAAGTGCCTTCGTCGCTTTTCAGAGAACCTCCGATGTCTACTCCGTCGAAGATTCTACAAAATATTTTAAATTTGCATCAGAACATGGATTGGAATCATTCGCCTTGGCCTCTTCACTCAATAAGTCCATAGAAAAGCTTTCGACTGAATCTGGTATGTACAAGAGATATATCCATCAACTGTTTTTCAGATGCAGCCACTCGGAATCATTCCACAACTTCAGATGGCATAACAATTTTAAATGAAAGCTATGGTAATAGTTTAGGCAATAATGTTGGAATTAGTGAAGAAGACTACAACTTCATCTTCAAAACATTTTTGGGGAGTTCATTGTGCCGTAAATTGCTTCTGAGCGACTTGTATGAGATGAAAATATTCTTGTTGGTAAGAGCAGATGAGTTGAAACGATCATACTCTTTACCTAATTACAATTTAATATCCGACTTGGATGATACAAAAAAAAAACTATCATTGTCTGAGGTGAGTAAGTAGATCCCAAATTTAACATTTAGTGCGAATTGTACATATCAAAACTAACCGAAACAATTCAATTACTCACCAGCAAAGAAATGATAAATATGCAAAACATTATTAAAAGTCAACAAAAACTTACAGAGTATGCGTTAATCTACGTTCTTAATACCTCTTTTAGTGCTGTGCAGCATGAAATGGTACTGTGGACGCAATGTATGAATGAACTCGCGAAGCAATCTGCATTTCAATACAAAATAAAGTCATTAGATACATCGGTTTGTTTCTGTTGACACAATTAATTCCTATTCAGCTTTCACTCATAAAACAGGAGCTCGAAACTGTAAAAAATAACGCCATAAGTATAAAACATAAACTCGAAAAGGTCGTATCTACTGTTTCTGGGACTAATGTAATGATATTTGGCGAGATCGATAATCTCTAAGCACTAAAAACTCGGAACATCGCATAACTACTAACCATCTATGAGTATTCACAAAAGATAACAATAAATTGTTAATCAGTAAATTACCAAGACTGAACCTTTGAAAAATGAATTAGGCCTTGACTAGTGCTCTCCTTTCCTTCTTGGCAAAGGACAACTTGAAGCGCTCAAAGTCAGTGAGACTCTTCTTCTTCTCGGCTAAATGCAACTTCTTGCCCAAAGCTGTCTTCTGGAAAAGGCCAAGAGCATCTTGTGCAGTGGCAGCCTTATGTAAGGTGCCGGTTTTTGAGCCTCTCTGAAGATCAATCTTGACATCGGTCAACTTGAGCCATGTCTTTGGAATTTGCTGTCTCTCAACGCCGGTGACGTTTCCACCATCAACCAAAATTCTGGAAGCATTCACAATATCGACGACAAAGCAAAGCTGATGGATATGACATGATGAACAATGTAAAACTTACCTTTCCAGCTTCTGGGCCATATGTGATCAAACATAGGCGGCCTGGCTCAACGAACTTTGTAAATAGTGGCATATTAATCTGAAAATGCTGTTTTATTGGTTTATACATTGTGAATAGTGGAGTACACGTTGTAGAAGGTGAATAGAGAACTAAGGCAATGACATAACGGGTATTAAACTCACCTATAACTATTATACTTGATATAAAATATAAAAAACAATTTTAAAAATATTTATCTGAAGAAAGTCGCGCAAAGGGTGAGCGGTTCACTTTACATTGTGCTGTGGACCGTGGGGATTCATGAGGACCAACTGATCGGACCGCGTACCCTCATTTGTATTGAGTTTAGCGCAGTGTTGTCGCTGCTATTGTTCGATTCGTGGATATAATTATCAATTAAACTGGTAGTTTGATACTGCGCAATGGTACCAACGTCGATTCGTTCATTGAGCTTGTGACTCCACTTTTTGACTATTCTCAGGTCTATACAATTACTTTGTACAATTTTGTGCATAAATTCCAATCTTTTTCTAGGGTTTGTACAAAACGCCTTGTCTTACTCCAGCATGTTCTGCAAAGCCTGTCTTCTCGTTTGTCCCTACAGAGCACGTCATCAATTGACGTATTGACACTGAAAATTACTAATAGCTGTAAATTTCCGCCCTTTCTGTCCACTTGTTCGATTGAAAGAATTTTTGTTGCAGCTGCGGTTAATGCCCGCCATGCCTTTACTGAGTGCTTATCTTCAGGTTCTTTATCGCGTTTGCACTATGCGTAATTCCAGAAATTTTTACTCGGGTGTAATCCTTTCGTGTAATCTTTAGTATGTTTGTGATGAATATCTCAAACCGGAGGTGACCTACCCATGTCTACACACTTATGAAACAATTTCCCGAAAGGACGTCATTACCTTATTATATGTAGGGGATGTATTATCTATAAATGTTGTCAATCATGTATGATAATGAGCCTAAGCCCTCGATAGCCAGTATTCACAATAAACTTAGTGATTTTGAAAATGTAATACTGAATGAAAGGATTCGGCAGAAGCAAGAAGAAGATGGAAAATTTCAGGTTTAATATCTTTACAAATATCTGAGACGATGATCTACAGGCTATTCATGAAAAACTATCAAGACTAAATGAGCAACTCAAATCAGAAACACAAGAACGCTTGAGTTCAAGGCAACAACTTCAGCAAATAACAGAAAATACCGCAAATAACATGTTAAACGAATTGCAGAATAGATTGAACAAACGCGTTCACACGGTTGCCGTAAGCCTATCCAATCAAATTCATACACATTCTGCATTTAGGAGAAACTAGAGGTTCTTATAACAAAATGTGCCTCATTAGAATCCTCTGTAAGCGACATGGATCAAAAACTAACGAAATCAGTATGCCTAAATTTGATATATACTTTTTGTTCAGTATGATATTCAAATGATAGAAAACGATATTAATGAACTTAGCCGCAATATTTACACAGATATTGCCATAAAACAAGACAAAGATTCGTCTCTGACAGACAAACTATCCTACTTGGAACACTCAATCAAATCCAAGGTAACCCGTAATATGAGTCACTCGTAAATACAGGTCCATGACTACATGCTTATCGGAACAGAGGGAACCAAAGACATCCAAAATGAACTAGACAATTTTAAGGAGTATGTATACGAATGCATAACACACGGACTATAGAATTCTGGAAAATGAAAGTCAGATATTCGATGAACACGTAGCAGAGGAGCTCGAAAATATTAAACAAGCTCTGAAGGTCACAAGCAAGGCGCGGATGGAATCTGACAATAACATCGTTCAGGTTACTAAAAGTATGATTTATAACACATTCTCAGGCCATAGATCAGATGATGTCAATTCTACCGAAAAGTAATCAAGTATAAATTGTACAATAAATTGTTATGATACGCCTTGTTATGCAGATTTCGCAATTTCAACAGCGGATTTAGCTGCAGAATCAAAATCTAAGCAAAACAAGTGTGGTATATTAGATTCGTTGAGAAGCCTTTTAGCAATATCAGCTCTAGTACCCTGCAAACGTATGACTACAGGAAGCTGCTTCTCCAAGCGTTTGCTTGCCTCAATAAAAGATGTGGCAAATTTATCACAATGAACAATTCCTCCGACAATATTTACCAACAAAACCTTGGCATTTGGATCATTGTTAACAATATCAAGAGCCTTAGAAAGCATTGCACCAGTTGAATTTCCACCAACATCCAAAAAGTTAGCGGGAGCACCTCCATGATATTGAATTAAATCCAATGTAGCCATGGCCAACCCAGCACCATTAACTATACAAGCAACGTTTCCATCCAAAGAAATGTAGTTTAATCCAACTTTATCAGCCTCAGCCTCTTCATGAGTGAGATTTGCCGGGGATTTCTCAAAAATCTCAGTTTGTCTATACTTTGCATTGTCATCAACGGTCACCTTGGAATCGCAAGCTAATATCTTCTCATCACTGGTCTCAGCTATGGGATTTATCTCCAACAGCAAGGCATCAGATTTCACAAAAGCCTTGAATAAGTTAGAAACGATCTCCTTAGCCTGTGCATCCAACTTGCTGGAAAAGTCCAAATGCTTCACAATCTTGTCAATGTCATCAGCAGTTATTCCAGTCAATGGACATATGGGCCACTTTAATACTGCACTTGGGTCCTTCTCCGCTATTTCCTCGACATTGCCTCCACCGTGCTTTGTAGCGATGGCTAGGATACCACCAGACTGACGATCTAACATAAAAGCTAAATAGCGCTCTTTTACCAAGTCTAATTTCTCTGCAACGAGGACCTCGTTACACAATATTCCACCAGAAGTGGTCTGCTTAGTTTTCAGCACGTTTCCAATCATGCCCTTTGCAAAAGTCTTCACCTCGCTTGGTGAGGTTGCAACCTCTACACCGCTGAAGGATGTATTTAAAAATGTTCCTTTCCCCCTACCACCAGCTAGCACCTGGGCCTTAATGATTAACTTTTTAGAATCAGAAGAATCGAGAATTTTGCGGGAAATCTCCTCTGCCTCCTCAGAGGACTTAGCTAGCATATTCAGTGGGACCTTGACACCATGCCTCTTTAGTATGTTCATACCATGATATTCTGTAACATTCAAAAACCTTTTTGTTATATGAAATAGGTTCTGGTTGCCATCCTTTGAAAAATTTTTATGAAAGGCGATATTGTTCTGAAAAGAGGAGGAGTAATTAAAAAATCTTAAGCTACCCCTAGTCATACCAACCATCTTTATGAAAATTAAAGATTGGAATCCTATAAAAACACTACCGTGGGAATATACTGGCAGAAATCAAAATGTGCCGATCCCCATGCCGATGGCCATGGCATTGATACAAAATTATGAAACGTAAAACTCTTAAATATTAACGTCTAATATGTGCGATGTTTTAGTAGTAGAAAATATTGAGCATCGGACTGTGGTTTCCTGCGTGTGCCTCACCTGGCTTTGTTACAAATTTGCAATGTGTATCGTGAATACTACTCGTCGGTTGCAAAGTATTTTGCATCGGTATTGATGATGATCCAAATGTCATTTGTTTGTCAAATCTTTGGTCCATGTTATAATGATGTCTACGATTAACAACGCTTGGCCAACGAGAAATTTCGTTTATGGGTCTTAGTCTAGCAACTTGCTTCGTGCCTTTCCCATTTAATGGGTTGTCAACACTGGTATCTTTATTATAACAACTTCCTTCCCGCTGGGAAACATGATAGTTTCCTGGAATAACTCTGCCATACTCCAATCTTGGAGGATGTAGATGTATCGGCTCCTTGTTATAAGGCTTCTCAGTGCGATTTACGCTATGTTCATCTTCCATACTGCTATTGCTGCATATGCTAACGAAGCGACCATTTTTATCAAAAGTGGGTCCATTTAATATACCTTTGTTTGGAAGTTTACTATCGCGATGGATTATATTCCTACCGACCCAATCCACGAATCTATTCCTTATAAAGTTCTTGTGTGTTTTGTTAGCAGTAGATCCTTCATCCTTTGTGCTACCAGAAGTGCCTGTAGGTACAGAGTTAAAACCGTTTACTGGTACATTTTTATATCCAAATGTAGGTGTAGAATCATTATTAGAATCATCATTATTCCTTCCGTGTGAACTTTCATTCTTGTTTTCATCGATAAATTTATAAATCAAACGCCTGTAATTTGTAAGATCATACCTGATATTATCACAGATGGGTATAGTAATAGCCTTATATAATATTGGCAAATGTTTGTTAGACTTGTGGAATTGTGATAAATATGGATGATTTAATGCGTCTATAGTTGAAATGCGTTTTTTTGGATTAAATTGTAGCAACTTAGTCAACAAATCCAACGCTTCTTGGGTAACCATGGGGAAATATTCATGCAGAGGTTTTCTTGTAATATTGTTGATTGAATATACCATCATTTTTGCAAAAGGTGACCCTAAAGCATCTAAATCATCACTTGATGGGATTCCCGTAAATGCAACCACCTTAGAAAGTTGGTTTATAGTTGAAGATCCAGGGAATAGCGGTCTATTAATCAACATCTCAGCAAATATACATCCAATAGCCCACATATCAACTCCCTTTGTATATTTTGTGCTACCCACCAAAATTTCTGGAGCTCTGTACCATCTTGTTGCTACGTAATCTGTCATAACTGGTGCAGAATCTGTTTCTTCATCATGGGCTACACTTCTAGCAAGTCCAAAATCCGCCAACTTAACATGACATTTTGAACTTAAAAGAATGTTTGATGGCTTCAAATCACGATGAAGCAATTCACCTGAGTGAATATAATGGATAGCCTTTATAATCTGGTACAAAATATATCTCTTGTGTACATCCTCTAAGATATTTGACCTTATTACAGCATGTAAATCGGTTTCCATGTATTCAAAAACCAAATAAACATCGCGATTATTATTTGCTGGAAGAACCTCTTTTAATTCAACAATATTTTGGCACTTTTTTAATGATTGTAAAAACATTATTTCTCTGTATGTTCTTTGTGCATCTGTGGAATTCCTAAATGCGTCAAAAATCTTCTTCAATGCAATCACTTCATTTGTCCGTAAATCTACGGCTTTCCATACTATACCGTAAGCTCCTTTACCGAGCTTTTGGAGAATTTTAAATTTTGCCAGAACATGGTCGTCAATATGATCATTCATCTTTATAGCGACCTGAGATTATCATACAATATTTTTAACCTTTGTGATACGTAAACTTCTTAAAAGCATGTGATAGAGTTCTGCGTTAAGAGAAAACTCTATAATTAAGAACAACGAACGAAGCAGGAAATAGAGCAATAGTAACGCGATAAATCGTCATAAAATGCCAACACATCGAGCTGCTGACTTTCTATAGTCATTTATAAGATATATGCATTAGGTTCCACATCATGAATCGACCTTCCGTCAACGATAAGATTCTAATTCGTGCCTGGTCCTAGTCACGGTAAATGACAGTAATTAGATTGGGAAGTTGCGCACTCGATAATATTCACCAGCAACTCACGCCATTAGTTTGATTTATTGTTTCAGTAATTGTGATTCCATTGGCTGCGCAAACCTCTGTTGCAAAGAGCAACGGAAGGCGTATAGGTGCAAAAAGTAGTATGGAAGCTAAAATCAGAACAAAGGAAGAAACGGAACAAAGCACACAATTAAAAATTAAATTTTAGTTCTAAAAGGCACATAAGTGGAACGGTAACTGCTGTTTAAATAGATGCAGCAATGAGCCGATACGTAAAGATAAGCAAACGAGTATCTTTATAAAACGAAGATGATTTTATACAATATGTAAATTGGAAGTCTTCATATGCATACAATGAGGAATTCGCAATTCTAACCATTGCAAGTGTGCGCCAAGGCATAATCTCCCTCTGCAAATCTTATGCTAAGATGCGACACCAAAGAGCGAAAATATTGTCATGAATCTAATTTTAACTGGCAAACTATAAATAAAATGAGTTTGAAGTGAAGTCAATTCTCTGGGCTCCAATGAAGTCCCACATTCCCTATTTCTGTTACCTCTCAAAAGGCCATCACCAACACTTTAATTCGTGTGTATTTTAAACATTCTACAAGTGATATTCGGAGGGAATATCCCTTATTCCTAGGCCCTGTCATAATGTAACTGGTTACTGTAAATCATTAACCTTTATATTCAAGATCCATTGGTTTCATTTGCAAATGACAAATATCCTACGAATTCATATTCACTGTGCCAAATTCCCGCCTTAATAGCATTTGGCACCTATTTGCATTTAGATTCCTGTCTAACACACATATGGCTATGCTCGATTCTGTCTGACATAGCTTTAGTTCTCCCTAGATATTTGTTGCGTACATGAATATTATATTAAATATAGTCGGATATATTCCGATAGTTACTAGGTTTTGACCCGTCCATGGTTCAATCTGCTCCTAGTCGAGTTGGTACTGGCGCCTTCGCACATTCTGGCATACACTTGGATTACGTGTCATTTATAACATATTAAAGAGGGCAGTGATATAATGATGTTGTGTGGGACATATATATTGTACCTACTTGATATATTGTTCCTCCTAGCCTATACCACGGATGGAAATATCGCAAGTAAGTGTCTGCATAAGAAATCACAATCCATTCAGATCTGAAGATAAATGGTGGTCATTATTCTATACTGACCCCTGGTCTTACTCAAGCAAGAATGGATGATGGGATGATTTGCAAAACTGCAAAATGTTCCCATAAGACAAACACCGTTTTCAGTGTACCAAATGTAATCTGTGGTAACCATTATGTTTGCCAAAGTTGTCCCATATCATCTGGAGGTAACATTTGTTATCTAGGAGGCACTAACGGAACATCAGTCACAGTGGTAGAAGGAGAGGTTTATGTGACAGACAAGCAGTCTAAGAATGTTACCCCCGATGCCAAATCAGATTCTGAAGATAAAGAAGATGATGATGACTATGACCCATCTTTTGTTGAACGAAATGTAGAGGTGATGAGTATGGCATTTAAAGAACACAGTAGCACAATTTTTAGCAAAAAGAGGATGTGTAAAATTAACACAGATGGTAGCATTCCAGTGTCTGTTACTCTCTTTCTTCAGTGGTATATAGATCCTCTTTCAGCTCATAACAATTCATCGAATCATGATGATATTGACCCTTTATCTATGTTGGAGCTGAATGGGAAGGATACTGAAGATTATGAGGACGATGATTATGATGAATCAATGACTGGTAGACTGACTTCCATATATTCAATTACGAAGGGACTCATGAACAAAGCAAAACATGTGCACAAGGCACTAGGACCCAAATTTACACGGCCTAGAGTAAATATACACTTTGTCGTAGATAATATAGAAATTTCTCAATGCAGATATCCTCAGTTATGGAAAGGAAAATTGAATGGTAAATCCCTTATATTCATTGGAACTCAAAATTTTTCAATAAGACCAAAAGATTTCAACATTGATTTTTTTAGAAAGTCAATCAAGGTCCATGTTACAACAAAGTCATATAAAAACCTTAAATTCAATTCTTGTGTCCAGGTTAATTGTACCAAGGGAACAGATTCTCTTCAAAACTTGGCTTATAATCACAATACCCTGGTTAATATCCCACATCATATATCGCAAAACCCTCCTCAAATGCATTTGAATTTGAACTTTGTCCCACAAGCCCATGGCTATGCTGGACGGTTCAGATCTTATGGCGCCGTTCATAATTTCAATTACATTCCAGCAGTGGCTAGATACAGTACAAGTGGTATTATATGTGTAGCTTCATTACTCCTAATCGTAACCATTCAGGGAATAATTTAACTATTAGATTTATATGGTATGTATAAAGTATGTCGTGCGTCTAGTTGCCTTCTATCATGAGTCAGGTTCTACTTTTACAAGCATGAACAATCTTGGACATATAAATTGATAAAATGATCACCTCCGTAATGTACGCATATTGCTATTGTTTTTCGTCTTTCTTGTTTGTTTTACCGTAGATAAAGTATTAGATCGTGGAATTTCCTTTAAACTAACCACAAATTTAAGGTTTAATATCTGACAAGTAGTATGCAATTTTTGGTAGTTATAAATTATGGCTCTATTATCATATATACAAAAGTCGATGTCAGATGTGTTGTTACAAATTGAGCATTTTAGAGAAAATATAAGAACCAAAATAGCCACATGTTCATTAAAAGCAAAACATATTTCATTTATCTCACTGGCATGCGACGTCATAGCAATATATTTATCACTGATGTATTAACCTAGTATAACCCTAATATTGAAAGTTTTCTCCTGTTATAGCTTCTATGTATACGTATAAAAGATACACACACCTAAAACAGTTACAAATTAATCTAAATGTGTATGAGAACTGCTCTAAATAATTCTAGAAAGTAATCTGAGGACTGGAAACGTGATAGTAGTGATTTGTAAATTAGAAGTAAGGAAAGAAAAAACGGGCTTAATATGCGAGTGGTTCATATAAGATGGGCAAAAAGACATTTAAAGGATTGTAGTATGTTATAATTGAGATCAGTAAATTATTTAATAGTATAAAAAGAATTAGTACACCTCAACATATTTCTGCTCGATGGATCTATTCGACATAACCAAGATTCGTGCCACAAATATGTTAAATAGAAGGTAAGATGATTATCTATTGAGACCGGAAACGTTATCTTATTCATAATTTAGTGAGAAAGTAAAGAAATCGAGAAAAGTATAGTGCACATTGGAGTTTTTAATTATTTTTTTCTACTGGAATATTCTAGATTGGTAAGATTTATTCACAGGAAAGAAAAAATTAGATTACAGACCTTAACTACTCTCCGAATTATCTACTTATAAAGGGTGTTTTAGTACCTGCTTCTTTGAAATAGAGCATTTATGATATATAAACTATTGATGAATTATGTACGTGATTAATCAGTGCAGATAAGGATGTTTTCTGGAGTTTTGCAAGTTACAAGTATAACACTCATGTTCCGGCATATTTCCCTAGAGAAACTGCTAGAAGTAAATACTCTGCAAGAGCATTTACGCTAAGGATTAGAAGATAGTTTAAACTTATCTGATAAATTACGATTTCATATTTTACAGAAACCTCACTAATTGAAAATTTATAGTTGTACATATCCATCATACAATGTGAAGTCTGAGTACATTCTTTGCTATAAGGTATTTCCCATCATGTACATAAACATCAAGCTTCACGTATTCATAATGTAATCTGTACGGCAGAAAGACAGATTAGAGACACAAAGTAGCACAGAATTAGGATAAAGTCTCTCAAGAATAGAACATTTGGTAAAGATGGATTCACTTATTATATATCCCGCTTCACTCACAGGAAATAGTTATCAGCTTTTTGTTGTGTTTACTCTTCTCTTCCCCTTGATGAGGAAACGCATTTTACGTTTTGTCATCGGTTTTTCGTTTATCTTCTGGTCCTGTAGTAAATGATATAACAGATAGCCAACATACCTCTTTATTAAATTCTATAAGCCATTGCTGCATCTTACTTTCATCATCCCTGATATCTTTAACAGTTTTTGTATCAATGTTAACCCTAACTTCACTTGACAGACCATGTGTAGTTGTTTGATAAATCTCTAATCTGTTATCCGAGTTCATGTTTCCAATTGATAAGTTTTCCATTGATTGTATGATTGAATCTCCTGCTGAGTTTTCTGAACCAGGTGGTAGAGAACAAAATAAAAGATTTCCAGATGTGTAATCGTTAAGAACTAATTTGGCGGCGCGACCATAGTCCAGTTGGCCACCTTTTCCGCCGGATATAAAATTTCTATTTTTACACAAATATTCGAGGAATTTGTAGCTAAATAATATCTTGCGATCGTTAGCCTCTATTATACAATCAGCTAATGGTACATCATATCTTTTGCATAGCTGGTCGGGAATTCGATTACAAACCAACTGTACCGCTAATGTCATGTTTCCTCTAAAATGGGAAGTTGAAGCTATGTTGTTTATTAATAAATGATATTTTGTAGAAACCATTGTGGGAAATATGAGGCCAGGGCAATCACATAACGTAATGTTCAAGTGTCTTAATATTAAGGTTTGCATGTGTTTTGTTTTTCCGGGCTGGCTACTCACATTTGTTTTTGTAGCGTTCATCAGACAATTTATCAGTGAACTTTTCCCAACATTTGGAAATCCAACACATCCGACTGTATAAATTGGAATTTCATCATTATCTAGTTCTGGGTAGTCCTTAGTTTGAATTTTCTTGTATTCTAATACTCTATTAAGCAACATATCAACAGTATAAATTTGAATATCAAGGTCTTCTTCGGGTTTACTCGCGGTTAAAACCTTGTCAACATCCACATTTTCCTTATCTAAAGAGCCGTTTGAAGTGCTCTCATTGCTCATTTCAGCATCTAGTATAGAAGAAAAGAAGACAAAATCGATATCAGCTTTCCTAAAATAATCCGCCCATTCCCTTCTGATTTCAGGTGAGAGAAAATCAGCTTTATTGAGAATAAGGAGAACTTTCTTTCGTGGATCAACCTCTTTTACATAATTTTCAAGGTCAGGAACTCTGAAGAATAGAGGATCGCGTGATTCTATAATGACAAATATTAGATGACTCCTCTCTATAACTCTCCATAATTGACGCCAAAATTCTATATTTTTTTCATACGGTGTTATGACACATTTTTCCTTTTGCTCAATATCCAATAGAAGTTTGCGCCAGGTATAAAAATTTCGGGTTTCCAATTTTTCCAGTTCCTCTACATCTATTTTATGTAAATCCATATTTTCAGATTCTTCTTTTAGATATTTTTGGTATTGTTTTACATAAACATCTTTATGTGATTTACTGTCACCAAGACTATCCACACCTTCTTCATCGTCATCTTCCTCTTCTTCTGTTTCCTCAACATCTTCGTAATCCTCTTCACTCTTTTCATCTTCGTCCTCATCTAGTACTTGTTCTTCTTCTTCTTCTTCGTCATCATCTAGGGAATATTCGCTGTCATAGAATGATTCTGAATCCTTTGAGGCTTTACTTTTCACATTTGATCCAGAATTGTGACCATTAGGCAGGATGACATTTGTGTTTTTATCAGAGTATATACCATGCATTGGTTTTGGGCGATCTCCATGCATATACATGTCTACAAGTTTCTTATTCTTGCGTCTGTACGCCTTTTTTCTGGAATTAATTTCTTCTCTATGTCTTTGTTTGGATAACTTAGATATTAAAATTTTTTGCTCTTCAGAGAAAAAGAAGCACCTTCTTGGAATAGGAATCGTAGGGAATAAGGAACAGTCATACAAATGTGGAAAGTTGATCATATCAGAGAGTTGAGTATTCAAATCGGAAGACAACACCTCTCTTGTATTCCCATGTTGCGATATATAAGATTCTAAGCCTTGGGAGGCAGCTAGCGTGAATTCATCTAGATTACTTCGCTCGTATACCGAATGTTCCTTCTTTTTGAGAATGTTTTTGCGTAGCTCTTCATTTTGCTGGAACTGTCTCAGTAGAATATCATGAGCTAGCGTTCTTCCGATACTTCCATGCTTACCTCCCTTTTGGCTTTTGCCTCCACCCATAATTATTTATATTTATTCTGGAATATTTGCACATCCATCATAAATTTGAGAGAGGTAATGACTCCTAGTAGTCTCAAAGTACGGCAGATCATAAACAAGATTAACCGTATGAGATACCTTATTTAGTGGTTATACAGAACAATATAAGTGATATATTGAGCACGACGCTGCTCACCACAGCAGGAACACTTCCCTGTATAGACACTTGGAGAATTTCCAAAATGTAACACTGTACTATAGTCATTGTAATATTAATACCATTCATTCAAGATGGGATTTACATCTACATTTAAATTTGTTACGCTAGGAGCGCGTACTCGTATATTTAGAAAGTTCAGGGGCCAGCCACCAAAAACATACGATTTAATAAGGTTAACCTTACGATATTTGACAAGTTAAAAGGTATTTTCAGGAATCAGATAGATAGATTGCTGAGAGAAGGTAGAATAGAACTCACTCTTCCTAGAGCCAAGGAGCTACAGCAATACGCTGAAGAGATCATTTTCCATGCAAAACGAGGTAATTCTGCAGACGCATATTATAATACCTACAGATTGCCGAGAGTCAGACTTAATTGTGGAGAGTGTACTGCGCACACCGGAGAGCAGGAGTCTATTATATGAGAAATACGTGCCGTTGTACAAAGATAGACGATTCTTCTTCACAAGAGTGGTTAATCAATGGAGACTACGATTCAGAGACAGTGCTCCAATGGCATATCTAGAGCTTGTGGACAGGTAGCTCTCCTTCGAATCCATACAAAATTTCAGACCAAACGAATTACGTCCAGCGAAACCAGTTGGAAACGACAAAATATCGCATGTATATTCACTTATGAAGAACAGCAGACGAGATTTTAGGAAATATTACACGGTTTGTTCTACGTTACGTTTGTAAACGACGTTGTAGTACGCCAAAAAGGTTGGACTTATTGACGAAACTGGAAACCTTGTGGAGAACTTGGGTTCAATTGTGGAACATGATAAAAAGGTACGTTTGTATAAATGTATAAATATCGATTAGTGGTTTGAGAATGAAGATAATATATCGACGGTTGACGAAGCGAAGTTGACAGATGAGAGCATCAAGAAGAGATTAGAAACAATAAGATCGATCGATTTATCTACTGGCACAGCCAGGGAAGTATTCGACACTACCTATACACCCAACAATGGTTCTAAAACCAGCTCCAGGGTTCCCAGATTCAACCCATAATTTATATCCTAACTAATTTATTACTTTAATATCTTGTTTTAACAATTTTTCCATATTGTGCTTGTGCGGACTTGCCGTACACTCTGGTCATTGGATTTATTGTATAAAATGTTAATATATTGATTGAAATGCAGGGCATTTTCCAGAGGTTCAACCTTTTTGGTTGGTTTAATAACAAAATCGCACATAATGAAGCCGTAACAAAGTCTGAAGAGAGATATCCCATACCTCAGAAGTATCTGGACAATCCAGATCTTATACCAAAGTATTATGCGTTTCAATCGAATATGGTCACTGATGATGACCTCCAACCTGGAATGTTACGTCAGTTGGAGGTTGACAAGAGATTAACTTTACCCACGAGGACACATATACGTTTCCTCATTACTGCAACTGATGTGATTCATTCATGGGCTATTCCAAGTCTTGGAATTAAAGCGGATGCTGTCCCTGGAAGGTTGCATCGTGTAACTACTTTCATAATGAGGGAAGGAGTTTTCTACGGTCAGTGCTCTGAAATGTGTGGCACTCTCCATGGTTTTATGCCTATTGTTATTGAAGCAGTTGCACCAGAGACATATGCAGCACACGCAAAAAAGTATTATAGAGATGATTAACATGCCGGTTGGTACAGTTTTCTAATATATATACTGATACTATAATCTGGTGCTACTGCCAGCGCGATAAACTATTGCAATTTTTACGTTTCAATTCATGTACATGGGAATGGTGCATTACATACGATTTCAAAGTCTTCCTGTAGCAGAAATAAAGTAGGTGGTTTGGGTTACCTTCATCTTTTTGTTGAAATATGAAAGGTTTGCGATTGTAGAACAGGGTCCAGTATAGCTTGAAGGTGCTTTACAATTTCCATCGTCTGTAAATATCCATGGATTATAAACGATAAGGTGATTAACTTAGAGGGTTCCAGTCCTGTTAAAAGAATATGATTATGCTCAGGACATACCTTTGGGCATTTGCTCTTGTAGTTCTTATTGCAACTGTTCTGTTAACACATGATATCTTATAATCTCAACAAACCTTGCATGGCCATATTATATTACACCTATTACTCCATAGAGTCTTTTCAGATGATTCGATATCGTTAATGTTAATGGGTTTGTGACATGGACCTAAGTAAAGAGAATTATGTTTGAGAAGAATACCATTGTAAGAAGGTGTTGGAAGGCAATACTTTTCACTAGAATACCAGAACTTTGGACATACGTCAAGATTTCTCTCGCAAACCTCTTGAGATGGCCTACATGAAAGTTTATATACACCTTGTATATTTTCAAATAAGGCCAATCATAAAATACTTGGAGTGGTAAATACCATTTTAAGTTACAGATAGATTGCAACGTCTGTTTATCCTTGGTATTATTTGTAGCAATTATCTTGGAAGAGCATGGTCCACGATAGGAAATAGGAGCAATACACACATCATTATCATCTAACGAGAGATTCCATCCTATATGTGAGATACATAACAAGTAGCTTCAAAAATTAACCTTCAGGGCATTTAAACCTATAGTATTAGTATGAATAGTAGACATTTTACAAACGTAAAGTCCTGTATACAGTCCGAATCAGTGCCTCTATCTATTCCCTGTCCAAAAGTACAACAAAAGCAGATTAATACTGAAAATATCATATCTATATTACATCTAGGAAGGAAAGTTTAATGTGTGAAACTTGTTAACTATTTCTCTCCCTATTTCCTTGTATCAGGATCGTCACTTTAATTGGATTAGCACATTGAGAATCTCAAGGTAATACCACGAGATTATGTTGAATTACAATTTAGATCCTGTAATTGAGAAGATAAGAGCGAATAAATACGTAAATGTAGCCATTCAATCCTCAGATGTTAAGGAATCCGCAGACGTTTGTACATATTTACAGGAAAAATTTTCAACGACTCCAAATACAAACTTTTATGTGATAGGTGATGTTCTTATAGGGAGTTGCTGCACGGATATTATCGCATCTAGGCGTTGTAACGCAGGTTTGCTTTTTCACGAACTTTTAGATTTTTCATACACCTGTGACTCTATATACAGATTATATAATATATCTTGGGGAATTTTGCCAAAGTAGCATAGAAGTTACTGTGCCTATATCTTATGTATATAATATAGTCGAATTCGACTCGGATTTTCTCTCCAACAAGGTTTGTTACATCCTCTTGCTTAAACTTATTATTGATAGGTTGAAACACTTTTGAAAGATTTGGATTATACTAAACTTTTACTTGTATACAATGCAGCATTACATCACCGGCTTCCTGAAATATGCAAAACTCTGCTAAAATTGGCAACGCATATATATGTTGCTCAATGTTTTGATGATAACGCAAGACATGATGCAATTGGTTCCCGGAAGCAACTGGCTGGTCGTCCAGTATACAAATACATCATAGATGATAGTTCATGCGCGACTATATTAGGAGAATATGAACTTGAAACAAACACTAATGATATCCTGATACTATTTCTAAATATTTCTGGCGGATGTGATGGCCTTCGGGATACTATAGCCCTGGAAACTAGTGGATGTCAATACTACGAGTTATTAGTAGACAGCGGAGATGTTTTGAATTTAGATGGATATGGAGATAAATTGAGGATAAACAGATATAAAAACATAGAAAAGGTAAAAGGTGCGTCTAAAATAGGAATCATAACTTTGACAAAGTGTCTAAGTGGAATAAACAGATTACGCTCCGAAATGCACAATCTTTTGAAAAAATCAAACAAGAAATGTTACGTGTTCTCTATCAACCATCTTACAGAGGCAAAACTTACGAATTTCCCCGCAATAGATATCTATTGCCTACTATCATGTTCACACACTGCGCTAACATTACCAGCAATACTTTCTAAGCATTTGGTATTACCGTTTGAACTACTAGTAGCATTGGGTGTCATCGATTGGTCGGTTGATTATGTATTCGATTTTAATATCCTACTGAAGTTCATATACGCACACGCGATCATTCCAGATAGCGGTGAAAGTGACAACGACAAAGAAAAGTCTGAGATCAAAAAAATATGCGGTGGCACAGAATTATCTCTGTATGCTAAAAACTTTTATGATAATTTGCCTCACAATAAAGACCGCACGTTTTCCGGCTTAGACCCCTTGTATAATTTTGATAAGGAATCCAAAATCATAAGAGGATCACATGGTACCGCTAGCGGTTATAGCCATGAATACACACATAAATAATTTTCTAATGTAATAATAATTATAAATTACACTTTTCCACAAAATGTTCATGAGGGCTTTTGAAACAGCGATATGCAGGCTTCGTACAGCAAATCCTGTATCTGCATCTTCTTACCGATGTTTATTCATGGTTAGCCATCATTTGAATGATATGGGTAGAGAAGTAGCCACGCAATCAGGGAAAATAGCACTTATCGGAGCCGCAGTGCGCAATTTTTCAACAAAAGATAATGTGAACGGTGATACTATAAGAAAAGACATTAAAATTGAATCTAATGGTACTTTACGCGGAATTCATTACAATGAAATGTGCAAACCATCGCAACCCGGGTCAAGGTTTACACCGCATCCCTTTAACAGAAGATTTGCGTTAAGCAAAAGACCCTTGTTCCCTATAGAACCAAGAAACTTGCGTATTCTTGTATGTATATATCGCTCCCGTAATATATTTACAACTTTAGGGCTTATTGAGACACAAAAAACGTGGAAGGGGAAAGAAGAGTTCTGCCAAAGGAACTCGACATAAACATCAGAAGAATCGTGGGAATAAACCCAGGAGCAGAACTTCTGAAGGTGGACAAACTCCGCTATATAGGCGATTACCTAAATGGCCAGAAGCTTGGCTATCAAGGTTTGGCATCTGCACAATTATTTACGAGAATATTACAGACAAGAAAAGAAGTATGACACATTAAACTTGGCAAAGCTGCGCTATTTCATTGAAAAGGGTAGATTAGATACTCGATTTACGATTACCCAGAGACATCTTCATGATTCCAAATGTGTAAGAGTGAAGAACGGAGTACACTTGTTTAATGTCGTAAGTACATAACTAACTCCACACATTCATTGTTTAGAACGATTATCCTTTTCCATATAAAATTGATATACAAGTGGCAAGTTGTGATCAATCGTCCATAAATGCCATCAAGCGTGTCGGTGGAACTATTTCAATCATTTATTACGATAGAGTAAATCTAAGAGCACACCTCAAACCTTACAAGTTTGAGGTATTGCCGCGAACAGTTCGTTTATTGTGTCAAATTATAACGAAAATTTAGGCTCGGCCTGACATAGCAAAGGTACATGAACTCGAGAAGCTGCGTTCTAGAGGGTGTGAAGTCTACTACATCAAACCTCTATGGCTTATAAAAGAAGAGAAGAGGATTTTGACAGAAATGCAAGAACTCGAGGCTGAAATACTCAGATCGGGCGCAGTGGAAACTCCAGTGGATGGTACGCTAACGGTGCATTTTTATATATTTTCAGATTCTAAAAATCACGAAGAATACCTCATACAATTGTATCGTCAAAGACTTATGGAGCATAACAATCCAAAAGGCAAAGATGTGGAATCCGCGTAGCAATTAGCTTAAACCTGTAACATATATTGACATTTCCATTTAAAATAAATTACTATATTTTAAGGCATTTTTCCTTCAGCAACTTGGGATCATTCTCTTCCTGATGCTTTAGGACGCCATCGTGATATTTATTTTGTTTGTACAAGTATGCCTTGATGAATATCCATGAGATAAGGGTTGACAGCGATATGAGTATGTTGACGATGGAGTCGTGAACCTTTTCATCACTATGAAGCTTAGATTCTAGAAAAATGTCTAAAGTTGATGATAAACCGCCTAATTCCTTGATTGCTGAAGCGAGTTGATACGATGATAGCGATGTTGAAACAAGTATTGCTAGCTCTAGAATACACGGTACATATCTGGATAAATCCAGTACAAATATACAAGATGACTCTTGTATTATATGGCTCGGTATGGTTTTAGAAACCAACACGAGGCACTTTAAAACACCAAATACCAATAATCCGCAAAGTAAGGTATTTTTCATTGTATCCACCAAACACTCGAGCTACAACACAAAGCTATACATTTATACTGTTATAACGCGTTTCAAAGGCGCAATAACACTCACCGGATAGACATGTGTTGCTTAGCTTGTGTGGGTTGTCCACATCGGAGGGTGTGGCCGTTTATGGGTGTGAAAGATCACCAAGAACTATTTATACTAAAATGGTTGCATCAGCACAGTGTTCAGACTCTGAACATCTATGTTCGATATATATCGACATAGATATTCCTATGGACAACACATTAGCATCGATTAAAAAGAAATTAGAAGATAATAGTAATTCTAAAAAGGTTGCAGCTTTGGAACAAATTATACTTCGTAAGTATATTTTTAATTAGCATCTATGACGTTTTAGTGCTTCTGCGCGGCGAGGATGTATCGTCTCTATTGATGTCAATCATACGCTTTGCTGTTCCATCTAACCATCACCGTCTGAAAAAATTAGTCCATTTATTCTTTCAAATCTTTGACATGTGTAAACCAGATGGCACTGTTAGAGACGAACTTATACTCGTATGGTAGGTTTGCTATATACGCACTCATTAATTTTGCAGCAATGCATTAAGGAATGATCTGTGCTCACCAAATGAGTTTGTTAGGGGATCTGTGTTGAGACTTCTATCAAAAATAAGACACCTGAACCTAATACAACCATTGGTTCCATCAATTATTGATAACATTGTAAGTGGACCAAACCAAGCTTTAATCATGTTTTTGCAGAAACATCATGAACCATATGTTTACAGAAATGCTCTACTCTGTTTAACAAGTATTGCTGAAAATTTTGGTTCCGACCTTGTATTGGCTTCCTTCAATCACATTGAAGCTTTTATCACAACTGTAAGTTAAGGTTCTGAGTAAATATGAACTGTTTAGTGTGACGATGTTTCTGGGATATTGAGATGCTACGAATTATTGGAAGTTTGCGATATTTCTATGTGTGTACAATACATATTGGGTATGGAGAACATGTTACTAAATTTGTCTCCAGTTGTTCATCTGGCTATACTATCATCATTTTTTAGCCTAAGTAATATAAACGAACAAATAAAGGAACTGATGATGAGGGTGTTTATTATGATACTGGAAAATTCCAACGATAATTCAGTGCTTTTTTCTGGGTCAGATATTATTGTTCGCATGAGTGTTACACCTTTACACGTTCGCAAGGTTGCAGCAAAATCACTGGTAAAGATATTATTAAATGAGTCAGATTTAAATGTGAAGTTAATTGTAATTTCAAAACTACGTGGATTATACACAAAATCATCGCTGGCCAATGATGCACCAAATGTATTAGAAGATCATGTTATGGATTTGATAAGAGGGCTGACCTGTACCAATTTCCATGTAACATACGGCTTGCTGTCATTGGTTTTGCGTTCACTTAATAGGCAAAATGTTAGCGAACTTCTTTCTTGCTTTAAGCGCGAATTCATAAAGATTGATGATTCATCAATTTATACCGTGGATCAAACCTCAAAATATCGTATTATATTAATAAAGGCCATTCATCATACCTGTGGAGTTTATCCTGAACACAGTAGTATTGTTTATGACACATTGCTATCGTTTTTATCTCATAATCACGTTCAAACAGCTATAGATATCGCCTTGTTTTTTAAGCAATTGACGGAACTATTGCCACAACTGAGGGAAATAACTATTAGAAAACTCTTGCAAGTACTTGATACAATTCCTCACACGGATGTATTATCAATCTGTTTCTGGATAATTGGTGAATTCTCTGCCGAAAAAGAGTTAGCCTCGTTTTCTTGTAATTATATCTACGATATACTATCGCCATTCCCAATTGTAAGCAACCTACAGGCTATAAATTCAATTGATGAATCTGTTAGTCAAGTAGTCACTCCCTCTATAACGACAACTACTGTAATATTAGAAGATGGTACATATGGTACAGAAATTTTGAGTGTTGATGCAAATAATGCAAATGACAATATGCGCCGTGTTCTGATCGACAAATCCGATCCACTTCTGTATAATTCAATAGGGCATTCTCTACTAAAGATGGCGTTAAGATGCAACGATAAGGATATTGTAGCAAAGATTGCCTTGATCGTAGGGAACTTGACACAACTATTGCAATCACCTACTAATCTGCAGGTTTACTCGTTAAAACGACTCAAAACTATATTAACATTGTTGGTTGGCTTGTTAAAAGACAATGAAAAGTATGCCAAACTATCTTTGAAATATATTGACTTGTCTAAATCTGGCTCAAAGGTTTCTTCAGTTACAGCACAACATGTTACAGACTTTGATCTTGATATAAGTTTCCCATCTATATTTACTTCCACATGTAGCAAGGATGATGACTGGATCATCGATGACGCTATATACAATGAACAGATTAATATATTAAATGATTTTGATATTGATGAACTCACGCTTCCTTCTATAACTACAATCCAAGACAAATCATCTTTGGATACCTACAGAAACATTCACCAATTTACATCAATCTCTGACCCATTATATGTCGAGGGTATGTCGAAAATAATAGGGACAAAAATGTACATTACTATATTGATAGAAAATATGAGCAAAGAACTGTTGCAAAACGTTACCGTTGAATTGTCCACTGGGGACAATTTGGAAAAACTATCACCAATACCAGTACTAACATTACCGTCCGGTGGCAGTAGTGTTATTGAGGTAAATTTTAGAATAAAGTGCAGTGAAGATGATGCGATATTTGGATATGTCTACTTCAACAAGTCCAAATCCTCGTTGCAAGATTGCTTACCATTTAATCCAATGCGCATTTCAATGTACGACTACATTGTACCCAGCTTTATTTCACCATCTGTATTCCGCAGCTACTGGGCTGACTTCGAGTGGGAACACAAAATAAAGCTACATCCAATATCTCATAAACCACTGGAACTATTATATAAAGTGCTTGAGGCCACACACATGACAGTTGTTGGTCACATACCTCCATCACACATTCAGAATTCGTTTGGATCAAATTCTTTCAACAATCAGGAGTATTTTACGCAATACATCAACTATCTTTCGGCATTGCCCGAGATTGCCGCGTTAGCGGACGACTCTTCTTTCTTCGCAGTGAATCTATTCGTGAAAACAATATACGGTGAAGAAGCTCTAGCTAATCTTAGCATAGTAAGAAAGGACCAAGATGTATACTCGGGATGTTTTAGAATCCGCAGTAGAACACAAAATGTTGCCCTTGGCTTGGGTGATCGCATTGCTATTGTACAACGCGCCATTGCCATTTAACATGACGACACATAAATTTTAAAGACAATCATTTATATGTTATTTCATAACATATGGTTTTAGCCCCGAGTATTTAATATGTGTCGCTCCGTTTGATTTCCAGACCCGTTATGACGTAGGACCGACCGAAATGGCAAGAACATGCCATACAGCTACATTATACAATTTACGGGGTAGATATTTCTCAAATGCGCCAAACTTACCCTTTGGTGAGATCTATCATCCCAGACAAACTAAGGAGAAGGCTCTCCAGGCCCAGGTAATGTCACTATTATCCGGAATTTGACTTATTTTCTTTAGATAGTTGATAAAATCCCCTTTGATATGGTGGATGCATGGCTTGAACGCAACGAAATTGCAGTAAATACAAAGTTAGAATATATGCCTCAACAATTCGCTGAAGCCAGGGTAAAGTATGCCTCAAACCCAGTAGACTTTGTTTTATCATCACTATTACGTCACTGCACTCAATCTATATCGGAAGGTGCTAGTCCAGGGGTCTGTAATAGAAAGAGAAGAAAGACTAACAACTCTAGACAATCGGATTTTTGCGATAAAACTGAGAAGAAAAGGTTTATTGACGGTGCTGTGGATAAAATAGCTGAATGTTTTAGTGAACTTAACGGTGCAGAATGTGGAATTATATTGAAATGTTTTGTAAAACTTGGATATAAAAATCCACAATTACAAGCACGTTTAATACGTAAGACCGTTGAAAGAGGTCAAATATTCACTGAGTACGGTCTTTTATCTGCACTTAACACTATTGTTGATTGCTTGCATGATAGTTCAAGTTTAGATGATGTTGATACTCCGCAGAGACTCTTCGATTCAGTGAGCCCGGCAATTTTGAAAAATTTACGAAAATTTAGCCTAAAATCCCTCTCCATTTTGGTAAACATATTATCAAGGTCAAAGTTTAATGTAAGCAGGTACCTTAATGAGATTTGTAATCTCATCCTCTCAGAAAATTTATCACTTAAACAGGGAGATGATAGTAATTTAACCTCTGAGAAAAAGGAATGGAGCGAAAATGTAGTACACTTCATAGCGAATGGATTTTCCAGAAAAAATATCCTAAACAAGAAACTGTTTGATTTTTTAGAGGAGCATATAAAACCTTCTTGCCATAATTACAATGTTGACACATTAGTATCGTTATGTAATGCATACTCCAAATTCGGTCCCGCAAATGATTCCGGATATCTAGAATTATATTGTCTTTTAGCTAAAAAGATTATAGCAAGGAAAAATGAATTGACCAATCGTCACATCTGTGTTGTAGCAAATGCATTTTCCAAGGTGCTTGTATGTCATGAGCATCTATTATCGGTGATAGATAGAATACTTCCTATTAGAGTGGATTCTTTGGATCATCGTCAGGCTTCAATGATCATACATGCATTTGGAAGGCTTAAATACAAGTCAGATAACCATGTACTTTTGTGGAATAAGTGTACCAGGGTATTTTTCTCCATGCTTTTTACTTGTTTTATAGATGCTCGAAGGTCATTCCTGGCAAAGTCTAACTATGATTTTTCAAGCATATACAAAAGGTGAACAACTGGATGATGTAACTTCTAGAACTTTTTGCCAGCGTTTTTATCAGCTATTTTTGTCGTTGGATGAGAGCAAAAGTTCTGGGACAACTAAGGCTGAAAACCTCCAACCTATAACGCTTTTGTCATTGGTTTATTCTCTTGTCAAATCAAGAATTCTGTTTCATACCGAGCTACTACTAATGATCGCAAACGTATGTCTATATTGATAAAAAATAGCTCTCATAGGAATGTATAAAATGTTTAAATATTTACAAAGGCGATGAAATCGCTAACTTAACCTATGCGTTTTCCAAAATTTATTCAAAATATAATGCTACTTGTGACAAAAGTGGTAATTCAGACAGGTATGTTTCTCTACCGTATTTAAATGCTGCTTAGTCAACTTGTCGAGATATCCCATAAGATTTTACTGAATATATGCAAGATATTGGATGATCCTAGGGCTGATATTCCAACATTTTCGGTAATTTTTAGTTGTATAGTAGAAGGCTGTTATTTTCAGGTGGTAAAAATAGCGAAAGCGTTTGGGGACTCCTCCTTCATACCTGCCGTCTCATCTATTATAAATCTTGTTAGGAGGAACATATTATTACTGGAAACATTCTCATATTCACACATAACAATTTTGGTTTGTTAGTTTGTTCTTTATCATTCATTGTCCAGATAAATTCTCTCTCAACATTGGGTGCCCATGATGCTGATTTGTTAACTATTTTGCAGTCGATCAAGCATAGAAAAGGTACCAAAACGAAAATAAAAAATACTCCTGAGATATAACACTGGATGATTATTTATTATTAAGTATAAATAAATTGTGAATATAGTTATATTTACTTTTACGATCTTTTGTGTATTGGGCTTTGCTATATTCTCACCTGTAAGACATTTGTTCTACTGATCTAGAATAGCTTCACAATCACGCTTTATATAAGATTTATAACCAAAAGGAATCTATCATCTATTCTAAAACACCAAAATGTGTGCATTTAGAGTTGCTTGTATTATAACATATGGTGGTGTCTAATAGTTTACTCTAGTCCTATTTTGTATTCACCAAGAAATATATAGTATTAGAAATCAATGGTATGTAAACACTTATTTAGACGGTTAATATTCATATTAAAATCCAATTAAAGGCTTTGATTTCTATGTACCAATGGAATGTCCTTTCTTCTATTTTTTAAAATTAAGGTATCTACGTAAACCACAATTCTTTAAAACACATCTTTCGCAATACTTGAGGAATCTTTAGTAGTTAAACAGTCTAAACCGTAAGAATTGCGTCGATAGACTATGAATTAACCCTTAGAGTTGTTATTCAGTACATAATATTTCCTCTAATTACTTTCGTGGAATATATTATCCATAGACTAGAGTTCCACTTCTCTATAAATGTAATTACTCTACGGAACACGCACACTTTATTTGATAAAGTGTAATAAATTTATAGTATATAATTTCAGGGCTTATGTAAATACTGGAATATGATCCCTTTGTTACTGAACTTTAAGACAGGATTGGCCTTTCCACAATTCTTCTAGGAAACGTCCAATGAGGCAACATTAATATGAACTAGAAAAGAAGCCTAGTATTTAGCAAGAAACAACATGATTTACAATTAATAAGTGGGTAGTTGGATTTTACTATGTAGTAATGGGTGAGACAGAGAGGTCTCCGAATGTAGCATTTCCAGACGAAACAAAAACACCTATAGTTCCAGATGTCGTGCTTATTTGCCCATCTTGATTTATAACTTTGTTATCATCAATTTCAACTGTGATTCCTCTGATACGAGTTGTAAAAATTTCATGCTAAACAAACCCTTTATACCCAGTGTCTTTAATTGATATATAGTGAATAAATTGGCTATTCATACGATCCTGAACATTCGTTGACTATCTAAAGCAAAACTCACATAAACTTGTTCAGCTATTAGTTCTTGTGACGTATCATTAAGGAGCTTCAGTGAAACTGTTTTAGTGGTGATATTAAGTTCGACTAATGTCATATTTTTATCAGACCCACGAATCATGATCCCACCACTACTATTTTCACTCTGTAGAAGATTAAACTATTGTAATTCAGTACCAGTTTTATTGTTGCACGAACTTCGAATGCATTGCATAGCGTATTTTTAAGCTGAAGTGTAGATGGAATGCTCGACGCAACCTGTCTGTTGCGTGTAATCTTGGGGGTGTTGTTTTCGTTTACAACGATCCAACCATTATCGTTTGTTTCTTTGAAATCACTGAAGAAGTTTATGGATCAGCTTTGAAGTCATACCTCAAAGAGACATTTCCGGTACCATACGGATTGCAATTTTGCGATATTACCGGTGTTACGTTTCCATTACTTTCACTTTTGGCAGTTTCTGGTGTAACTTGTGTGTTGGAATTGCAATAAGAGAAGATAAACCAGCTGAAATCATTTTAAATCAGATTAGACAGAGAAACATACAAACGGGTACATGCTATACTGTCTTTATTTTCTCCTACTTTTTCTTCTGTTTGAGTCACTTCTGGTACCTTTGTTTCATTGTTACCAGGTACAGGCTGTTGTGGCACAACTGCCTGTGAAGGATCCTGTTTCAAGCCATCACCTGAATATGGAGGTGGTGAAGTAGATGTATTTGCCATAGGTGTAGGTTGTCCATTTACAATTGGTGGAGATTGATTTACATCCGAAGTATTTGGATATGCGGTTTGTACAGGTGGTTGGCCGATGTATGTAGGTAGAAGATGGTTAAATTTTTCATGAATGGGATGGATTCCATTATAATCTATATCATCTTTAAATTTACCACTATTTAAAATGCCTGAATTGCTAATATTTGTGATGTGTGCGTACATTCCACTTTTATGATGGACGTTGTTTTTACCTTTGCCCTTAGAATTCCCATCTGTGGCAAAAAAGATACACACATCCAATAAAATGAATAAAAACAAATAAATTTGTCTAAAAATCATCATAATGGAGTTAAAAGATAATCTGTATTTATGGAATCAAGACAACCTTGGCTAGGGCACTATAAGGAGTTTGTTGGTGGGACAAAGTGCCAACATCTAAAGTTATTTTTGATATTACTCACATGATTTAAATATTCGGTTCGTATCGGGAAGCCAGTTTTTGATTTGGTCCATTCCATTTACCATGGTTCCCAGTTCTTTACTCTAACAAGTAGGCTATACCTATCCTTGTAAACTATAACTATTAATACTTAATCTAATCCTAATTGTATCATATGGTAACTCCTAGACATCCTGAAATTGCATTGAGCTGATGCATAGGAGATTATTAATCGTCCACAGCGTCAATATGCTTCATCTTTAGGAGTTATATATTTTTTATTTTTTAAAAGGACCAGTTTCAGGTGCCTGTATAAGATTCCTTGTTTTTAGGTACTTTGTGTTACCAACATTTTAGTACAAAGTGTGGTTACAAATTCAGAAAAATATCACACTCTTAAAAATGCATAAAGGTTTAATTTCGAGATAAATGCCTATTCAATTCATTTTGTATCTATACAGGTATTCTGATGGCTAGTACAGCATTTTTGCTGAAGGACGATCCTTCGCAGGCTGCGGATTTATATTCGCTATTATACGCTCTGGAATATCTGGAAAGAGGATATATCGGTGGATATTCGCCGTCCGATGAATATGAAACAGAATGCAAATCACTGCTATCATTGTGTAAGGTCCTAAATGAAGCTACACCGGATATCTTCGTTTCGTTTTCCAAGGTAATTTGATTGTCACCAATAGGCGCCGAAATTCGACACAGGAATTCAGCTTCCATTGCCCCTTGGCACTTAATCGAATAAAGGTTGGCCAGCCAGCTACTTTAGAACGACCTAAAGATCAAAAGGAGAATAATCAGGTTTGCATCAGATTATTCTTTATAGTAATGATAACGCTGTAGAAGCTAATGATATTCGAACTTAGTGAGCATTTTATAACTCTGATCGACGCACTCAAACTTGGAAGTATAGCTGTGGATGAGGTATGCTTACACATTTACCCAAAGATTTGTTTTTAGCTCTACCCACTTTTACACAGTCTTATTTTGTCTATAAGTTCCATAGAATCTTCACACGAGAAGAATTCCAACGAGGCGTTTACCCTAAAGTCGGTGGACAAACTCCAGAAGTGGGATAAAAGGCTAGAAGGTATGGGTGCCCATGAAGAACTGAGTTCTAACGATGCTAGACAACTTAGCATGGATACAGAAGCTGCATATACATTTTTCAAAACATTCCTGAGGCAGCAACAATAGCTTTGTCAATGAGCACGGGTAAAGTTGACATTGGCCAGTTTTTAGCGTAAAATAACGTCTGTACATAATGTATATATCCATTCGATAGACAGGGGTAGTCTGCCCTAAGGTGCAAGCCCCGCGACTCTGGAGCCAAGTGATTGGCAATCGTAAGTTTACTAGGAGGATAGTTGTTTATAGATATGATTAATACGTGATGCATCCATTATTGTGTGTCAAGGTCACTCTTGCTCATTTACTCCTACTATCTGCCCCAAGGAGCGCCAAGTGTACCAAAAGCAGCGCAAATCCTTCAGCACTTCCCAAATGCAGCACAGTAACTAAAGACAAGGTTGAACCCTGTATATATGATGGTCCTACGAACAAGGTGTGTTTAAGGAAGTGATTTTTAGACATACATGCTAATGATATAGAGATTGATCCCCCTGACTGCCATTTTTTCGACTGACAAAGAAGACGTCAATGACTTACATAATGAGAATTGGAGCAAAGCACACGATGGCAACATTCATTATATGTATCGTGGTCAGGGTTTGTCTGGATCACTTGGAGTAAATGACCTAACATCGCAAATTCCACATCATTCCAGCTATTGCTATACATACGAAGAATACAATGAACATGGAAGTGGAACAAAGACCGCAAAATTTGTAGCTGGAGACACACATCTAGAAACCGTAACATCGCATGTTGAAAAAAAGTGTATTCCGATACCATACCTGAAACACATTCAGTACGTTATGCGAATAGGGGTTGGAACTCCACCTCAGTATGTTAATCCCCTAATCGATACGGGTAGCACGAATACATGGATTGTGAGTTCTAATTGCAATTCTGAGACTTGTACAAATGTTCACAAATTTAACGAAGGTTCTTCCACTTTTGTCCCAATAGATTCCCAGGAAAACGCTGAGATAAAGATAAAATTTGGAACTGGGGTGATAGTTGGGAAACCAGCTTCAGATAACTTTGAAATTCAAGGTGATATTGTGAAGAATCAAGTATTCGGTCTAGTTGAACAAGAGATACCAGATAGAACTGATCACAACGTATTCAAGGTAAGTATTTTCATGCCAAGAAATCACTTTTTAGATGATAAAATTTGAAGGTATTGTGGGTTTAGGGTTTCCTGACATGGCTTGGAATAGCTCCTTACCCTTGTATGATAACTATTCAAAGACAATTGGTGCTAATCTTATATTTTCATTGTACTTTTCAAATGATAAGAAGGTATGTAAAAATCACGAAATACAAAAATTTCTAGTATTCAGCATTGCTGATTGGTGGTGTGGACAACCGCTTTTATAAAGAAGAAATAAAGATGCTACCGTTAATAAGGGAATATTATTGGGAGGTACAATTATCGGAACTGTGGATTGGTAATAATAAATTATGTTGTAGTACAAATTCTTATGTGATTTTTGACTCCGGAACTAGCTTTAATACACTACCACACGATGAATTTTCAAAGTTCAAAACGTTCGTCCCTTACAAAAATTGTAATGGTGATTTGGATTCCGTTTTATCAGAGTACCCAGTTATAAAGTATGTCTTCACTGGAGGAATATCTGTCGAAATTCGGCCAGAACAGTATCTATTTATTGCTAAAGGTATCTGCAAACCGGCATACATGCAGATAAATGTTCCATCGGCTTATGGAAATGCCTATATTCTTGGAACGAATGCATTCATGAAGCATTTTTATACGGTATTTCAAAGATCAACGTCTTTTACGCCTGCTATGGTTGGATTCGCACCAGCAGTCCATTTAGATACAAACCAAGAATATATAGATACCTTAGTACAGGTATCATAAACTTATTTCCATATTCATGATTTTGTCAAATGCCTTTGTGAGATAATTTTCAAATTTAGTCAGCTCGAAGTCATGATCCATAACAACCAAACTGCTCAGTTCGCAGTATGGTGGCACACAAAACTGTTCTAGGTTCGTAGCTGTTCCAATGTTCCCGTCATTGTCTCTACTAATTAATGTATTGCTTCCTTGACGCAAATTTTTGGAGTTGCCCACTAGATTGCGAGTAGTCACGGGGGTTAGCATTTCCGCTGCGCTTTCAGCTGTGGAAATATCATTTACAAAATCAACTGATGAGTTATTAGAGAGAACTGCACTTCTAAAGCATTGCTCACATAAATACTCCTTGGACTTATATTTTGATTCTGCTTCGAGTGTATTATCACATAACGGATCATTTTTTGTGGATAATTCAGAATAGGTGGAGCAATCCTTCAGGAGAAATCCATCAGATGAACTTCTTTTGAGATTGTTTTTACTGGAGTCATGAGGAATTAAATCATTCGTGTGCAAAATCTGATCGTTTAAACAACTATAATTAACTGAGGAACGACATCTCTTGCAAAGTAATTGACACTGGGTTGTATTAATTTTAAACCTCTGTATGTGTCGTTTATATTTATATTTTTGTGATTTTGCATTTTTTGTAAGCAGTTCGTAGTTCTGACCAAAGCCATCTTTCGCTCCAGAACTTACCAAAATCTCCAATCTATGCACGTAGTTGTTCTCTTTGTCTTCACTACGCCAAACCCTCAGAACAATGTGTGACAGATAGTGCAGGTCTTTTATGTCATCAACTCCACTTGGGGTATTATCAGCTTCACCAGAATCCAAATAGTGAGCATATTTAAAAAAGTTGAATATCGCGAATAAGTGAGATGCAGAAGTCACGTAATACCTCGATCTAACTATACGATACGGGGACCTAATTCCCAATTTTGCAGCTTCATCTGCTTCTAAACGAACCAAATTTCCATCATCTGTAGCAGCCATAGCACCCCCTTGAGTTATATCACTTCTTGAATCAGCGCGTTCCAAGTTAGAATGGGCCCACAATGCAGACGAATTTATTACACAAGGAGCGTTTGTCTTTTCTCCTTCTAGCTCATTCCATAACTTTTCAATTCTGGATTCTGATGAACACAAAAACATTTCACTTGGTTTGATTCCACCTATACAGCATGCCTTATCGCTGCCCTTAAAAAATCCAGAATTATTTATTCCAACGTTTGATAATGCGAGGCAAGTTGCAGCTACTGATGCAGCACTGGCAGAAGCTGCGGCAACAGAAGATATTGCGCCAGTAGGCTCATAATTAATGTTTGAAATAATTGGGGTATTATTTCCAGATAGCTCTATTTTGCTATATTCCGTGAGGTTTTGAGTATTACAACTACCTTCAATAATTGAGTTAATTTTATCTCTGACAATATCTTTGCTTTTAGAAATAGTGTTTGGCGCAACTAATGTAGCGTAGAGCAAATCCCTATTACGATGCAAATCATTTTCCCTATTTACATCATCTTCATAAATTTTGTGAAATGTAACATCGTGAAATATTTTTTCCAATAGCCTCCAAGCAATTTTAACACCAATTTTTAGCTTTTCCTGGGGAGTCACTCCGTATTCAGAAGGGGATATGACAGATGATAGACGTTGAACAATGTTATAAAGTTCAAAAGCAACATCTAATCCGTGCCCTAGTAAAAAATGATGATGGATTAGATCATAACGAACATTGTCTACAATATCAGCCAATTTTGTGAAGTCAAAGGTAGGATCATCGGGTCTTTTGAATTTATCTAGGAGATTTTTCCATCTAAAGTGAATACTATACAATGTTCCAACTACATTACTGGCATATTCATCGACAGAATAGAGGGTCATCCACATTTTAATTTCGCGCTTTATAGCACATATAAAATCTGTTATATGAGAATAGAGCCTTTCTAAGTCTGACATGTGAAAATCAATCTCCTCTAGAGCAGATTTATAATATTGACCTCCATTTTCTTCAATTTGGGATAGTATTTCTTCCAGCCTCTCTTTGTTATCCCAATTTTTCAGGATAGTGCTGAGTCTATTCTTGCACTGCGTCCTTTCCTCAATTTGGGCATTATCGTTGAGAAGAGTATGTGCCTTTTTATTTCTAATTGTCATTGCTACTAATATAGGTGTCAGTTCTCCTTCCAATTCCAATATGCCTTTTGTAAATGCAGCGCTTGTAATTTGACATCTCCCCTCATCAGAACTAAATATTTTGAAGTCATGCCTATATGTACTGTGCAACCTAATGAGACCGCTGGAATCAGTGGGATATAAACTTTGACGCAAGCGTCTTCCCAAATCTTCAGCCTGAGATTGGCCTACAGATGTCAATTCACCTCCCCACTTTGCAACAATAAGAACCTGTTTTACACACGTTTCATCTAAGCTTGCAACCTTCAGTTGCACTTTCCTATTAATACCAGAGAAGCCGTCATCAAGCTTTAGCATTTTATCAAATTCTTTGTGATTGGACAATTCATCTAAGAGCTTCTTAACATCCGGATTTGAGTAGAAAGAGTTGTTTTTTAGTAAACTTCCAGGTTTATATGAGTAGTTAGTTAATACACCAATTTTTGATTCTAGCTCAGCAATAATGCTTGAATTAACTTCAGCAATGTGGCTCATTTCTTCTGGTGATTTAAGCTTAATCTGTGGTTCATCTTGGCGATTATTAAAATATGAGGTAATTTTTGGATTTTCTGTTACAAACTTTAGCTTTTGCTTGGGTTTTCTATCACCATGCCTCATAATAACAATTACAGAACACAATTCTTCATGTGTATCATTTCCCTTGTATCTATGGGCTACGTCAGCGAATGTTTTTCTCAGTGCTTCAGCTGTTTCATCGGCAACAAATCTGGCAGGTATTACATTTCTTAGGATTATATTATATTTTGCTTCCAATTTCAATAGAAACATGATGCGAATAATATGACTACAGTCCATATGATATTTTTTGTTACGCTTAACAAATGACCATCCGTTTACATCACATACATACGGTCCATCTATGGTTCTTAATATATCAAAACCGCAAACTGTTTGCCCAAAGTGATCAACAATACGATAAGCTATGGTCTTTTCCTTACTTGTCAATATTACAGGGTACCTGACTTCCTTTCCATCCGCATACCTACTAACTTTACCATCAAGTGCAGGCGATTTTCTGGCCTCAGCATGGGCAAACATACACCCTACAGCATAAACTTTGATATCAGTCCCAAATGTAGACATAAACTCCTCATATATATATGACCCATTGCGTCTAACATTGTGTATATCCGCACAATATTTACTGCTTCTGTCCTGAACCTTTCTGAATAGCTTTTTACAACCTCCACCAGCATTTCTAGGATAATATATCCAATTGTTATGATTATCCGCATCGACAGGTTTTTCAATAAACGGCTTATTTATTCTCACATTATCGTAAACAATATAATCATAATGCTCCTCAAAAACATGTAACCCTTGTTTGACGGCATCATGATCAACAAGCACATAGTTTGGATGAGGTATTCTACATGCCTGAATATTTCATATTATGCGAGTAAATTGTGAATATACCTGTAATTCGCGATACACATCAACTCTTGATCGGAATACCCTTTGTTTTTCTAGGTCATTTAGAACAACTGGCCTGTGAAGTTTCACATACTCGATTGCCTATAATGTAAATACATTTGAAAGTTTATACATCATACCTTTTCCAGAGGAAATTTAAAGGAGTAGAAGGCAATAAGGCATTCAACGATCGGCCATTCGGAAACGGGCTCATTTAGAATGATCTGTAGTTTATGATCTTTCTATATAAGCTAATTTAGCAAACCTTTTCTGGAAATACGATAATTTTGAAATCTCCGGTATCTTCTAGTAGTTTAAGTATCGATTGCATAGGAGCGCTTTCCACTTTGCTTTCCATGGCACAAATGCCAAGGGTGAAAACTCGCTGCATCTCGCATTATCCTTTTCCAAAAACACAGCATAATCAGAGACTGTAACACCCTCTTGGATTCTTGGTAAATTACAGCCACACGACACACATTTACCATTTATACTGTTAAATTTATGAACATTTTTAGTGAGAATTTTAGATTAATTGCATTGTGTGTTCACGATATTCTTACTATTCAGTCGTTCTACGTCGTTAATGTACAATTGAAGCAGACCATGGTTAATCTTGTTCCACGTACATGAAGTTATTATATTATGTATCATTGGTGATCCAATTTCCAGTGGCACATTTTTTAGAACCTGAATATTCGTAGATATGATACAAATGTTCGCTTGCCTACCGTAATTTTGTATTCCATAGCCCTCATAAACATGTAATTGTCCCTATGTTGCTTTACAAACGCCAAATCAACACTCTGTATACAAAGTAATCACAACAAACAGAGAGACGAACCATTGACGGTGGAATTTCGCTGCATAGCATGAGCTGGGAAGATCCGAAAATGAATGGAAGGAACTGATAGTCATCGATTCCCCAGGCGCCCTTGCTACCAGCTGGTTCTAATGTGTAGCGGTCCAGCAAAACTCTCACAAGTTCAAAGTATCTGAAGGTGTGTACTGAATATCTTCGTTTTTATACCTGTTTACTACGATTAACACAAGTGCCTTCAAATCACTGCCTTTAAACACATTTAAGTTGTACAAGCCTTTTAAGAAACAGACAAATTCTAGTTCGTGTCCTAATGACAACTATAGCCGTAGTGTGCAACATACCAGTTCCATAATCTATCCTCTTGTTATTGCCGAACGAATGAAGAAAGTGATTCTTTAGGGTTTCAAGGCAGTTATTGTCTGAGTTAATTAGGCTGTTTATGCGATATTTGTTGAATAGATCGTCGCACATCTGCATATGTTTTGTGTCACATGTATAATGGTACCAAAGTGACTTCATCTAGCCATAGGCCGAATGCCCTGTTTCCAAATCTACAATCTTTATACCGATCAGGATCATGTTTGTCAGTTAGTTTGCTGATTTCTTCAAGCATGGAATAGAGATCTGAGATTACATTTCTTTCGTCAAGCGATGTTACTGAATTCACGTCTACGTCCGATACTTTTAGCCCTTGTACAGACTCATTCAGTAGTTTTATGAATGTTATTACGTCTACATTAGGCTTGGAAGGTGTGCCAACGACAGCATCCGAATAATTCATGGGCACAGTTTAAGTTATTTTCAAAACTAGAAGTTATAATATACAAAGGGTTAATGAACAGCTTGTTATATTTTCACAAATGGTGCGGTAACAGATATTTTCAGCCTACCATGTGGACAGTTAATTTTACCATGGATTCAACAAAAGTTCCACGCTAAAAGAGGAAATTATGATAACACTGGTCAGTTTCTAGAAGAATTCGGTTGTGATCACAAGGACATATCTAGCCAGTTGTTCATATTTATTCCTAAAGATGTACAAACTTTTATGGAAATTTGCGCACTGTGGTAAACTATGGAATTGTCAAGGGTAATGTCTAATGTGTAGTTTCCGTTATTATTATGTTATAAAAATACAATGTAGGGACGTCGTAATTAAAAAACTGAATGATGAATTGCACTGTGTTGTAGCATTTTCTGAATTCTAAATTTAACTTAGATTGAAAATTGGGGGGCCTGGAGTAGGGCGTGTAGCTCAGTGGTAGAGCAGTTGACTGCAGATCAACGGGTCCATGGTTCAAATCCGTGCGCGCCCTCGCTTTTGGAATATTGCCAATATTGTTTTATTTGATAAATTTATTAATGATCAAGGCGTTAAATATAGTATATTGTTCGTAAATTGAAAAATAAGTGAGTATAACCGTTACTGTAAGAACATTATAACAGGTACATTACATTTACAGTTCCCTTTAAACTTTTGAGCCATTAAAATATACACTTTAGTTTAATACAAAATCGCCAACCACGTAAGGTATAGGGGATATTAAACGTCATGTTCCAGAATCGGAAGGGTGATATATTCTCCAAACAACACCTATAGATAATCACAGTCACATAGTATTTATACATACCTTTGCACGTCTGTGTCTAGCAAAGAAACGTATTAGGCGAAATGTTTGTATGATCAGTCTAGATACGCATATCGTGATCTCCAAGAAGTCCGAAAATCTATCACTAGCATAATTTCTGTACCCCAATAGGTATTTAATGTCTCCGTCAACAATGATGAACGCTAAACAGAGCGACACCATGGCTGTATCGAGGCATCCCTCGAAAGAAGTGTAGTACTTTGGACCCTAAAATAGATAATCACCGAATTTTCTGGATGATCAACTTACATGAAGAATATAATTAATATAAATTTCCAAAGCGAAGATCAATGTGATCAAAATTTCTATAAATATCGATACGACATTTTTGTCGTCCAGAAGAACACTGGCGATTAAGATTAAAACATTTGCAGAAAACAAAGACATATACACCTTTGGTGTTATGTCGGAATAAAAGAGTTTTATACCAAATTGATTGATTTTATTTTGTAAATCATTTGATTCTTGCAATACACATTCGTCGTCATTGAAATCAAAGTTGACAAAGGTTTTATTTTTGTGTTTTCCATTAAATTTATTCTTTTTATTTGGCAAAAGTTCAGCATCCTCACCCAGATCGCCCATATTCATAAAATGAATAATGATACATAAGGGGGACAAAAATTCAAATGATAAACTAACAAACCCTCTTCATACAAAGTGGGCATAAAGCGCTCTTTAAGAGCCATAGATCTATACACGCGGAGTGATAACCATGCTGACAGTTGAACACCCTCAATTTATCTGAGTCTTGAAAGGAATCCAGACAAATTCCGCAAACAGTTGATCTATTATTGACTGCATCTTTGAACTGAACCTCGGGAAATGTTACCGATTTGAAGTGATTTGATCTTGTATAAGTAGATACCGGGGGAAATGTGAAATAGTAGAGTACGACCGTAAAAATAAAACGAATGACGTTTGCCATAATGACATAAAAAATGAGCTGATAAAGCCATCTCTTATTACAAAACGTTGGAAATTTATACAGCATAATTCCAATGGCATACCAAACATAACTGAACGATGTCAAAGCTTTGCTCCAACTCCATCCTCGACCGTTTGTTACAACGGACATGCTAAAAATGAATATAAATTGCGAAATTGGCGTACCAGTATGTGATCTCTTGATATGTTCTGTTTGATAACCTGGTAAAAATATAAATAAAAAGTGATCTAATGATAAGCTGCAGAAAAAGCAGGGAACGGTAAGTATATAACCACCTGAAACGAAGTATTTGAGTCTCTAAGTAACTTACAACTTCATAATTCGGATGCATCTTAAGCACAGCGTGTTGTCAAATTTCATGATTTTAAAATCTGAGACTAATAGCATAACATTTATGAGAGCTGCGAATGTTATCGAAGATTTTATAAACTTTAGCGATTTTTTTGGTGATATTAATATTAAATCCATTAAAGCATCATTGTACTGCCTTCTAGCACTTCTGTTTCCTCTCCTAAAATTTCTTAAACAAACAAAATATTCAACAATTGGTCCTAAACATAGGTTATCCACCTCTAGTCCTGAACCTAGGTTCGTACGCGTTGCTTCGGAGGTCGCCATTGTTAAATATATAGATTAGGAGTCAAAGGTTCGTTGTTAGGCAATCTAACAGATCAAGCCATTATTTACACTGGATACAATGAATTCATGAAGACCAAATAGATCCTAAAGTTTTAGAATTTGTCCATTAGCTGCAGTTTAGAAATTGCTCTTGAAATATGTGCACCATTGCAGTAATATCTTTGACCACGCTGACACATGGAACAACTAGCCATATAGATATGGCTCTAACTTTGCTTAAAATAAAGCTACATACCTTATCTGGGCACATATATAATTAATTGGCACCATATCTATAAGCTAATCCCACAAGAGGTACCACCTTCCTCTATGGCAAACCTTGTTCGTAGCGTATATATCTAAACTATTATATATACAGATACTATACATTTCTTGCATTACAATTACAATTCTACCATAGATTCATAGCTTGCTTTCAGCCTTTCTGTATCAACAGTCGATTCCTTTAGTAGATTCTTATATTTATCGAATAGAAATAATTTGTTTTTGCGATATTCCTTCTCAAATGCTTTCTTATTGCCTATATTCTTGGAAATCATTTCTTCTAATAACATGGCAATCTTGCTGGAAAATTTTATCGGTTTCAGAAAATCGTCCATAGAGACAGCCAATAGTCCACTGTATTCAGCAATTCTTCCATACACAAGTCCAAAGCAGAAGTGTTGTGCGAATATTCTTATAGACAAGGGGTGTTTGTGATCCAGCGCTACCCTTGTAACATTTAGATAATAATTCAAGGGTGCATAGTACTTTTTTGTATACACCTCAACGACATCTTTCTCTTTGTTATATGATGGAACCGGAGTTTCCTGTATTTCTCTTGAGAGTACTAATGGTGATTTGATGGTAGACACATGCGCTATATTTGCTTGTAGTACGTCTCTCATTCTTATTTTTTCATCCCCAACTAGGTAGTTGTATACTACACATTCATATTTGTACTTTGAATACGTGTTGTTTAAATAGACACATTCGGCTCCATTTGGCATTTCTGAACATTTATATCCACCAGATTTGCTCCCAAGATATGCCCCTTTTATCGCTAACTTATCAATTAAGCATTCGACTATGGATTCCTTAAGCCATCTTCTTTCTTCGGGCAATGGTATCTTTATGGGTTCGTCCCAATTCACATGTTCAAGGTGGATATCACTAAACCTGATTTTTAGGATATTGTATACTTGAATTGCCTGTAAAAAGATTTCACCAATTGCCTTTTGGTTTATGTTATAATTATTACAAAATTCCACCTTGTTTGTAGTACGTTGAGTATATTTGCAGAATAGCCATATCAACATATCTATATCGTTTGAGAAACTGGGTAATTCCTTACTTTCTTCCTAGAACTTGTTGATTATATTCATGAAGACGTACCCTTGAAATATTTCTCTCCACGAACAGCCCTCCGCTAAATGACATTGCAGATACAATACAAAATGATAAAGCGATGTAATTTGCCCTCTTCCCCTTACTCAAAGTACAATATATCATTTTTGCATACCTGGGTTCCATGGGTATTAGGGATAAGCACCTTCCCAACTTTGTGATTTTAGCCCTTTTATATTCTTTCAAAGAGCCATAATCACACAAATCTGGATAATATGGTGAAATTTTCAGTGGGTCGGATGTTATCTTGGAATGAATGGTATTATAATTCATGTCCCGTGTTTTTGGTACTTCAATTGCTCCTAACGTTGCTAGAGTTTTCATAGCAATATCTACGTTTTCCACAGGAGGGGGTGTTAAGAAAGAAAAATCGTATGGATTAGCAATGCCTACAAGTTAAACTGTTGATCCTAGAAAAATTTACCTATTGACGATAAAAATAACAAATTGCTCTCTAAGTTACATTCTACTATTTCAACTGGAGAATAATCATCAAACAGTGTTTCGTATATGCTGTTTGAGTAAAGTCTATAGCAATGACCATTACCTACTCTTCCAGCTCTTCCAGCCCTTTGTTGAGCAGATGATTTGGAAATGTTGCAAATAACAAAATTTGAAACCCCTCTTGTAGGATTATGAACCTTCCTTTTTTCTTTTCCAGTATCAACAACATATCTAAGTTATTTTTATGACATATGAATTCACAAACCTAATATTGGGAAGAGTTACAGAGGTTTCAGCCACATTTGTGGATAAAATCACAATACGTTCATTATCATTTGGGATTGCGAATGCTTCCATCTAAACATTATAAATGCGTAATGGTTAAAGATACCTGATCCTTATCCGTCTGAGAAGCGTGTAAAATGACGATTTTCAGTTTTCCAGAACCATCTGATCCAAGCCATTTGGATTCTTGAAGTTTTGTATAATTACTAGACATTGTATCTAATTCCATTTGATAGAAACCATCGTCTGTATCTAATTCATTGTGATACTCTTCATCACTATTAAACTCAAAAATATCATTGTCACTTTCATTATAGCTTATATCATCTTCATCACTAATTTCTTCAGCTTCCAATTCGAATATTTTATCATCGTCATCTACATGTGATGAAGATGAATGAGTGGCCGAGTGATTTTGATGCATTGTGTGTGAAGGATTGTTTATTTGAAATAGAAGATGTCTTAGTCTGTGTAGTTCATCTTTGCCAGTAAGAAACACTAGAATACTTCCGGGAGGTAAAATTTTATGAATTTTAGCAACTTTATCTCTGGCCTCTATAACGTAGTCCTTAGGAGTTTTTTTGGAATAATGTATTGTACAGTTGTATGCATTCGATAACACATGCAAACTTTTAATTTTATGATCAAATATTTTTGATTCAAGAAAATCTTCCTTCCTTATAGTAGCCGACATAATCACTAGCCTACGATAATGTAATTATAGACAATAATACTTACTTTAAGGGCGGTAATGAATCACCATTATCATATCGCGATCTACGGATCTTTACAACTCTGGATAGTATGCCAATTAAAATATCACAATTAGCTCTTCTTTCATGCGCTTCATCAATAATTATTACACTATACTTACTAAAATTTATTGATTTCAGGCACATGGATAACTTACCTGCACAAAATGTCGGTATGTAATTCGTTCATTAGAATACCGTCAGTCATGAACTTTATTTTGCAAGACTTTGAATTGTATCCCTTGTTGTAACGAACCTATATAGGAAAATTAATGCCGGGGATTGAATTATACCTGGTATCCTACTAGAGCATTTGAATTTAATTCCAGGGAAATTTGGTTGGCAATTGCTATACATGCAACCCTCCTAATTTGTGTAACACCAATTATCGTATTACCGATACAGAAGCCGTTTTCATATAAGAATTGAGGGATCTATACGATAATTTCCATCAGTTTATCTGACATACTTGAGTAGATTTCCCAGTTCCAGTATCCCCTGTAATCAAAACGATGTCATTGTATTTTATTGCATCAACTATTTCTTGTTCCATCATACATGAAGGGAGCTTTAATCTCTTGAGGTTGATGTTAAAATCACGTTCCACAGTAATACCCTTGTAATCTGGTTGTCTTTTAACTTGTTCTGGTTCTCTAGGTCCACTATCCTCTTCTTTTTTATCATTCTTAAGCAGAGCCAAAAGCTCTGCTGTTGAAAGTGGCTTTTCAGTATGTTTTATGGGTTCCAGATCCTTTTCATAACAAATTGGCTCACTAAATGAATATAAGGTCAAGAGAATACAGTAAAATACCTATCCGAGTCGGATTCAACTTGGATATTAGAAGATGCATGGTTTGGTTTAACTTTTTTTGGCTTTGTAGAGAATTCTTCGATCATAGATTTATCATCTATATTGAAATATCATGGTTACTAAGAAACAAACTTGCAGAGAGGGCATGCTTGTTAATTTTAGAGAGATATGACTTAATTTCTTCTTCTTTGAAGAGAATTTCCTATAGTTTTGTACTTTAATATTATTATTGAATAAGTTTCATACCTGAAACTTGCGTTTCTTCTTGGAAGCTGCCGATTTTTTCGACATTTCAGCCACTGGCTGAACAAATTATCTGTAAACGACCAGATTCCTTAATAGCCAGGGACTACATAATAAAACAACTCATTATAGATATAATACAAGTATAAAAACTCAAAATTCAGAAGTGAACGGCCCTAGTAGAGTGTTCAATTGTTAAAAATTTAAAATGAAACTGATGAAAGGTAATATTTCCTCAAAGAAGAAGGGATACTAGGAGTAAAATTACCACCAATAGAACAATAATAAACATGAGAAATTTTTTGCTGCTCTTGCGTATGACCTCGTTGAAGCGTTCTCTATTGCGAGTTACCAGGGATTGAGTTACATCCATAGATGTATTAACTTCACCCAGCAGCCTTGTATGAAGGTTGACCTCATCTCTAATACTGGAACTAATGTTCTTTATTGCGCTAGCATTTGTGTCGAGAAGATCGAGTTCGTCATCTTGCATTTTAATCATTGTATCTCTATAATCCACGAGCTCAGAATTTGAAAACGTGTTCAAATCTTCATTATCCTAACAAAAATATTAAACTAGAGGCCAACAACAAACCCTTGGTAGGTCGTAGTAGGATGTACTGGGAAACTCAGAACTTGAAGAATTTCTTAATAGCAACTCTAGGGATTTCAGAGCACATACTGTATCGTCAAGGTCGCGACGCCTGCTCGATAATATTTCTGGATCCATATTTTCCGTGTCAATGCCCCGTATCATCGATTCCAAACTATTAACGGTCTACAAAACAGTTAAAATGCAGTTCAAGATCTTTTACCTTTTTGAGTGATGTGACTTTTGCTCTTATAACGGGGATGTACTTTCTTTTCTCATTTTTGTCCATCTGCGATGTGTATAATGTTGCGTGTTCGTTTGCATCCCTAATAAGGGTTTTGGCATTTTGCATATCTAAGTTCCAAAGGTCATTCATTTCTACTACAATTTAATTATTTACATGGTTTGCAGATTGATTTCCGCGTGTTTTAATATACTATTCAATGTACACGTATTGGGTACCAGCTTTACTCTGATTGTAGCCTATATTTTCTCTTGCCTCCAATCCATACAAAATTTTCATTCGTTTTCACGCTTTATTCTCGGAATATCAACGCATTAGTTGTCATAAAATGGTCAATAAAACTAGAGGGAGCCATAAAAAGTTCAGCGCTAGAAGGAGATCTAGATATCTAGCTACAGAGGAAGAAATTATTGAAAGAAACAAGGGAATCGATAAAAATGATTCTGATGAGGAAAATTCTGATGAAGAGGCTGAATCATCTAGCGATCCCAGTGAAGAAGAATCGTCTGAGGTATTATTATATTTTATTAGACAATATATTTTAGGAGGCAAGCTCCGAATCTTCTGCAGATGTAAGGTGTACATAGTGGTGGATATTAAAAATATAGAACACACATCCTTATTTAATCGAAGTTTGCAACCCAAACAAGAATCGTAAATCAATCGAAAAGACTGGTATCGTCGAACTAAGTAGACGTGAAAGGGAAGAGCTCAAGCGACAGCAGTTTGAGAGGCAAAAAATGGTTTGTGATTCGGGTTTTAGACAACGTATACAGAAATTGATGGCAGAAGGAAAGTTAGCATCTGCAAAAGCTGATTTAGAACGGTAAGGAGGGTTTATAATTTACATTATGCAGATTAGCCAAAATAAGAAAGGAAAGGGAAGAAGCCATGGCTAGGAAAATGGAAAAACTAAAACTTAAAGAACAGAATTAAGGTTGCGTTACTGCGTTATATTAGACAGTAGAGCGGTTACCGGTATTAACAGTGTTAAATGTTTACTTTACGTGGTTATCTATGTGTAGTATAGTGGTGGTATATCGGTGTGGTTGGTGTTAGATAAAATGTAGTACATCGGCCAGCTTTCGGTCGGCTCTATATGAGGAACGTGGTAAAATGTAGTATATGGATATAACTGTTATATATCTAGGGTGTGGTTTCATCTTAGCGGTACTCCCAGGTAGTTATCTCAATGTAGGACTCATTGGCCTTAGTATTTGAATGTTTACACTTTATTGCATATTTTTAGACAATGTTTTACAACAATGGGTTGTACCTCGAATGTGTACACAGTTTGTCTGACAGTTGCGATATACACAACGCAGTACCTGCTCATGGAGCGCAATCTCTGTATAATTTCATACCTTTTGCAACCAAATGGCTCTTTGTACGTCTTTAGACATGTCTATTCGCTTGTCAAACCCCTATGCACTAGGTAATCTTCCATTGCACTGGGATGCATAATTACCTGTAGACATGCTCCTGTCTACTTCCTTTCAACCATATAATATCCTTCATAGTTTGTGATTGTGCCACTGTTTTATCTTTGGTTTTAAGATTTTTAGAAAGTCTATGCCTGTTGTTGCATTCACACATTTTTGATATTGTCTACTACGTCTTTGTGTGACTTTTTATAGGACTCCTAAAAATGAGAGTTCAAGTGGCAATCAAGAGTATTTTACCATTATTTGTGCTTTTATCAAATGGTGTCTTATCAGTTAAACACCACCAAAGTCCTGAGGCATTGCAAGCCTCGACTTCCTCGGACTTTGTTAACGGTCTGGAGGAGGCTGTAGAGAATGTCAATGAAGTAAAGACAAAGGATTCGTTGATGGCTGAGCATGTTACTAAGAGCAATGTTGATGCTAAGAGATTTTGCGGAAATGGATCAAGTGTATGTGAGAATCTTGTCGGAAAGTACATCACAAGGTGTTCTGGCGGAGATTGCATGACCTTGGATCATATTACCGTTTTTGCAAAGGAGGGTCAGGTCAAGGTTTTGTTGCCACATCTTACTCAATTGGATGCTGCCTTCACTATATTCAAGGGTTCTAAGGCATACACCCCAACTTACAACCCATTTACCAAGATTGCCGAGTGGTTTGGAAAATCCAATCCAGGAAGTGTTAAGTCCTTCTCACAGGAACTTTTGAAGGTAAACCTTGAGAAACTTAGCTTCGAGGATGAGAAGGATTCCGCTGTGTTGACAGAGTTTTTGTATTCTGCTACCATCTATTACAAGGATTATTTGCTCCACAAAATTAAGCGACTGTGGGCCAAATTGTCCAACAATGTTAAATTGGCAAGGTTCTTCTACAAATTGAGCACTAAGAACCATTTGATCAGACTCATCAGAGGCATTGCAAAGGAGAAGCGCGTGGATTTGTCAAATGATGATTTGAAGAACTTGATAGATTCTTACACAACTTACATGACTGTTTTGAATACTATGCGCCTTGACAGATTGGCTGTTCTCTTCACTAGATTGTGCAAGACCGCAACAATAAAGGTCCTCAACGACAACAGAGTCAATGCTCTGATGTCCGATTATGCTGTGCATAATATGGTCAACCCAGACATCTTCTGCAAATCTAAGCCAGTTCCTGGATGCAAAGATCATGTCATCAGATATATTGAGAGATGCCAAGGTGGTGATTGCCTAACATTGGATATGGTAAATCTCTTTAATGCCCATGACGTCCTGAATGTCAGGGTTCCAGAGCTACATCAGTTGGAGGCTGCCTTCTACATCTTCAAGAAGAGTCGTGCCCATGGTAAAGCTCTTACTAACTTCCTCTTTAGACGCAACAGAATAACTGTTGATGCGTTCGCAAAGAAATTGATAGAACATAACACGGCTGGTGTCACATTCAACAGCAGAGATCATGAGGTATTGGGCAAATTTTTGTTCCAAGGCGTTGTTGCCTATGAGAAGTACATCACTGGTGCCACCTTCAAGGGCGTATTCTTTGAGAGAAGAATTGGTTCTAAGCTCCAGGATGTTCTTGGACCACTCGTCCAAAATGTCCCAATGGCTATAACTAAGGAAAGGATTCATGCTTTGATGGTATCATTCAAGGCTTATCTTATGGGATCCAGACATGGTGTAAGAGTTTCTTTGACTACCAAGTTCGTCAAGTCTTGCGAGAACATGTTGGTCAAAAACATCAATAAGGAGGAAGAGAAAAAGGATGGGAAGAAGGAAGAAGCGTCATTCACATTTGATTCTCAGGGCAATGTGGTTCTTTAATAGACACTGATCTCTGATGTTTACAAGGGTGATATGGTATTTCATTTTATAATGATGGACCATTTATGTATCGGATATAGCATTCCTCAAAAGATAATCGATAAATAACTAGGACGTCACTTTGTTCCTTTTGTGACTCGATTTGGATACAATTATCGATTAGACTGATAACAGAGCATACGATTGTATGTGTTGTTATCAGCTCTTCGATGCACTAAGGTTGCGTTACTGCGTTATATTAGACAGTAGAGCGGTTACCGGTATTAACAGTGTTAAATGTTTACTTTACGTGGTTATCTATGTGTAGTATAGTGGTGGTATATCGGTGTGGTTGGTGTTAGATAAAATGTAGTACATCGGCCAGCTTTCGGTCGGCTCTATATGAGGAACGTGGTAAAATGTAGTATATGGATATAACTGTTATATATCTAGGGTGTGGTTTCATCTTAGCGGTACTCCCAGGTAGTTATCTCAATGTAGGACTCATTGGCCTTAGTATTTGAATGTTTACACTTTATTGCATATTTTTAGACAATGTTTTACAACAATGGGTTGTACCTCGAATGTGTACACAGTTTGTCTGACAGTTGCGATATACACAACGCAGTACCTGCTCATGGAGCGCAATCTCTGTATAATTTCATACCTTTTGCAACCAAATGGCTCTTTGTACGTCTTTAGACATGTCTATTCGCTTGTCAAACCCCTATGCACTAGGTAATCTTCCATTGCACTGGGATGCATAATTACCTGTAGACATGCTCCTGTCTACTTCCTTTCAACCATATAATATCCTTCATAGTTTGTGATTGTGCCACTGTTTTATCTTTGGTTTTAAGATTTTTAGAAAGTCTATGCCTGTTGTTGCATTCACACATTTTTGATATTGTCTACTACGTCTTTGTGTGACTTTTTATAGGACTCCTAAAAATGAGAGTTCAAGTGGCAATCAAGAGTATTTTACCATTATTTGTGCTTTTATCAAATGGTGTCTTATCAGTTAAACACTCGGGGCATAGACCTTTGCAGCCTTCTGACTTTTTTTCACGTCGAGATTCTGATTTTCCCCGAGATCATGGTAAAGATGGTCGTCGTCCTTTTGATTCTGATAGCTTTAGCGAATATTCTGAGCCAAAACAAAGGCGCAAGTCCACATTGATATCACCTGATCATCCGCTTCATACGGTTGAGGATTCTGTGCGATATGTGGATGATAAACTTAGAACAGTTGATAAGGCAATTAGAAAATGGGAATCCTCCTTAACGGAATCCTTCGATAAAGTTACTTATGACACAGAAGCTATATCAAATATAGGGCCAGTCATGTCTTCTTATCTCAAAAGTGACGAGAAGAAGTTGCTTTCTGAGTTCAAGGGAAGCAAATCATGTGAGAGAGTTATCGGGAAATATGTGAACAGGTGTAAACAGGGTGACTGTTTCACGCTTGATAATATGAACATGTTTGGTGCTGGGGATAGGATGAGCATTGCCTTACCACCTTTATGCCAGCTGAACTTCGCAATTGAGCTTTTTAAAAAATCGGATGCATATGATAACCCAGAGGAGATTGTACTAGGGGTGAAAGGAATAGTTAATTTGGCTTTGGGTAGGGTCCTTTCCAATAGAATGTTACAGGCATTTGCTGATCAGATCTTAAAGGCCAATATTGGAAATATATATTATATGAGTAAACATGAGGAAATTATGAATAAGTTCATCTATACAGTGACCTTGTTCTATAAGACGCATATTGCGGAATCTACCATTGCTCCTACTCTCAACGAATTTTTGGTTCTGAGACCGGTATTTATAATGCAAACTAAATCACGTGTTATTACTATAGCTGATAAGCTTTTCCACAACAGTGGAATCGCTTTTGGGAAAGAAGATATCCATACTATAACTGAATCATTCATCAGATACCTGTCCACGGATAGAGAGCTTTATGAAAATTTGGTCATATATTTTGCAAGAGTATGCAAGAATGTACTAATATCAGCTTCCAAGGGTGATAGGGTCATGAAGGCCTTGTCTTCATACCTCAAAAATCATTCTATTGTCGAAAAGATTTGCAAGAAGAATGACACTGATTGTGAAGATGCAGTGAATAGTTATGTTAAGAGGTGTCTGGCAGGAGATTGTTACACTTTTGATAATATAAAGGTCTATGATGAAACTCCTCAGCTCTCTGTATCTCTGCCAAACCTGGACCAGGTTGACGCCGCATTTTACACATTCAGACATAGTAAGGCACAGGGATATAGGATTCTTAACTTAATAAAGAAGGTATTTAGATGCAAACCTCATAAGACATTGAGGCATTTTATCACAATTCTTGCCGCTGCTAACACGGAAAAGATGTATTTTTCCAATCATACTCAAGCATTTGTAAATGGATTTTTATATGAGTCCACTCTGTATTACAGAAGGTTCCTATACATATCGTACTTAAAAGGATTTTATAATTTGAACAAGTTTACCTTGGCCATATTTCGTCTAGTGAAGATTAGACACATGAAGAGGATGGCTGAAGCATTATCTAAGAAAAAAATTATTGTTGTACCTGATGTATTTAACGGCATATTTAAGGAGTTTAGTGCATATCTTTTTGTTAGGAGAGCTTCGAAATACAAGAAGCTCACCAATTTCTACGTACGTTTGTGTAAAGAGGCAGCAGGTGTGGCTCTTGAGGGTGACAATATCACACTTTCTATGGCAGAATACCTTACCACACATGATGATATCGCACAGGAGGTTTGCCGCATTGGTGATGGAGAATGTAAGGGTGATATAGAAAAGTATGTACAGAGGTGTAAAGTTGGGGATTGTTATACTTTTGATAATATAAAGATCTATGATGATGAGGCAAACTTTGCCATATTTTTGCCAAATTTGAATCAGGTGGATGCTGCCTTCACTATATTCAAGCATTGTGCAAAGGATTATATCGAAATTAGTGATAAAATTCTTTCATTTGCTCTCGGTGGAGTTTCAGAAAGGACGTTGAAATTTACCAGAGTACTCTTGACCATGAATTTAAAGAAGCTAAACCCAATCAATTTTACTCATAGAGTCGTAAACAACTTTTTATATCACGCTACCATATATTACAAAGCGACTTCCTCCCAAAGATTTATTAATAGCATATCTGGCGGTGAATATATGGACAAACCCGTCCCAATTTCTGATATGGAAAATCATTTAAATAAGGCACTCAGTCATATCGCAAATTCAGATAGAATAACCATGGAAAGGGATCATTTGATAAGCGTACTGAAGAAATACAGGAACTACCTCATCGAATCCTTGGCTCCGGGCAATGATGGACGCATCAAAGATTTTTCGTTTGCTTGTTATAATATCATCAAGCAATACATAGCTTATCACAGTGAGTAATAATCCAAAAATTTGTTCGCTCACACCTTAGTTTGTTTTAAAGCTCCGAAATCTTGGAGTATTATTGAAGTGAGACTATGTTTCAGATTTAATGAAGTTTGTATATTCCAGTAATTTGTAACCAGTTTGTTTTTCGTGGTAGGTAGATGTGTGAATTACAGCGCTGGGTCCTATATATTCGATCTTTATTTGTCCGTAGCAACTAGGTTATTTTGGATATTCGTTCAATATATATGTTGAGTTTATGGGTACGCGGTAGCGCAATCTGATGATGGTCCGTAGAAGAGCACGACACGAACCAAATATTAAACAACCTTCCGTTATTTTACCTTCATATTACATAATTACAATGGTAGATACTAATTCATTCATCGATGATTTTTTACGCTTGGACGAGTTTTCCAAACCGTCAAAAGAAATGATAGAATCTGTTTTACTATCAAAAGATGTCCAATTGTCGGCACAATTGAGAGCATTGTATTTTTGTAGAGATTTACCCATAGAAGATGCGACTAAAATATTACTATCAGCTCTGGAGATACATCATGAAACATTTTTAAGGTAAGTTTTGTCAGTTTCAAACAAACTTGCCGATGACAGGCACGAAATCGCATATGTTATTGGCCAATCAGGTTGTTTTAACGCTTCAGATGCCTTAGAAAAACTACTTAAGGATTCCTCAGAAGATCCTATGGTTCGACATGAAGTACGTTCCTCTATTTCTAGTTTATAAACTTGTTTTAGGCTGCTGAAGCCCTTGGCGCCATTGGATCCAAAAATTCTTTAGAACTGGTATTGTTTAACTTGTAGGATTTGACAATCTACAGATTAAGAAGTATTCTACCGATCATTGCAGAGCTGTTAGTGATACCTGCAAACTCGCTCTACATTCACTACTGACTTCCGAACAAGAGTCTCAGTCTGATACTGCCCATGTTTCATGTCCAGTATCTTATTCGGCATATAGAGCTATAGATCCAATCTTATCTGCACTCGACTGCGAGAATATGACACTAGAGTCTCTTTCTACCATTCTAATGAATGAAGGCCTTCCATTATATAAAAGGTATGCTGACTACATATAACACATTCCATTTGTAGATATGAGGCCTTATATGCCATTAGAAACATTGCAACCGGTGATGCAGCCAAGGTATGATAATTATTGCTCTATCAAAGTGTCTAGGTTATTGGAAGTGCCATGGTAAATGACAAAAGTTCAGAGGTTTTCAGACACGAATGTGCATTTGTTCTGGGCCAAATGCAAGAAGTATCTTCGGTTAACTTTCTGGTTGAGTGTTTGAAAAACTCGCAAGAAGAGCCCATGGCCAGACATGAAGCGGCACTGGCGCTAGGGTCCTGTGGATCAACGTGTACTGAACAGGAATATTTCCAGCTCATTATGGATACTCTGACTCAACACCTTCAAGATAGTGTCAAGGTCGTTTCTGATAGTTGCCTTGTTGCCCTTGACAATATTAGTGAAAGTAGGAAGGAAGTGCTGGCTTAGTGAGCCAAAGAATTACCATCCATTTCACTGTATAGTATGTAATAAATGTTGATACGTAATTATTTGGACAAATATGATTTATAAGTCATAGGTTGTCTGTTGTACGGTGTCTCGTGTACACACAATCACCAGATTGGGGCGGTTTGAAGTATACAAAATCAAACACATAAAATACAAATATAGAATGGAGTCCCAAGCCTTTGTTGTATGTGATAAGCATAAAGCTTGTCAAATGACTCTTGCCACCTTGTGGGTTGGTAATGGATGCCCCAGCATAATTGACTAATGCCGGTGGATTCTTTGGTTATTTTCTCCCATGTACTGTTGTTAATGCACTCTTTAGTTCACACATTAATGCACGTTTACATATTTAGTGAGTTTTGCAAGTCTTATCCCAGAAGACTGGTCTATCTTTAGTTTTTGCGTGTTTTGAGACTTTTGGTGGCTCATTCGCGCTAAGTTCTATCTTTACTTTTATAATCCATGAATTGAATTTGTATAATCCTAAAACCATCTCATATTTAGTTCCTGAGTACTCTCTGGCACCCCTTTTAAATAAACGACATTTGGGAAAATGTTTTTTGGTGGTTTTCCGTTCGAAGGGATGCATGGAGGCGGTATGCCTCATCATGCAAGGTCTAGAGATGTTGACACTGAAAAATTGTATAAACTTCTAGACCTACAAAAGGATTGCTCCGAAACGGAAATTAAGAAGGCTTATAGAAAATTGGCCATTAAACACCATCCAGATAAGGGTGGAGATCCTGAAAAATTCAAGGAAATATCAAAGGCCTATGAGATTCTGTCTGATCCTGATAAGAGGCGCATTTATGATGAGCATGGTGAAGAGGGTCTGGATGGAAGCTATACCGCAACAGATGCATCAGATATCTTTGATCTGTTTTTTGGCGGTGGAATGAGAAAACCAAAGGGCAAAAAACGTGGAGATGACATTGTTTCCCAACTCAAGGTTTCTCTGGAACAGGTTTGTACTTAATACATCTAATTAACATATAACAGATTTATAATGGTACAATGAGGAAACTTGCTATTAACAAGGATATAGTATGTTCGCAGTGTGATGGTTACGGTGGACCCAAGGATGCCTTTGTTACTTGTTCAACATGTAACGGCCAAGGTGTTAGAATTCAAATTAGGCAAATGGGATCTATGATCCATCAGACACAATCTACTTGTTCAACATGTAACGGTCAAGGAAAAAGCTTGAGTGAGTCCAAAAAGTGCAAATCTTGTCATGGAAAGGGTGTTAAGCAAACTAAAAAGATCTTGGAGGTCTTTGTCGAGAAGGGTGTTCCGGATCAGCACAGAATTACCTTTCACGGGGAAGCGGATGAAAGACCGAATGAAATACCAGGAAGTGTCATTTTCATCATTACTCAAGCACCTCATGAAACGTTCAAAAGGAATGGAAACGATCTTTTCATGACAAAATCAATCCCCCTTTACGAAGCTCTTACTGGATGTACATTCTATTTAACTCATCTAGATGAGAGGGTAATTAAAGTGCAAACACCTGAAGGTGAAGTTGTTAAACCAGGCTGTTGCAAGGTAGTACCTAATGAAGGAATGCCTATCTATCAAAGTGCCTTTTCCAAGGGAAATTTGTACATTACATTCGATGTTATTTTCCCCATTGATAGGACATTTACTGGTGATGAAAAGGCAAAACTTTTAGCATTATTCCCCTACACACCAGAAACTCCTGGAAAAACTGATGGACATATTGAAGAGTACGTTGCACAGCACTTTGACCTGGATGAGTACCAAGCCTACGAAAGCTCCGGACATCATCACGCCCACGAAGATGATGAACCAGAAGGTAACAGGGTACAATGCAAACAGCAGTAAGCGACAAAATCGCATCTTGGTTTATGCTTATGAACCTTTATATAATTGTGAATGTGCAAATACTTAGTTTTTACTCTTGCTCTTTTTCTTCTTGCCAATTTTTGAGGCAGCAGATAAAAGGGCAGCGTCAGCACCTGGTGGTCCCGCAGGCTTGCTCTTTTTCAGTTGTGACACGGGTATTGCGATCTGTAAAGGTATTAACATAATAAGGAGACGTACCAGATTTGGTGTCGTTGGCTTAATAAGGGTACGAAAGTTTGCCCCCAAAGCCCCCGGTGGACGGTATAGTGGTGCGGATGATGTACTAGTACTTTCAGTTATACGAACATGAGGGGACGGATCACGTTCGGCAAAAACAAAATTGGGTGATTTAACATACACATTATGAAGTTCTTCAAAATCAACCCTTGTAACAGATCTCCCACTGTAGGAAAAGATTTTAAAACAACAATCAACTCTCATCCTGGGTACGGTTGTTGCAGTAACAAAGTACCTTCCATCTGGGGAAAATTCACAAGTAACAGAACAATCGGACTAAAAAATTTTTAACATCAAAATTACAAACCTTGCTCTGAGCAATTATTTTCTTAGTTTTCAAGTCCCAAATATCAATGTCGCCACGTAAATTTCCGAATCCTCCCATTAGTGCTAATCTGTCGAAAGGGTCCCGTTTTATGGTATTCCTACTGCACTTTCCGAAACTTAATATTTTTGAACCATTATTCCCATCATATGAGTCCAACTGTAAAAGGTTTTAATGAAGGGTCATTACCAAACCTCTGCAGGCATTGGCCCCTTTGCTATCAGAAATTCGTTACTTTTCTTTGACCATGAAATATCATGAACCAACCCCTCTGTAGGGGTTGAAATGGTCTTTAAATGCCCGTTAGAAGTCTAAGAAGCATATCATACAATTTTTAAACGTACGTGAATGAGAAATAAGGCATTACCACCATAATAGGATGAAAGACCTTTTACGTTATTCGTAAACGTTCTAAAGATTACAGCAGAACCAGTCTTATTCCAAAACAAATCGCCCTCTTCAGCTTGGCCAAATTGGCGATCAAAAATGGGTTTCTACAAAATTGTCAAATATATATTTCAAAACAAACTTGTAAATCATCAGAAGAATAAATCTTTAAAACACCTTGGTCAAATTTCCCCTGATTGGAAACAAAAATTCCGATAAAACAATTCCCCTTCTTGTACTAGAGAAAATTATCATGGTGACTTTAAAAATACCACTGGGGATATCGACAACACAACGTTTGTAGGAAGAACGGTAGGAGCTTCTCCAGCACCTAATTGAATGTTCAACGCTCCTAAAAATCCCGAATCATTAAATTCGTTGTTTTTCCAGACTTTAATATCAGAGTGTACCTTTAAATTATTAAATGTTTCAAGAAAAAGTACCCTTAATACGCAATATTTTTCATCTGGTGTCCACATCGGAAACCTTGTTATTGTATAGGTTTTTTGATATGGAAGTGATATAACAGGAGGAATCTTGTCATCTGAAATGGATTGTAATCTAAACCACAAATCTTACCTAGCAAATTATAAACATTTAAGTTATTCGGATAAGTTTCAGTCCAAGTAGTTAAAACCATTAAATGAGTATCCAATGGACTAAATACTACTTCCTTAAGTGGAGATTCTACGTTTAAAATGAGCTATGGTATATTTAAGTACAAACCAGCAGGTACCGCTATGGTACGCGAAACTCTTCCCGATTCGATATCCGTAATTTCGAGTAAATCAGAGCCTTCTTTTAATATACATACCTAAAATTTGTGTTTGTCAAATGATTTGGTGCATAATGAATACCTGATGGCCTTTATTACTGACGAAACATTTGGATATGGACCCTTTTTCCCAAAACAGCTCCAATTTGTCATCTATAAAAACATTTATATCTGTATACATCTGTACACACCTGAATTTGAAAGATGTTTTGGATAAAATTTGTAAATGTGTAATTTCTTTTTACTAATGGCAACAATAAACCAATATCTATTTTGGGAAGAGGCATCCCTGATGGTTATTCCGTCCAACTTATCTGAGACTTCATCCATCTTTAAAAATCCACTAAATAAAATGAAATAGAACTGGTTCAGGAGCCGAATTCTCTAAATATACAACTTACACCACAGCGCAAGGGTCAAGCAGAACAAAGCGTTAACAAGTAAGCTAGTATGTATAAGATGCGATAGTAGACTTCTATAATTTAAAATTATCAACATTTTTTTCGTCTGATATATATTACTCGGTACTTGTTTGCCTCGAAAGCGATCCCAGATCTCCTATTTACATTGTTCTTAATTTCATCAGAAAGAAGACCATTCTTAGTTACGGCTCTTCTTAGGTGTGGATTATCCCAATCGACGTAATCTAACTGGAAAACCCAGCTCTTGCTAAGCGAATCGCTATTGATTGGATCACTGTAATGTTTTATAATTATATCGTACAGATTCATTCCGTATTCCTCTTCATATTCTTCAGTACAGTGATAGACTCTAAGTAACTTCTCGATGTCTGGCAACATTTCGTGAATCAACATATTATTGGACGCGTTTATCTGAAATTTTTTAATGAGTAGACATAAACAAACCACTCCTATGCAGTTTATAGTATGGACTTCTCCCTCTTTTGGAGTTATATTTCCAGTAGTACCAGTTTCGCTATCAACTATAATTGGAACATCTGTTGAATTCAATGATTTGAACAACAAAATCTTATCCTTGCTATGTTTTACTGTGTCAGATTCGTAAGTACAACCCTGTTCGTCTGTTTTTTCAGGGTTTACATTCGTAGAAGTTGAAGAACTAGTTTTCACATCAGCATATGCGTTAAGCAACATATCGCTCCCAGGCGATATGTTATCCTGCTTCAACGCTGCCATTCGTTCAAATGATGAAGGAGAAGCTGATGGTGATGAATCCCAAGGTGCATGTGGATTTTTAAATGGTACATCGCGTGTTAAACGAGTGGGAGACTGTAACCTATAAAGTCCGGTTCCATTTGTGAGAATATTAGGATCATGTTCATCAATTTTCTCAAACTCAGTAGATAGCGTTTTATCTCCATCGTTAAGATCAGGATCCGCCATTGATACATCTGAATTGTCAGAAAGTGATGATTTGCGACTAGTCATTCCTAGAAATGACATATCGTTGCATAGTACTTCAAAAACTAAAACTATAACATCCCTCTTATGTTGGTTGTCAAATGTATTAGGAGTTAAAGTGGTTGAGATACTTAATATATCATTTTCTATACCGGAAGAAAATGAAAATGGCAGGGCCTTGAGAGATAAACAATCGTTATATGAATTAAATACAACTCTAAAACCTATATAAGTGCTTTTAGATCCCAATAGCAAGATATCTTCATTTTTTAATATTGCTGTATCATGCAATAATACATTATTTATATAAACAACTGCATTTTTATCACATTTAACAATCCCTACTCTGTATCTGAAAATATTATCCTTTTCAGAATTCTCACTAAATGTATTTTCAAAGGTCAGTTTACAATGTTTGCGATAAATATATTTACATTTACTTATTACCAAATCACATGATTTGTCAAAACCGATTAAGAATGGAAATTTATTGATAAGGAGCTTTTCTGGAATAAGAGAGGCGATAGATTCAGATATCTTGGAAAGTGTTTTATCAAACTGAAGATGAAAAGTACATGATGACTCCTTTGAAACAAAAGAATAATCATATTTATCTGCATAAATTCCATCGCTAGTAGACAATGACTCTTCCGTAGTGACCCTGAAGTTATCAGATAATAAATGTCTATGTGGTATACAATGCTTAACAGAGTCATTTGCAGAGTTTTTACGATTAGATATAGGAATACAGTATTCTTCACAATCTGATTCGGTGTATCCTGCATCGTCTGATGTATGTTTCTGGAAATGCGGTTGAAAACTCTGGGTCTCTGAACTAAATGACCTCGATGTTGCAATATCATCTGATTCACTTTCCTCTTTTGCGATTTCATCTACGCTGTCTTGTGTCCTTATAGAGCTCAGCTGTCTGTAACAAAAGTTCAAAAATCTATGCATAGGATTTATAGAGCTATTACAATCTCTATTAGCTGAATTATACACTCCATCGTCAGAATCACCAATAACTATGCGTGAAGTGTGTTCTGAATAATTGCCGTCGTATGATGAATTTGACTCATGAACTAGCTGCCTCATTTCCAAATTGAGGCATTCTATGGAGTTAGAACGATTTATGGAGCTTACATGATCATGAAAGCGTTTCCTTGGAGAGAAAAATGATTTCTTTTTATTAGCTCCATCTCCCGAGCCATGGTTTGAAGCAGACAGACGTTTGAAACTTCCACTTTCATAATCCTGTGAAAATTTTATAGATTGTAACCTGAGTGACTCTAACACTTCATCACTAGCATTATCCTCACAAATACTCCTAATACGACTAATAATGGCAGATTCTCCGACTGCTTCCTTGGCAATGATTGCTGACATAGTTAACTGAAGTGGAAAGTGTGTTACTGCAAAATATAATTATGTATCAAAATATTTCACATGTTTGTATCCTTGAGGGTTTAATGAAGAAAATACAAACGATAGACAAATTATGTTAGTGGTGGGTAACAAAATAGTAGATAAAAATTAATGGGAAGAAACAATACACATTAGACATTAACAGACAAAATATCAAATATATGCTACTGTAATTTACAAAATTCCCCAAAACACTAGATGCTAACGGCTAAAATAGGAGTTGCAAAACTGTGGCACTAAAAATGCGTAAAATCGTGTATAACAGGCTCTAGACACGATCTAAAGTACAATAATGTGCAAATAACCATATCCAAGAGTGGATTATGGCCGATAAAATCGTAAACAATTAGCTTATTTCACCTAATTCTCTAAATCTGCCATTCCCCACATGAATATAGTTTTTTGCCTTTAGTACCGATTTGACCAGACTTTAATTGTATTTTTTGTATGTGTAGTTTTAAATATATAGCGTGTTTCTATGTTTGTTGGCTTCACCGTTGGAATACTCTAATTTGTACTACAACACAATTTTTTACACTTATGATAACACCTTTGGAGTTTGCGTCCTTCTGATAAATGTTTTTGTTTATGATTCATTTTTCACGATTGTTAGCTTTATCGTACAGTGAACATCTTATGGACTGTTTTATTTCACATTAATAAAGTCCATTTTGTTGACATTATCTATAATATTACAATTCAATACACTATTTTATATAGTAATGTCATCTAAAAGTAAGGACAACCTTAGTGAGGCAGATTTAGCTTATAAGGATGAACTTGACGCTCTGGTCAATGACTTGTTAAACACAGATCTGTGTGACCCTGTGTCTGTCCATATTCTGTCAAACCTTGTAAATCATGCCACCAGTGATGCTGGAAACATATCCTCCTTGCCAAAGGCACTTCAGTTTTTAATAGAACATAAGGTAGCTCTTGACGAATTCTACAAGCGCTATAGTTCCAAAAATGGAGAAGATTGTTATTCACTCATACTACTTCTTGAGCTAGTAAGCTTCTTAGAGGCGATTAATATATCTGACGAAAAGAAGAACTCAGATGCTGATGATACTATTCCATTGCTGTTGTCATCATTCAAGCTACTGTTATATAAACTTGAGGCTAATGTTATTGCTGATCGTATGTTATCTTTACCCTTGACAGATGATATTAAGTCTAAACTGACATCTAGGAAAATTAGCGATTGGGGAAATGAATATTTAATATCATTATCTGCTCAACTTGTCAGTTTTTATTCACTATCTTCTATACGTAACGAATATTCTAAAATTTCAAGTTTTACATTAATTGAAACTACAGAAGTGTCATGCAAGAGCTTGATAAAGGAACAAAATATTACAATGATAATTGTAGAATCGTTGAAGGCTATTGAAGCATTAACTACATATTGGTTACAAAATGGATTTGAATTTGATGCTATAGATTTGTTATTGGAGGTCGATCGTATAGAATCTATTTATAATAAATGCAGTAATGATTATGACTTAGTTACAAGGGTTTCCACATATTTATCCTCTATTGCATCATACGCAGCAACTCCATTAGAATCGCAAAGAATACTCACAGTAACATATGATCTCTTACTGAACAATGATAGATCAGCTGAAGCACTACGTATTGCATTAAAATTAAACGATTTCAACAAAGTACACTCACTTATTTTGTCATGTAAGAATAGCAATGTTCGCAAACAATTGGCTTTCATATGTGCCGGAAACGGTATACATTTAAATTATACAATGGATGATTTAAAAAATATAGATTCCTCCCTAACCGAAGCTGACCTAGAGGAATTAAATAATTTGTCCTCCGGAGAACATCTTAGTGGCTTCTTTTTGAATTTATGTCAAGAATTGGATGTACTCGATCCTAAACACCCCTCCGAAGTCTTCAAGGGGTACCCTACTAAGTCAAACCTAGGAGTAACAACACAGCTCGGTCAAACTATAAGCGGAGTTTCAATTGATTCCGCAAAGGAGAATTTAGCTCATTCTTTTGTTAATGGATTTGTGAATTGTGGATTTGGCACGGATTTGCTGCTAAAGGAAGACGGTTCGAATTGGATATTCAAACACCAAGAAGCAGGTTTGCTTTGTGCTGCCGCATCGGTCGGATTACTAAATTTATGGAATATTGACGAAGGGTTATCACAAATTGATAAATACCAATATAGTTCCGATTCAAATATTAAAGCCGGTGCTTTTGCCGCGTTTGGATTGGCAAGTTGTGGAGTTGTTTCTGAAAGTGACCCCGTTGCTGGCCTATTAATGGACCAAATAGATAATCAAAATCCAACTGAAAAGCTTGGAGCGATTCTTGGTCTTGGATTTGGTTATGCTGGAAGTTGCAGAGAAAATATCCTAGAGATATTGATTCCATGTATTATCGATGAGTCCCCCTCAAACACACTAGAATGTAGTGTGTTCTCCGCGATATCATTGGGCCTTATTTTCGTTGGAACAGGGAACCAAGAAGCTGCTGAAGCTATAATTCAGACCTTGATAGAGAAAGAACTTGGATCTCCTCAATCACTGGATTCTCCCCTTTCAACAATGTATGCGTGCGCATTGGGATTGTTGCAAATTGGGCGTATGGAGGCATGTGAACCCTTAATAGAAGCATTAAGTGCCTTGCAACATCCTTTTGGAAAATTCGCGATTACTACTGTTGAGTCATTTGCATTTGCTGGATCCGGAGATGTCTTAAGAATTCAGAAATTGTTGAAATGTTGTGTAGGTCATGATGCTCCAACTACAACTGTTACCACGGAAGCATCAGATGGTGATGTGGATATGGAAGGGAATTCCGAACCCAAGAAAGAAACAACAAAAGTTGGATTTGCATTTGGTTCTGGGGATGAATCTACAAGTGGATCTGCTGAGTCATCTATAGCTATACTTGGAATTTCTCTTATATCATTGTCGGAGCAGGTTGGTTCTGCTATGATTGCTCGATTAGTTGAACATCCTTTACAATGTGGATCACCTTATGAAAGAAGGGCAGTACCGTTGGCACTAGCTCTAGTAAATGTTTCAAATCCTAATCCACAGGTTATTGGTATGTTGAGCAAATTAACACATGATACGGACAAAGATGTTTGTCTCCATGCGATTTTAGCCTTGGGTATAGTGGGTGCCGGTACGAATAATTCTAGGATTAATGTATTACTACAAAACATCGCTAGGTGCAACTCTAGGGACATGACGTTGATGTTTGTTCTAAGACTTGCTGTTGGACTATTGTTCATGGGTAAAGGTACAACCACGCTAACACCTCTGCGCTCTGAGGGATTTTTACTTAACAAGGTTGCATTAGGTGGCCTTTTGGTAGTTTTAATGGCATCTCTTAATTTAAGAAATACGATAGTTGATAAGATGCCATACGTTTTGTTATATGTGGCTTTGGCCATAAAACCAAGATGGCTAATCACTCTGACCCCAGATTTAGAGCTATTGCAAATCCCTGTGCGTGTTGGAAATATTGTAGAAACTATCGGAACTGCAGGAAAACAACGTAAGATTTCCGGGTTTCAAACACACAAGACTCCCGTACTTGTTGGCGTAGCTGAGCGTGCAGAACTTGCCAATGAAGAATATATTTCATGTACTCCATTCTTAGAAGGAATCGTTATAGTAGAGAAAAACTTGAATGCAAATATAGATGCTACATATTATGGCTGAAATTTTAATTTCTACAAAATTACTTCCAATGTATCTTTTGTGCTTGTTCCACATATATTTCCGATTTTTATGAGATATTCAATGTCCCTGCGATAATTTTGTAACAAATCCCCGTTGGTGGGTTTGTGTTTGACTAAATTTTCCAATTCTGCATTTATCATATTTCCAAATGCGTCACTGAGTACATTCAGAGATTGTAGATTCTCGTTTCCATAGATCGGCAATAGGGAAATGAAATATTCTCCCAAAGCTTGAACCGGTACCGATGTCTTGAACTCATTCTATTTAATTGGAAAATAATACAAATTTAACTTACTGTAGTGAAGTTTAGATCCCCTCTAGAATAATATTCCGATAATATAGTTGATCCTGTCTTGCAAATGACTTGGCAAATGTGCATAGTAACCGTATTTATAAAAGGTGCGATAGATCCGAATTCATTAATTATCATCGATTTGTCACGCCCCTGAAATGCTTTCAAAAAAGTTGTGGAAATATTGTTTGTAAATCTCCACTGCGAATCTCGGCTTATAGAATTTATGAAAATTGATTCCATTAAATCTGTATCATTGTCATTTAATTCTGGTGATAAAGCCAAGATATCCCCTATTGTAGACATAATATCATCATATATCTGAACTACAGATGCTACAAATTCCTTAAACAGAGTCTCATCTTTCACATTTGTCGATTTTGTAGAACCCTTAGGGTTATAATCTGAAAAGTATGCTGATACAGATGTAGATAAATAGTCCATAATAGAATCATATTCCACTTTTATTACATAAACCAAGTATACGATATATAAGAAGTTCGTTCCTATTCCAATAATATACCCATCCTTTTCCAAAGGAATATTTATGCTTTCCTTTGCTTGGTTTATAGATTCTTGCAAATGTACGAGGGCATCAATACAATCAGGAAATTCAGAAGCTGGATATAAGTCTGACCTTGAAGGCAATTGTGCTCTGTTGCAAACTATGTAAGAATATCGATCTAATATTTCATAGGGGAAAATTCCAATAGTAGTCTGAAGAGAGATATTATAAGATAGAAAACTTACTATATGTTTTGTAATGGTTAATTTTTCGATGTATTCACAAGAGAAAGTATGTTGTAGAGGTGTAAGTATACCATTAATTCCTTGTATAAATTGCTCATCGTCCAAAGGATCTAAATTCCGGAATATGTCTATACCTAAAATGCTTGATTCAATAACGCCACATGCCAAGTGTTGCACAAATGAAGATGAACCTGCAATTCTAATGTAAATGTTGATGTAAATAACAAACCCAATGTAGAGTGCTTTTCCAAAACTTCCGGTATTTTCTCTAATAAATGTATGTGATCATACAAAGATGAAAAAATGTGTCCAAAATGTAATCCAATGATAATTTCAAACTTTTTCAGCGTGCTAGGGACACTTTTTTGCATAGACGCTGCATGGTCATATTCATGCTCATCAGATAGAGAATAAAAGTGTTTCTTGAATGTATTAACCAAGGATGTTTTTAGGTGGTTAGTAAGTATGCTATAACCGTTTTCTTGGTCATTTTCAAAAATATATAATTTTACATACAAATCTACAAATGCGCTTAATTTTTCTTTAAACTCTGGAGAATCAACAATATCAGAAAATAAGACTTCTATAAAGTTTGAGGAGATATCCTCAAGAATAAGGTAATATTTGTCTATAATTATATTCAAAGTTTGTAATATATTTTCAAATTTGATGTTTGTAAAGGATTCATAGTCGCGTCGAATATTGGACAAAATAATCTTCAACTGTTCAATCTTATTCAAATCAAAATTTCCTAAAAAGTTTCCTGGTTTAGCCTCTGGATGCCCTTCTTTATGACTAAAATAAGAACTAATAATCAACTGTGCCAACTTAATGTTATCGTCCCAGTTATAAATTAAGGACAATACCCTTTTGTTATACAAGAGAATGGACTTTATTTGTTGCAACTGCCTCAATTTTATGGTTTTATCATGTTTCCTATCAATGGACGCTATCAGATCCTCAATCTCTTTGGACGGAGGAATAATTGAGTCAAAAGTAATTTGTGAATTACGCTCCGACAAAGTAGAAAAACCGTTCACAAATAGAGACAGAGATGAAAATGTTCTAGATTCCAGTTGCTATAATTTTGTGTCAATGAGCAGCTAGATAAATGTACAAACCTCAATAGAACGCCATAAATCGTTATCTAATGCATCCAAATGGGTATAAATACCTTTTATATGTGTATCGTCGTTCTCTAAATGTGATATTTCTCTGCGAGTAGACATACCGTCAACGGAATCAATGCAAAGTGGCGGCTTGTCAGCACCTCTCCACAAAATCAGAGAGTTTAGGTAGTTCTCATCATTGTAAAGATTTATCTCATGAGACGGGCTGTTTATTGACGATTCATCCATTGTTAATACCATAAAGTGAAAAGTACAAGCGAAGGTCGGTCTACTGAATATAACGTGGCAAAACTGGGATTGCAGAAGCCGTAAATTTCAAATATAGTTCACTCATGATGTAATGTTCAACATAGACCACAGGTTTTGGTGATGTGTGCGATGGATTCATTTATACTGGATTATATCATCTATGGTGTGGGGAAATAAACTCAAAATTAGTTTTATATACTCATTCATATATACCCTTTGATCTGTATTCTATGTAGTATAATCAAAATGGAACCTCAAGAGAACGATCCCGAGGAAAAGCCCAAATCTGCCCCTTTGAATGAGATTGAAGTCAAAATTCTAAAATCTTACGTTAGTTTTTCGTTAATTTTTTTAATTTACATTTCTATATTGTATTGATGTAAAATTGTAACCACGAAGTTGTTAAACATCTTCAAACGTGTTTTAGGGTGTAGGACCTTATGTTGCTCCGATAAAATCAGCTGATCATGACATCAAGGAAACAATTTCAAGAATTAACAAACTATCTGGTAAGATGCTCTTCAGTTTACTCTATATTAATCTTTAACTTACCGTAACAATGCCGACCCTTCATGTTCCTCCTTAGGTGTTAAGGAAAGCGACACAGGCCTTAACCCTTCCCACATGTGGGATTTAACATTAGACCAGCGGTCTTTACAGGAAGGTGCGCCGCTCCAAGTAGCTAGGTGTACTAATATCGTTAATCCTGGGACTCCACAGGCAAAGTATATAATTAATGTGAAGCAGATTGCTAAATTCGTTGTGGTTTGTCTATCACATACCTAATTTGTACAATAATTAAATAGGGTCTTGGTGAAAAGGCTGCCGCTACCGATATCGAAGAAGGAATGAGAGTTGGGTATGTCTATTTTATGCGATTAATGACCCTGTAGCGTTGACCGAAACAAATATAAAATTCAAATTACCCTCCCTCCAAAAATTGATCCCTCTGTCACAATGATGACTGTTGAAGAAAAACCGAACATAACTTACAATGATATTGGTGGTTGCAAGGATCAGCTGGAAAAACTTAGAGAAGTTGTTGAATTACCCTTGCTACATCCAGAGAGATTTGTAGCACTTGGAATAGATCCACCAAATGGAGTTTTATTGTATGGGCCACCGGGAACTGGAAAAACACTGACAGCTAGAGCTGTAGCCAATCGCACAGACGCTTGTTTTATTTGTGTAATCGGGTCTGAACTCGTTCAAAAGTTAGTTTATAATATTCATAATATCGAACTACAGGTATGTTGGAGAAGGAGCTAGACTAGTTCGTGAATTGTTTCAAATGGCAAGATCTAAGAAGGCCTGCATCCTATTTATTGATGAAGTAGATGCAATTGGCGGTTCCAGGGGAGATGAATCAGCCCATGGTGATCACGAAGTACAAAGAACCATGTTGGAAATCGTAAATCAACTGGATGGATTTGATGCAAGGGGAAATATCAAAGTACTAATGGCTACAAACAGACCAGATATATTAGACCCCGCTCTTTTACGTCCAGGTCGTATTGATAGGCGCATAGAATTTGGGTTACCTGATCTAGAGGTATACACTACTATATTGTTACACACCATTTCAGGGTCGTAAGCATATTTTGAAGATACATTCCAAGACCATGAGTGTCGATAAGGACATCAGATATGAACTCTTGGCTAGGCTTTGTCCAAATAGTACTGGTGCAGATCTGAGAAGTGTTTGTACTGAGGCTGGAATGTTTGCAATTAGGGCCAGAAGGAAGAGCATCTCAGAAAAAGATCTTATTGAAGCGATCTCCAAAGTAATCAAGGGATATAAAAAGTTCTCTGCCACAGGAAGATATATGGTTTACAACTAAGAAAACTCACATCTTATTCCTAACTTTTTACTGGTGTCTGTTGTTGCGTAGGTAAATGTGCGTGGTGTTGTGTGTCCGGTTTAAGTCACTGTTTTTTTATATATTTAATTACATCGCATAAATTTTATCAACATACACACGAAATAATTTGAGAAATGTCGTCGCTGGTAAGCTCGCGTCGAATAATTGGATCTGCATTTTAAAATCACATGTTACCTACTCTGTAACGTTTTGGTAGACGATTTGTGGTTATATTTATTATAAAATGGGAGGTATTAGTGGTATTTACATATTAGACATCAAAGGGCGTCTAATAATATGTAGAACATACAAAACCGATATTCTGACAAATGTATGCGACGCTTTCTACGAAAATGTTATTCTGCAAGATTCTAGTTCTGTAAAACCTGTGTTTCACGTCGATGGATGCACATTTTGCTGGGTTCTTCGTAATGGCATATATTTTATTGCTGTGGCATCCACAAACTATAATGTGTCACTATCATTATCGTTTCTCTATCGATTTGTACAAGTTTTGACATCATACTTCAAACACTTGAGTGAGGAGAGTATTAAGGATAATTTTGTTGTTGTATATGAGCTTCTGGATGAAATGATTGATAATGGTTACCCTCAAGCTACCGAAGTCAATATTTTACGCGAATTCATCAAGAATAAATACCATCAACTCTCTATTAGCGATGTACATCCACCTACAGCGATGACAAATACTGTCTCTTGGAGGAGCGAAGGGATTAAACACAAGAAGAATGAAATATTCTTGGATGTTATTGAAAGTTTAGATATTGTAGTTTCGGTTTCTGGAACTGTACTCCGATCAGAAATAAGAGGCTGTCTAAAGATGAAGTCCTATCTATCTGGAATGCCAGAACTATTCTTAGGACTTAATGACAAGGCCATATTTGATATAACATCAAAAGGCGATTTAGCAAACGAAAGTACAAATTATTCAACAGGAAGTGTACCACATGTTAAAACAGTTGAAATGGAGGATGTAAAATTCCATCAGTGTGTGCAACTGGCAAAGTTTGAATCCGATCGTACAATTAGTTTTATTCCACCCGATGGTGAATTCGATCTAATGACTTACCGGCTTAACAGTTATGTGAAGCCCCTATTTTCCGCTGATGTAACTGTGTACAATAAATCTAGTAGTAAAATTGATTTTGCTGTAAAGGCACTTTCTCAGTTCAGGTCCAAATCAATTGCCAATAATGTTGAATTCCATATACCAGTACCTTCGGATGTTAACTGTCCGGTATTTAAACCATCCATTGGTACAGTAAAGTATTTTCCGGATATGGATGCTATTGTGTGGACAATTAAACAATTCCAAGGCGAAAAGGAATATGTTATGCACGCTTCTTTCGGTCTTCCATCAGTTTCGGATGATTCTAGGGACACATTCTCAAAAAATCCTGTAAAAGTAAAGTTCGAGATACCATACTTCACTGTTTCTGGAATAAGCGTCAAACACCTACGTATAACAGAAAGCTGCGGCTACAAGGCACTCCCATGGGTTAGATATATAACAAAAAATGGTGATTACCAGCTCAGGATGTCTTGATTTCACGATATAAAATATTTTTATAAGTAATCTTCTAAATTTTATTATGTAACACGATATTGTGTATGTCTTAACGCTTGCTGTTGTTCAGTCATCCATAATCGTTATCCTTTGTTCCATAGCCATGGAAATTAGAGTTTTATACAACATATATAATGCTTGTAAAACGAGGGTTTAGTTTTATAGGGGTTAAGAGAGGCGGTAAAGTACCGGATGTTAACATTTTTGCCACAAATGGACCGGAGATATCCCAGAGAATAAGAATCGCATCTAAAGTAGGTTTACACATGAAATCGAATCTTTAAATCACTATTTAACTCAAATTATAAGGGATATTTAGAAGGGAATCAAAAATATTCAATTCTGGAACTTGGCTAAACGCAGATTTCAATCTCTTTATAAATCGTTAGATGCCAAAAACTTATCGCATATCGCAAATGGGTTCGCCCGTGCTGAAGTATATGATGATTCTATTTGGGATTCTATTGTTGCCAGGACATATGAAGTATCAAATGTTTGTTTCATAGGTATTCACACATTTCTCAGAAGCTTGATGATCAAGATATTGCTTTACTATGTAATGCAATGTGCAAGGTCAAAAATATCGATAACCAAGTCTTTGCATTTCTTTTAACTCAACTGAAAGTTTGTATACTCTAGAAAAACATCGGCATTTCCAGAATTATGATGGCAACATACGCTGTAAATATGGATCAATGATCATATATTCTTTGGGAAAGTACGAGTAAACTATGTTTTATTAAACATCTATAGAGTTGGTTTCAAGGATCACGGTTCGATTAAGAAGATCCTAAGATCTTTAGACTCTTCGATATCAAAAACTTCATTGACTTCAATAGCGCTTTTAATCAACGGGATGTACCACTTGGGACATATTAACCCTAGGATTTTGAATCTTGCAAAAGATAGAGTTATTCATCTGCTGATGGAAAATGAGGCTTCAAACAAAGACACCAATATTACAATGAGAGATATAGTAACTATACATCAGGGTGTATCATGCTTGAAGTTCTTCAAAAAGGAAATTTTCGATGTGCTCTTTTCGTACATGGTAAATAATATAACTACTCTAATGTCGTCCTTCTAGATTAATAAATTTTCCGAAATAAGTCCCACTGAAATGGTAATTATCGCAAACTCAATGCACAAATCAAAAAGACATGTATGTTTTACCATAATATATATTTAATTGGTACAGAACAATGATCTTGTGAAGATAATGTCAAACTATATTCTCAGAAATACCAACAAATTTACAGTGGATATGGTTACAGGGTATATTAATGGGATATCCTTTCATGGTACTCAAGATGATGGTTTGATTAATTTATGACAATGTGCAATCTGCAGGATTTATGAGCAAAATATATGCTCTACTTTATAAAGGAATATTTCGGGGAGAATTATCAGTAAGAAATGCTATTATTCTTTTAAATGTTTACTCAAGGGTATTTATTCCTGTGAATTGCAATAATGCTACAGATTGGTTTGAAAAATGAACCGTCCCTTCGTCTTATTTATGACGTACTAAGAGGCGAAATCAATATGTTGTCTCCATTGGTACTGTTTTTTTAACACTTACAGTCGTAATAGGACTTGACAAATGTTATTTATTACACATGTTCAATAGAAACTGAGGAAGGAAATCTGCAACGATTTGTTGAAAGGTTTATTAAGATCATGAATAAAGATGATACTGTAAACAATGTACAATATTTATCCAAAATATTCTATTCAATAATGAAAATGAAGGATAAAGTGGATGTAAATCACACGAAGTTTATTCTTGGTATTTTTATAGGTGAAATATATACATACATATAGAATATCTAACAAGGGCTCCAGTACATACATTTCAGCCTGTTGGTGTTTCAAACGTACTTTTTGGCATATGTAAAACTCAAATTTCTGAAAGTCCGGCAGAATTGATTAGAAAATTGTCAGAATATGTCACACGAAATATAGACAAGGTTTGACAATGCAATGGCATTACTATAAATTTTCAGTTTTCCCATCAACTTTTGGCAAGTTCATTAAGATCAATAGCATCATGTGGAACCGTTGATGAATCGATATACAAAAAATTTTGTCAATATAGTAAGTATAATAAAAAGCGGCAAGCACTCTATAGTTTGGAGGGAAGACGATTTTGACGATTGGAAGCATGTATACAAATTTCTTGAATTCCTCAACCTCTTACCATTGATACCAGATACTGATGAGATCAAACCAATGGCAATAAAGGCACTTCACACCGTGATTAAAGGTCTCGTTAGACAGGTAGACTCGTGCAGTGAAAGGAGCATAGTACAGGTGCGGAGATTTCTGAATGTGTGGAATGAATCAGGAGGAAGCTGGAAAATCGAATCATATACTCTCTGAAATTTGCCCAGGATCACTAGAGAATGAAGACGTGGTCCTGGTCAATGAGATCAAATCCATGATTAAAACACTGTGCACAGAGATTCCTGGCTAGAGGTTTATAAATAGCAACAATGTATATTCATATCTATATATTTTATGTAAGTGATTGTGTGCTTAAGTCCAATCTCTAGATTTAAACCAAACTTCCGGGTTACCCCCATAGATAAGATTCTAAAGAGAAATACCCGGCTTTTCATGTAGATTCCTACGTAAGTTATCCAATTATGGTACCGAATTTTTGTTTTACATACCATATCATATACACAATAGCTTTATATATATGTTTTTACCCTTATACACAATGTGAATCTAGCTCAATAAAATGGACCAGAGTAACTCACCAAATTTCAAAGTTTTCAGGACCAAAATTTACAAAGGGTAAGTTTATCCATCTGCAATGTTGACAGTTACCGTATATCATCCTCTGTTATACACTTTTATCAATGATATTTTTAGTGTGTAATTTGGATTCCATTGGATTCATTCCTAATGGAGCATTTCTGCCGGGATATTCAAGTCCCGTCCTAAATAACAGATGTAATAAGCAAGTAGAAACCTACTACTCCCAGAATGGTTCGGCACTTTTCGGTAATTCAGTTCAAAGAAGAACTTTACTTGGAGCAAAAAGACGTGTTCAAACAGGAAAGACAAGCGTTGCTAAAGTATCTAGTCCTGTTAATTTAATGGAATCACTGGCAAATAATTCGTCATTATCCTCTAATATAGCTGGGTTGCTTCCAAGTATCAACCTAAAGAATCTAAAGGATACGGCAAACCAATTTGGGATTCTGGGACTGTGGTATGCAGGAACCGTTCTGTACAACATAGAGAATAAAAAAGCACTCAATATGTGTCCTCTCCCAAAAACAATAGCCACATTGCAAATGTATGTGGCAGTGCCATTTTTGGTATCCAGATGGCTACTAGGGTTGAAGAGCCCGCCAAGGTTTAATGTTTCTACTACAGAACCCAAAAGAACTCTAAATCAGTCCAATGATATTATATCTGTGATCAAGAGAAAAGTTTCAAGTGGTTTGCACCGTGTAAAGAACTATGTGAAAGCCTACAAAAGCATCTTGGTTCAAAGCGGATATTTCTCGCTTTTACATGTTTTGTCTGTAACAGCACTAAATGCTGGAGCTGTGGGATTTGTGCACATTCTCAAGGCAAGTGAACCGATTTTTGCATCTGTTGTCTCATATTTTATGGGAAGCAAGATGTCTCCAATTACATTTTTAACATTGGTACCTATAGTTGGAGGAGTTGCTCTCTCGTCTATTAAGGAACTCAACTTTTCTCCAACCGCTCTCATTGCTTCGCTTCTCTCCAATGTTTTTGCTTCTGTTAGAAGAATTGAGGCAAAGAAATTCTTTAAACAAAATATGAGTAAAATAGGTCAAAACATTACACCCTCTAATGTATTCACACTCATGACCCTGTTCAGCACAATAATGCTAACTCCACTCGCACTCTACGAGCAGCCAAAATGGGCAGAGGCATACGACATTATAGTAAAAAAGTTTGGTAAAGACGGTCCACAGATGTTGATGAAACACGTTGTCCTATCAGGAATATTCTATGCACTCTATAATGAAGTTTCTTTCATTGCTCTATCGCAACTCGCACCAGTTAGCCACGCTGTTGCAAACACATTTAAGAGGATATTTTTAATTTTAACAAGTGTAGCCATATTCGATGCAAAACTTTCATCCCAGGGAATGTACGGTTCAGCACTTGCCATCTTTGGCACACTACTATACTCCCTAAGTAAAACCCTCAATGGTTAATATATACACATGTATGTATTACGTACTTTATCTTACTATCCTACGAATGACTTGTGTGTTTTCCTCCTTCTCTACATCCTTTATAGGATCAAAGTTGACTGTCTTTCTAGTCAAATCTTTAAACTCTGGTGGGTACAACTTCTCTAAAATTATTCTAGCTGGTGTCTCTTCTATATCTGGTACATATGGCTCCTCAACACGCTCAGTAAATGATGGTTGATCCAACTGAAGAAATGCCTTTGCCTTACTAAGATGCATTTTTGATGTCTGATCTGCGATTTTTGAAAGTAAGTGATAATGTCCTCTGGTCCGTTCTCCAAATTTCGGAGGAGGAGGCGGGATCAAGTTTGCATGGGCAAGTGCCTTTTGCACAGATATGTTCATATCGCAACCTACGCCAAGCCAAAACTTTATTCGACTAAACCTCAGCCTTATCTCAGACAAACTATCGTGAGGTTCATCAATAGCCGAAGGGATGGGATTTAGTGGCTTCCTTTGTAGACTTCCAAGAACCTCCATGTGTTTTCCATCTCTGGGATCTCTCTGATTAGCAACAACCAGCACCTGGAACCTCTTACCTAAGTTTATGACGTAAATGGATCATTGTATATGGAATGTAGGATGCACATTCGACTATACTTACCTCGTTTGCCCATTATCTGAAACCTAAGTCTAGGGGGACCCCTAGACTTGGAATAGTACGGAAGAAAGATCCTAAGAACCATATTACCGACTACATTATTAATAAATATCCTCTGGTGTATTGGTATAAATGCTTCGCGTTATGGTGGCCAGGGGTCTCTACCGCTCCACTGGCAAACGATGAAATAAATAGTCACAGAATATAAAAAGTGAATAATGTGATTAAAACGTTCATATGATGTAGAGTGTGTATTCTATTCGAGTTGCGATGTCACGAGTTGATTCATGGTAATGGGCCGTGATCCTCCTCTATCTATTATAAATATTTCGTCACTGGTAACTACAATAGTGGCGGATCCAAATGTATACATTTGCTTGTTTTCAAACATTCTGCCAACTCTTGGGACCATCAGTATCTGTTGTTTTTCAGCAATGTCTTTCAGCTGATCAAGCAATGATTTTGGTTTAACTGGTACATCTGCTTTAACCCTAGGAGATTGTGTAGAAGTCTGGCTACTTGATGCTGCCTTGTCCATTAACTTCAATGCGTCCCTAAAGAATCCTTCAATCGACTTGTTCTTTAACATGTTTGGCGGAAACAAACCTTTCCATCCCATATACCAAACTACAATCTCCTCACGATTTGCATTGGGAGAGTTTATCCATCTATCTAGCACTTTAATCCATCTAGGGAGCAATACTTGCGAGAATATATCGCAAAGTTTTTCCGTTCCAGCCAAAGATTCCCACCCAAAAGCCTGTTCTATCACTGTGGTATCTTGGTTTCTAGGATTTATTTCAACTGAACCCAACAGTGCTCGAAGATTGGCACAAATACAGGTATCGATGGTTGCCAAGGTTTGCTTGTCAAGTAAAGTCGACCATGAATCCAGAATACTTTTAACTTTCGCAGGATCCTTTAACCTATCCTTTGAAAGAAGTGCTTTAAACATATCTGGGAATTTACAGGTAACCTCATGAATCTTGTCTCCGTCTAAAAACGTAAACCAAGGGTGTATAACAATATGCGATATATTGGCATTAGAGGGGTCCGATAGAAACTCTGAGAGTCTAAGACGAATCCTCTCGTCTAGTGTTGGCAAAATCGGTGAATCACAGGGAAACAAAAGAAGTAACTCATGTCTCCAAAGAGAAAAAATTTTACATCCTAGATCTGTATCCGATATCTTCCACTCATTAGCGAAAAAATTGATTAATTTGTCAATGATCAAGGAATTTATATCATGTTTTAGGTTAGTATTATCGATATACCTGTAGAAAAAGGATATAATATAGGATACAAACGCAGTCCCCTTATCAAAGTTATTGTATACATCCCAATTATTATAAAGCTTGTATAAAACCTGTTTTGTGCATCTATACGCTATATCATTAAAACCATACGAATCATATTCTGAATGTTCTTTCATTCTCTCAAATATTTTTAATAGTGCTTTAAGATTTGAAATGCATGGACTAGGTTGATTCGGGTCTAAATTATCCAAGGTTTTATTAAATAACCTTAAAGTTTTAATGGCATCTTCAATGTTTTCATCAAAACAACGAACTAAATGGCTCATATAGGAGATGTTTTCTGGCAATGATGATAAATCAGACCTAAGTCGGCTGATTGTAATTTCCAAACTCATCTTTTCATCATATAACGCATCGATCGATGTCCTTAGTGTGTCACATTTTCTCTTTAAGCTATCAATAAGTACATCAATATCATAATTTGTAGATTTAACGCTTACAAAACTTGGATATCTTACACCCTTCTTCCAACCATTTGTATATTCTACATATCTTTCAAATTCAGTGGTTTTATAATAAGTGCTTGATTGACTAGGAGTTAGAATATTGCTGTATGGATCCTTGCCTCCCTCTTTCAGACCCTCATTCTTATACGTCGCCTTTAATTCAATGGGAGCGACCACTCCTGACCCATCCTTACCTAAACCTCCACCTTTGTAACCCATTTTTTGCAACATTTTTAGACCCTTTCCATACATTTTTTCCATCTTTTGCTCTTCAAATATTGGTTTAGTGGTGTTTGGAATGTTATTTTTTAATTCTTTGGTATCGTTTTTCCTGCTGTTTGCTCTCAAAAGCTCCTTTTGAGCTCTTGCTATGGCGGCAGAATGAGCGATTGCTTGATCATCAAGTTCGTCATCTGAGTAAATCACCGCATCTACATCACCCAGAACTTTATTTACAAATTCGTCATCGGAATTCAGCTCCATATCAGAGTTGTTTTCATGCTTTTTTGAGTGTTGTAGATTAGACGTATCAACATTATCAGATTCAGAAAAATTTATGGTTCCAGCAGATACAAACAAGGGTGGATTTGAACGGGATCCGCTTCTTTCAAAGGTAGAAAAGAAAGCTGCTTCCTTTTGTTTCCTTTTTATGCGAGAATTGAGAGGCTTAGATGATAAAGAAGGAATTCCATCATCGGAATCACGATTATAGTCAGAATCATCGGAGAGTTTGCCATCATTGATGTCTTCTTCAAATGAATCAGCATCAGAACCTGCAAATACGCCATAAATCTGTCGAACGTTTTTCTCCTTCCGACTGTCCCTCTTAGAGGAACCAAAACCTCTGGTTGCCATTTAAAATGATCTAAACTTTTCGCATTATAGTAAAATAAATCATTATGATGTCTGTATTAGAGTATTTAACTCGTAACGGTGACCTCACACATACGGGGATTCCATGATGCATTCATTATTCTTTCTTAGTCCAATTCTAGTAGATTCTCACTATAAACAAAAAATGCTCGTAAATGTAACATATTCCATTCTATGTCTTTGCTCATTACTTCAGTTATCATCCTGTGTTGCATCCGCTGTAAGTTTTCTTTCATTAAAACATGTTAGAGACAAGCAATATGTTCAAATATACAGAATATAACTGTAAATATCGTCTTAAATGGGCTCATACATCAGAAAAAAGTATCCAAAGATAGATGCAAATTGATATCATCAATCGATACCGTAATTGATCAGTCATCTATTCGCTACAATAAGATACGAGATCTTCCAAACCACTGGTCCATCTATCTGAATGGAGAAGTGGTACCTTCTGAGGGATGTGTTGGTAACAATGCCGAGCAACTGAAGATTTCCAACGGAGACTATATCTATGTATTCTTAAACGAAAAGGTGCGTAATATTTATCACATATTTTCACTCAGGGTCTTACTGATCCACATTATATTGGAGAATACATGAAATTTGTCTCCAAAGAATTCTCTGAGGTTCTAAACTTGAATAGAAACAAACCAAGTCATGGAAGAAAGAGATCAGGAAAGGGCAAAATGTCTGAAGATACATCAAACATACTCAAACTATTACTCAATCAGGACTATATAAATCGTGTTATAAAGGTATGTCCACCTTGGCTACCATTCATCCACAAATTAGGAGGTCTCCAGTGGTAACGGAAAAGATGTTTTACTGGGACTCATTGCAAAGTTTATTGGAGCATCTGCTCAAGCAAAACCAACAAAGGGGGAACCTGACAAACATGAGCCAGAAAATAATAAACAGGATCCACTCATGGTAAATACACCTGCTGTCACACAAAAATGTTTAGGGCTTACTGACACTGTTTACACAACCATTATTGGAAGGATTTATGGGTGCATCTAAAAAGAATACAGAACTATAATTGTTATATTTGTATGTTTATCGATAAACCCAAATTTCCCGGGAATACGCCATGTGTAAATCCATATGGTCCTAACAACCCGGCACTCTCATCAGGAACACAACTTATTTGAAGGTTCCCCTTTCCCCTGTACACGACTTATTAGTGGAATAAAGACTTACTTTTGTATGCTACCGGCAATGTTAAGGTTGCTATTCGGTAAGCGGTAGGCAAACCCACAATTAAGAGGTGAATGTTGTGAAGAATTTCCAAGTTGCTTTTGTAGTAGATCAATTTGATGCTGTTTATTAGTGACTAACTTCATTAATTTTCCCTTTTCTATATTTCCCTTGATATGTGAAGATAACATTGCTTTTGCTCCACTATTAAGAGTATTTGAAATATTATTAAATTCATCAATATCGCTATCAAGGCTCCATCTTTTTAAGGTATCCTTAAGCCTATGTTCAAATTTTAGAGAGGATAGATGATTTAAAAATGTGGAAGCTTTGTCATTTGAGTATTCGATTGCCGTAAAGATCAACCAGAGCAATCTTTTGTAAAATGCACCTTCAGTTTCCAAATCCGTGCTTTTATAGTTGGAATTCTTAAAAAAGAATGGTACAAGTTTAGGAATTGTGTTCATAAATTCCTTTTGTGTGTTTGAAATAAATTGAACCTGTGTAAGTTTTATTAAATCTGTGTTTCTGTTAGAAGCATCATTGAACAACTTTGATACAAAGGATAGCTTGCACGCTGTTACAGAATTTCTAAATGTAGAAAACAAATGTCCTTCCAACTTTGAAACCAAATCCACAAGTTCTGTTGTCCTAAATTGATGATTTAGATCATTAAGTCCCTTGGTAAATTTAAAAAATGATAATATACGATTGTCGTTTGTGAAATTTTCAGTTGTTTCAAGATAGAATAAAACTGCTCCATAAACTGCATTTTCCAACAGTCTTGATGTCTCTGTGATGGAATTTAACGATTCTGAACCATCCTTTGAATTGAGTGAAGAATAAGAACCGAGACTTTTTAGAGCAGATGCAGTATAGCCAGACAATACAGAAGGAAAAGCTTTGTCTATAGCATCCTTTGTATGGGTGCAAAAGTCGTTGTAACCACACCTATGCGGTATTGAATTATATCCTATGGAGCTTTTCAAGAGATCGCTAAAGTACTTTGCACCGGAAGAAACTGGAGCTGGAGTGTTGCTTATGGACGCAACACGAGATAAGTTACCCAATCCAAACTTCTTCCAACTGGAACCAGGTTGTAAACTAGATATGGCAGCAAACTGCTTAGGAGATGCCTTCAGCCTATAGGCTGCTCCGTGGCTGCTCGATACTGCGGGACTTCTGAATCTAGAGGATGAAGCATAAACCAAGTCTATCAGCATAAGCTGCATACATAAGACTATTAATCCGGTAGAGCTCCATTGAAGATCCATTTGTGTATATCAAATTGGCAACGAAGGTTCAGCTGTGGAATCTACCATGACTAAAAGTAGAAACTAGACGCCATATATTGACATTAAACTTTCTTATTATCCTATTTACAAACAAAGCCTATACTCTTGTGTCTAAGCAACCTTCATGTGTCAAATTCGAGTAGAAGATCAACAATCATGGGCTTCAGGGCATAGATGGTCAAAACCAAAGAAATATGCCAATACTTAGATATACTACAGTTTAAAATGTTATTGAAATCCCAGTTATAAAAACAACATCTAACAGGAGGAAACCTCGAAGATCAAAGCCCTACTATGCTGTTCCAGCTGATAATGCAATCAGTTTTATGTATGATGGATTATGTCAAACTTCTTTATTTAAAAAAGTGTGACATTCACTTATCTATGCTATTCGTGTTAATTTAATCGTGTATACAGAAGCGTTGTAGCTCGATATATGTTTGGTGATATAGTCTATCGATTAAATGCATCAATTTTATATGCACTTAGGTTTTAAACATTTTAATGAAAAATATAATCATATTTCACGTTGTACATTGGAGTTTGACCTCATTTAGTCTCTGAGGGCGTATGTTATGGATTTCTATCCTTTCTGATTTAAAAAATGGTTGATAAAGATGGTGAACCTACTGAAGAAATCAGTACCAAACTATCGAGCGAGAGCAAGCTCGAACATGACTTCTCTACACTAGTTATCGTCCCGAACTCCGAATTACAAGATGTACCTGCTACCAGGACTTCATCCATCAACATTACGAAACAACTCTCTAAGATCATCTCATCGCCTAGCTATCCTGGATTTGCCGATGCAATCGAGATGGACGTTGTCCAACGTCTGTCTAAATCCCATGTCAACCCGGGCGATGTTATAGAGTTGGTAAGGCTGAAAGATGAAGGTAAATTTCAAGAAGCCATCAGTTTTGTTGAGGAAACACAGCCCACAAGTGGAAAATCCCACTTTGCTTTTGCTCCAGTGGAGCAAATTATGCAACAATTCGGATTGGAGGATATAACTCAGGGTTTAACATCCTCACAAGTTGCGTTAAATAGTGAATTATACGGAAAAAACATACTAGATGTGGGTCACAAAGATCCAATATGGAAAATATATTTAAACCAATTTTGCAGTGTTGTTATTCTACTACTATTTGCAGCCGCAATTGCAAGTTTTGCTTTGAAAAATATCGTTGAAGGAACATTTATTCTGTTGATAATGAATATAAATGCTGCATTGGCAACATATATGGAAAACTCGGCTGCTAACGTGCTAGACAAACTTGCAGAAATGTCATCTCCCTGTTGTACAGTCATACGTGAAGGTGTAACAACCCTCTTGGATTCTAAGGAAGTTGTTCCCGGAGATGTGGTAATGTTAAAAACAGGTGATACGGTAGCTGCTGATATGCGTGTATTTGATGTTATGGAAATGCGCGTAAATGAGGCACTTTTGACCGGTGAATCTGAAGATGTAAAGAAAACACTAGAAGCGGCTGACCTAGAATCTCCATTCTCATCCAATCTTTGCTTCGCTTCAACGTCAGTGACGGCTGGATCTGGACGTGCTATTGTTGTTAATACTGGTATGAACACTCAAGTCGGAAAAATCGCCAAACAGTTGAAAAAGGCCTCAGAAGGAAGCAAATTAACACCTTTACAGAGGGGGCTTAATAGACTAGGCGGTGTAATCGGCATAATATCTGCTCTTGTTTTAGTAACAATTGTTATAGTTGCCGTAGTTACAGGATTTGATGATCCAACTCGTCCAAACTCAAATAAAGTATTATCTATCGTATTACTCGCTGTTGGTTTTGCTGCATCATCAATTCCTGAGGGTCTTCCCATGGTTGTCACAATATCACTTTCTATTGGTGCAAAAGATATGGCCAAGAAAAACGCAAACATTCGAAAGTTACCGGCTGTTGAAACTTTGGGTTGCTGCTCCATAGTTTGTAGTGATAAGACAGGTACCTTAACTGAAGGAAAAATGACTGCCACAACCATCGTTACTCTTAGACACGAAAATTCTGGTGCAACTGCTAAAAGACATTTATTTTATCCTACACTTGGATTTAATCCTCTTGGAGGTGTATTTGAACCCAAAGATTTAACTGAAGATCTAAAAACTTCCCTTACATTACACGCCAAGAATTCACAATCATTCCAAAATGTTGACAAAAATGTTTGTGCTGAGGGAGTCGATTCTCTTAATAGTAAACATATTAAAACGTGCATGCTAACTGCATATATAAACTCTTATGGAACGCGTGTTGAAACGGATAAAAATGGTAAATGGGTTGCCGCTGGGAATATGACTGAAAGTCCGCTAGTTGTTGCTGCTACAAAATGTGGTATTGGAAATGTTTTGGATTCTAATGACGATACCCATGACTTGTACCAAAGGATAGACACTTTAGAGATACCATTCTCCTCAGTTAGAAAACTGATGTGCACAGTTCATAAGCTTCCTGAGGAAAACTTGTATGCTAAGTTAAATCTGTCCCGTGCTGGGTCAACTTTTACACATATTGCAGCAATAAAGGGTGCTCCAGATATGTTGATGCCGGTTTGCTCCCTAGTTGTCAATGGTTCTGATGATAACCTGTTTATTGATTGGTCAGATCAAATAACAAAAGGAAAAATCCCAGAAGAAAGTTTGAAGATAATGTCTGAAGAAAACGAATCACTATCTTCGCAAGCACTTAGAGTCTTGTTGTTGGCTATATGCCCATTAACAGACTCTGATGTTGAAAGTTTGTCCAACTGTGAAGATGCAGACGGTAGACTTGCACTCATAAAGGCTCTACCAATGGTATTTTTGGGATTTATAGGAAGTATAGATCCTCCAAGACATGGCGTAAAGGATGCCATTGAAACATGCAAAAGGGCAGGTGTTAGGGTAATCATGATCACAGGTGATCAAAAGGCTACCGCCTCTGCGGTCGCACGGGATATTGGATTATCAAACACACACGCTAATTCATCCAGAGACTCCACTGTGAAGATGTCACATCTTCCAGATGACGGTTTTGCAATCGAATGCAACGCATTACACATATCCCATAGTCATTTGAATGGCTATTTACCGGAAGAGCAACTTGATTATATGACTAGAACATATTCTGTCTTTTGCAGGGCACAACCAGAAGATAAGGTTGCTATTGTAGAATCTCTAAAGCGTCAGGGATATTTGACAGCTATGACCGGTGATGGTGTTAACGATGCGGCTGCACTAAAAACTGCCGATATTGGAATTGCTATGGGCATAAACGGTACGGATGTTGCAAAGGGAGCTTCTGAAATGGTTCTTCTTGATGATAATTTTTGCACGATTGTGAACTCTATCGAGTCTGGGAGGACAATTTATGCTAACATTCAAAAGTTTGTATCTTTCTTGCTTGGTACAAACATTGGAGAAATTCTCTATCTTACTATCTCAATTCTTATAAGCACACTACCACCAGTTGAAGCCTTGCAGATTCTATTCCTAAACTTCATGACTGACGGCTGTCCAGCCGTAGCACTATCCAGGGAACCTCCTGATGATGATACCATGTCAAAAAAACCAAGGCTACCCAAACAGCCAATTATGACCAAGACGTGGTGGATATATGGAAACCTTCCACATACTGTATTTGAAGCCGGTGCTGTTATTTGTAGTATTCTATTGGCACTGTACTGGTGCACCGGTGTTTGTACATTGAGTGGACTTCATGATCAATGCAAACATATTATCCTTAAAGATCATGAAAATGTGGAACACAACCTAGTCTATTTTTGTAAGTCCTATGAATACCGCTTGACAAGAGAATATAAAGGATGGGTCACAAATATCAACTATTATGATCTAACTGACCTAAAGATGAAGACATTTTTGGGAGCTGCTCTCGGGAAAGTAGAAAAACTAACTCCCAGCTCTCCTGAGCTACATCCAGATATTAAGAAGTCCTTTGAAGCCCTCAAGAAGTCTGGGATACCAGAAAAATTTAGGAAATTTGTAGAATTAGACCAAGATGGATGGGTTAAACCACTCAAGACACAAACAATACCAAGCAATCCAGATCAACTCTACGGAGCAGCACCACCAGGGTTCTACGACATTACTGGAAGAAAAACTATACAAGCCAGAACTATTTCATTCATCACGGCGGTATGGTGCGAAATGCTCAGGGCATATACTGTCAGGTCGTGGGACTATTTTTTCAAAGTTTTCAATAGGAACCCATGGATGCATGTGGCCTGCAGCGTATCAGCTACTGCAACATTTGCAATCACAATCATACCCAAAATATCAACAATCATGCATACAGTATCACTCACGTGGTGGCAATACCTATTCGCTGTGGCATTAGCACTCCTCACAATGGTACTAGATGAGTGCATACCCAAGGTCATCTACCGAAAAATGATCAAACACAATAAAATAGATAACTAGTACAAATACCGAAAAAATATAGTTACAACAATCTTCAATACATACAACCACCGCGCAATCTAAGGACAAGATGGAGAGTACTCTCCTTCTGAATGTTGTAGTCAGAAAGTGTACGTCCATCCTCCAATTGCTTACCAGCAAAAATCAATCTCTGCTGGTCTGGGGGAATACCCTCCTTATCTTGAATCTTTGCCTTTACATTCTCAATTGTATCGCTTGGTTCAACTTCCAGGGTAATGGTCTTTCCAGTAAGAGTCTTTACGAAAATCTGCATGCCACCACGCAATCTAAGAACCAAGTGAAGAGTGCTCTCCTTCTGAATGTTGTAGTCTGAGAGAGTGCGGCCGTCTTCTAGCTGTTTTCCGGCGAAAATCAACCTTTGCTGATCTGGAGGAATGCCTTCCTTATCTTGAATCTTTGCCTTTACATTCTCGATAGTGTCACTGGGCTCGACCTCGAGAGTAATGGTCTTTCCAGTAAGAGTCTTTACGAAAATCTGCATACTTTATATCGTGACGAGATTATACGAGAGGAACGCCGTGTATGAAAATTCCTAACACGGAGATGATGTAGTGGACTTGGTATTTTAGATATTGCAAGCACAAATATGATAAATTACACGACACATACAAGCAAAACCGGCAGCTTTTTAGGGTGTCTCAAGTAAAACTAAAAATACAAGTCGCTGGCAACAGAAATGTATCTATGTGACTGATATTTCACGTAAAGTTTTGCGAGTCGGCTTAGAAATTTTTCCTAAATCTAATGCATCGATAACGATAACTTGTGAACGATGCTACTCGATACTCGCCATCATCTAATGGGGCCTACCCTGCACCATAGATAATGGGAGAGAAAATGGACATAAACAAAGAGAGACTTTACACATTTAGTATAAATTGATTTGATGTCTCAATCTGAGAAATCACGCAAGATGTGAAAGGGTACAACACCCGTAACTCCCTATTTGTCCTCCAGCTATCTGTCCCTTTTCGACATGTTCGGTGAGTCGTTGGTTTCGGCGATTAAAATTTTCCCTACACATTTACAACACAACCCTAAACATGCTGCCTTCCCATGAATCGTGTAACCCTTACACCACCTGTACTCGTGTGCACACATCTAGGGTAAATCAGGACGATATGCGACGCAGAGACAAATCTCCTCTCTCTTGAAGGACACCACGTTTCACCAATATCGCGATAGCCCTATTTATATATATGCGCAAGGATAAAATGAGCTTACCTCGATACGTACGCCATATCGTATCCCTTTGATCCCAAATCCCTTACAAGGAATCTCCTGGAAGCGCGTTGTCCGGTTTGAAGTTTATTAAGGATAGCTTCCTCGGCCTGCTTAACGAGGATCTGATCGTGGGAAGACATTGATTCAAGGGAGAGCGTCTGTCTCGATGCCTCTCCCGTAGATACTGTAAAGAGGTCAATAGCCATCTGAACGTGCTTTTCTGTTGCAATAGGAGAAAGTTCCATCCTAGCAAAACTCTCGGAAATACGTACAAGAGACTCCAGCTGACGGAGAGTTATAGGAATCTTTCTCGTTGAGCTTCTCTTATCTTCTCTGTATTCCTTTCTCTTTTGCACGTAAAAGTTACGAAGAGAATCCTTAGCATCACCAGAAAGCATAGGCGATACAACCTGCTTTGAGTACTGGATGAGCCTTCTGAGTTTGTTCATTGGAATTGGACAGTTCTCAATCTTTTCTTTGTTAGTATGAAGTGATAGGATATGTTTACATAGTGTAGAGTCTCTCTTTACATCCTCAGTATCCCTCAAAAGGAAAATGAGATCAAAACGTGATAGAATGGTTGTCTTGAATTCATGCTGTTCCGTTGTTTCTGTGTTATCAGAATAAGAGCCAAGGGTAGGATTCGCAGCCGCTATAACAGAACATCTAGTATTTAACATTGTTGTGATGCCAGCCTTTGAAATAGAAATTGTCTGTTGCTCCATGGCTTCATGTATTGCAACTGCGTCATCATCCCTCATTTTATCAAATTCATCAATACAGACTACACCTCCATCAGCAAGAACCATAGCACCACCCTCCAGTGAGAATACACCCATTGAATCCCTGACAACGGCAGCCGTGAGACCAGCTGCGCTACTTCCCTTTCCTGATGTATAAACAGAAATAGGGGCGACATTGTCCACAAATTTCAGGACCTGTGACTTGGCCACAGAAGGGTCACCAAGCATCAAAACATTAATATCTCCTCTAATCTTGGTATCACTACCAATCTCCTTTCTTGTTCCTCCAAATAATGCACAAGCACATGCTTTCTTTACATCCTCCAAGCCATAAAGCGCTGGTGCGATTGATTTAAAGATCTTTTCGTGGATATCAGGTTGCGAGGCCAAGAGTACAAGATCGTTGGTCTCTTCAACGTCGAATTCCAGACACTCTCCCTTACCCTGAGCATGTTTTTGGATACCCAAAACATGCAAGTAAGAATGATTAATACCATCAGAATCAGACGTCTTTATGCTTGTGTTGTAAGAAGTCAACACACCATGAGCATAGATACGATCACCCGGAACAACCCGATCGCAAAGGTATCTGGTTACATTAAGCTGCAAATGTCTAGGCATGTCACCAGTAGGTACATCCTCTGCAAGTTCCTGCATCTTCAAAGTTTGCACGTCGACAAATTTGCACTCATTAGTCAAAATGACATAGGGGTTCTGGACACCCGAGCATCCCAGTTGGTTGTCCAAGGAACGATTAGCATTGTCTGGGCCAATCGACTTCATTACGGACGAATATCTGCATGTCTTTGGAATTTGTGGTTTGGCTATCCATAATGGTACATCCAAAATCATCTTGTGGCCACAATATCTGCACTGAATTGTCAAGACTTTCATCTTGTGTTGTGTTCTGTTTGCCTGGACAATAATGCCAGGAACAACGACAAAACGCTCCTGTTTCGATGCCAATAGGGACCTAAGTCATGCTTTTGATGGGAAATGCTCTTACCTTATAGGTGTTGGCTTGCAGAATGTGTTCAATAGGTTGATTTGAATAAAGTTAAACTGGTTCTCAGCCTCTTCAAAGTTATGATGCAATTTACACACATCATAGCAAACTTTTTCAATCGTTGATAGATAAATCAAGGGGCGCTCAGTAAGAACCTGCAGGTTTGTGTATACACACAAATATGGATTACCTTGACGAGTTCCTGGGCGTAAAATGGCGGAAGTTTTTTGGTATCACGCATATCTGACTGATCCTCAGTCGATGACACGTGGATATCCCGAAGTTGCTTGGTGATTGAGTTTTCTTCTCTCTCCGAAGACGTGTCAACCACATTTTGAAATTGGAAAAGGTCATCAAGCTTCAACTCGAGTAGATAGTTGTTGTTTTTGATATTTTCAAGTAAAATCCTCTTTAACTTTCCCTGCTGGAGGGAACTCGCGGAGTAGGCATTCAAAAACGAGCTAAAGTATGTGTACACGCTGTCTAGACTAGGCAAGCTGCTGGGTAGCTTCAAGTACTCCTCGTTGGCCTCTCTTGAGGTGAAGGTATTAAAGACCCGGCCTTCCTGAATACCTAACATATCCACAGAAGATTTTTAACAACACCAATGTGCAAATGTCATCACACCCAAAGTTACGACACTAGGGGGTTATAGTGTGTCGTGTTTATACGGCACCAGTAGTGAATAGTATTAATTGTAAGAATTACAGTGTTGCCAAAGGCTATTATAATGGGTTTCAAGCACTAAATATGGATTGTCTCGACATTCTTGAAACCTTTCTCTTACAAAACAAAATTCTCTCGTAAACCCTGCGACAGAGTGACAAAACCACCTTTACGCGCCACCAACTTCCTCTTCTTATCCAGTATAGCTGAATAGCCTCATCAGCGGCATATTCCCCTCTCTGTAAAAATGTGTTACGTGGACAACAACTCACCTTTATGTCGCAACCTACACATGATGGACACATCCAAAGGTTCGTATCTATCGGCTTCAAATCACATGGAACGCATTCAACATGCCAAACTTTGTTGCATTCGGCGTTGTCGCAGAGCAATACTTCACCACCCCTAAGGCATGCCCAGCATATGTAGTCGTGTCTCAGCCCAGTGAGCTCACAAACTGCTTGACACATCTTTTCGCTAAACATTTGTGTTCTTGTATTCAGTACACTCTGGTCTGTTTCTCCCTTGTACTCCTTACAAGCTCTCCACATTGAAGCAAGGAGAATGCTAGCGGCCTCCAACGGTTTGTTCCAGTAATTGTTCTCCTTGAGTTCCTGCATATCAACTGATATGCTCTTGTATAGGGCTTGAAATGAACGTATACTTAAACCGTCCCTTGAAACAGCGGAATTCACCCTCTTTAAAATTTCTAGTTCCGTTTCAACAAGAGATGCATCTTTATACTTATCCTCAGTAAATACTATATCCTGTATTACGTTGCTAAATCTGCTATCTGATAATCGTTCGTCACTTCCGTCTGTTAAGTAGTAACCGATAAATTGAGGCTCCAGTACTGGGATTGGAATGTTGAGATATTTTTCATAAAATAGGGGATTTAAAAGACCATCCAATGAAGGGGTATGTTGGTTGATAGGGAATGGATATGGTCTTCTAAATGCAATATGCGCTACGTCTTCGGCAGCACGCATTGCCGTATCAAATGCTCCATCAACGCACTGGTAATAACTGTTTGATAAATATTCCCCTGCAAATAAAATACGAGGATTTAGCTTTGGATGTGGACTTTTAAGGTGAATAATGTCGTCATCAACAGCATTAGTGTGTGGATAAGAGTATGATCCCATAGAATAAGGATCATTATACCATCTCGTAACTATTGCATCAACAGGGAATGGCATTTGTTCAGATGATATACAAAACATCCTTTGAAGCAACTCCAAACATTGCCTTACGATATCTTCATCCCTTTCTATTTCGTTCCATGTTATCGGAAATGGAGGAAAACTGTGGGCCAAGAGGCAACCATCTTTCCCATATGCATGCAAATTCATGAACTGGAAACGATCATCCAAACAATTGAACTGAAGTTCATCATCTGGCCAAAAAACATCCTTTGGACTAAACCTTAAAATAACCTTGTTATGATGACCCATCCTGTACCTCTCCAGGGCTTGGCATTTTCTGCTATCAAGTGGAGGATTAAAGGAGATTTTGTTGGTACACGTTTCATTATAATTCGTATCTGATGATAGTATGGTGCTTGGAACACAAATAATTGCGTACTTTGCTCTTACATGCGTAACAAGATTGTTCAAGACACCATCTGATGGACAAACAGTTGCCTTAACATATCCAAACTCATCATCCGTTGAAATATTGACAGCCTTTGTATTTAAATGTATTACGTCATCTAAATCGCTGGACAAGTGTCCGAGAAGCCAGTCCCATCCATCAATTACGATCTTATCAGAATCTGTGCAAGTGTCAAATGGAACTATGTTGACCTTGTTAACTTGGTCAAAAGTATCAGAAATAAATCTCCCATAACTCTGAACATTCTTTTTGCTCAGATATGTGCTTGATAAATCTATTTCATCGTCAATTATAGGTAAACGACACATGGATATACATGTCTCTCTCAAATCACTGTTATATCCAAGTCTGGACTGCATTATTATAAATATCAGCTTAAGTTCCACCTCCGATAGATTATTTCCGCAAGATGTCAATTCATCAAAAACCTCACGGAAGGACTCAATATAAATGTCCCATAGAGCCTTTCTGCCAGGACCAACGCTACAGGTGGGAGTAGCGTCTTTTTCAACCTTTAAATACATATTTCTAGCATATTCAGAAGATTTTTGTCCCAAAAACTCCCTATATAAACCTTCTGACACGTACCATTTGGGAGGAGTATTACCCCCTTTGCAGTCATATTTGGATAAAGCAGAGAGTGTGGACGTTGATGTTGAGGCATCATCATAAGATAAATTCATGGATGGAGATAATGTAAAACAATCATCTTTAAGGTCCCTTTTTAGCGCAATCACCTTTTTAGCAGCTCGTAGTCTAATCTTTTCACCTATCATGTTGGCTTTGACAACGCTTTGTAGGTTTATTTTTTCTCCGGTAATATCATTGTACCAACTTGTATATACTGTAGGTTCCCAGTTTGCACCACCAGCTACATCGGAAACTCTTGGCTTCAACTCTCTTGCAAGACCCAAAAGTGACTTGGACCACTTCCTCTTGACTCTTACATCTTTGGCAGGATGAAACATGTATACCTTTTCGTCATTTAAATGTTTTCCATCTAATATGTTACAGCAATGAAGGTAATTCGCTCCTAAATCAACGCTTACTTCATCTAAAACCTGGCCATTAGGCAAAATACGAGTAGGAAATGATGATGTAAATGCCCTTCCACCTATTCGATTCCTGGCTTCAACTAAGCAAACAGAAAGACCGCAGGTTTTTAGATAGTTTGCAGCTGTGAGTCCCGCAATACCAGCACCAACAACGAGGACGTCCACTACCTCTGTAGGTAAATCCACAAACGAACCCCTGAATTTTACATTTATTGGAGATGGTTTAGGGTATATTAAAATTTTAGAGAGCTCATCAAGGTTCCAATCTTTAACCTTAAAGTTCTCATCCATGCGATTAGTCTTTTTGTTTTGAGTTTGTGAGATTGATTTCTTACGTTTTACCGGGACAAACCCCTCGGCTTTGAGTGGAACCAATTTATTATCAATAACTTTGGCGGTCGATGTTTTACTCTTTATTAATCCACCAAAATCCAAAATATTATTCACGGTTTGTAGATACCTTTGCGATCTGCCGGAGTTTGTGTAGGAAATATTATCCTTAGACCTAAAGTACTTTGGAGAGTCATATGGTGGTTCCAAGTCCAATGAAGAAAAAACCTCATTCCTATGCGTTACAGCCACTTGAAATGCCTTGTTTACTCCTCCATCTCGTATTACGACTGATCGATCGTAAGCATTTGCTCTGTATTTCTTCATTGTTTTCAACTGTTGTATGCGGAACGTGCTACCATCTTCACCAATTACATCAGAATCACGAATTCTAACCCTCAACTTCACAGATCTTCCAATGTTGTTCCATATTAACCTTATGTTCTGCAGGGTGAAACGGCTCTTTAACTCCGAAACCACACGTTTCCAGTAATCCAAAGTTCCCTTGTCTAGGATAGAATCCGAACTCGAGGAACCATCGTGAAACTTGGAGGATTCCTTCACGATAGCACATGTCTCAATCTCTTCCTTCTGTTCATCCGTGAGGGAAAAATACAAGAATATCCACCGCTGCAATTCTTTGTGTTTGTCGTCCTCGTCTATGGAACCTTTGCCTGTAACGTAAATGTGAAAGTGCGAGGTGTAGAAGTCGCTACAAGTGTATATGAGGAAAAAGAGAACAAGACAAAAGGAATCCAAACTAACGTGAAATCCCTTCCTCTTCATCCATTGAATAAGTCAATTAAAGTCTACAAATCAAAGAGAAATAGATAAATCGAGCCAAAAGGGTCATAAACTAAAAAATGAGCTACTTGGCTCAATTAGTGGATTATTGCCGTAGATTCTCCAAAATATATCACTTTAATAATGTAAAAACCATCAAATTTGGGTGAACTGACAAATTTAGCCAACGAAGACGGTCGTCCTAATGGAAACATCACATTTTATGACCAAAGGAAAAGTGTGCACTCGTCTAATAAATAAAATTACAAGATTAGGAATAAATATGGTATAAGAATTACTGAAAACGCACTGTACGTACAGAAACTTCTTACGCTAGTCCCCGACCAGTATAGGGATGCCAATTAGCTTCGTCCACAAATTATAGACACAAAAGTTACGGGTGGGTCTTTCGCTTGTGGTTTAAATATGCAGAAGGTGATAATACCGAGGCTCCGCCTACACATTTGTCTTCCAGAAGGTGCCCTGCTTCAGGATATAGCCATAGTAGTTAGCTGTACATGTGTGTGAAAACAACGTGTCTATCAAACCCCTATTCAGCAATTCATCTGGCTGGATCGGCAAATTATTAACTTCTATAACCTCCTTCGCTAAATCGAGCATTTCCTAAAGGAAGATGTTCATGGGAATAGTAGGCTCACCTTATTGGGTACACATGCCGTTTGATTATTGAGAATTTCCTTCAATTCAGACACGAATAGTGAGACAGACGCATTGGCGGATTTTGCCCTGCTGACTTTCACAGGGGTTTTCTGAGAAACTGTCAGCAAGCCGAAAACAACAACACCTACCTTTGGGACTATTGTACTCATATAACCAGGATAGTATCCGGTATGTTTGAAAATATCAATCACGTCATTAACGTGATCGGGAAGGATCTTATCGCAAAGGTCTCCTCTAGCTCGGGCCTACAACGTACACACTATGAAGATCAAAATAATCTACCTGACAAAGTCGAATAATACCTTCCAACTGTCTGGTTGTTATTGGGAGAGAATCGGTATGTATTTTGCTTAGTGAACGTAATTCACAATAAAAATTCCGCAACGCTTCTTTTGATTCCTCGGTAAAAGTAGGATGAACATAGGCCTTCCCATACTCGATGTATTCGTACAGTAGCTTTTCGTCCAAAAGATCGCGGGACTAATATACAATAGTATCTAGATAAAGCAAATAACATACGTCAAATGCCTCGATCTTCTGGCCAAGTGTGTGTGCTTCTCTGTGAGTTTTAAAACGTTCTTCCTGGGGTTGTACATGAGTATCCTAATGCAGACTAGTAAATGTGTGCAGAACCAACTCTTTTCAACAAGTGATTCGAGATTGTTTCATCATGGTCCCCGAGTGGATTATCGCTAAAATAAACAATGTTACCAAATGTGTGCAAGGAACGTACACCATCACAAAGATTAGGTCAAATCTACTCAGAAGGGGTTGAGATAATTTTATGTTCTCAGACAATGACTTTTTGCTACTGTAAAATAATTGTTTAATGTAATAAAGATATAGGCATGTCATATAAGAACAAACTTGAATTTCCCATTTATTGGATTCGAGGCGCAAATTACTGTAGTCCTAGCATTAAGTGTGCTAATTATGCCAGCCTTCGCAACAGATACAACCTGCTGTTCCATAACCTCTAAAAATGCTTCTTGTTCGATTGCTGATACTTTGTCTAATTCATCAATGCAACAGACTCCTCCAGATGATAATACAAGAGCACCAGCTTCCAAGTTAAATTCATTACTTCCGCTTTCACGAACCACTGCCGCTGTAAGTCCACTTGCTGTTATTGAACCTCCAGAAAAGAAGTAGTTTCCATAAAGAGGATTGCATATACTTCGCAGAAACAAACTCTTACCCACACCGGGATCACCCACGAGTAAGCAGTGTATATTTCCTCTTCGTTTAAGCGCACGACATTCATCATATATTGATACGCCTCCCAATATAGAAAGTAAGAGTCCAGCTATGAAGTATATCTACAAGAAAATATGTAATACCTTTGGCGTAATTTCTTCCCACAACTTTTGGAAACATTGAAGCTGCAGCCAGGTAAAAGCGATTTGGCTCGTTGTAATATATATCCCTAATGAATTCAAAATAAATGTTGTTTTCATCGCTGGACCCATTTACAAAACTATCCCCGTATGAAAATAGAGGGTCATCTATAATCCCTTCATGAATGCTAGCGGTTGAAGCCATCTCCAATGCACCGTTGTCATTCCACCCCGGAAAAACCTAAATTCAGGTGTTAAGTACAAGTGTCTAACATTCCAAGCGTCATTGCGTATACTATTTCCTGATGGAAGAGAACTTCCAGATATAATTCCAAGCATCTGTAGATAATGCTAATAAGGTGTATAAAACTTACGTTGTTATATTCCCTGGAGGTATGACTTTCATACTTTTTGTTCAAAACGTTGATAGAAACTGCATCCATATATATAGTGTACAAAAACTTGTGAGAAAAAGCGGAATCGCTCTGTGACTCCGAGGCCTTTATAACTCCAACAACTTCTACGATATTTCCAGGAAAATAATTACCAACAAGATCACCAGTTAGCTACACATAATGCATGTTAGAAAGTAAGGATACCTCAATGTCTAATAAGGAATTGGCCGTTGTTTCTGCTGGTCTGTTGTTTTTCCAAGTTGTTTCAGACGAAATTTCCTCCTGGATCCTATACAAGTGTGCATTATCACTCTTGGCATTACTACCTAATGTTCTGCCATTTTGTAGTCTCAACACAGTGCCTCTGTATTTCAAACGTTTTCGAATTGCAATTCTTGTAAAAGCAATATACTGGAGGGTCATATATTCCCCCCTTAAACCTTTTAAAGAAAGCTCTCTCGCACTTGTGACATACAAAGAGTGCAGATATAATCAAAGGTTTTGAGGGTCCAATCCTGACAACATGTCCCCTAACAGACGCTATACAACCAACTGTATGGCTGCGAAGTGAACTAAATGGCAATGATGGAGTAAAATTCTCGAGTCTTATTGCGATAGCGTGTAACATTTTTTCGTTAAAAGACAAGTTGGCCATTAACTTTCCATTTGTTAAGAAATTTTTGGTATTGCAACTCGTATAAATCTTTGATAAATCTGTCCTCCAAACATCAAAGTCGTTTTCTGAACGTCGATTTTATCAAAATCAGCATCTGACCTTGGGTGAATATTTGTTCTTGACTCTTTTTATTTGTTGGAGTGCATGTTCTTTCAAAGGAAATCCTGTTGCAATAACACAACGTCTCTATATGCAGAGCTGCGGCCATTGCGGAGAGTATCAGATCAGGTCGAGTATAAATGTCCCTTTTGAACTGCTCCAGAGATGGCGGCACAGACAGCTCCAGGAGCTGTAAGTAGTCCAACTTTAGGGTGTAAGTCTCGAAGAAATTAGACTCCACCTGCAAATTTCGTTCAACGTTGTCTTATATGTGCGATTTGGATGAAATCTGGTGGCAACTAACCGGTTTTACCAAAAGGCTCCAGTGGTAGAAGAAGAAATTCCTCCATGAGTCCAGTAGAACTATGCAGTCTGAGCGATCTGAATGGTATTGTGTAGGTAAAAACGTGGTAGTGCAGCGGTGGAATGAAAACAAATGTGTAGGTACCTATATCGTGATAGTAAAAGTACAGGTGCGTGATAATGTCCAGAAGTTCATCTGGGTACGTCATATTTGTAACCTTCTTTGGGTAAAGTAAACACGAGCCTTGGATATGGCAGCTTTGTGCTAAACCTCAGGAACATGTGCGTTAGTAAGACAAGAGAAGGAAATGTGTATTTACATTTGATCGTCTAATTGATATTTAAATTCCAAAAGCTCAAAACATGTACCAAACTGCTCATGTGTGTTCTCCAGGGGAAATTTCCCGACGGCCTCACCGGGGGAACCTCGTGAGTTTCCTGGCCCGATTGACTTATCTGCTCAATTTGGTTTTGGGAATTTTCACAGTATAATCCGAGATTTTGTATATTAGTTTAGTAAACAATGTCTAGAGACCCATCCGGCTACTACAAAGTGCTAGGCGTATCACCAGACGCTAGCGACGCCACCATTAAGAAGCAATATAGATCTCTAGCCCTAAAGTGGCATCCAGGTATGTCCCTTGTCCGAGATTCCAACGCGATAACATTCCAATAATACAGATAAAAACCAAAACAACAAGGAAAAGGCAACTGAAATGTTCAAAAAGATATCACAGGCCTACGAAGTCCTGTCTGATCGTGAAAAAAGACAAAGATACGACAGTAAGTTCACCAAACGCCCAGACATTAACCCGCAGTGTATGGAGACGATGGATATGGAACTGAGGGATTCGGGCACTCAGGACACTCTGGATTCCATGGAAACTTTGACTTTAGCGATGCACAACGAATATTCCAAATGGTCTTTGGAGGAAGGTACGCTTATTATGAGAAAAGACAAGATGTACAGATCGCCTTTTGGGGACATGGATATGTTCTTTGATGATGATTTTGGAAGTGCTATGTATGGAGGTACTTTTGGAGGAAGAAGAAAGAAAAACGACTTCTTTGGGAGCTTTGGGTCGTTTCCAATGTTTGATGGTAGGTATTGTAACAAGCGAAACAAAACATGCAGGGTTTGGTGATGGGTTCAGTAGCTCGTTCGTATCGCAGTCATTTTCCAGTGGATCAGGGAACAGGGGCACAATGACCTCCACATCAACAACTACAACAATTGTAAACAACAAAAAAGTTACAAGAACAGAAAGGGTAACCACAAATCCAGACGGTGGGTAAATGCACGAATTCACACACCCCAACAGGAACCGTAACCAGGCATGTAACAGAACGAGAAGAAGATGGCAGAGGAAATGTCAAAACTAGAGAATTTACAGACGACACACAACAGAGACTAGAGTCACATAGTAGACGCTAATTACGTAAAATTATGCAAACGCTTAACATGTGCGATGTGTTACTAATCTACATATTGGTCTTCAACGGCTAATTCCTCCCCTGATGAGTCTAAATCACGTAAGATGTCCTCAATATTCTTCAAGGATGAGTCTTTCCAATACTTTAGGTTCTTCTCTGCGTTACCCAGCAACACACGTGATATAAACTTTGACTCGTTCTCAAATATAGTCAGTTCGTCCAAAAGGGGTTTCGTAAAGCCCTGGAAGAAACCCAGTTGAGAATCTGGGATATCTGCGGCCTTTGTACGATCAAAAAAGAGTAATAATGGCATTGACAAAAAGCGCTCCTCATCACCCTGGAGGTAAAACTCTTCAAATAATAGAGATGTCCAAGATATATGATCCACCCAGGGCAAAAAGTTGTGTCCAATGTCTGCCACCTTTATACAAAGAACCATCAACAGCCAGAAATCATCATCGTTCTTAATATCAAACGAGCCACTCTCACGACGTGCCTAAAAAAGTTTTATTGTCTGATTAAAACACAACCTTGACGTTGTTAATGTGTGTAAAGTGGGTTGTCATGTCCGTTGATAAAATTAGCTGAATCATACGCTTACGAATCTTTTCCCACTCTTTTGATGGGATCAAATTGAAAAACTTTGAGTGATATCTTATAATGTGGAAAACTAGAGATGAGTGATAGTTTTCCAAAATACTATTGTCATTGTAAATAAGCGCCAACGGATTACTGGTTAGAGATAGGAACGTGTTGGTCTTACCGGGATGCCCAGCGTCATGTCCCAGAGCAGCAAGAACGTAACCAAGCTCTTCATAAGGTGTAAAGGCTCTTTCAGAACGAATTGCTTTAAACAACACCTGTGAAAGGTGTCCGACCTATAATTTTATTTTATTCCAGATATTAAACATACCATGGCACCATGGAGAGCGTTATGATAGGGATTAGGTATATATACATCTTGGATGTCCCTTAAAACTGGAAGCACTAGTTCGTTAAAATTGGGATCAATAGTATCTCCAATTGGTTTCAACAGGTGTCTACCTATTGATATTATAGGCCCTTCGCTGAGTACGGAGGGTAGATTGGCCAGTGCAAGTATATCCAAATGCCAATTGTTTCCAAGTTGTCTCATATATTCCTCTACGCACTCATCCTTCAAAGTTACATTCCTTTTACTCTTTCCAATAAAGTGCCTATTATAAACGCCGCTACGGTTACTTTCAGCAGTCTTTTCATCCGATGGTAGGTTTGTATCATTCACATGGACGGACTCTGCAGACATAAATGTTATATGGATAATAAACAAACCAGTACGTTCTGTATCAAAAGGATGCACGCTTTCTCTAGCACAGCACTGTGAAAATAATGGACTATGTAGCAAACTATCTGCGAAATCCTTCAAAGTAAAACTCCAGTTATTCTTTAAATCTGCATTTGGAATGGTTCCAGATGAAATATCCGACTGTATTTGTGAGTGTTTATCCTGGGCTGATGGAACAAGTGTTGATGTGGAGCGGATATCATAGTTAACTTTCAAGTTATCGAGTGCAACAATTGCGTGCTTTATCAATTTTAGCGAGTTCATGGTATCGTCATCAGCGGAATTTGATTGTAGAAAGTTTTCTACATCCAGGACCGCTGACCTCACCAAGTCACGATTCATAAAGATATTTGACATTTTAAATTGGCTGATTTCCTAAGGTGTAAGTGTATAAGTGATTGATATGTGCTACACACTAGAATGATATAAAACTACTTACCTTTAACAACAAACACAGTAAAAATCAAAATCCAAAGAATGGAATAGAGATTGGAAATTATTTGGGCGCCCTAATATGTGCTCTAGAGCTATAGCATAATTTCCAAAGGGTGTGACCATAAACTCTGCATAAAATACAAACAACTTTGCATATTCAAATGTTTGGGTACAAAAATTCCCAGCCTCGCTCATTAAATGACATCTAAATTGGCATTCGTCGCATGAGATGGATGTAGGGGTGTGGATGGTCAGACAGCCTCAAATCGAGATAATTTTTACTCATAACTTGCAGTTTGTAAGTATTAAAGCAAATTATGGATGTGTGTGGCGTTTGTGACCGCATGAGAAATTATGGGTCACTAGTGTGTATCAATTTGTGCTCTGTATTCATTCAAAATCTGAGCAAATTCGTTCGTTTGTTGACCTTGCGATCTTGTATAATCTTCACACTTTTGAGCTTCGTATCTCAAATACCTATAAACTGATAAAATGGGAGAGTGAACAAACCTAAAGAAATTGACGTCTGGGTACCTGCTCATCAAAACATTTATCATAGCCTTTGCCCTTAAATCACCCAGTTTTGAGTATCTATGAAAGAGTTCGTCCGCAAGATACTGTGTAAGGCGTATTTTAATCAATCATGACTCACCTGTCTTGGGTCCATCAGTGGAATACGATCCCTATACCTGGGTCTCCAGTCATATGGAAATAATGCCATATGTCTCGCGATTCTGATTGCTCGGAAAATTTGTCTCTGCTGCTTTCTAGTCGCAAAAGTCAGTCTCCTTGGCATCACTTGTCCATTCTCAGCAACAAAGTTGTGCAAAACGTGCAGATCTACACGATTAAGAGTTGGTAAAAGGTTACAAACCTCTCCAGCAAAATGGTCTAAGGTTATTTCTCAATACGAGTCTGCGATCCACGTCTGGGTCCCAAAACTTTTCACTGGTTTCCTTCACCTTTACTTCATCGTCAACAACATGCTGAGAGTTTTGATTTATGCAAAGGTGAATTACCTTGTGGTTATATTCTGAATATGGATCGTAAAGTTTTTCATATTGCCGAGCTGCTTCTTTTACCATTCTCTTGTGTTTACGAACTTCAGAACTGCTCACCAACCTGGAAACAAATGTGAAGCTAACATTGCAAGTACCTTGCCAAATCATTAAACTCGGATGCAACTTGTGTTTTCAAGTTGTCAAGCTTTTGGAATGGGTCCCAGTATGGATCTATATAATCGTCCTTATTCTCAAGTCTCGGTATAAGTTTCTTGAGTGGGTCCACCCTTTTGAATATAGACCGAGTTATCTGGAGTTCCTTCTCTGTTAGATCAGCAATCTCCGGAGATTCGGTGGTCTCCTCGGTGTATCCATCGGCTTCCGCTCTGTTTTTGTAGATTTGAGACATGCATTCCTGATACAGAGCATCAAAACCTCCTTCTTTACTAATCTATAGCCATGTGTAAGGGCATCTACGGGTCAAACACACCTTTTGGTTCTGAGTATCACCGAAAGAGCGGAACAAGCGGTCAAATGTTTTGGAGAGCGTATTCCTCTTGCTGTTTGCAGGCACTTTTGTGGCAAAATGACGACTGTTGCGATAAATATCACAAAAATGGCTACAGATCAGGAGTCTATGTGCCATGGTTGGCAACAGCTCCGAACTCTAGGGAAATATAATCTGGAAGGTGTGAGTTCAACCCAAAGGGGACAATATGTTGTGACCGGGTATAACTAGGTTATTTCAGTTCCATTTGAGGCGTTTGTAACGAATCTAGTCGAAATAGAGAGAGATATCGACATATCGCCAAAGTGGAAATGACGGTGCTAATAGCCAAGAGCCAAAAAGGAGGGGATTGGTCGCATATATAGGCCTTATTTGTACCTATAAGCCCTTGTATTATGCAACAATTCTGGGTTAAAGGCTGTTTTGCCATAGAACGTAGGTAACTGAACGCCAAAATCTGTCGGAGGAAACCAAGGCCTAGAGAGGAACGGATAGTCTTACTAAGAGGCAAAGCTGGGGCAATTGCTTATATATAAAAGAGAAGATGTAAAGTTGGATCCTTGACACTAAATTTAGCTCCGCGCTCCCACATGGAATCAACGAACGCAGCACTTGTGTGTAAATGTTGTGGGTACCCTGAACAACTAAATCACACCATCAAAATGAATTAAATTCAAATATTATCATGCTTGATTTGTCTGTAGAACGATACGGAGTGCCTTCTGAGTGTTTTGGCCGTTTAGCAAAGGGGTCTGCCCTGATTTGTCGCTTACAACGAAGATGATGCTCTGACGTTGCTCTCTTATGATTGTGTTTATTTGTTTTTCTGTGTACATAAAGCAAAATAAATGTATGTTAGCCAGCAATGCAGGTATTAGCTTTATTCACTTGAAATGTAGTTGTATCATATAATGTAGTATTTTGTCGTTGTTATAATTTCTGTGTAAAGTTATCCAGATTTATACCAGGTAATACGTATCAACACCTAAAGATGCCGCTGTTTCTCAGCCCTGATACTCACCTTCTCTTTCTGGAAAAGATATACGAGCTGAATCACATATATTCCAAACATCTCTCCAATAAGCTGAACGGTCTTCTGTTATCTAACAAGGATGTTCGTAAATTGGAGAATTTAGAATCGTTTAGATCCTCCGTGGAACTGGAGAATCGACTGAAAAGTCTGAGAAACCGGATACTCGAAGGATCTAGCGATACGGACTCAATACCAAGGCAAAATAGCTCTGACGCGGAGAATTCTAGAAATGATAGTAATAATTTGAGGTGCAGCTCTGTGCTTAATCTTTTAAGCGGTAGCAACCACACCGAGGGAACAGGGCATAGCGGAACCTCTGGTGACGAAGATGATGGAGAATCTGTTTTCGATTCTTCAGTGGATCTTATTTCCAAACACATACTCGTAACCAAGGATGTTGACTTTATAAACTTTTGTAAAAATCTGGACCAAGATTACACTCCAAAATTTCTTAATATGGAAGATATAAAGAATATGGAAGGAATACACAATAAAAATGTAAACGTTACGGCAAGGCGGTCTTCAGAGGATACAAAAGCACTTAGCGACGCTGATAGTGTTTATAGACCATTTACAAATTCCTTATCTTCTTTGGATGATGAAATCATATCGGGCTTCAGGTATGATATTTTGGAAAATGAAATGGTACCCCTAACTCAAATGTGTAGAGCGTTAGCCAATCTTTTGTTTTTTTCCATAGAATGCATGAACAGTTCACTTTATGGGTTAGACAAATTTGAAGCCTTATTGAGCTGCGTAATTGGTGAACTTGGAATTATAAGTAAAGAGTCCGATCTGGTGCTACAAAGGCTGAAGGAAGAACTTAGAACACAACCACTTGGTTATCTCGCCTCCTTGTCGGACTATGAGCGTTGTCTTTCAAAGCTATATAAGCTTGAAAAAAATTTGGAAAACTCAATATACAAACACAAGAATGAAAAGGGTAATTGTAATCTTCCGGATATAGAATGCAAGTATTTAAAATGCTCATCTAATTCTAAAGATCACAAGGCTAGACGGGACCGTGCGGCCCCTCTTGCAAGTTCTGTGCTTTCAGATTCTAGAGATTTTGTTAGATACACGAACTACATTGAGCAACTAAGCGTTTCGCAACACTCTTTTGATGCATTGAACGCTTCTGTTGTAGATTTTGAATCTGGTCTTGATTCCATGTTAACAAATTTTTCTCAACATTATAAGGATCAAATATTCTCGGTTCAGCAATCTTGGGTTAACAAACTTGCTTCTTTTTCTCCAATATTGCTTTCTAAAGGATTAGGGCTCTCCAAACTCCTCCAAAAAAGGCCTTTAATGCCGTCAGATTTCCCAAAGTCCACTTTACATTGCAGTTTTGAGTTAAACGTGGAAAGCTTGCGAGAAAATGTCTTCTTTAACATAAAGAAGGGGTTTGAGTGTTTAAGGGCATTTTACAGACAAATGTCTCGCTTTCACAAGTCCAGGTATAATTCTTTATCTGGCTGGAACCTTAGAAGTGTTTATACTCCTTTGCGTAATGTTGATTCTCCAAATGTTCTCTCAGATGCTACTAATCTCATAAACAAATATTTTAGTAGCTATTGCGAATATCACAAGAATCAAAGTACATTGTATTTGACATTATACAATCTGATATCTGAGGCTTTTCCGCAAACCCTCGGTCAACGGTATAATACAGCCATTCGTAGAATATATACTGGTAGTGATTATTCTTGTGACAAATTTCAAGATAGTGAACTTTCAGAATTCGATTTGTCTCCAGAATTGTTCAAAAATGTGGCCAAACTATTGGAATCTGTTGTAGAAACGAGTGTGGAATCAGCGCTTGGAATGTGTAATACCTCCTTGCAAATTCTAAACTGTCATTCTGATTGGACCAAATTACCTGCTCTATTGGCATCTCAATTTGGTCTATCTAGTTCTGCATTCGTAAAACGGATTTCCTTAGAGGGCCCTAGCACACAAGAGTTTAGTTGTAAGATCCAAAAGGAATTTCCCGACATTACAATATCTGATAAAGTTATAAGTATGGTTGTCGCAATGGAAATGCTTACGGAGGCGCTTGTAGACTACTCTGAGCCTGGTTACGATTTTTCATTTCAAACGGGTGATATAGTGCATGTTAAAATTGCTGGTAGCACAAGTTTATGGTATGGGCACGCTGATAATGGTTTGAACCGTTGGTTTCCCGCAAAATTCGTGAAGCCACTGGCTGGTTTTGAAGCTCCGTGGTATCGTTTCTCAGATGTTGATCGTGAAACACCGTTAGATTGTCATGTCTCAGGATCAGATAAGATCGTTCCTCCAAGCGCGCGTGCGCTCACATCCAGAGGATCCCTGAAGCAATCACTTGTCCTATCAAAAATTGGTCTCAAAGACAAGGTGGAATGCGAATTCAAATGCGCACTTGTTCGCAAGATTGTACTTCATGGATCAATGTACATAACAAGAACGCATCTTGGTTTTTTCTCACAGTTCAACGACTCTACTATATTTGGCACAAACACACACATTCTTGTGCCCCTAGAAGATATTGTAAAAATGTACACTAAGTCGAAAAGGGTTCCAGTCACCATTGTTTTGATACTAAAGGATGGAACTACTCACTCATTTTATGGCTTTTCAGGTGTGAAGAAGATTTATGCTGCACTTTCTTCTAGGATTGGTGATAAAAAGGTTGATTTCAAACCAACTCCACAACTCGAATCACTCTTTGGTTCACTTCAACCTCTCAAAAATACGCTATTGTCACAGGAATTAAGTGTCTCACTACAAAAATTTTATGAGATTGCCTTTGGCAACAATGTAGAAAAGGGGTTTGCAATTGCAGACACAAGGCTTGCTCAGCAAGCTTTTGAGTTCGAGGGTGATATTTCTCCCGTTGTATTCGATTGGAAATCAGAAGCTCTGCAGTTTAATAAAATCGAACTCTCATATAAATTTAGGCTTAAAGAGGGTAAGGCTTCTAGTCGTTTTATCCCATGTACATGTGGGAAAACGATTGAAGATATCAGATACGCACTCGTGGATAAAAAGTATTTTGTATATCAATCAACGAGCACACTCCAGGATATTCCCTACTCCAAGTACTTTAATACGGTCTTTAGAGTTATTGGAACATCAATTGCCGAAAATAGAATTCACCTGCAAATTGAAACAGAAGTAGTATTCGTCAAACAAACGCTCTTTTCTGGTATAATAACATCAGAAGCACTCGAAAAACTAGAAGCTGCAGCCAAAATCATACAAGCTGCCTTCCCAGGAGAACATAAACCCGTGCAAAAACAAGACACACACAAATCAGAAACTCAAGCACCAACCTTTGACATACAAAAACATGTCACAACTATCCTTGTCGTAGCGGCAATAGGAGTTGCAACGAGATGGTTTGCAAAATCGCTTCATCTCAGATTCATGAGCTAAATTTACAAACATTTAACATACATGTTATATTCACGCTCTACGCGCCTATACAAGTCTCTATCACCAGTCTTGAGCAAGTTGAAAAATACGCCACCCGTCGTGCGATTCTGCTGTCCATCTATTGACGGGTCCTTAAACATTCCTAAAACATGTATAACAAGAAAAATCACATACCACCTGAAAATTGAACCTCTAACGCAGCATCAACGAGTCTCAAAATCTCAGGTAGTGGACACATTTTCATCAAAATTGCCAACTTTGTACTGAAATGAGTCCTTGTTTCCTTGAGAATCTGCATCAAGGCACATGATATCAAATTTAAACGGCAAGATGATTGTATCTTCCAAGCTCTATCCCTAACTGGAATAAGCTGGAATATTCCATATTTAGCTATAGTACAATTTTTAATGCGATAGTCCAGTTTGTCTCCCAGGATAATCTGCTGTATAGACACTCCTGTCTTTAATTTTGGTCCTCCACTGGTAATTCCGGATAACTTTGTCCCAGTCGAGAAGCACTCGATGTTCTTGACGAAATGAACAAGTCCACACTGTAGCGTCTGTATGTAAAAAATAAAAGACAAACCCGAACATGCGTAGATTTTCTGGATGTCAAATATCCAGTCATGAATATAAAGGTAAACCCGTTATAAGAAGCCAATTTAACCAGTTCTGCTATACTTTGTGATCGTGGTAAATAGAGGGTAACGTTGGTGGACAATTGGGAAGCGAGTTCCAGAGCCTTGAAAACATCCATTTCAGAACCTTGTTGCAAGTAATACACATCAGAATCCCTCGTTCCCTTGTAATCCCTTCCACCCCAAGGAGGCGATATAAACGTCCAGTCAAAGAGAGGTTTGTCAGGATAATACAAGTGCTCTATACCCAAGTCCTTGAACTCTTTGAGGGGATCAGTAACAACTCTTTGTGCCCATTCCAAAAAGTCATCATTTACAACAAGTGATTTTTTGTCAACGCCATAAACAGAGAGGTTGTTCATGCACATTCTGGCCCTGGATGGATTAATTTCCACTCCAACTGCAAAGTCAAACCACCCTGCGAAATGCACCAAATTCCCACCAATTCCACACGTAGCATCCAGAATACGCAAATGTCCCTTTTCAGTTTCAAATTCCGGAACATAATTCGTCCTTGTTGGCACATGTTCATTAACAGCAAACACGTGAGAATCGTACTCCGTCACCTTTGTATTAAACGAATCAAGAAACTCCTTCAGCTGGCGGCAGAGATCCAGAGCCTCTGGCTCCCACGAAACATCATAAAGTGCTGCTTCATCCATCTGAATATCCACGGAAAACCTGGAAAAGATGTTACTGGTGATGTACGAGATGTAAGTCTCAGAGCTGTTTGGGGGCGTAGAACCAGGAGAAGCCCTTAAAAACGCACTGCCATCGTATTCCAAGTTCTCAAAGCCTAAGCTAACAAAGGCGGAGTGCGCCTTGTAGTATTCCTGGCCGTTCTCTGACCCTGTCGAGATGCAGGAAGCGAGATAGAGCACATTTGGCAGGAGCTCGTCCAAACGAACGTCAAATAGAGATTCATTGTTGTATTCCCAGTATAAGGTATTCGAAAGGACCTCTTTATGTGAGCTTGGACCCTCGCAAACGTCGATTGCCTCCTCTAGGCCATTAGAGTGGCCGCAGTCGTCCGAATTCTTGTTCTCATTACCTTCCTCTAAACCTATAGAATCATTAGCCAAAGATTCCGCAAGCGTGTCGTCTCCGGTAAACATTATCGACAGAGAGAGGAGAAAGTAACCCTTCCACCTGAATACCAGATTCACATTGAGCCATAAATCGCAAATACATTAATCATGAATGAAAATTAAAAGTTATGGTGCACAACCAAGACGATGGAGCCAAGAACCGCCTTTGGTGGTGTAAGAGGCAGACTTTGAAACCTTGCCCCTGGCCTGATTCGACACATCCAGGCTCGCAATGTATAAGCCACTGGACATGAATGACCCTAGCTCAAAGCTCAGCTGAATTGGATCCAAGTGCGACACGTGTGTACCAACCGTGGAGGAGGACTGTATCGAGGTGAAGAGTATATTAAAATTAGTCTCTCCTTGTATCTTTTTAATAACCCAATCAACGTGATGGAGAGGAATGTTTATGTCAAGATTTGAATTGGGGGATATCCCAGTAATCTGTACCTCCTTTGCAGTCTTTGGTATAGGAATTCGAACAGAAACCTTTGTAGCGCAAACACCCTTTGCATACGTGGGAACCAGACTTAGGGAATATTGGATGGTTGTAGACGTTATCCTCTTGACTTTTGGCCTTAAAATAAATGGAAGAGTGATATTTGTCGTTGCTCTATATGTCATTAGCACAAATGCATCATCCGGGGGAATAAAGGAGAGAATTTTGCTGACGTTTATTGCACCCAAATTCACACACTGGTGAAACTTGTAGTCTTCAAGTCTAACAATCTGCTTAGCAGCTACAGGTAATGCAAATTCCGAAGATGAGGATTGAGTCTGAAATGCGTTTAAAATGTTCGCCGATCCCTTATTAAAATCATCATTCAAGCGTAAATGGCAGACTGGAATCCCAGATATGTGTGCATCTACAACAATGGACCCAGTGATATCATAAGAGAGTAATTCACCGATGCTAGAGTACAAAACGTTTACACACTCTACGACAGTGAGTGAAGCTGTGTTTTTAGAATACATTATATCTCTGGGCCTCCATGGAGGCACAACACTTGTTGCCATTAAAGATATAGGATAATCTACTCTGGACTGATCCTCAAGATATGAGTCATCCGCTTCATCACCTACAAACTTGCCAACAAAGGCTGTAGGCTTATCACCAAATCTAGAGTCATGTTCAACACCAAACTTTGCGAGAGCTCCAATCTTTACACCAGCCACTTTTTTGAGCCAATCAGACTGTGTGCTCAACGTTCCAGTTGCGGACGTGGACATACACTCTGTGAGTACACTAAGCTCCAAATTCTGAGGATATCCAGCGTCTATTACTTCATCAAACAGCTCGTATATCAGCGATGCGTTATTGGTAATAAACTCCTCGGTGCATACCCCTCCCATGAGTGTGAAGATGAGCTTTCGGAGCTCAAAGAGGGTCTGGAAGATTAAAAATGAGTTCCCATTCCTCTTTGTCAGTGATACAAGGTTGAGCTCATCCAGCTTGATCCTGAAAAAGTTGTTTTTTCCGTATCTGTAGATTGGAAGATGCCCAGAAGTCTTGTCACTGATTGTGTTCCTACAAAAGACCAGTGCGTCCTCCTTTGTGGCTTCTCCGCGGTATACACGAAACAAAAGTATCTTGCCGGTTTGAGATGTAAGGAATAGTGCCGAAATCATCTTTTCGGGTCGCTATTGCTCTAACTACGAGGCAGTCAGGGGAAACGGCACGCGGCAGGCATGCCCTTTAAAAAATAATATACACATAAAGTAAAATGTCAGGTGTGTTGCCAGAAATTGCCCATAAAACGCACTCGGTGTGGGACTCGGTGGTACGTCGGTACCCGCCTGCCAAAGTTCGTCTTCAGACAAAGAAACGCAGTGTAGGGGAATCGATACCAGAGTATGGAAATTTAGTTTGTGCGAGCAGCCAAGGTCTCTGTCCAAGAAACCTTTAAGCCGTAAATCGCTCCGACGAGAATTGGTGGAGAACTCGTCTAAAACCCCTAGAAACAGCTATGAAGACACTTTGTTACGGCCACCGAGGTGTTGGCTGTAGCATAGCCCATACTCTCTCAGAGTACCCCGAGAACACTCTGACATCAATCGACAAGGCAGTCGAGTATGGAGCTGATGGAATAGAATTCGACGTCTTTCTCTCAGAAAATGGCGATATTGTCCTGTGCCATGGAGGAGACCCGAATGGCAGAATCAACTACAACTACCTGCGGCTGGTAGACGAGAAGACAGAGGTCATTCCTGACGAGGTAACCTGTCAGAATTTTACCATTCCCCTCGAGGAACTCGTGGTCAAAATGCCGTGGATTAAAGGTCGCAATGCTGATGAAGTAAAGAGGACGTTTCCTGGGCTAACAAAGGAACAGAGGGAGAGGATAACTGCGGACTATGTGAGCGACAATACCCCGTGGAAAATGGAAGACGGGAGTCTGGAACACATGCCAAAACTTGAGCATGTACTCGATAGGTATGGAGAAAAACTCAAATACAACATTGAGCTCAAGGGAACAAAGCCGGAGCTGGGTCTAAAGGTCCTGAAAATACTCGAGAGATATCCCAACCTCGACGTTATGATCTCGTCCTTCACATGGATTCCACCAGAGCTCAACCAAGACTCTCCATACTACGACCATGAACTAGAACAATGGCCAAATGGAAGGATGGAAGCGGATCTTCTGAGACCTCTAGTCGATAAACTCCCCGCAAATGTCTCTCTGGGAATCCTGTTCAACTATGAAAAAACAGCACTCTGTAGCATACCAAGAATGATTGAAATCGCTAAAAGCTACAAGGCAAAATTTGTAAACGTGGTATACGATTTCTGCTCCAGGGGAAATGGAATTCTAGGTAGTCGACCAAAAGCCGGAAAGGGTGCCCTCAAACACCTTGTAGATGAACTTCACAAGGAAGGAATATCCCTCTTCACATATTGGTGCCAAAGGCCAGACTATTCACAAGACTATCAAACGCACATTGATGTTGGAGTAGATATCATCTGTCCAAATGATGTCAAAGCCGCAACCAAACTCACAAAATAAATGCAAGTTTTATATTAACACTCATTGTATGGGTATATAGTTATAATCCAAGATGTGACAAAAAGTTCACAACTTCTTCAGAGTGAGCATGATGCTTAAATCTGGAAATACCTTCCAAAGCATACGACACGTACTCCAATATTCTCTTTGTCTTGTTATATCTCTGTACAAATCTATCGAACTTGACATTTAGATCGTAGTCACTAGCAAGTTTGGCATTGTTCTTTGGCACAAAGTTTCCATCGACAAGCTCGTATAGAATATTCGACTGCAAGAACTCCTCAAACTCAGCATCAAACTTGACCGCAGGATCTTCAGTATTAGTTGACGTCTTCTTGTCAACAACGTGCTTTATAAAGTGAGTGTAAATCTTGCTGGTTAATGGCGATGATAGAAGCATCTTTGTTGCCCAGAACTGCACCTTTACCTCCTCATAAATGAGTTCTATAGAGGTCTTTGCATCGCACTTTTCAAAAATGTCATTCATTGCCAAACGACGTTTTCTAATCGCTAAATTCTCGCGAACAGAGTGCAAAACATCGCCCATGTACGATCTGTGTCCAGCCGTTCCCATGAAATACTTTTCAAACTGATAACAACTGTCAAAAATATCTACTGCCACATCAAATTGCACGGAGTAAGTCTGTTCCAAAATCAATTTCTTCATATCGTTAGCGCACTCTGATGCTTTTTGTCTGCAAAATTCTTCAGAAAGCTGATCAATTTGCTCCTGGAAATGCAGACTCTCGGAAAGACCCAGTAGGGTATGGTCGATATCATTAAGTTGAATGCAACGGAACACCTCCGCCAAACTAGCACGTAGTACACGCCTTAAAGCTGCTGCAGCTGCACAGGCGGAAAGCCTAGCCGCGTGTAGAAGGGTGCCTCTAACATTACTTTGAACCAAATCCGCAACAAGTGGCTCCCAATCTGCCCTATCAACAACATGATGTATACTACGGAGCATTTGGTATAATACCTCAGCCGTATAAACCTGCTCCGGTTCCATGTGCTTAATGTGAAATTTGAGCCAGTGTGAAATGTTGGTAAATGCCAGCTGGTTAAGCAAATGTGCATCTGCATGCTCACCAGAAACCATTTCCAAGGCTGAAGCATAGTAAGGAGCTGTATTTCTCTCCTCCAGATAAATTTCACTGCATGTTGTAAAGTAGAGGAAGCGGTTTCCGGACGATCTTCTACCAGACCCCTCCTCATCGGAGGCCTTTTCTGCCGGTGGTCGTTCTCCAGACTTTTCAGAATGTTTATCTACATTTTCCTCAGGAGATCCTGGTTGAGCAGGTTGATTATTTTCCTCATCCAAGTATCTAAAGGAAACCTGCTTATTTGAGATATCAACTTCTCTATAATTACTCTTTTGGACCAAAATTTCCGGAGGCAAACGATCAATTACAATTGGCCTCACAGAAATCCATCCAGTAGATGCTTGCGTCTTGTGCCATGCGTACAAAGGCACTTGCAAATGGTCTATACTCACTGAAGGAAGAGGGGTCAAAAGCACAAGCTTATTCCTATCTATATTCTTGTGCAGCGATGATTCTATTCCATTATTTATTTGGATAAATTCTACATTTATAAGCTCATCTGGGCCGTAATCGCGATTAATGAGGTCAAATGTGCCCTTTTCATTTGAAGATAACGATGTTGGTATTCTACAAGGAGGCTCAATCAGGCCAAACATATGGGAATTAATTTTAGATGTAAAGTAGCGTACATATCTGCCAGGCTTAACAGAGTCCATCATGGTGAGCTTCTTCTTGTAAAGAGACTCTGTCTTGTTGCTAATCTTTTGATAAAATTCTGGGTCATACATGTCGGGCATCGGGAATAGATTCAATGCCAATTCGTGTCCATCCTCTAAGTTATCCTGAAGACTTCCACCATAAATCTTGAGAAATTGATCAGCCTGAATGGGCAACTTCATAATGGTATAGTTACCAGTAATCATATTATGTACAACCTCAATAAGCTGACGAATAAAGTGCTTTATTGATTCCCTTAGAGACTGAGGTGAGAAACGAGATAGTTTGGAGTCCATAGATGATATAACCCTTTCTAGCTCCATCTTTTTTCTAACCAACCTCCTCTCCAAATTGGTGAGTTGGTTATTCATAAGGTGCTGGAATTTATTATTTAGAGTTTTCAAAAAGGAATCAATGCTAAAAATCTGCATTAGCTCCTCTCTAACCGTCTTGCCCTCATCATTCAAATTTGAGCTGCTGGATAATTCAAATCCATTTGTGATGAGATCGTAAACTTCCCTCTGGCTGGCTGAAATTTGTGCCTTCATATCATCTCTATTACTGAGAAAATCGCAGGATTCCTTGGCCTGTATGGATAGGGAAAAGAGCTCAAGCAAGTGCAAGGGGAGCATCTGTCCCTTGGAGTCAACAACACCCCTCTTATATACCCTTTCCATCAACTGCTCTTGTGTCTTAATATCCGTCTTTTCATTGATCAAAAACTCCTTTGCCCTTGTACCAACAACCATGGTTTGCTGAGGAGTCAACCCCAAACCTGCAGGAGCTGACGCTGTGATAAACTCCTTTAGGCTCCATGGCCAATTTGAGGGATCATCGGATGCCTTTTTGACCAGAATGTATAAATCGTTGGGGTTGTTTGATACATAATTTCTTACAACCGAACGAGTAAGTTCCGCACCAGCCTTGGAATCATCCTTGATACCAGGCAAATCCACAAAGATGGCATAGAGAGCATTTGGAACGTACACCTCTACCTCCAATTCATCTGAAAGAATCGATGATCCCAACGACTGCATGTGGTTTCTCATTGCGTCCTGAACCTCGTGAATGTTCATTAGGCGACCTCCAAACTTGCAAATGATTGATGTATCTGTTACTGGTGGCGGTCCAGACCCTTCGTAATTCTGGAGTGAGGAAGACGGCTTCATGATGATGGAGACCGGCTGCTTCGTTCCTGTATCTGTACTACTGTATCCAATTGGTCCTCCCATGATGAAGTCGAGCAGGGTGGTTTTGCCCATTGACTGTTGGCCAAAAACGACTAAACGCGGCACTTCTGCCTCCAGTCCACCGAGCTTCATGAGCTGGTAGCAGTGCACGTACATGGACTTGACATCTGTGAGATTTTTGATGATTTCCAGGTGCTGTTTTGCGGATGCGAGGCACTCCTTGGAGATATCAGTCAAATCCTCCAGCTTTGCTCGTCGTTGTGACATCATTTTGCTCCTCTTGGGTGTATTTGAACAAGTTACAAGCGGAATGCGTTAAATGCCCTAATGTGTATGCTACATTAAGGTGTAAATGGCATGATGTGTATGGTAGAATCAAATGTGCAGAAACATTAAAATTCAGAGTCGTTTGTTCCAGCTGGAAAGTCAACACATTGAGATCATCCGCCGCCCGGCCCCCATACCTGCATAACCGCGTACATGGCCGATGATGGGTTTGTGCATTTATTCAAGCGCTGCAGGCGCCAGAGTGAACAGGTGATGCCAAAGTGTATACAGATTTAAATCCATAGCGACAAAATGGCAGCGGGACCAAGGTTTGAGGTATTCAAGGCCCTGGGCCTCAACTACTATGGGTTCCACGTGCGCAAGGAGAAGGTGTACAATGTATTCGCAGCAGGAATATCGACATTTCTGCTAGGATTCACGGCATACATGGGTAAGTCCGCAAAATGACGTTAACGCTCATTCAGCCGTGACCTTTGTCTGTAACTGGCGCTCCACGATACTCTTTGTACGCTATCACAACGCGAAATTAGAGGTTTGATAGATTACATACGCAAGCATAAACCTTTAGCTCGAGAGAGAAGGCTACATCAAACAAATTAGCGAAGCAAGAGACAAGGGTCTGCTACCCCCAAGAGAGACGCCCAAATAGCTTTGATACCCTGTGCAAACAACGCAGCACGTAGTGGGTAATGTGAATATACACCTTCTTTGGAATGTAGTCTGCCAGTTTAAAAAGCGGAGAACATCGGTACTCGTTGCGGGGCGTCTTTGCTGTAAGCGCCTTTATCATTGTCTTTACAATCGCTCGACTGTCGCTCCCATAACCCTTTAGAATTTCTGAAAATAAACATTACAAGTATATCTACATACTCAAACTCTCTTTAAAGCCGCGTGGATCGTCTGGGAGAGAAAAGTCGTAGTCGAAGAGGCAGGTGTCACGAATTGCTCCTGGACAAATGATGATACTCTGGACTCCACTGTGCATTAGGTCGTGCAACAATGCCTCGTGGAAACCCCTCAGGGCATACTTTGAGGAGATATAGCTCGATTGGCCTGGCATTGCGATTCTATCCAAAACACTTGAAACAAAGATAATTCGAGATCCCTTTGACATTTTCAAAACTGGAAGAAATCCTAAAGTTACCCTCACTGGTCCAATCAAATTCGTCTCCATTATCAACTTCCAGCGTTCCAGTTCTCGCAATCGAGATTCGACGCTTAAACAGGACTCCTAGGTAATGACAAGTGAAATGAGCATCCTCACCTCTATCAAAGAGAATCGCCATATTCCTGCATTATTGACAAGTGCATGCAGATTTGGGGCCTTCCCACTCTTTATACCATCAGAGACTACTCTAGCCGCATTCTCTACGGACGCATCGCTTGTTACGTCCAAAAGAATGGATATTCCTTTCCTCGGCTCACGTTCAGCGGCTAATTCCTCCGCTATATCAACATCTTCCTGGTCAAATTCGCTTATTTCCAAGACTCTCTTGATCTTGTTCAGTCCTTTTTTGCTCTTACAGGATGCGATGACAAAGAAGCCCCTCTTGATGAGCTCCTTGCAAAGGGATAGTCCTAGTCCGCTATCGGAGCCAGTAACTAGGACGCTTTTCATGAATTTTACATTATTATTTATCTTTTACGCGCATTTAATCGCGTAGAGTACAAGTTTAAGGTGACTGGGAAAGAGAGAATGGTGTGCCTGTCATTCAGGGACTAAATGGGCACACACTTGCAATATTATGGAATATATAGTACATCTATATCTTTTCATATCTGTAGAACATGGAAGATGTAAAATAAAGTCCAGCAAAGATGGTCATTTAACATCGCAGTTTCCGAGAACCAACTTGCAAGGAAAACGAAGCGTTACATGAGCATCAACTCATTTATACTCGGCATAAGTCTACATACAAACCTCAAAGTTGCTGATCTGTACCCTTCCACAAGTTACCACCCGCTCCAAATTGTATCCTCAGATTCGTTTATTAGTGCGTAACTTATACTAAGAACGTGTGTTTTATATCCATAGATTATGGAAAAGTGCAAGAACTAGCTCCGCGATAGGTAGCAAGTCTGAAACAAAAAGCAACAAAATCCTTGCGTTCCCTAAACTCGGACCCTTAAAGTAGTTCAGCTTTGCCACTTCAAACGATAGTTTAAGTCAAAATTGTCCCGATTAATCGAAAATTGTGAACTGAATGGCCGTACCACAAAAATGCACAAGTGCATGCAAGTTTATCCTCCCAAGGAAGTTTGCAAATTTATGGCCGTGAAGATGATATAATAAGTGCAAACCACTAATGTCCTTCAAAATCATTCACATTATACACTTCATAATCCCACGTTTATATAAATATCATAACGATAACCCTTCTGTAAAGTCCACATGCAAACCAAACTGCTCACCTTCCTCGTCATTTATCAAAAAAAGTGCCAGGAGATGACCTTGTAGTGATGAGAGAATGTCGTACTACTTGGAATACTGGGAAGTAACATGGAAGAGATAAATCTAGGGCTGTTTAATTAGGAACACGAATATGTACATCAAATAAACCGCTGGAATATGATTGGCAGATAGCTCATGTTATTTAGGTACTTATACAGTTTTAAGAGGCCAAGAATAAGCGGGTGAGTGCAGCTTTAGACCAAATGAATCTGAGACGTGTCATACTGCTGCATGCAAATTTTGCAGGCATTTTATTCTTAATGTATGGAAAATATTTATCCGTAATTCACGGGACTATAATAATTACAACACCTTTAAGTCTCTGTTTAGTCTACAAATATCAGGTTGTGTGAATTAGATTTGCCAAAAGGGATCATAATCTATCCCGCTACAACTATGATTATCTAGATAACTCTCAGATCCTCATTTAAATGAATCTAAACCTTGATTTTAGGACTTTCATCATAAATACAAGTTCCAACTGAGGCAAAAGTACAGTGAGACCATGAGACGTACAGAAAGGTCTTCCTATCATCAAGGGGTATAGTATCTGCATATTTACAAGAGACAGATTTTACCCTATAAAATAAACGTTGAAACTTGCATAATCTATCATTAATTACTAACGAATGTGTTTAAGTTAGTCTCTAACCAGACTTCCGATGTTAACATGCAAGAGGTACTGAACATACAAGAACCCAAACTTCATGCTGATGTAGTTTTTTCGTAAAGCAATATGGATGATTCTCCTGTATTTTACTTATTTACAGTATTCCTGTTGCTTTTTTTGCCACAACTATGCCGCTGTGGCAAACCTAATGAAGATAATGATGCACCTCCTCAAAAATGCCATCCAGACAATATCCTAGATATATCTATTCAAGGATGGAAAACAGATGAATGCAGTGGAGCTTCTGGAGGGGATCTGTGCGAATCATTATCTCCAAAGGGAGTGTTCTTTACAGAAGTTACAGATGGTCATCTTTCAATATGGAGGGCTGAAGGAGATGAAAAGTGCGTTGCAGTCATATCGCAATATGAAAATGGCAGTAGGATACTTATTCTACATATATGGAACTATGAAGAAAAGAAACATGAAGTGAGGCGCTATGAGAATGACGATGAAGGATGGATGTTTATAGAACATACCCAAGAAGTAAAAGGACATTTGGGGTCTCTAGATGAACTTTCCACTGATTATATCCAAGGAGATAAACCGGAACCTATAGAGACTATCTATACTAGGCAGTCTACTACAGCAAGTGAAATGGATTTTCCTTTGCGAGATGCCGAGTCTACAGACCTGGAGACCAGCTTTACCAATTTCAGAGAATCCTTTGAAGAAGTCCCTCTAGAGAATCCTCTCATAAACTTTCCCCCTCCTCCTACACTAAATATTGCTCATCCAGACGCATCAATTTGCACAGCTATTGATGTAAACATTACTGGAATTCAATCTAGAGTCTATATCATGAAGGTAAATGCAAATATTTACAGGGTTAGTTACGACAACGATGATATATGGGAAGCAGAATATGCTGAAAAGTGCACATTCTGTATATATTTTATCCATGATAGAAGACACAAATTATTAATGCTAAGAACAACGGAAGGATTTAGCACAAAAAACATATTTTACAAACATAACGGAACAGGTTGTTGTACCGGAGGTTGGCACAAAACTAGTAGACAATGCCCCAAAGACGTTGATAAACTGAGAAAAGAACATGGTACTCCATTTTCTATTGACATTTCCAATGATACTGAAAACCTTCAAAAGTATCAAATTAGCACTCACAGATACGGCAGTATTACTGCACGGTACTATGCCACAGTGAATGGTTACATTATAGATGAAGTTGTGGACAATTCAAATAGCATATGGACTGCGAGGGAAGGTAAATTTTGCTTCATGGTTGAACTTTATATAAAAGAGGACACCAGGCTTCTAAGATTGTATACTAAGAGTTCAGATACATTTTCATGTTCGTGCTTTGAGAAAAAGGGTATAGTGTGGGAAAAGATTGATTACATCGTATTTGATAAACTTTTGAGTAGGATTCAGGGTTAGTATGAAATGATAGGATTTCGCCTTTTTATACATTGTAACAAGTATCCCGTACTTGAATAGACTCACGGTATAAGGGGCACTATTCTCGGAAAGAAGGAACATCTCTTTATTGTCTATGAAGATACTCCACCTGAGGACGATGATCCTTTCTTTGATCTACCATTTATTAAAAAGAAAGAGGAGATTGAATGCACACCATACCCATTCATGCCTCCTTACTAATTGTAAAATATACTTTCTTTAGTCAGTCCGTGCTAAATATGCACGTTATTTTAACTCATAATACGTTTTACCAATACCTTTCACATTATATAGTCACTAGTCCTGACCATTTCCTTTAAAAACATCCCCTTTATGGAGCTTATAGGGAAGACTTTCATGAGTTCATGAATAAAATTGTCGATACTCGTGTGCTTGTGAGATTCTCTAGATTTACATCTAAGATCTTATGTAATCACGCCTAATATAAATAAAAACTAGAGATCTATATATCCTTGGTGAACACTGTGATTCTTAGGTAGTTTATAGACAATAGCCTAAACTTCAAGAACAACGTCGCAAGTCGGGATAATTATCACCACTAATCTCCATTATTTCTTCAGCAATTACAAGACTCTTCTATTTTATCAAATATTTTAATTTTATTTATCGTTTATAGAAGAATGAGGGGACGATAGTACGTAAATGACCTAAAAGCGGCACAATAGAGATTCTTTGTCCCACACATTTTTCAGTATGGCCGATATGGCCACTAAAAGTCATTAGTGCAGTTTCATCATTATCATTACTATGCTACTTTGTAGAATGATGGGTAATATCCTAACACATTGGTTGTGGAACAGTAGACAGTCATATGGTCCTACATGGATGTCCTGCTCATCATTAAAACTATTCTGGCATCATTACAGGGATGCTTAAGATGGAAATGGAAAGATTCTCTACCTCTTGTGGATATAAACTTGAACACATCTCCATTATAAACTGTGGAGAATCCTCAAATCCTTCAATGCATGGTTCCATCCTGTCCCCCAGAACACATGGACATGCCAAATTCTAGGTATAATCCACATCTATTAACCTGTGGCATAGAATAGAGGAATTAGTGACAATGCACTGTCTGCGAAACTTGCACAATCTCCTGCTCACACCATAGACACTTCCAAATGTGTGAGTGAATGAGGATGTTGATGAGACAATATGGGCAAAAAGGATGACATATCATTGCAACAAGCCAAAAATAATCCATGGAATCACGACAATATCAATGCAGTATGCTCTTCCAGTAGGCAGTGCTAGCGATACAGCCCTCTAGACTACTCTCGTTAGCTATTCCTATGGAAGACAATACAACCACCATCCAGACACTTTGTCCAACAACGACATTCTCTTGATCTGTAGCAAAATTTGGCATAAAACTCACCAATCACGGGGCAACATGCAAAAGTCTACAAACTCACAGCAGATGGAACTCCTCGTTTTGTACCGTGACACACATGTGACAGTTTTCAAGAGCAAATTGGTAGGATGAACTAAAAATATAGCGATTAAGACAAGAAAAAAATTATTCCGGAAGAAACATTTTCTCTCCTCTTTCTTCGCTAATGGGGATATCCGAAGAATATTCTTCGCAGAATTTTTTCCACTCTTTTATTAGTGCAGGGTGTTAGTTGACTGAATTTAAACTTAAGTTTCATATCATCTTCTGATTGTTCACTTCATAACATTAGAATAATGAGGGCAGAGGATGGACCCGTTCGGCTCTGTCTCTGCAATTCGCATCCTTCCACACACTAGAATCCCAGTTTTGCGTCTCATATGAACGTTAAAATGTGGGATAAAGTGCCTATATCAGAAACTACCACTCATCACTTTTGGGAGAGTGAAGTGGAGGTGGTCAGGAAAAGAGCCATGACACATGGTGGGAAGAAGTTTAAATACTTTGATGACAAGGGCGTAATCAACTTTGTATTTTTTCTTTGGGTATACAGGTGGGTTAAAGAAACGTCAAAGAGGTACCTAGATCCTTACATGCTTCATCCTCTCCCCTTGGCAGACCAGCTTCTTCTCTGGCAACCAATTCTTTCCAAGCACATTAGTGATGGGATTTCCAGCATTTATACTTGTGAGCCTCTTGAAGAATCTAAGAATAGAAAGAAACCAGTAAAGCATATTCTATGGCGAGCCATTTGGTTGACCTTTTGGAAGAGGATTATGCTTGCTATAATGGCGATTGTCTTTATGAATGCAGTTGGCATGAGTGTAGCTATTTTCCTATACAAACTGCTAGGCTTGATCTCTAGAAAGGATTTTAGGTTCATGGCATTTTTAGGACTAGCACTATCCATCACTCTCATGGAATTGTTCAAGGAAATTTGCATGGACCACATCAACTACTACGTAAAGAGGCTCTCATTTATAATGGATTCAGCTGTCCGTCTCACAGTATTTCAACATGGACTCTGTTATAGACGCGGTAACTTTACTAATCTTCACTCCAGAGAGGATTATTGTAAGAGCATTATTCACGGGTGTTCCAGAGAGGAGGTATGCGCGGATAATCCATTATTGTGTCCAGTAAGGAGATACAAGAATAGCGATGTTACTCCTAAAATATACGCTTTAACTCTGAACGATCCATTCTACATCTCACTGTTTGTAGAGTGTATCTCTGGATTTATAGAGTTTCTTACAGCCTTCATTTACGGTATCATCTTAATGAGTAGTCAGTTTAATGTTAAAGCGCTCACTATCCTTATCATGTCACTTTCCTTAGTTGTTGGTATGATTTTTATGGAGATTTTAAACGGCTTCCTCCTAAAGTATTATTTTGGAGTGAGGGATTACAGAATTACAAAAACTTTTGAAGTCATATCTAATCTTCCCTTGATCCAGAAAATGTCACTGGATGATACTGGTCACAATACTATAACAGAAACCAGGGATGATGAACTACTTCTCGTCATCATCCGTTTCTTTCTGTCTTTACTGAGCAAGGTTATATTTACAGCGATCACCTGTTTAGACGTTATCATTTTGGTTACTGACTTTGTTTCTCAAGTTAAAGATGCCACAAATGTTGAGAGTATTGACCCTTCTGGACTCTTGGCATCCATCTTTGTTATTATGAAGATTCTTGGTCCACTATATATGGTTCCCATTCACCTGAGACTTATGCTATTCGGGATCAATGCATTCAAAAGAGTAGAAGCCTTCTTGAGAACGTGTTCTCCAAACTTTTATTTACAGGATAACAAGTTTACAGGGAATGCTACTCTACCAGAGATTGGGCCAGGTAAGGATAAGAGCATACCCAAAGGACTTATGGTGATGTTCAAGCAGGCCTCTTTTGCATGGGTCAACAGTAGGAAGGATCTCCTAGACAATACTGGTACCACTTGTCTGAGAAACATTGACTTTGTCCTCAACTCTGGTAACCTTGCCATTGTAACTGGTGCCAAAGGTTCTGGTAAGACCAACTTTGTCAAGGCTATTCTTGGTGACATGACTCTGGTAGAAGGATCAATGGCTGCACTGCCTCTATCTACCAACATGCCAATATTCTATGCTTCTCAGGATGTCTGGCTACAAAAGGGTACCATTAAGTCTAACATTACTTTTGGTCACATATTTGATGAGGATATCTACAAGACAGTTCTGAAGGCTATTGAACTTGAGCATGACATATCCACTTGGGAAGGAGGTGACATGCGTAAGATTTCTGAACATGGCTACTCTCTCAGTGGAGGTCAGAGAGTCAGAGTTGGGCTTGCCCGTGCCATTTACGCCTACCTCATCTTTAGCGAGACTAATAGAGAAAGCGCATCTGACCATTCCTTCCTTGTAGTACTGGATGACTGTTTCACTGGACTAGACCCATTTGTGGCGAAGACAATCTTCAAGAACTTGTTTGACGTTAATGGTGGACTATTGATGAAAGACGATGTGGCTACTATTGTCACGATTTCCAAGCGTGTATTAGATGCTTGTGTATCAGCTGAGTCTCCGGATTCATTCCCAGATGCTCCAATATATTTTCTGGAGAACAAGGGTCTTGTGCAGAGCAATAAGCTTAAATCCCTGATAGAGCATGAAGTTGGTCGTCTTGAGCCTCCAAAGCCTTCTTTCGATAGAGTGAAGCTTTCATCTGTATCACGTGATATCCTCAAAAGATGCAGTTCTGATGACCTTACCAAACTTGGACGAAGAAGGTCAACGGAGTCTAGATATTCTGATTCCCCAACAGTTCAAATATTATATGACAGGATCAATTTTAAACGTGGTGAGAATAAGAACTTCAGAGCTGTTGATGTTTACATCCGTGCGGCTGGTTGGCCTCTATTCTTTGTTTTATTCACCATTTTATTCTCAACACTGGATAATACTAAATTTATAATCACTTCCGGAGTATCTGACTCAATTGCTGGATATTTGCAAAATAATGAAGAGACAGGGGTATCACTAGAGGACGTTAGGGAATATTCCTATAGATCCCTGAGATGGATAATTATTCTATCAGTTTCTGTCATGATTGGAGCTTTCTTCCGTGTAGTTGCTATGACATCTGCTTCTGTTAACGTTTCAAGGAGAATCCACGAATATTGCATAAACTCTATATTGATAAACAGCTCTGCAGTTCTAAAGATTAAAAAATCGCTGGGCAGTGTCATTACTTTTCTCTATATGGATACGTTCTTCATTGACAACCTACTGAGCTACTTCATTCACGATGTTTCTCTCTTGTTAATTGAATCTAGTGTTCATCTTATTACCTTGTTCTTCATGGTACCGTGGTCTACTCCACCTGCCCTCATTCTTTGCTTTATTATTTTCCGGTACATTGTATGTCACTATGTAAAGTCGTGCAGGAATCTTTATTTTTCTCGTTTAGAGACATACGCTCAGATTGATTCTATAATAGAATCTGCCATATCTGGTGCACAAATCTATCGCAGTTTCAAGAAGGAATGGAAATTGATGCAAATAATGGCAGAACATGTTGACTATAATATCAGGTGTCATTATTTGAGCAATTCTGCAATGTTTTGGGCCTCTGTAACTTCAAGATGTTTGTTCTCATCATTAGCTTTGTTCATTCTTGTCCTCCCTCTTGTTAGATCAAGATTGTTTGATATAGAGGTAAAGATTGGTTATTACAGTATGGCCTATTCCATATTTCTTAATCTAAACACAACATTTATAACATTTCTAAGACTTCATTGCTCCTTGGAATTTTACATGGGTTCGTTTAGAAGGTTCGAGAACTTTGTCCTTCCAAACACCAAGATTAAGTTTGACAAAAGGAGGAACATTCACCAGACCGATGTTATTGTTGACCATTCTGCATCAACTGGAGATGGTAAGCTATCCAGCGATAACATCAAAAGCACCCTTCGTAGAAGACGTCATAACGAGTATGCTGAGAGAAGAGCTGCTAGATGTACTAGTCTCAAGATGCTCTTCTTTAAGCACCAGGTTAATTTGTTTGACGTGTCCAAGTATGCAGTTCCAGGTACTACTAGGATAAAGTTGGATAATGTGAGCGTGCACGTTGTCTCCAGGGATTCCAATGAGAAGCATGCCATTCTCAAGAATGTTACTTGTTCTGCGGATACCTCGGACATTATTGGAGTCATTGGCAGAACTGGTGCAGGGAAGTCTACCTTATTGTCAGTACTTCAAAATTTGGCAAGGAATAGAGAAGGTTCTGTATTCTTAGATGGCTGTGATTTGAATGATATGCCAAAGAATGTGACTAGACAGATCATCGGAGTACTTCCTCAACTACCATTTGTATTCAGAGGTTGGACTGTACGTAGATTCATTGACCCTAGAATGCTATTTGAAGATGCTGATATTAACACAGTCTTGGAAAATTGTGGCTTACTCAAGTTTGTCGAGGGTATTGAAGGCGGTAAGGGTCTTGACACGGTCATTTTACCTGACCATTACCACAAGGATATGCCAAGGTACTACAAGAGGGTATACTACGGCCCAGAATTGAAGCCACAGGATACTTCTTCCGCAGACAATGTGAACATTGACCATGGCATGGTCCTTTCAAACTCACAACTCCGTACACTATCAGTAGCAAGACTAGTGCTCTACAGGGAATTCTTCAAGGTTCTCTTGGTTGATGAGCCACCAGAGGAGGAATCAGGGACATCCAATACTGCAGAGATCCCAATTTATGAAATTATAAGGGCACACTTTAGACACTGCGCAACATTTATTGCGGCACACGACGCAGGTGTTTTGCGTTTGTGCACTTCCATTTGGGTACTTCACAAAGGTTCTCTCATCAAGACCTGCAAGACTGAGGACATTGCAGACAGCGACTCCCTGTCGAAGATCATAGAGGATTGTATTACCGCACACGTTTAATGCAGTAGAATTAAAATTATTCCTGGATTTTCATACACCTTTGTATTCCACAGATTCGGATTCGACTGTCCATACACTCTATCCTTTCTAGAGACAATGTACGGATACTATAAGATATGAGCAGTAGAATGTGTATCTGTGGAATACAAAAGTGTTATCGTGGATCTTTCACTAGACAGTCTCATGGATGATCTCCAGTAGACCTTCCAGTCACACATCTTTCATAATCTGATTGATGAGAGGAAATTTGGTAGGAATTTGTAATAAAAAGATAAATTTCTTTGGTTTGATGGAATTAATTTGTATGCCTCCCCATGGTATTTTCCTCCTCAGCTCATTCCTTGCCAGGAGTACTCATTGGGTCATTAATGCAGTTTATCTATTCATCATAATGGTTGCAGCATGGATGGTTAGTGACTCGACGCAGAGTAGCTAGAAATGAAGCGTTAGGAGGAGGAGTCCAAGGAAGAGTCCCTCTAGGGGACCATAGACAACAGAGATGTACTACTAGAATGGAATTATGGATGTAATGGAATGGTACAGGGTATAAAAGATACAGGGAATCTCATGTAGGAAAATAGAGTAGCCACTGGGGAGTTATTTTAGTATGACAGGTATGGTCAATGTACATCACAGAATGTGTTGCTTTGCTTGCTAATTGCTCATTGATAAAACTATTAGTGTATACTACTATGGCGGAGTTTCTCGTTAAAAGTGCTATGGATGGTGGAAAGGCTCTCATTTACTCGGAAACTAAGGCTGGATAGAGAATAGAGGAGACATCACTGGGGAGAGAATACTGGTTTTCTAGCACCCATGAAATCTTTAGTGAAGGGCCATGCTTATGCAAGTATTAGACGGTGCAAATGCTGACTGATACCTCTAGAATCTCTGCGTAAGGGTGAATGCGGTCGAAAATTTACAGAAAATTCACAAGGAAAGGGACTTTACTTTTGAAATATCCATAGCAATAGACTTTATTCACAGTGTCTAAAACATGGATAAATGACAAATGCTTAATGTCACCCGAAAATTAGAAATCTGGAACACCCGAGAGAATGCCACCAAAATCCTCCAGAGGCAAGAATATCTCTGTAGACATCCTCAACCTCCTTTACCACAAGGTAATAGTTTGTCATGTTCAACAATCTAACATTTAAAACGTGGGATAATCTCCATATGATGTCCATATGAGGTGTGGATGTTATTCCATGTGGTCCAATGTTACCATAATCTCTTACCTTGGAATATATTACAGTGAGGACAAAGTCGTCGGAAGATTAGAGTTGATGAATAACGCATTGGGAAGCTCTCATTTAGAGATATAAAAGACTCTCTTCCCCATAACCTTTCTTTCTTTTGTAACAATCCTAAAGCTCTTCTCTACCCAGGTGTATGCGCTTAGATCTACGTACTATACTCACCTTATCTAGCGGATATCAGTTTATGAAATTGGCATTAATCTATGGGTAGTCAGAGCTTTATTGAATAGCAGATTCCGGTAGCTGTCGAGCTACTCACATTGCACTGCCTGAAGATTCACAGGGCTGTTTGAGACATGGGCAATAGTTTCACATCCGTTGTAATTTTAAAGATGGAATGAGACCTATTACATTTATAAGAAAGACAGTATTCCTCAAAGAAGGAATGATTTTCTATTTTAGAGTTTTTATTGAAAAGAGGAATACGAGAACAAGTATTCACCTCTAATTCTCTATGAGAATAGTCCTCAACACTTATAGATTTAATGTGCAGTTCAGAAGAATGAAGATCATCATAGTCATTCTTTTACTCACCTGCAGATTATGCAGTGGTGTAGATCCTCCTGGTCTTAGCGGTAAAGAAGCAGATGTTAAAAGTGGACCTAAGGAGACTAGACCGAGACAATCACCTCTATCATCTCCATCCGGTGGTTCACATGCCAATAGACACGGTCCTAATGCTCAAAGGACTCCACCTCCTAGATCTAGAGGACTCAGGGATACAACAACAAGAGGCGCTTTCCCAGGAGTAAAACCTACTGTCACACAAACTGCAGTTGGAAGGGGTACTACTAAAGTAGCCGTAAACTCCAAGCATAATACTCGTCCAGACATTGAGGATATTGGCGAGGACCTGGAAGAAGATTTTAAACATGTCAAGGCGTATCATGATAATAGACAAGAAACTACAAAGACTACTCCTGAGACTACCAGTACTATGGAGCCTAAAGAACCTTTGGAGTACAAGATGGACATGACCTTGGTTAGTGTAGAAAAGTCTACTGAGGGAACTCTTTCAGTGGTTACCTATACAGTCAAGAAAGACGCTCATTTACCTCTACTCCTGCATGATAATAAGCTTGTTTGGAAGGGTATAGACAGTATGAGTAACAAGGACACCCTTGTAAAGGCAACGGTATACCTTGGATCTGGTGGACCACTAGTCACCAATTTGACCTACAAGAGAGTCACTGAGAGCACTACAAAGGAATACTGTAAGCTTGTAAAGGATAGATGGACATTTGTTGATAAAGGTGCCCTTGAAAGGACATTTGAGGAGGTAAAACTACCTGGTAATGCTAATGCATCTGCTTATAGAACAAAGGCAGACTCCACTCTCTTTGACATACAGGTGGGAAAATACGAGGGAATACCAGTATTAAACTGTACTGCTAAAAAAGGTGTAAAGGTATCAAAACTTGTTTACGATGGTAAAGTCGTATGGCAAGCTGATGGAAATCAATCCTGTTCATCAGCCACTTTATACTTTGGAAAGTCTGGTATCATTGGTGTATCCTTTACCCATAACAGTAGAGAAGAGACTCTCCATGACTGTTTCCGTGTCTTTAGCAACGACGAATGGGAGGGTGTAAACGGTGACTATTATGAAAGGGTACTTTATGAAGCCAAGAATCCAGAGACCTCTGTAGCTACTGCGTCTGAGAATACTAAAGTCAAGAGCTTTATTGACACCGCAAAGTTTACCGTAGTTAGTGACATGGAGGATAGAGTCCCAGTCCTAAGATGTACAGCTGGGAATGGTGCCTCTAAACTCACTTATGGATCTGACACAATATGGCCAGGGAAGAATGATGTGATGTGTCTTTCAGCTCTCTTGTATATGGATGGAGAGAAGCCCACTCTTGCAGTACTTGTCACCAGGGATAATAAGAACAAGGAAGGAAAAGTCTATAGATACCATGATGGTAAGCAGTGGAAAGATGGTAAAGAAGAGGACCACAAGAAGAAGCTTGAGGAGCTAAAGAAGACTATTGAGAATAGGATTAAACAACACCATCTTCTAATAGCTAGTAGAACAGTAGACATTACCAAATTTGATGCCAACAAAGGCCAATTATTCGACTACACCGTTGATAATGTCCCCGTAAAGATGTTTATTCCAAAGGACAACGTTACAATAAATAGACTTGTGAATGGCGGGGCTTACCTCTGGAGCACTGAGAATGGCAAGTGTACTATCATAATGCTGTATCTCAAGGATGATAAACCGGCGTTACTTTACATTGTCAGATTCATTCAGGGAGAGACTTACGGTGGTCTGTACAAGGATGAAGATGGTAAATGGACAGAAACTGAAGACTTTGATTACGAATTCAAGAAGATAAGGACAGCGCCTACATCCTCATCTCAATTTGCTCTTGACATTTCCTCAACTTCTGATACTACTGAATGCAGAATATTCCAAGCTCCACTATATGGAATAAACACTCGCTTCTACTCTCCCAATAGTGGTCATTATGCATCCTCTATTGCACTTAATGGAGTATCCATATGGACTGCTGAAAAAGGAGAGAGATGCACCTTTGTGACATCATATCTCAAGGGTGGACAAGAACACTTGTTCCGTATGACAGTCAAGAACGCCAAGGATAAAAGCTCCATGAAGTACTTTGAAAACTATGGCAAGGGATGGAAGAGTATAACTAAGGATGATTTTAATACCAAACGTGACTCTCTGAAAAGTGATGCTTATAGACCAAAAAATATCAAAGAAATCACTCCAGTTTCTCAACCTGATCAAAAGTCTACTCAATCACCCGATAGAGCTCCAGTAAAAGAGATACTCCTTGACATTGGTCGACCAGATCCACAACGCTATAGATCATTTGACTATGCAATAGATGATGTCCCAACTCGACTCATAGTTGCAGTGAAGGAACAACCAAACAAGGTAGTATTTGGACAAGAAACTGTATGGTCTGATGACACTGGAAGATGTAGCTACTGTACCGTCCATATAAAGGATAAGAAACCAGTACTAATCTACATGTCTGGAAGATCCTTCTCATTGTACCTACTAAAGACTGATGGTGGATGGAAATCCATTGATCACTACAGTGAGGAGTTTGCCAAGCTTAGACTTGCCGTACCCTCATCATCTTCATTCTCCCTTGACCTCTCTACTAACCAGGATACTCCCAACTGCAGAATCTTTGAGACACCCTTCAATAAGGTAAACACTCGTTTCTATGTTCCAAAGGTTGGAAAGTATGCTACTAGTGTTTCTAATGGACAAGCTGTAGTATGGAAGGGTGGTCAGGAGAAAGCAATCATGGTGAGAGTATACTCATCTGATAATCCTACCTTGCTACACATACTCTCTAAAGACACTGATGGAACATTCAAACACAGCTACCTTGTCAAGGGTGGTAGTAAATGGGAATCTATTAACAAGGACGTTCATGATAGACTACTCTCTGAAATAAAGGCTACTGCACCTGGTAGAAAGACAGACATTGGTAAGCTCAGACAGGAACTGATGGAGTCACAAGCCTCTCTGGATAAACTGGTAGAGTCCAAGAAATTTACAGACTGTGATGGACCACAAGATCCTTCCATTCTTGACATTGTCCATTATGAGGAGTCCAATGCTTATACAATAACAAACTGTACACTGGATGGTTATCCTACTACAGTCTTTATTCCTGACAAGGGTAGCATTAAGAAGGTGGTCTATGGAAGTCTTACAATCTGGGAAGGTGCTGAAAAGGAGGAATGTAAGTACTTAATGGTCCACTACGTCTACAGTATACCGGCATTTGCATACCTCATAAAAGGGTCAGACAGGGATATAGATTTATACTTTGCCAACAAGGGGGATAACTGGGAAGAGATCCAGGTAGACTACGTTAGAAAACTTAATGAACTTCGTAGGGATGAACCAGAATCTGGAGATTATGTGATAGACATTAAGAATACTACTAGTGATGAAAAGTGCAAGGTTTATAGCTATACAATAGATGGGCTTCTGACATACTCATACTATCCGCATCAAGAAGTTACAGTGAATAAGGTAGTGGAGGGAAATAAGAAAATTTGGGATGGAAATTCAGGTGGTGGAAGATGTCTTTACTTGGCAGTAAGTTATTTTGATGATAAACCTGTGTTGGCATATTTTGTAACATTGGATGGATATAAACTTGAGTATGTTTACTATGAGAGGGATTCAGAAAGTATATGGCTAAGCTGCTACGACTATGACTATCGACGCAAGTGGAATAATCTAATTAATAAGAAAGATACATCAGTTAGGGACATGAATATATCGTCTTCAGGACAGGAAAGACTTAAAAAGGTTGCACATGTTAGAACTATGGGTAAAGATTCTATAATAAATATCCACAGTAGATTTGCCCATGAAACGTACAGAGTCATAAAGACCTTCATAAACAGTATTCCTGCTCTCGTATACGTTCCTGGACCGAGTTTTGACTTAAATCAAACTATCTTTAAGGATCCTAATCCAGTTAATCCAAAAGGAATCAAAATTAAAAGCGTATCTATATTTCTGAAGGACAATGAACCCTCAATAATATCTATTTCAGGAGCTTGTGAGGAAAGGGTTTATGATGAGTATCTGGATTTTTCAGACACGAAAAAAAGATGTGCATTTACTGATGTTGAAGAATTAGAATCCTACAAACACTCCAGGTTCATCTTCTCACTGGATATATCCCGTAGAGGAACTGATGAATGCAAATTTGTAAGCTTCCATAACAATGGTGTTGTAACTCACTCCCACATTGTTAATGCTGGTTATACAGCTAATATGGTTACTGATGGAGTTATAGTTCTTTGGAAGGGCGATGCTGGTGAAAAGTGTTTATATACTCTCACTAGTTTTCTGGATGGCATTCCTATCCTACTGAACATTTTTGTGAGATTATCTGATGGCAAACTGGAACATTACTACTTCTACAACAATGGGGAATGGACAGTTGCTAGCAATCTAGACTACAAAGCTATACTGGAGGACCTTGTTGATACCACTAAATCTAAGTTGTCTGAGTCCATTGACAGAGATACCAGGGAAGTACTCACTCTAGATGTCGCCAAGGTAGATACTGGCAAGTATACCATGGAGACTACAAAGTTGAGAGTACTTACCAGCATAAAGTATAGTCCACCAGAGAACAGCCGTGTTACCAAGGTTGTCTTTGGCAGTGACTCTCTATGGCAGACTCTCAAGGCTAGTGTCCAATGTAACTTTGCCGTCATTACCTACAGAGGAATATCCATAGAACTCGTTCAACTGTGTATTGTGGATGGCTGCGAAAAGTATATGCACTTTGAGATTGAGGATGGTAGACTAAGTAGTATTACAGCTGAGGAGTACAATGATGCCTTATCAAGATTAGACTCTGGAGATGGTGAATCTGATGAAGACTTTGAATTCATTCTTTCTACCATAGACACTCTGGATCTCATGACTCCAGCTGAACTGGACTTTGAAGTTGACAGATTCCAGTTGGATACACTCTCATCTGCAGTCTACCTACCACTACCTAAACATACCATTGGCAGAGTAGTACTTGGGAAGGTATTATGGACAAGTGGCAACTCCAAGTGTCTCTACGTCAGTACATTCTCCACGGATGACTCAATACAACTAGTCCAGATAGTCACTGAGAATGAGACCCTCCACTTTGGTAGACTTGACAAGGAACTTGCAAAGGTACCAAAGGAAAAGTATAATGAACTATTTGAGAAACTAGGGTACAGACAAGTCGACCAAACTCCATTCTATGTTCCACTTGAGGTACCAGATACACCCAGCACAATCTCATTGGATGTCTCAAAGGCGCTGGACTCCAGAGTTAAAGCTGAAAATGGCACCTTCAATGGAGTCTCTTATACTACCTTTTACACATCAGAAGAGGGTGTTATAGACAAGATATCCAGTGGAAAACCTACTGTATGGGAACCTGAGGAGGATGAGGTCTGTATCTATGGTCGTCTTTATCTGGACAATGGACCCAAGCTTCTCAAGATCCGTACCATAAGTGAGGATGGAAGTAACATTGTACACCTTGCATTTGATACTGACAAGTGGATTTGTCTCAGTCAGGATGTATTCAATGATAGACTTAACTTGATGGTCCTAAAGTTGACTGAACCACTTAACTTTGCCTTGACTACCACAACTGATGGATACTATGAATACACTTTCGACTTGAGTAGATACCACCTAGACTCTAGATTTAACTCTGGTTTCATGACATATGGAGATCACAAGTATGCTGTTTGTACTCCCAAGAACGGTGCCATAAAGAAGGTAGTTCAGGGTAGCATTACCATATGGACTCCGTCTTCAGATGACTACTATGCCAACATGGTACTCCTCTCCAGGGACACTCATCTCTACATTCTTGTTCAATCACCTTTCAACATTCCTGCCATATTGTCTTATAATCTGAAGAACAATGTTTGGAATATGGTAAACCATGAAGCCATTTCTACTGACATTACCAAGACACTACCAATCCCATCCTTTAGACTGACACTTGACCTAACTGGAAAACATGACCCAGAGAAGTACAGAGTGTTTAAGATGGACATAAATGGTGTTACTACCACAGTCTTCATTACCATATATGGATACTATTTTGACAAGGTGGTCTCTGGTAAGGACCTCATTTGGCAGTCGTCTGAGAATGAGGAATGTAGGTATCTCATGTTCCATGACAAGTCTGGAAAGAACCCATTTATAACAGTCTTTGTGGACTGTATGGATGAATCCAAGTTCATGGTCTATGAGATGAGGGACAAGTGGACATTCTCCCACCAGTTACTTGGACCAAAGAATGACCATAAGACTACTACTTCTATTGTATTCAACCTAAGTGACAAGACTCCTCAGAATGTGTACTTCTGTGACAACGTCTTCAATGGTATAGTACACAGAGCCTTCTCACCATTACCTGGCTACCATGTTCAGGAGGTAAAGGACACTGAGACTACCATATGGCAGACAGAGGATAAGGAGCAATGTATATTCATTCTATCTGTACCAGGTACTGATAAGAGTAAAGTTCCACTACTAAGTCTCTTTATAAGGAATGAGGACTACTGTGGTTTCAAACACTTTGAGAAGACTGATAAGTGGAGACATATTGATGAACGTGGCTATGACAAGAGACTCATTGAGAAGAAGCAGGCTAACAATGTGACTACTGCTGTTGCCATATCCAATATACCTCAGTACAAGAATGCAGTTACCCTAGATACAGCCAATGTTGACCATGATAGGGTTGATCTCCATGAAGACTCCTTGAATGATACTAGACGTCTCTACTCTGCCAAGACTGGGGACTACTTTAAGGACATTTTGGACAGTGGAAAGAGTGTTTGGAAGAGTGACAAGGACAAGTGTCTTACTGTAGCCATTTATGGCAAGGAGGAACTACACTGTCGTCTGGATGTACTCTCCTCGGATGTCATAACCCCAATGTACTTTTGCAGAAAGGCTGGCAACTGGTCTTCCACTAATCACAATACCTTCCATGAGTGGCTAAGAAACTATGTCAAGACTCCTAGAGTTAAACTTGATCTGGATAACTTGGACACCAACTTCTTTGAGAGCTTCAGGTATACTCAGAACGGCTATGAGATACTGTATGGAAGACCACTACCTGGTTATGTACTAACCACTGTTGCTGATGGTTCTACAGAAGTTTGGGAAGCTGGACATAACCAATATGCCACAGAGTTCCAGATGTCAATCATTGGTGACTATACACTTCTGTCCATCATCAACCATTCCTACCAGGTTGAGAATCTCTGCTTCCTAAAGTCTTCAAACACTTGGTCACCTATTGATGAGGACGTATATGACCAGTATCTAGTTCCCGTTAATGACTCTACAATCAACTATCTAAAGTTTGATCTAGAAAAGCCAGACTTTTCTATCGTAGTCGGGCATAAGGATGTGATGGGAGATATTACTATACTAAGATACACTCCGCATCTTGGAAGGCATGTTACTGCAGTTGTATTTGGGGAGTCTACCATATGGTATAGGAAGTACCATGACGAATACTGCATTTCAGCTGAGCATATCACCAAGGGTGGTGCCATGTTCATTAGACTATTCCTAAAGATGGGAAACTCTTTTGAACATCGCTACTTTACAAAGGTGGACAGTAAGTGGATTACTCTTAGAGAGGATGAATTTAGGAATAAGCTTGGTATACAGAGTGTAGGTGTAAAGACTGATGCAAAGTATAGTCTACAGAGCAATGAATCTGACCCTAATGTCTACACACTGAACATTTCTGGAACCGTAGATAGGGATAAGATTACTGCTACTGAGACTACATACGAGGATGTCAAGAGTGTTACATACTCACCCAAGTTTATTGCTGGAATTGGAAAGGTAGTAGACTCTGATAGCATAATTTGGATGGGAGCTTCTGACCAAAAATGTGTTACCGCCGTTATATCCTCAAAGGAAGGACATGATTCACTTGTTAGTATCTCCATTAACGTTGATATTGAGGTACAGTATAAGTACCTGGTGAAGAAGGACAAGGAATGGTACATCATTAGAAAGACCAAGTATGATGAGTTGTTAGCTACTATGTACAGACAGTTTGTTGTACATGCTGATACTACTTTTGATAATCCCATAACTCTAGATATATCGACAAAGCCTACTGAAGATATTACTTTCTATGAGTATACTCATAACGAGGTAACTTACAAGACCTTCAAACCAAAGGATGATAAATCTATTGTGGAAGTTATGGATGGTGGGAGTCATGTATGGAAGAGCTCATCTGGAAGGTGTATAGATGCTTGGACCTACTCAACACCTTTTTCACATCTATGTCGTCTCGACATTCTCTCCTCTGGTGTCATCACTCCTCACTGCTTTGAGAAGAGAGGTAGTCTCTGGATATCACTGGATTTTAGACTATATACAGAAAAGCTAAAGAAACTTGTAATGTACAGATCTACAAATATAAGAGTTGACTTTAGGGGAGTGTCCAGGGATCTATGCCATGTATTGGATTATTTTGACAAGCATGCAATCTCAACAACAATAGTCCCTGAATTTAGGACTACTAGTATATATCATGATAATAAAAAGATATGGGAATCCCATGGTAAACAGTGTATAAATGCACACTTCATCACATCTCCAGGCGGAGATCTTGCCTATATTAATGCGAAAAGCAGTAATGGTGATATATCACCTTCGTCCTTTTACTATTCATCCGGCAGCTGGTTTAGTACTAACTCGTATACCTTCTCCGATACTCATTCAAAACTTCCTCCTCTTCCAAAAGACGTTTTCAGCGGTGAATTGGTAGACACCACTCTTGACATAAGGAATGTGGACAATACTTTCAGAATTTACAACTACAGTGACAAAACAGTCACTAGATTCGAGTATCAAACACCTATGAATGCTAATGTTACAAGGGTTATAGATGGAGTAAAGATGGCTATTTGGCAAGGTGATGAGGATGATAGATGCTTGTCATGTGAAGTTTATTCAAGGGAGGGCTACACTCCCATAATGAAGTTAATAATCACCAATGACTATGGTGTTTCTGTAAGCTATTTTGAAAAGAGTGATGATAAATGGAATGAGATCAATGAGGAGACTTTTAATCTTAGACTCGTATCTTTAAGCAACAACTCGCGTTTACAGTTGCTAAAGGACAGACTTGTGGATACGTCTGAAAATTTAGATGTATTCGACAGAAAGACTTCTTATACCTCAGAAGAAATAAATATGCTCTATTTAAACCAGTGGTTACTAAGTAGTGTACCTCATTGGGTACTAGAACAGTTCAGGACCTTTTATCCAGAGAAGAAGGGTTGGTTCTCTTGTTTCTCCTTTTGCTAATTTCAATATATCGTTTTAAAATTCTGCAAAAGTAATGCAGATTAATATTTGTCAACTCATATTGAGTGTGTTGGTTGTGCCAACTTATCAACTAGTTTTACAATATTCTACGTGCTTATTTATGGAACCTTCGTTATTGGAATTTGGGATTTTTTTTAAAGTGTAGGCAAGGCCAGGGTACAGCGTATCTGGGATGGTTAAGCCTATCGGTGTGTTCAAAGCATATTCATAGGCTTAACAGTGGAACATTAAAAGGTGCATAATATTGTACCTGTCAATAATATTAATTACTTGGACGGCTATGAAGAAGCAGTTGTATAACATGATAATTCAGTGATACTAGGCATCCACAAAAACATGTCTAGAAGTTACAAAGCTTGGAATAGGAGGATATTAAGATGCGTTCTTGGAGTAAAGGATGGTCACGGATTGAAGCATTGGATACACAGGGATGACATGCATAGAATGTCCGTACTAAATACACAATGAACGCTATTGTTGCTTTGATCTCTGCTGTCAGCGTCTTCGCTGTCTCTGCTGCTTTCGTTGACTTTGCCGGCAACAGTGCCGTCGTCAAGGGTCTCCATCATGGTGCCCATGTTGCTCACTTTGTCGCCAGTGGTGAGGATGTCGAGGGCTTCAAGTGCGGTGCTCACTTCTCCTGGGTTGCTCCAGCTGGCAAGGCCGTCAAGGAAGTCTTGGCTTTCTCTCACTGCAAGAAAGGTGGTCTCGCTTTGGCCCACGTCACTCTCGTTGATGGATCTGAGCACTTCTTCCATGTCGTTGGTGGTGTTGCTGAGGAGCTTGCTCACCGTGTCTGGTTCGGAAAGCTCGCCAAGGGTACCTGCAAGCATGCTCCAGCTCTTGCTGGCTTGCCACATCATGCTGTTTTGGCTGATTTGGCTCACGTCTTCGCCTAAACATTTTAACCTTTCAGATCAATTGGAGATTTTTAAATAATGTCATCATTACTCAGTTTGTTTTCAAACGCTTAAATTTCACTGTAATTGTTACAGTTGTGTAATGTGATTATTATCTAATATATACTCGGTAGTTTTGTAAAGTGTCTATGGAGATATTGGAGGACTTTGGGGAGTCTCTTGGTAGAATGGTCAGTAGGTGATATTCTAGTAGGACCGTAAGAGGTAGTGAATGCCCATAGCGAATAGACAACCATGCAGTTCCCGCAGGGGATAGGCTCTTTATGAGACTCTTCATTCCCCAGTACACTATCCATAGAAATCCTTCAGAGTGCCCATAATGGCAGAGTATGTCCATACTGCCAAACAGTGAGCTAGTCTTGTGAGGGAGGATGAATGGTTGTCTAGGGAGTAGTTAAGAGAATGTGCTCCCTTTGGTCGCATTGAGACTACTCATGGATCTCAGAGTTTTGAATGGGCACACCTCTGAACATGGAGGATGAGTAGAGAGCTAACCTCAAATGTAGATGGAAAATACGCTAAATGTTTGCTCTAAATGTGCATGTGGATCACGTGGATTCACTCGGTACCTTGTCGTGGTTCATTCGTACATTCCGTTCATAAATTTTACTTTTGCGTGTAAAAATGGGATGCTTAAAGGGCAAGTGTAAATGTGGCATATTCTCTGGCTTTTCGAGGTTTTCTGGAGCCTTTGTTGACCAGCCAAAAATTGTTGATGATCCGGTTAATAATTCCATTGCTGGAGCTGACAACGAATCGGAGACAACAAATGATGGTTCTATAGCTTTAAATAATGACGATAAAATTAGTTCAAGTCTAAGAATCTCTATGGTAGATGGGTTTGAGGCGAACGATGAACATGAAGTAGTAGACTTGGATAGACCTTGGGAGGAGTTAAAATATAGAGACTCTATAAGCTCTGTAGAATCAAATGATGGAACCGATTCTGGGTGTTCTTGTGCATTCTCAAAACTGCAATATTGCCTATTAAATAGGAATAAGGAAAGGATGGATTCACTGGAAACTGATGAATCTGAGCAGTCTGAGATGGAGTCTAAAGATAGCGATATGGAAAGTGGAGCTGGATACACTAAAGTTGTCCTTTTGCGAACTATAGACGGCAGTGAGTCACAAGTGGGCATTACATCCTCATCCACTCTTCAGGCAAATGAGGCTCTGCCTGTGGACTCTAGCGTAACAAAAGATGCTCTAGAGGATGAAAAGCCAGGTATTTTAGAAGCAAGAAATGAGGTGGTGAATAGAAGAACAATGGCTATTGAAAATGCCACAAAGTGCCTAACGAATGAATGCACTGTTTTGGAGGGTTGTAAAGTAGATGACGACAATTGTGTTGTTCTTGACCCCGTAAAAGTTGGTTCCCACGAGGGTCCAGTAGCAGATTGTGCCATGGATTTGGATAAGGTCGAACATTCAATTGATGCAACATCTCTGGAAGAGGAAACGCTCTCAATTATCAGGGAGGTTGAATCTTTGGGATCCAAGGAATTGGTCTCGTCTTTGGTTTTGCAGTTTGAAAAGTTGTCGAGAGAAAGACGTGAGCTGCAGAACAAGTTGAATGAATGCAAGCACAGAGAATTGGTTTGATGTTTCAAAATATACAGTATATAGATTGTAATAATTTATAAGAATCCCACATAAATTTTGCGTGCATTTGTAAATTGAGATTTTGTCAAGTAAACATTCATTCCTACTCTTTCATGTTCGGCTGTTCCTGGAGATCAACTAGACATCTGTGAGATGATTCCAACTTTGGAAAATCTCCAATGATTTTTCATGCAATAGATTCGACTCATCTCGGTAATCTGCTAGTTTGACATTTATTCTTGTATGCGTATTGACAACTATCAACCTTGCAGCCATACCAGGAGAATCCTGGCTTTATAAAGCATAGCTACTCCATAGGTTGTGGGTTTAGTAAATTAGGTGCTGATTCCTTTGAGAATCTAGCACATTACAATGTGTGATAAAACTCTGCTTGTTGTTGCAATAATTTGTTGTAGGACCAGCGCAAAGTTTGGTATTGCCACATGTTCACTAGAGATTTGTTGGCTGTGAATCTTTGCCTTTTCAGGTGAGAGTAGCCGGTTGTTGTTTATGCCTAACGCGTCCTTGTGAGATTTGAGGGATATAGCCAATTGTGGGTAGTTCTTTGGGTGTATAGACTTGCTTGGAAGAAATCCAAATGGGTTGAACTTTAGGTACAAGAGCAAATGGTTTTTAGGTTTCCCTGGCTCTAAATTGCAAGGTCTTGTTATACCAGAAATTGCCAGCTTGTCATATGCTATTGTACAAATGGAGGATACCTTGTCATTTAACAGCTTTATGCATTCTTTCATGAGAAACTGTGCTTCTAAAAGCCCCTTTGGTTCCAACTTTTTATCAATGCCAACCTTTTTTCCCTCGAGAGCAAGGTATGGGTTGTGTATGGCTAGAATCATGTCAAAGTGGAGATCCTGGCGTTTGTAAATACGTTCAACAACTCTTGATGTATTAAAGAGACCATAACGTCCCTCTATGCTTTGTAGGAGTTGTCTGGATTTTGAAATGAAGCGTTTGCACAAGAGTTTACATGGTAAGTCTGGAATGATGGAAAAGGGGTCTTCCGGAGTATATATCCACATGAATGGCGCTCCCGGGTACTGCTTCTTGTTAATCTTGCTAGCCTCTGTATTGGGTGAATCAGCTGGAATATATACCAGTGGTTTTGTATCCCAGTCGTGTGTAACCACAATGTTCAAAAACTGAGAAAAGGCGGTAGAGGCACTCTGAGGTGCATAACATTTCCTCGAGAATACACATGCACAAATCATTTCGCACAAAAAGTCTGGATTCTCTACAAGGCATTTTGATGCCCAAAGTTTTGCTAATTTGACAGTACCCGAGTATGCAGGATGCATGAGCGCTACGTTTCTAATTCTGTTCGTGTGAACACCCTTGTACCATATACCCATCTCAGCTAGTTGTTCCTTGGTGGGTTTTTTGTCCACGTGCGGATTGTAACTTGGAATCTTTCCGTAAACGATATTCAAGACAAAGAAGAACCGGCCTACGCGAACCTCTATTTGCGCCTTGTCTGTGACTTTGGAAGATAACCCGTGGGATTTCTCCAGTTCATTTGAAATTGCGATGGAAAATGCGATTTTGACCCTTTGAATAGCCTCCTTTTCAGCCGGCCACGCTGTTGAAGATTCGAAGCTTATGTTGACGTTGTGGAATGTATTTACGGAATATGCCATAGGACCAACATCGGAGTATGAAAAATACTCATCTGCCATTGTTACATTGAGGATTTTCAGCGGCATGGACTCCAGTGATCTCAAACTCCCGTTAAGCTTATTGTATGCGGTCATGAGTTCATTTCTCCACGCTGTTAGCAAGTGAGTCGTTATGGCGAATTCGGAATGTACAACTGATCCGGAATACCCGTGAATCTCCAACAATTTATCCACAATGTAGCTATTGAGTGAATTTGGTCCATCCTTTACCAGAGCACGTTCTACGCATGTACTCTTTGTTTTGAAATTCACTGGGTCGGTCCACAAGACGCATTCATTTATACTTCCATCATCAAAGCGTCTCGTTTCTGCTCTTGGCCAAAATTTGCGATAAAAGGCAGCCTCTTGGCTGTCTGTGGGAGGACCAACATCAGTTTGTCTGTGGATTCCCTCGTTGTATGCGATGCCAATCATTAGTCCATGTCCATCTCCCCCTGTAACGGGGTAGAGGTGCAACTGGTTTATCCTATCCCTCATGCCGTAACTTAGCACAAAATGGATATTCTTGACGCGTTCAAAATCTTGACTTTCTAGCTGAATATAAAGGACGGTATCATAGAGCTCCGACTTTAGGCTTTTGGTAAACAATAGGTTGAATGCGGACTTGCCCGCATCCTTTAGAGTCTCACGGACATGGAACTGGATCTGTGGAAACGTAACCATCATGTCCTTTAAAATGTTGTTAGATTTTCCATGTACCATGAAAGGGTACTTGATCCCATACTCGCCAGGGTCTTCATCCATCCTTGAGACATTTGGCGAGCCAAAAGTGTGCATTAAAGTTGGATCCAACTTGGACAGGAAATTTAAAACAGCCTTAAAGACCTGAAACGCAGTAATGTCATGCGAAAGGTTCCTGGATAGACAGACATGGGAGGCCAAGATTGCAAGTGTAAAGTCGTTTATTCCAGAGTCTGCATAGGAATCTTTATCTACTACTGAATGCCGTGTGAGGAACTTTGCTTCAGCCCATTTTTTGAGCAAAAGAACCCCTCGGCTGAGCTCGTGGTACTTCCCAAAGGCGGCGTCCAGAGCCTTATTCACGTGCCTCCTGTTTGCCATTTCCGATGAGTGGGACCAGAATGCGAGAGTAAAGAGCACATCATCTCCCCTCTTGGCCTTTACGCACGTAGCTCCGCCCCTGCAAAGCTCAAACTCGACTCCCCTTGTGCTTCTTCTCTGGGCTCCCGTGCCAGGTCCATGGGAATTCTCGCCGTCCTTGCCAACTCCATGATCCTTTTCATCATCTTTGCCCATTCCCTGGTCGTTAATCCAGGCGGAAATGACCCTGTGAATGAGGGCGTCCGGGTCGCTAGGCCGTTTGTCCTTCCAGAGGACCAAAATGTCGACAATTGGCCCACTTTTGCTCAAGTAGCCGTACTTGTAGGCCGGACCGTGTTCCAAAGTTACCGAATTTACTCCCGTGTCTTCGCTTTCTTCGTCGACTGGCGTATTTCTCAATTTATCCGCCAAATTCTCCAAACAGCGCTCCATTAGAGCAAAGTCTTTGTTAAAACTCGCATTTTTGTCGAACAATTCGTCCCTTATGAACCCATCTACGGAATCCTGGAGGAAATCGTCCGCCAGCGGCTCGCTCGCAGTTTCCTTGGAGCTTTTGCGGCTCCTATTGCGTTTCTTTGGCATTTATCTAAATGTACATGAAGAAAATAAAGTTATGGACTCCACCCACTGGTGCGGAGTTTGTCGTCAATGGAGATTCCGCAGATTCCCTCCTGGACCAAATCTGAGATTATGGAGTTTCCATGCGGTCTATGACGCAACTTTGCTGAAGAGCCGCAGGTTTGGCCAGGGGTGCTGCGCCAACGGGTGTGCTGCACATGGACAAAAGAGTCTGGGAGGAGTGAGTTGCTCTCCACTGACTTTGTTCCTGCCCCTCCTGGCGAGACACAGTCGCATTTCTCCGCTAATTTTGTGTGTACATTGACATTTTCACCGCTAACTCCTGCTTTGTCTTGCCAAAATGCAGATTCTGGTGGAATTCCAGGTACCCTCTGGGCGCATCTAGTCCTAAATTGTGGCTCTGCAAAGCGCACAAACACCTTGTAAAACTCAAAAAAGCTCATTACAGATTCTCCTCCGTCCTGTCTCCATTTGCGTAGAGCTCTAAATGCCTCCTCCAATTTATCCTGGCGTACTATGCCATCATTTCCCAATATGCCTAGGCTGCGCTGAATGACCTTGTCCTTCAAAAGCCCGTATTCAATACTGTCAGCGTTCACGACATCCGTGTGCACTCTGGTAGAGCTTGAGAGAGGGAGACCATCGTCCCTGAATACGGTCTTGACAACCTGCGCAACCTCTCCAGCTGCCAATCTAAAGAGATTCAAGGCGTCTTTAGCCATTGATTTGCAATCTTGTATGGTCAAGGACAATGTGCAGTCAACGCTTTGAATGTCCCTTGCAAAACTACCACATTCTTGTGCATGTCCTCTGCATTTCTGTATGCTTTCAAATAACACATTTGCGCGCTGTTGTCCACAGTATTCCCCAATGCGATCCTGGAAGTCGTCAAGACATGTAGAATTGTGGCTATCATTTGCATTATCACAAGAATACTCCGTTTGCGTCGATGCTGCGATCGCTTCATGGTAATCGGTATGCTCTGTATCATCCGATTGTCCCTCTTGAAATAAGCTCCTTTCATCCGCATCTCCAGTCTCATGTCTATAGACAGGTGACGCGTCTGAGGTTACAGTATTGGTATCTTGGTCAGATAAAGGCTCGTATCCATTTAGAACCTCTTGTATGGATGTATGACCCTGCACTCCCGAAGGAATTCTTTGAGATGATCTTCGCCTCTCTTGCAATACATTTAAATACGCATCTATTGCGCCAACTCTGTCGAATGCTTCTCTCATCCTTGAGTGAATGGGCCTACATGTGTATGTGAGGGTGTATACAGGTTTGTAAAATGTATGAAAAGGGTTAAAGGTGGGTGCTTGTCATTCTTCATCTGGAATACCATCAGAACGTTGTAATGGTTGTGGAAGTCTGGGAGGTTTTGATAAAAATGGCTTGATCTTGAAGTCCAGGAGTAGGATTTTCAGTAGTTTGACTAATTAAGCTATCAGCAGGGCATGATCCTCTACTACCTTCGTGTTGAGTACTTTCACCTTCAGTACTAGCACCTAGGTCAGGTGAGACAGCATCAGATTTAGAAGCAGGTTCAGGAGTTCTATTAGTTTGAGTAGCTAGACTAGCATCACCACCGGTAGCTTCTTGTCGAGGTGAGGGTTGAGCTTCAGAAGATTCTTCAGGAGCTTCAGGAGGTCCAGGAACAGATTTAGTAGTAGTTTCTCCAGAGTCTGATGAAGTTGTAGAAGTAGGAACAGTAGGATGAGAAGTATTGCCTTGATTGGTTCCAAAAGACATAGCTAGACCAGCTCCAGGTTGGGTAGTAGCCAGAACTTTAGTGTTAGGAGTAACAGGCCCATTATCATCTGTACCAGGTTCACCTTCACCAGCTCTATCATCAGGAACAGAAGTAGTAACAGCAGCACCAGGGGCTTTGGGAGAATTATCAGCTAGTGGAGGTGAGGGTTTAGTAGGTTCTTCTTTAACTTCGTCACTCTTTACTAGCTTCTTTACCAGCATCTTCACCAAGTCCAGGACCAGATTCAGTAAGAGATAGAGAAGCAAAAGCTATCTGTTTAAAAGTATCAACAACAGTAAGTAGAGCACCATCGGGAGTTTTGAATTGAGATCCTCCAGGAGGAGCTCCACTACTAGATTGACTAGCAGTAACTTCAGTCCAAGTATTTCCATCACTGCTTTCAACCTTTTCACCAGCAGATCTAGCACCTTCGGCTTGAAGATTAGAACCAGGAATAACTTTAGCTTCAGTTTGAGCAGTAGAAGCAGATTCAGCAGAGCCTAGTCCTCCTTCCTTTTCTGTTTTCTTTTGAAGCTCCTCTTGTTTTTGTAGTTGTTCTTGTTCTTCCTTTTCCTTCTTCTTCTTCTTCATCAAGTCTTCATAATATGGATCCAAGAGTGGATTTTCTCCCATTTGGTTCCTTTGCCATCTTCGAAAATCTTCAGATCGCCCCGTTTCTCCAGAGATCAACTCATGAGGTAACGGTGACTCCTTGGATTCTGAAACCTTTTTCTTGACTGGAGTTTTTTCGGCTGAAAGTGGAGTCTTTGGTAGAGTTCCTGGAGGCTCTAGAGGTTCTTGATCAGCTTCTTTACCTACATTAGGGATTGATCTAGTTTTACCATCAGCTTTACTATGACTACCACTAGCATCAGGTTCAAGTTTTTCTTTTTTATCTTCTGAATTATCTTCGCTAGTAGGATTACCCTCTTGTGCTAGAGATTGGTCGTATTCATCACCAGATTGTTCATCTACCTCATCCTCAGGGGGTCCTAGTTCTTGTCCATCATCAGTCCGTGCTACTTGTGAAGATTCGGCAACAGATTCTTGACAGTTTTGGAAGCCAGCAGTATCATGCTTAAGTACTTTTGCAAGATCGCTCCATTGTTTACAGTTGAGTTTTTTTTCCTCTATATGGTTATGTTTAATACTCTTGAGAGTGCGGGGTATTCTTAGCCATTTCTTATTGTGACCATCGTTAGTTTGCATTCTATACCATCCATAAGCTTTAGATTTCCCTTCTTTGTGAATGTAAACGAGTTTTGGATCCGTACTACCATTGGAGTAGAAAGTGTAGATATCTACTGGGCCTTCTATGGGAAAGTTTAATGAATTAGATTTCACATGTCTTCTCTGATTCTCATCACCATTATGATAAAACTTGATATCAACCAACTTATGTTTAGGATCAGTGATGGAGTACTTGGTGTACTTCATATTTCTACCACCATCTCTCATAATCTCCCCAGTGGTAACAGATATATTTTGACTCTTACCATTGGAGCAGTCTTTCTCCTTTTTTTCAGAGGCACCTTTGGTGAGATCCATGGTAACTGCTTTGTGGTACTTACAAGCGAATCCATCCAACTGTTTGGCAAGATTTTCAGTAGGTTTACCATCTATAGTATAGAATCTGTTACCACCAGTTTCCTGCCATTTAGTACCACCAGTGCTTTGATTGTAAAACCACCTTTTTTCTCCATTCTTCAGGTTCAAGTTAAACATGATAGGCATATCTCCGTCGACGGATGTTGATGAGTAGAATCGTATTTTGTCGAGAGCACCAGAAGGAATTTTTACACCACTTATCTTCTTCTTTCCATATTCTACTCTGGAAATTCCAGTTCCAGAACCAGAACTCTTGTACTCTGTGACCATATATTCGCTCCCAGTGAGCTGAACACCTCCACCGACAGCTTCCACCTTTTTACTTTTTGTACAATTTGTCTCAATACCTATACCCTGCTCCGGAGTTTCAAGGACCAATGGAATTACGTTATGCACAACACAATTTCTGTCATCCAAGATAGCTTGTAGTGGTGTACCAGAACCAGCGATATATTGTTTCCAGATATTTGGATCAGCACCACTCTGTTCATGATCCTCAGACTTATAGTAGTACTCTACATTTTGGGGACCACCGCTCTTGATAACCTCCATAAGGAGGGGTTTATCATAGCTAGTATCTTCATCCCAGTAATAGACTGAGACTTTTGTAACATCTTCTATGGGCTTATCACTCTCAAGTCTCTCATTTCCATCTATACGTTTCTTTAGGATGAACGGTATTCCCTTGCGATCATGGGTAAGGGCAACAAAACCTGTGACATTTTCAATACTATCCTCCTTCTTGGCTTCTATACCGGTTGGTCTCTCGTTACAGTTACATGTTCCATCCTTACCGCACTGTCTGTTGACTTCTAACTTTAATGTATTTCCAGGAGTCATCCTCCATGTTCAGAGGTGTGCCCATTCAAAACTCTGAGATCCATGAGAGTCTCAATGTGACCAAAGGGAGCATGAGCTCACACATTGACCGTGTAAACCATTCTCTTGTACATCCCGGGATCAAATGGGCAGCTCACATGGATCCCTTTCCTGAATACAGGCGCATTTACATCCCAGTGCCCACACATTTTCGGTACTTTGGCCGACATCTCAAATGACGCTCCACGACGGTTCCCTGTATCTTCACATCCTTCCTCTCTAGTTGCATCTCGGCAATGGAGGTTCTCTGGCGGCTACTTGTACCTCCATAGTTGCAAATTTATGCCTAAATTCTCCGCTTCTGCCTTCCGGGGCCAGTTTTGAACAACGTCGTTCCTCCGGACATGACAGCTACCTTCACCTCCTCATTTTCGGGACCAGTGGTCGCACATTTATCCATACGTATACATTACACTTACCTTTGTAAATTTCCAGAAATTTCGACTAGAATTGCAGAGCGGCACCTTGAGGCACTGGCGCCAAGGTCCACGGCGTCGTCGTGTACAAATCGCCGGGAATTTAAAAATGTGTCTGTATCCTGTCGAATAAATGTGCCTGTACCTTGTCAGAGAGCGCCATGCTGAGCAGTAGCGCCTGCGAAAGGTCGAATCTTTGAGAGAGTTGCGATTTTTTCAAGCTTGTGATCAGTTTGATGTATAATATGCTTCTTGCTTGGAATTCCTCGTGTAAATTCTTCAATAGAGCCTTGGAATCTTCCCCGCAAAGAAGTTCTAGCAGCTCCTCAGAGTCCAAAGTCCTCTCTTCCTCCTCCATAAAATCTTCAATTTCCTGTGTACTCCTTTCCAAGTGTCTCATGACAACTCCCTTCACACCTTTGCTTGTGACTTGTAGAAGCGATGCAACTGCAATGAGCCATACGACGCTCATGCTTTGGTAAATTTCCCTCATCTCCTCTACAATTTCCCTTTCGGTGAACCTTCTGCCAAAACATCCAGTGCACGGCAGTAGGTGAGACACTAGAGCATTTAGTCGCAGTGTGTATTTGTCTATCAGCTTGATGTCCTCTGAGAAACAGTCTGGATTCCCTATCGGCCCTATGCACTCTGGTTCGCTTTCTTTGGATCCTGGATTGTCATCATTTGTGGATTCTTCCAAATGTTCGTCATCATCTTTGGTCACTGTTGTGCTGGATTCGCCATTTGGAAATTCAGAAGTAGAGTCAACAGGGTTATCGAGGTTCCCATCTTCATTTTCTCCGGATGCTTGTTCACTCTGTTTATCCTCATAGAACAATGAATCGCTAAAGAGCCATTTTGGGAGCCACAAGTTCATAGAGTGTGCTTTCTTCTCTCGTACGGTGGCATCTGGAGCTTTTTCATCTGCATTGTCATTTTTTGACTCGCTTGCGATATCCCCAGGTGCCACTGACTGTTCCACAGTTGCCACCACTGTTTCCTCTAGAGAGGCTTCCATTTCTTGCTCTGGTTCTACATTCTGTCTATCGTTAGGTGCCGTCCTATTCATCCTTTCAGAACGAGAATTACGTCGAACATCTCGTAAGATTAAATTTATCGTACTTAATAAAGGTGCTAAATTCTCATCTTGCAACGCTGCCATGCGAGATTCTAGTGAGTTTAAAAGTGTGCTCTGCTGTGAGTCTTGTAATAGGCGAGCGTACGACTCGCTGGTAGCTGTCAGAGAATTCATTATTCCCCTCAAATTGTTGCGTATCCAGAGAATGTCAGAGTGTACACTTTCCGGGTCCATTTCGCCAGAATTGATATAATCTATACAAACTCTGCACATTATTGAATACCCTTGCATAATTTCATTCTTGATCTCCTTCATATTTTTTTCAACGGCCAATTTGCAAACCCTCGGCTCCCTATCTCTAACAAAGACATTAAAACATTTTTTGGCAAATGATATGCATTTTCTTTCAAATTTAACCAAATAGGCATGGAAACTAAAGTAGCTGCCTGTGTCGGTATTATCAATTGGGCTTCTACAGCTGGGACATGAAGAGTGCTGGAAAAGCCAAGATTTTAGACAATTGAGATGGAAGATATGACCACAATCAATCCTTCTGCAAGTTTCATCCAGGAAATCTCTGCAAATAATACAGTTGATCTCCCTTTCGACCTCATCTTTTGTAGCGGCTGGGAATCTCGTTGTTAGAATTTTGGAGAGCCTTTTGTAGTGGAGAAGCATCTTTAGTCTGACAGAGAGATTTTTTGCCACATGGATGATGTCTATTAGCATATAGACCGGAACATTAACCGGGTTGTTTAAAAAGAATACAACCATGAATACCAAAAAGGATAAAAGACTCACAATATCCTGAGCAAGTTCCACGTAAAATAGCAACGTGACTTTGTTTACAAGCCCTGAGTCAGAATACATGTCAAATATGTTTACCACAAGTTTCAACACACAAAATAGGAGACTGGATAACATTCCAAATATCTCGAATAAAATCCAAATTGTAAACGTATTCCTCCTATTTAGTCCCTTCCAGAAAAAATTCAAGAGACAACAATTGAGAATTGACAAAACATAGATCAGTGAACTTATACGAAATAGTTTAAAAAATCCCGGCATGTCAACTTGGAACATCTGAACATCATGGTGAATAAAGTATAAACTTACATGTGAAAGCCTGGTATACAACATAATGTGAAAGCATTTTAATGCCACTAAAAACGTTAATACTTTGACTAACTCGCTCATAATAACTTCCTTTCCGTTCAAGCGTGGTTTAGATAGTACAAGGAATAATATAGCATCCATAAGGTAATTCCTTGCACTTTCCACCAGTGTCTCAGCTTCTAGCTGAGATAGCTGACCCATAAATATAAGTACCGGTACTTTGCATCCAAAAATAAAGAGCATGAAAGCATAGTTGTAAAAAATCGCAACACATGTCTTGTTTGCTAAAAATGTGGTCACGAAGTCATAAAATCCAGAAGCTACTGTTGAGGTATGACCTATCGCACAAGCCAACAGAAGATGGCTTATCAAGGCATACCTCTGCAATATGTCCAAAAGTGGCCTAAATGTAAGTATAAGAATGTTTATAGTGTGGAAGGTAATTGTGAGATATAGCAAGAGTGTATGTAAGCTAAGCGTAGCCGGGATCATTTGTAGTTTAAATAGCGTTGTGCAGGAGTGGCATTGTGAACAATTAGCAGAATAGTCAGAAACCTCTCCAATATCGTTTATTTAAATTGGAAACTCTAACTTGGCTCGACTAGGTCCATTTCCAGGAAATCCTTTGAAATAATAATCACTCCATTAAACCAACTACTCAGTATAGATTCCCTATAGTGCTTCCAGGAGTACCTCCATAGAGTCTCCTAAATCTGTCTAACCCAAGGATCTCCTTTAGAACGTTTAAATGCCCACCAACCGAGTCCGGTAAGACCACCAGCTCCTGTAAGAGTACCAGAGGTAGAGCCTAATCCGGTGAGAATAGCAGTAATGCCAACAGATTCGACAGCAAGAGCAGCAGTTTGACCTTCTTGAGGAGAAGTAGTAGGAGATTCTCCACCAGATGGACTGTTATTAGAGTCTAGTCCTCCACCACCTTCAGTAGAAGAAACTTTACTAGATGTGCTAGTACGTTGTTGAGTATCAGAAGATGTAGAGCCAGATATAGTAACGGAAGTTTCAGGTTTAGGTCCTGGAACGAAAGGAAGTGGTCCACCTCCCTTAGAGTCTCTTCTAGATTCATCTTGACCATCAGTACCAGTACCAGAAGTTTGGTTAGATGAAAGAGTATGTGGTTTAGGAAAAGCTATAGAAGATCCAGTAGTAGAAGTAACTCGTGTTCGATCAGTTTTTTGAACAGGAACTTTTCCACCAGGGCCTCCACTTTCTTTAGTACTAACAACACCATCAACAGTAAGTTTAGGCCTAGCAGGTTCAGGACCAGCTTGGTCTTCACCAGAAGAAGCACCTAGAATACGAATAACTCCTTCATTATCATCACATTTGAACATAGCGTTGGGATTAATAGGGTCTTTGATCCATTGATCAATAGGAGCTCCCTTACACCCTCCACCAGGTCCAGCTTTATCAGTATCAGTCTCTCGTAGAGCTGCACCAGTAGAGACAGTATCAATGTTAGGATCAGATACATCTATAGTAACAGCAAATTTAGCATTTTGAGTAGTTGCAGGAGTGGGTTCTGGAACATCTTCACTAGGAGGTAGAGTATATAAAACCACATCTTTTGGCATTAATATCGTGTCACCGGAAAAACTTTCATCGAGTAGCAAATATGGATAAGTATCTCCATATTTTTCTCTATTATAAATCTCATAAATAACATCTCCACCATAAGTAGTAGAAGGAAAACCAGAATATCCTCCATAAATGCTGTTCATCCGGGATTCCCCTCCTGACCCAGATAACTTATCTAGTCTCCTTCCAGAAGGAACATCCATGGGTTTAGAAATAGCAACTTGTCTTTCAGAAAGTTTAGCACGATCCGTATAAGTAGGATCAGGAACAGTAGGTTCGGGAGGTAGTTTTAGTCTTTCACCATCTATAGCATCTTCAGCCATTTGAGCCACAGTATTACCTAGAATCTTAGTCTCAGACTCTGTATCAGGAACTTGGTCAGATAAGTCTGCTGCTGGGACCTCCTCACGTTGAACTCCATTCTGTCCAAGATGTGCCGGGTCAAGAGTTCGAACAGCAACAGCAGCTTCAAGTGGTTTAGGTTTTTCAGTTTCTTGATCTTTAGGTTCTTGGACAGGAGCTTTAACAGGAAGAAGCGGTGGAGGGGGAGGTTGACTTTGTTGTTGCTGTTGCTGAGCCTCACATCGTTCCTTCCCTTCATTTTCATTTCGGCATTGAAGTTTTAGACCATTCTTACACCATTCCTTTTTACAATATTGGTTGAGATAAGATACTCCAGTCGGAGAGAGACTTATGTCTTCTGATTTGAAAAGCTCACAGGTGAGCTCTCTAAGTTTTTTCTCAAGTTCATCCATAGAAAGTGTTGGCAAACCATCATCCTCATCCCCCTTAGGTTTTATTTCTTCCCATTTCTTGTTGTCTTTCTCTCCTTTATTACCATAATGAACTTTTATACCTTCAATATTCACTTCAATAATAAGAGGTTTCGTACGTTTAGTATCCTTTTCCCAGTAGTAGACAGAGAGATCGGAAGTTTTTTCCTCAGCGTCAAGTGGAAGAGGTCCACCATCTTCATCTTTAATGGTAACCTCACCATACCTAATTGACCTTTTACCACTCCCATATTGGTGCTTGTATTTATTATATCCAGGAGGTACCTCACCTCCATCTTCCCTCGTGATTGGGGTAACTTTGGTCTCATTGCATGCACATTTGTATGTCTCTATCTTCTTAATATCGACAACATGGAGATCATGGAGTCGACAAGTGAGCTTATTGAGCTTCTTAATAAAGTCCTCAGTAGACTGGTTGTATGTTTTAGGAAATTTATCAGTATTCCCAATCTTCTTCCATTTTATGCCATCTCCGGTATTTTCATACCAGAATGTTCCTCCATTGTGTTCCTTAAGTCTTAGTATAAGGGGTTTGTCTATGGTATCATTATCACCATTGTCATAAGTTGAGCTATAGTATACGGATAAGTCATTTATCCTGCGTTCCTTAGTAAGGCTAGATCCTCCATCTGTAATAGTAAGATCTTGTCCACCATATGTTAGATTAGTGATCCTTATGTTATTGCTATTATGATGACATTCTTTATAATGTAGATGTTCTTTGATGTATAACTCTCTCAATGATGCCTTGAAATGATGAGAACACTTACATCTTTTAGGCGTGTGGTCATCTTTCTCTCCTTTTGGGCATTTCCTCCTTATGTTTACTGTAAGCATTCATAATGCTACCTTCTAGTCTCCCAGCTTACATGCCTCAAATTATGTCATAGTACTATCCTCCATCTAGCCGTACCTCCTCATCCATACATTCATCCTCCCTCACAAGTAGCTCACCGTGTAGCCGTATGGAACCGCATTCCGGCATCCATGTAGACCCTCCTGCGGCTACGCTGAGCTCTCCATTACTGCGTGTACATAAATCGCATCATCGCTTGGCATACACACTTACATTTTCTGGAACTTTGTTGACCTCAACGCATTTCCCTGAACTTTTAAACTTTACCTCTGTGTTGTTTTTCAGCAAAAGTACGAGAATGATGGCCTTTGGTATCCGTTGCACATTTGTGGTCCCCGGAAGACCTCCTGCGACTGTACACTCGCACTAGTGGTTGATATATCTTGCAGATACGCCTCTTCTCTATGCCTTTTCAGCTCTATAACCCAAATTTGTCCGACAGTAACGAGGATTCGTGGCTACTCTTGTCTCGTACTCGCCTAAATCGCCGGTCGTCGTTCCAGTTGACTATTGTGGTATAAATCCACTTTGTTTTCGTCTATTCGCTGCGTTTTCTGGGTTCTATGGCCCAGGGAAAACTTTGCGTACACTGACGGATCCCCGACGTGGGCTTTGGCTTCGCTTGTAGTGACTCTGCAGGGTGACGTTGGGTTCAGAAGATTTAAAGTATGAGATTCGTCGCATGCTTGGCCAAAAGCCTCCTATCGTGGCCCAGAATGGGCGTGGAGACACACCAGAGTGTGTGCAGGGGACCGATGGGCACATTCGGGTCGTCTAAAAGGTTCAGACGGTACATTCCAATGTACACCAAGGACGCTAAACAGACCAGGAAAGGTAAGAATGAGGGATGCGAATAGAGCGTAGCGAAATGAGCATGGGCGACCATAAGGGAGCCTAAGGAAGAGTAGGATTAAGGTCATTACTGGAGTAAAACGGAAGGAAGAATGACCTACCGACGTCAGAGACTAGGTAGTAATGGTCACTATGGAATGAGTGTAACGAATGGAATAGTGATGAGGACTCTATGAGCGGAGTGAATAGAGGTGAAATGGCGAGTATACACAGTATAGGAGCATAGGCGACCTATGGGAACCTCTGTATTCACAAGGTTTTGTAGATGAATGAGATGCCACTCTGAGATTCTCTATTAGTTCCTTTCTTAGACTTATTAAGACTATCTTTAGAGACTCTCATTCTACTAGTGAAGCTAGGAGGACGACAAAGGAGTAATAGATGACCATAGGAATTATGGAGACTATATGAGCGTAGCGAATAGAGGAGCTCGTGTATTCTGAACTTTGGACAATCTTGAGGTAACAGTAATTGAGTCCATAAGAAGCTAGAAATGCTGTGGAATGCGGTTCCATACGGCTACACGGTGAGCTAGTTGTGAGGGAGAATGAATGTATGGATGAGGAGTAGATAGGAGACTACTCATGGATCTCAGAGCTTTGAATGGGCATGCTCTCTAATCATGGAGGATGACTGGTATCTTGACATTAAACGTACAATGTAAAGGTAAATCATGTAGTTGCTCACCTAGGCCTCCTGGCATTACTGCCAAAAGGGAGGAAAATGTGCCCACCAAGGGCTTCATCAAACTTACCCATGAAAGTGAAATACCATTTACTCTGAAGAAGGAAGTGGATGGAAGTAGGATAATAGAAGCAGGAGGAAAGCCAGGACCAACAATCTCTGGTGTCACGGATGTTGCAGTGTATTTCTGGGATGGTGAACCTAATATACCAATCCTTATTGGAATTACCAAGAGTAATAGTAAACCTACATTCTATGGCAGGAGTAAGAAAGGTAGCCCCTGGATGAATGGTAGAGTACCTAATATGAATGAACAAGAAGCTTTGGATAATCAGAACTGTCACAATAACGATGCGGTTACTATAGATCTATCTTATGGAGTATCTACGGATAAAATCAATGGGCAGTACTGTTGCAGTGATAACCATGGTTTTAATAGGATCACTGTTACTTCTGTGACAGTTTTCTGTTCAACCCATTCTAACTCTCTTACATTCTACAAACACACTATTAAAGGTCATTTGAGACTGGGAGCCATCAAGTACAATGATGGAGGGGAAAAGAGTATAAAGCGCATAACTTTGGAGGGACGACCATTTCTTCCAAATGTAAAAGCTGTCTATACATTCAACTGCGGAGAGAATCCAGAATTGATATACGTTGATGGAGGCTCAGATACAGGATGGTTCCAGAAAAATGGTGCCTCCGGTAGTAATGGAAATGAAAAGTGGACACAAACTCATGTTCTCGGAAACATAAGACCAGATAAGTTAACTAAACCTATAGACTGTACTAGTGAAGGCGATTTTAAGAAACTTGCTAAGGAACTAAAGAAACTTAACTGTGAGTGCTTGAAAGAATGTATTAGAACCCTTGACCCAGAACATCTTGGACAGAATGGTGTTCAACGTGAGGAGGTCCCTGCAGCTGACTTATCTGACCAGGTTCCTGATACAGAGTCTGAGACTAAGATTCTTCTACAAGGTACTCCCGTGGCTCAAATGGCTGAAGATGCCATAGATGGTGAAAGACTAAAACACCTTATTGTTACTCCTTCTGGAGACTCTCCTGATCTACCTACCATCATAGGAGTACCTACAGCTTTTCTTACAACTTCTGCCTTGGCTTGTTTTACAGTATGGAAACTCTATAATCGCTATAAAGGAGATCCTTGGGTTAGACGTGGATATCCTATAGAGTTTTTAAAGAATGTACCATATTGAGTATGCATAGGTCCACTGGTCAACATTCATCCTTACTGACTATTCTGCTCACACCAGTTGAGACATGGAGTACTACTGTGGAAGAATGACGGAAGATAGTATGGGAAAATGATCGACCCTAAGACATACTTAATACCTTGATGTACTATATCTGAACATTAAAATGTAGTAGTATGACTGGAAATAGTGTTGATATTGATCTTAGTGATAATCCTGGAAATAAAGGTCGACTTACCGTAATAAGTCAGGGTAGAAGATACTCTTACAGGATATCAAGTGGAGCTGTTGCAATAAATGTGAGTGAATATGCATCCGAGATAACTACATACAAAAGGCTGACTTATACCCTACCAGAGAAATCAACGATTAAATCTATAAAGTACAAGACTCATGATACAAAGATAGTTACATCCAATAAATCAACTTTTAACGTTTATTATTGGATGGGTGATCTAGGTTATAGTAATCCTCTCGTAGTCCAAGTCGATGGAAATTATTATGAGTATGATAGAGATCAGTGGAAGAAAGATACTGTTGCGAGTACGAACCTCAAAAATGGACTTGACCAACAAAATTGCAAGAGAAACAAAGCTCATCAACTTGACATTTCACAAAAGGGTAGTTCGCATACTTGCAATTCCAGTGGTTGCAGAAAAATGGAATTTACCATAAACTCTGACGACAAAAATAAGGCTGATCATCAGTACATAAAATACAAGTTTACTCATAGTGGTTCCGGAAGTCTCAAATTCCTCTACTTTACCCATAAATACATTGAACAAACTGGATTTTCATATCAAGAGGGTATAAAGCAGGTAAATATATATATTGGAAAACGGATTTAGGAGTTAATTTTCCTTCTCTAATTCATTATGTATCCCAGGGAAAAAATATTTGGTACAAGAAGACTGAAGAGGCAAACAGATGGGAAGAAATATCTCAAAGTATTAATAGTAACGTTAATGAAGATAGTGCAGTTATTATAAAGAGGTTAATAGATGGTACATACCTTCCAACAATCACAATAGATGCTTCAGAGTCTACATATACTGATACAAATTCACAAGTAATGATTAGAGTTAGTAAACAAGAGGGTGATCCAAAAGGGTATGAGCAGTTTCTTCACAAGCCAGAAGATAATGTATACTTCAAACTTCAAGCAGTTAAACACGGTGGCAAAACTCTGGAAGGTCTTACTTGTGAAGAACCTCTTGAGAACGTAATAGCATATTATTTTGGATCTAATCCATCATATGAGAAGAAACTTTTATTGGTAGGGCTAACAAAGCAGGATGGCAAAAATAAACATGTGTATTATAGCAGACCACTGTTTACCGGAGGTTTATGGACAAGAGAGGAACACGAAAATCCATTGCAACCAGATAAACTAAAGAAGATGTTGGACGCTCTTAGGAAGACACACTTCCCTGAGTCGCCTACCACCACCATCGTTGGGTCATCTTTTGGCAGTGGACTGGGCGGAACAGGAATTATTGGTCTCGCTGTATGGAAGGGACCTGCTCTAATTGCACGACTAATTGCTCGTCTGTAGAAGACCCCTCATACATCCCCCAATAGGCAGAACTGGAGACCAAGAGACACTCTCCCTTTCTAGACTCCTCTCTTGTTGGTATACTGGAATGCTAGGATTTATGCATGTCTGACCAATACCTCTCTGGATCTATAAACACTTGCATGCTCCAAAATCTAATCTTTACATTCACACATTACATGTACAGAAGCGAAGAAAGCTCAAAAGAAAAAAGACACTGTCAGTGCAAGTGAAGATTCAGCAACCAAGTCATCTATAGAAGTTGCAATACCTTCTACTGCTACGAATACCATTGAAATCCTCCGGTGTATATTTAATGGGAATTCGATAGACAAAGTAATTGAACAAGACAATGATATTGTGGTTCATTCTCTGGATCTTCCTGGCTGCATAAACAATAATCTGCTATTTCTTAATCTGTACTGCAAAGTGGATGTTAGAAGAACTGCCCTTCGTGGAAATGCAGTTTTGCCAAATTCCGTAGGACCAAAGCCCAGACTCGTTGCAATCTGCGAACCGGAAGAAGTGGAGTTGGCGCTGAAGAATGGCGCTACTTTTGCAGGTTTGCTATATTTTCCGTGTTATAGCCAAAAATCTAACATGCTAACAAATGGTGTAGGTTTGGATAACATCTTGGAGAGAATTTCTGGCGGATGGACGAATTTTGACCTCTGCGTATCCACTAGTATTCACATGCCAAAACTGGTTAAAGTCGCAAGAATTCTTGGTCCAAAGAAACTCATGCCAAATATTAAAACTGGTATCTTGGCGTTCATCATGTACATTTTAAAATAGGCACGCTAACTGGAAACTTGATGGATGCTATAAGGAGACTAAGCAGCAACAAGTGTGTACAATACCGTGCAGAATCTATATCGCAAGACGAGTATGATGTTCTAAAGGCTTCATTCGATCTCATATTTTCTAAAGAGCTGCAAGTTAGTCCATATGAGATTTCCAAGATTAAAGTACCAATCGGGGATATACACGCAGATCCCGACAAGATTATCGCAAATGTTAACTCTCTAGTTATTGAGGTTTGTAAACTCTCTGTATTTAGTATTACCGTGCAGATATTCAAGAACCGGCCAGTTATAACTGCACAAAAGACGAGTTCACAATTCCAGTGGCCCCCCGTGAGAAGATCGCTAAACACGGTCTTGAGCGACATGGAACGTTTGTGCATATCTTCACTTACGCTGATATACAGATACGTCTGATGACTCTGGAGGAAGTTTTATACTCACAACCGCTTTGGGTTTTGAGGATGACACAGTCACAAGACCGCTTTTCTTGCAAGACATTAAAGTTTACTAAGAAATGAATGTTTAAAATTTATAATGGGTAAACATTGCCCATTTCTCAAAATTAAATACTACATGCTTGTTTTCAAATCTAACCGATTACTGCATTGTTTGCTTATAGGATGCTCCAGCCATCCCTGCCGTCATCTTGTTTTTGGCTCTTGTGGTTCGGGTTTGTTGGACTCTTTATGCATCATTTTCAGAAGTTTATCATCAAAAGCCTTTAATATTTCCTCCCATTTCTCAGCATTTTTTTCAAAGAACTTGTGCTTTACGTCACCGCAAACATTTACATGTATGCGAAGGATTGCAAATCCCCCCTTGGAACGGTACTGTGCAAGCTCCATGCACTCTCGCTCTCCCGCTTCCCAGATGGTATTACCGTTGTCTGTTACTTTTTTTACAAGAAGAATTTGGTCTGTATCGTTATTGCTAAATTTGGAAGAATATCTCTTGTATGACACATCTCCTGTGACGCTGTTATAGTAATCTACTTTTTCCTGTTCTGGCTCCTTTGATAGATCAACGCTAGCCCACACAGGTTTCTGCCTTGGTGGAATGTATCCCTGTTGCAATTCTGGTTCCTCATCTGACAAGGCTGGTTCGGATTCGCACTTCTTCAATTCACCAAGCTTCTTCTTGTGGTCCCCTTCTTTACCATCCTTCCACTGCTTACCGTCATGGTATCTGTAGACTTTTCCCTGCTTATTATTCTTATCCCTGGTGACAAGTACTGCAAGAGTGGGCTTCTCATCATCAAAGTACAAGACAGCAGAGAGACACGTAACATCCTTCTTACCTGGCCATATTGTATCAGATCCATAGGTAAGTTTAGAGGTACCTTCCTTTGCCAGGAGCCTCAGAACCTTGACACTACCTTCCCTTGCTTCTTCTACATTGAATAGGGAGGTGTCAACTTTGGAAGTCAAGGAGGTTTCTGGGTGTGTAGGTCCCGGAGGAGTTCGTTGCTCTACTCCCCCGCCACAACCATTACCTCCACACCTTACAAACCTTCAAACTAGTACTCCAAAGATGGTATAAAGAATCCTCATTCTCCCATGTTACAAGGATGAAGAAAGATGTAGGAGTTTTATTCATACCCCAGATGACTCAGAGCTTCTTCTTACACATGCATTACTCGTTATTCCGTAACACTTGAGTTTCCCGTACTCTCTACCATGAATGCTAAAAAATGAAGCTATTAGATGGTTCCAATAGGCTCTTCTTGGAGCCACTCAGTCCAGAGAAAGCCATGGGTAGAGAAGATAGAGGTAGCAACTTGTAGCTGGAGAAGCCTCAATACATGCTTGTTCCCACGAGTGTATGGTTAAGGATAGTTATAAAGTCGTTACTTGTGGATTCTAGTGCTAAAAGTTGTTATAAAACATTCTCCGATTGTATTATATTCATCAATCTAATGTGCTTAGTTCTATAGAATGTGCAAAAAGGGCAACTCCTTATCGTGATAAACCTCCATTTGGTTCGGTTCTCCAGTTTTTACAAGAAAGAAATTGCCAGTTTGGAACCTGTCCTTTACTATACATTACATTCATAGTGTCTATGAAGTATTTAAAGCTAAATGCCTGCTGTATCCATAGCATTCATGAGAGTGTTGCTTCTCTTTCTCAGGTTTCCCGAGGTCGCAAATTCTCCTATTCGCTATATTCATATTTGCCATGTGTCACTTTGCCTGCCCTTCTCCAAAAACTCCTTACAGTCGTACTTGCACAGTGAGGAATCCAACTAGACAGAAGAGCTCCCGCTAGTAGCTCTGGCTCATCCACCTTACGGTGAATTCGCATTACGCATGTAGACATGAAATATAAACCCTCAGAGTAACTATGACAGTGAATCATGGGCGTAGCACCTCACGTTTTAGAATCATCATAGGAGGACATGCAAGTATCCTACAGTATAGACACGTGTATGCTGCAAAATACTTAGGCCAGAGCAATCTTAGACTTTGGTGTAAAGTAGCTGCGCATGATGTGGCTCACAAATTGGCTTGATGAGGTTCTTGCCTTCCAACTCCTTGATGGCCAGCCTTGCCAAACTTCCATTGACCTTGAGACGCTCAACAATGGAAGAGATGGTAATGAGCTTGTTCTTGGGAATGTCAGCCAAGAGCTTATCATAGGTGGCCTTGTCAAAAATGACAGAGTTGTTCAACTTGTCTCTGGTCTTGACCTTGACCCACTTCTGTATATAGGCGTTAATTTCGTGAATGAGTAGTGGCAATCGCAGTATTGAGCGGGGCAAAAGACTGAATGAGTACCGCAGCTAGGAAGAAAACTCATTCATCTACTGAACATTGTGAATACACAGGCTCTACACTGCCATTGTTCCATTATACAACTCGATGCTCGGCATCTCGCCAGTCCTCCTTATTCGCTTCGCTCATAGTTGCCATCATTCCTATCCTTCTTTCAGTCGGATAGTCGCTCATTCGCTATGCTCCATTCGCATTAAACTAACCTTCTTCTTGGCGCGTCCACTGGCCATGGCGGCTCTTGCGACGGCCTCCTTTGACTTTTTCTCCTTAATCGCCATTTTAAAACCTGAAAATTTCTACATTTCCGCCATTTAAAAGGCCACAAGTTTCCGTTTCAGGGCAAGGACAAGCGACTGCTAGTTTCGCCCCTCCAAAGTCAGTCCCACGGCGCAAATCCGAGAGACGATCCTTGGATCCACGGAAAATGTGGACTAGACGTACCTTTTCTAGTATAGAATCGATTTAAATACGAGTGACGGCATTGCCGCCAGGGCCGGTTAATGGGGTCCCCAAGGGCTCGGCCAAAGGCCCTGGGATTCCCCTCAACCTCAAGGAGTGCGGTGTTTCCCCGTAAATCCTCGACTTTTGGAAGAATGGAGGTGAGTCAGAGTCATTTGCAGCTGGGTGGGCCATCATGACAGCCAGTTGCCGCAAAAGGCCCCTAGACAGGAGAGGTACCTGGAACGGTGTGTAGAGAGGAAATTCAGTGACTAGATGACTCGGAAGAAATTTCCTCGGTCCCTACAGATCTCCTGGCCATGTGTAGAATGGAATGGCTTTTGCTAATTTGTCCTTTTGTGACGGATCTTTCTGTTTTGAGCATCCTCCGGTCACTCCCGTAGAGCACCAGTCTCACACCAATGCTCTCCGCGGTCATTTTCCCGCCCTCTGTCTTTGCCAAGAATTGCACTCATTCAACGGTAATACAGGGCTTTTACAACGATGGGTGGTCTATAGGGGTTTCTAGGTGGAGGATGGATGAGTACAGACCGGGAAGAACCTATGGAAGACAGGGGTACCTAGAAGGATGGACAGGATGGAAAAATGCTGGAGGGGTACCTAGAATGGCCTATAGAGAGGAAGGGTACATGGAAGACTCTCTGGGAATCCGTCTAGTATGTGCTTTGGGTACAGGTCACAGGGGTGTCTCTAAATACATGAATAGTGGAGCTCAATGGAGACTATACATTGGGTACCACGGCTTTAATAGTAACCGGAAGGTAGACTACAGGGTAGGCAAGATTTTGACTTTAGAGAGGTTAACACTAAAGCCTATGGTCGGATAGCTCACTATGTTCGCCATATACCCTTATAACGAAACGAGTAATACTGTATAGCAAGAGTTAAAGTGAGAGACTCTAAAGAACATCTACCACAGGTAGAAATAGCATCTGTGAGGAATCGCTATTGAGAAGCTTTATGTGGAGTAGTGGGATTAGGAGGTTCTCATTTTTACTTGTGGGTTCTCCTGTATAACTCTAATCTGTAGTCTCCGAAATCCTCTCCCATTTATCGTCAACCTTCCTGAATTCTACTTCTCTTTCCCTATCGGATTTTATCGTTAGTATCAAATCTTTCTTATCTTCTGAAACGATAAGTCGTGCCCATGTACAGGTTTTCTCATTCTTTCCAGCTTGCCAAATAACATTTTCGCCATCCACTACTTTGGTTACTCTGGTACTTCTGGGATCGAAAATATGTAAAGATTCGTCATTAGCGTCATTAAAATACATGCCCACATCCGTATCCTCCCTCTTTGAAATATCCAGAGTCTTTTCGGGTTCATATTTCTCCTTTAGCTTCTTGAGTCTAGTTTTATGAGTACCCTCTCTACCATCCTTCCACTGCTTTCCATCATGGTATCTGTAGACTTTTCCCTGCTTATTATTCTTATCCCTGGTGACAAGTACTGCAAGAGTAGGCTTTTCTCCATCCAGATACAATACAGCCGAGGAGCATAACTTTTTCTTATCTTCCCAAACTGTCTGACTATCGTATAAAAGCCTGTTTGTAGAGGTACCCTCCTTAGCCTTCAGTTTAAGAACCTTAACAGCATCTTCCTCTCCCTCTTCTACATTGAATAGGGTAGAGTCAACTTTGGAAAGGGAAGAGTTTGCAGGCTTAGTAGGTTCTTCTGGCTCTTCTACTTTAGTTTCTGGTAAATTATTGTCACTGGATTCATACCCAGTCGACTCTGAATCTCCAAACTCCTTTTCTGATCCATTCCCAGGTTCATCATCCTCTGGAGATTCTGCAGGAGCAACTTCTGGCTGTACTTCTTCTACAAGAGTCTCTTCAGAGTCTTCTACCTCATTTGATTTTTCAGAGGTAGATACTTTTGGTTCAGTAGTAGGCTCTTCCTCATTAGATACTGGCTTGGGATCCTCTAAAGGAGCCTCACTCTGTTGATATGCTACTTCTTGAGGAGATTCAGTAGACTGTAAAGGCTCAGACTCCTGAAGCTCATTCACCTCTGTAGGTTGCTGATCTACGGGGTCACTTGAAGAAACGGCAGTCTGTTCAGTATCTTCAGTTGGTGATGGTTCTGCAGCGGTACTTGGAGAACTTTCATAATGTATATCTCCAGATTCTTGAGGATCCGCAACTGGTCCAGCTGCATACTCATTCGACTGCTGGTCAGGCTCCTCTTTATCCACTTCCTTAGGTTGCGATTCACCGGACTCTTCCTCATCGTCTGGAGTACCTCCTTCCACCTTGTTTTCACTCGCATCTTCACCATTATTGTTAGATTCTGTGGGAGGAAGAGTGACCTTTGGCTTAGCTTCTGAACCTGAGCATCCTCCTAATGGGCACCCAAGGGTAGCAAAATCAAGCTCAGCTGCATGCTCCTTTGGAGAGACTGGTTCCTCTGATTCTGGAACGCCTTTAACTCTTATAGTTACCAGCTTCCATTCTCCACCTACATTCTCATAGTACAACATCTTGGATTCTGTGCTATTAGGCCAAACATGGAGAATGACTCTTGTTCTATCACCGACATTCGAGAATAGTACATCACATCTCTCTTCTCCTTCAGCTTCCCAGAGAGTAACTCCACCATCTACGACCTTGTTGAAGAATTGTCCCTTGGGAAAGTAGGAATAATAGACTACTCCGTCCACAATACTTTTATAGTCTCTGGCCAATGAAGGATCCGGAGAAGAGAGGTCAAGTGGGACATCCACAACCCCTTTACGGAGATTACCGAGCTCTCCACCATGACAGAGTCCCACCAGAGACACTGCCCAAAGTGCTGCTAGAACCTTCATCCTGCAGGCTCTTTGTCAAAATAAGGATAACGGTAATCTACTTTTATTACCTCACTAGACAAACACACTCTGTAACAGGGAAGGCAGAGCAAGAAGAATAAGACTGCAAGTCTTGACAAAGAGTATGGATGTAAACAAACAAAGGATGAGAAATGTGTAAAAGGCGTTGCAAACGGGCCCTGTCTATTCAGAATGCGGAAGAAGATGGGGATGTTGTCGGCCTCGAAGGAAGAGAATCATCTCTTCACTACTAAAGCTTATGTTTACTATGCCAATTCTTTGAGATGAAATCCTGTTGAATGTTCAAGATTTCTCGGTTCCATAGAAATGTGTACAGTGGAGAGTATGAAGAGATACTGAGAGGACACAAGCCTGGAAGCTAAATAGGAGATGAATAATTGAAGAGTTTAGCAAGAGAATGGTTAACCCTAGGTGAAATTCAAATCAAACTGCTCACCTTCCTCGTCATTTATCAAAAAAAGTGCCAGGAGATGACATTCTAGTGATGAGAGAATGTCGTAGTACTCGGGAGACTAGGAGGTAGAAGTAACCCTTTGGACTAACAGTAGCTATTTGGACTCATGGAGAAGCTGTAGAATCTGCAGGAATAAACCATCCAAGTAGGACATAAACATAAGGCTGTCTAATCATTATTACAGTCCTTGGTCATTATGGGAAAGTGATGTCAGTTGGAATTATGACCTCCCAGGACATTTTTACTCGTATCTAACACGTGGATTAACAAGGTTATCATTACTCTCGCTCCTTTTATATTTCCATATCTCTGGATCTATATCCAAAGTTTAGTGATTCTTACTCATCTTTTCCGTAAGATTCATTTAACGTTTCATAACTAGTGCTGTGCAAAAATACGCATAACAATGTAAAAGGTCTTGTCCGCATTTGCTTTCAGTCTGCATGCAAGATGTTCTAGTAGAATAATTTTCGCTCCACATGATCCGAGATTAATTCTCTGACTTGCACTAATGTATACACATATATACCATAACATTGTAATCTTTTGCTTCTAAGAGTTTCCGGGCGTGATAGACCCAAAAGTTAATTAATAGTCCTGTAAGACGTTTTCGTCAAAAGTTTATTGTATAACACGCACTAGTCCCATTCTTCCAGGTGATATTTTGGTAAAGGTAGTTCATATCCCCTTGTACAAAAGGAGCTAACCTTTTTGCCCTTCAGTTCACCCCTAAGGATAATAAACAGGTAACTCAAGTAAAGTATGATGAAAAGGAGATATTACACTACCCATGTAAATGTAATATACAAATTGTTAAAATATTCATTTCACCATATAGCGATAGATTGCTGCATTAAAATTATTAATCTGAATCCGGTTCCGGAAAAGAAAGCCCCTGGACTTTATAAGCTTCCCTTTCAAAGTCATGGTAAAAACCACTCATCGGATATATAGCACGTGATGGATCGTGATTTCCAACATCCCATTCATATTCCGTATTTTTAAAAAGGTGACGGACAGGTTTTGTTCGTTTACTTGCATTTATCGCCACCTCCGATGGCGCAGCACCATCGTGATCTTTACTTGTTCCTTGAGGCATAGAATCTACATCGTATGAATAACCCGGTCCATTCTTTCTACGCAAAGCCTCTGAGTCATATGATTCATCGCCAGCCGGTTCTTCATCCCAGGGTTTCAGATAGCATTGACCCAATTTCTTGCTGTGTAATACAAAGTCATCATCCTCAAAACTGTAATTAGTTTCAATTGTTGTTCCATCATTGTATTTAGAAATAATGGTTATATGAGGATTAATAACCCCTCCCTTCCATACAACTGATCTGTATATGAGACCGCGAACTTTGCGATTAAGAACTGAGGCACCATAGCGTACTACACCGATCGTGGCCTGATGTTCAAAATCTTCTCGTACACTAAATTTTACAGTCCTAGAGGAAACTTCCTCATCTACATTAATTACTTCAGTATCCATTTGTGTTAGTATGTCGATTTCAACGGGTTTTCGCACTACTTCATGGAAAGTAAGACTGAAGGGTTCAGTAATGAATTCAACAATTTTCCTTTCAGAAGAATTACCGAGCCTCGTTTTAGAAACAATTCTAATGTACTTTCTACGACGAGGCAAAGTAACCGAGAAGACGAATCTATCAAAATCCATCGAATTACCTGGGCATAGCAGTTTCCCTAAATGTTCGTGTAATGATAATATTTGATTAAGAATATACGAGAGAGCTAGCTTACTAGATACAAGGCTATATTGTGGATAAAGAGGATTAGAATAAGTTTGTGGCAAATATGATTGAAAACGTACCATCAAAAAGAACATCACCTATTCTATACGCCGTTATGATTGACCTTTTCATATAATAGTAAAATCCACGAGCCGTTTTTTCGGACATAATCACCTTTATTTCATATGGAATCTCCTTAGCAATGTCAAGATTAATGGGAATCCTTTTCCTGTGATGTATTGCAGATGCATGGTTGGAAGATGTGATGGTGAATAAGAGAATAATTGATTTCAGAGCTACAAAGTAGAGAATCATCATTTTGCCTATAATAACAACAACAACAACAAGTTTTAATAATAAATGGCAAAGAATAAATGGGGAAGTTGATTCTATAACTGTTTGCAGTTATGTGTCCCATGATGCAAAGCGGAGGTGTGTAGCCAAATATTCATGTGACATTTTGGAAGGTAACCTGATAATGGAAACATGCAGAAATACCATAACAACCTTTCCTGTTGGAATTATTTCCATGTAAATAGATTGCAATAGTGAGATCGCATCGTACGTGAATGCCAATGGAAACCAGAGCAACGCAGTCGAGAGATATTCATCCTAGTATCTTCCTCCATCGAGGGAACCTATAAATTAGATCATTCATGGGACATACATAACAGCTCATTATCTACCCCGTTTCCATCATTCACTCTTCATAGTCAACATCACTGCATCATGCTCTCTCATTCATCATTGCCAAATTATCTGCCTCCCATTAAAATATACCCTGCCGATCTTCAATCAGCCATCCCCTGGGTAGATCCCTCGGAGGTAGTACATAGAGCACATGGTCCTTGGTCTTCATCGCAAAGAGTCTGTAGATGATAAGGAGAGGGATTATGACAAGGGTTATCCATCTGTCACCATCCTCAGAATTTGCGGAGCCTAACAAGATGGCAACTGCCAACAAGAGCAAGAGCGAGAATATCACACCTTCCAACCCATACTGATACGCTCTGTCTTTGCTAAATAACTTTTCCACATTTGGCCATTTTATTAGGGTGAATGATCCAAACATGCCGTTTCCACTTCCGACATAAAAAGTGCCCTTGTGGTCATAGAGGGGAGTCCTGTTTACCAGAGAAAAGACTACGCAGGAGATGCTTAGAAAGTAGACGAGGTATGAACCTACGAGGAGGACGTATCTGCCATATCCACTCCTCAATATTGCCGTGGCCAGTGCAAACATCAAGATAACAAGGTAGATGAATACGTCTGCAGTGTCTACTCCAATTCTGGCAAACAGTCTGTGGAATGCTTCTCTCCACTTGCCACCAGTAGGCCTATTCTTCCTGTCATTAGTGGGCGTATTACCATCTCCATCCCATTCACCGCTCATGCAATCACCCAAAAACACCTCGATTAGCTCCTCCAAAACCTCGACGCTCCACTCAATTTCGTGTCTCTCCGTCAAGTCTTCGATGTAATTGTTGAATGAGTAGGCCTGGCCCTCTGGTCCAACGACTAGAATCTCCGGGAGATTCTCAATGCCCTGAGTCTCCAGGAACCAGGAGTCCGCTCCAGGAGCAACATTGCAGTAGAAGAAGTATGTACGGCCACCTCCATCCTTTATGCCATCGATTCCCTTGGTCAAACGTCTGGATACGCCAGAGAAGAGTCTGAGCAGTTCCAGGTGTGCTTCATTCTCCGTGTTTATAAAGAGGACAGCGGATGTGTAGCTCCTATCCTCCGCAAGGACAAGTTTAAAGTACAAGTCATCGTCTATTTGCCAAATTTTAGGCCTTTGGAGGCGATTGTTCGCGAGGCTCTCAAAAATGACGCGTTCCGCCTCATTTCCGCTGTATAAACCAATGAGCTGGTTGTAGGATGTACAATATGCAAGTTTGAGGATTGAAATGAGAGTGAGAAGACCAGGAATGAAGATTCGCATGAGTGATGTTTGAACTGACTCGTGAGAGGGGACAGGTACCTAGAAGAATGTGGTACAGGGGAAAATGTTGGAGGGGTACCTAGAAGCTTATCCTCGGGTACCCTAGAGGTCCACTTCCTATCTCATTACATGGCTAGTGTGCAGTTGATTACTTGTGAGGGTTTATGGCTATGCATTGCCAGTATGGTGAGGGTCTGTGTCTGACTCTGTTTAGGTGAGAATAGAGAATGGTGGCTCCATGACTAGTTTCTACAGTAGGGAATAGACTAGAGGCTAATGACTGTTGTAATGGTCTCTGGTGGCTATAACGGCCAAGGGATGGCAAGTGGGCCATAAAAGATACATCCAGAGTACACACTGTCTAGGAGATTCCATGCCCATTTATTCTCCATTCCAGAGGGACTCCGCGGTCTATTTGGGTCATGATGTTATCCTTTTGGCAGTGCATGAATGGAGCCCATAAGAGCATCTATACTCCAGTAGAGTATCCATAGAAATCATTAAATGACAATGGAGTTGCTAGTAGTGAAGGGCACTGCATGCCTCGATTATTACATCATTCCGGTAGCTTACTATCCCAGGTTGATGGACATATTGCCATCCATTTCTCCGGTGATGGATCATCCGCTGGAGGTGGCAACTCAACTACTTTCTGCACTAGCGGAGCATTCTTAGCGGTCTGCATCATTGCAATCATGTTTTTGTTGTTCAGGTTCGCCGTTCTTCTCACAAGACGTAGGATGCAAGAGAACGCTCCTTCCCAATATCATTTAAATACAGACAGCTATGGAACATCCACTTCCCTGCCAATATTCTACACGAGGGAACATCCGATCCTACCTTGGGTAGCTTTAGTTTCACTTCTCCGGTTCCACATCAAGGACTATGCATTTCCATAAACTAATAAAAATACAATGCATGCAAAGTATTAGGTACGTTTCCGCTTTAGAAAGTTTAGAACACTCACGACTGCGGATGATGAGGCCGGTTGCATTGAAAAACCGGACAAGGCCCATGCATTCCCTCCCGAATAACTGTAATAATAGTATTTATCGGCATGTACCTCAATATAGAGGGGTTTGTTGCCATTGCAAAATACTGAAAACTGCTTTACTGGTTTGTTTGGTACATTCATAAATACAATTTCATGAGAGCCGTTGGGAAGAGCAATCGCTACGCGCTGCAAATCAAAGGGTACAACTGCGGGTGTATGGGTGATTTTCTTGTATCCTGCAAGGTCTCTTCCGGTGTACACCTTGAGTGATATTGGCTCGCTGTCGTATTTTGGTAAATTCCTGAACCCGCATTTCCTGTCCCTGTAGGATCCGTTTGACATTTTTCCAATGTCCAATGAAACACCGTGTTTATTTCTGCAACTAATGTATTCCAGGAACCCCCTCATGTACCACTTTCTCTTGGGACTGCTAATGTCTGGTATGTTGAAGGGAACCCATTGTTCGCCGATCCTCGCGAAAGCTTTAACTCTAGAATTGAAGAGCTCAAATTCAACGAGCAGAGGTTTATCCGCCCATTTATATACTTGTACGCTAAAAACTTTGCAACCAATGTGTAGACCCCTTTGGATCTTTCCTTCAAAAACTATTTCTTTAACGACAAATACATCTGCAGTGTGACAATAAACTGCATAATTTGGGTGTAGAGTGCTTGAAAGTTGTTTTACCTTCACACTTTTACCGTTCTTTGTGTAACTTGTGGAACTGCTAATATCAATTGTAACTTCATTGTCAACTTCTTCACCAAAGGTGGATGCCTGTGGAACCAGTCTCCCATTCCCATTGTTCCACAGAAATACCTGGGACCTTTCCAGGTTTAGAGTTAGCATATCTGGCTTGTCATACCTCCAGTATACCAAGGAAGAGAGAATAAGTTCGTCCTTAAAGGGGAATAGGTCAGCATGAATGTAGTGTCCATCTACCATGATATCTGAGAGGTGCGCCGGCTTGCTAAGGGTGTGAGTGTAGAATGTTTCTTCACCGTCTTTATGACTCTTTACATCAATCTCCTGGCCAGTGCTACGGTAATTCGTCTGTCTTCCAATGTCTAGCCTAATGGGAGATTTCTCAGCACCAAATACTCCAGGGTGGAGCGATACCGCCAATAGCAAGGTTATGCAACGACAGCAAGTCATTTTGACTCAATGTGTAGAGATCGGACGAGCGTTCCAGGGCCAAATGTTTGCACACATGGGGGCATTCTGCAGAGTCCTTCCGTTTCATTCCTGGCCAGATTCCAATGGTTTAACTCTTCCTTCCCAAAACGTGGTGTTCAACATTCAGCCACGGACCAGTGCACCCAGTAAACATCGGAAGGAAGAGGGTAATTTGAGACAGAAACGACGTTTTTAGACAGGATACGAATGCACCTATAGCATATTCTTCCTTTACGTACATATATCTGTGTAAAGCGTCTGTTACAATCTGCAGCAGTACAGATCGCGGCTGAGACGCCGTCCGTCGACTTGGTGGCTCCTGGAGCCAAAAACTGCGGGTGTGTCGCAAAGATGATTTGTCATTCCTCAGGCTCTCGGTACTGAGACAGTTAATAACGCATTATAGTCGCTCTAGCAAACGTTTGGTGGCTAAACTTTGCTACATGTGCCCTAGTTGTACATTTCTAACAACTGCTAAGCGTGCACTGAAAACCCGTCTGCTTTGGTCCAGAGGATACGATTCAGATCTCTTCCGAGACAAGTGGTGATAATTATCCCGACTTGCAGCGTTGCCTGGTGTAACCGTGGAATATCTCACTGTTAAATCTTTGATGTATTCTGAGCACAGCTATTTTGCTACAGTAGCTCTCTGCGTGTCTAATGGTCGAGTAGAGTTGCATTTTTAGGAAGCTCCAAGACCATTGAACGGGTTATGATCTCGAGAATAAAGCGATACTAGACTGCCATTACTGCATGCAGACTGTTTCTTCTATCATCCGTCCATGAATGAATAATGGATGGTGTACCATACCCCTGGAAGAAGAAGAAGGAATATACAATGTAAAGATGCCAATCTATCATACCTGGGAATGTAAAGGAGACTATCATTAATTAAGCATGCACACTCTGACGGAGTGTGAACAAAAGATGCAGAATTATGGTATTGCATTATTGGTAGTCCATAAATTCCTATGGAGCGTCCACTAAAGACTCTAATGAGAGTGTCTCTACTACCTACCAAGGGTATGGGAAAACATACTGAATTATATCCATAGAGGGAGTAAGGAGTCACTACTGAGAAGATTGAGATGGAGTAGTAGTAGAATGATTAGGAGATGATCAAGACTTTCTCATTTCATTTAGCTTATTTAAAAAGTCACCAAGTGTAACCTCCCTCCATTTACCATCAAGTTTCTCAAAATATTTGTGTCCAAAATCACTTACAAGAGTAAAGAGAGTAAAATTTCCCTGTGTAAAAGACTGTGCAAGGAAACACCTTTCACCTCTAGAAATTGTCCAGATAGGACTTCCGTCGTTAGAGAAAGAAGAGAAATAATGGCCTCTCTTCGGAGTATACCCCTTATATTCTACTCCACTATAGTTTCCTGTCTGTACACTTATCTGGGATTTATTAGGATTGGCAAGGTCAAGAGTGATTGGTATTGCATGTTTAAGTTCTCTTTTCAATATCCTAAGCCCTTCTTCAAACACTCTCCCTCCAACATCGTTCCAATTCTCATTTATTTTCTCAAGATACCACTCGGTAGAAGCAGCGTTCCGTAGAGCCAGGTTAAGAAGAGTAGGGTCTCCATTAGACCATGTTGTAAGTAGAGACTGTTCAGCTGACTCAGTAACTGAAGACTCTTCACTAGGAGGAACTCCCCTCAGTATGTTAAGCTTTCTTTCATGTTCTCTCTTGTTATTTTCCCACTTCTCACCGTTATAATGAAGGAAGATAACATGTTCTTCTTCATTCTCTCTATACTGCACTGTTACAACATATGGCTTCTCTCCTTTAAAGTGTATTAGGGCTGATAAACATGACCCTCTAGAGTTATTCCATATGGTTTCGTCACCATACTTGAGTTCTGTAACTACAACATCAGACTTTGGTGTGCATGTCAAAAGTGGCACTCCATTAGAGCTAGATTCTCTCACATCAAACGACTTTGTATCAACCTTTTTAGCACGTTCACTCAGAGTTACAGGCTTAGCTGCTGGTTGTTGTTCTTTAGCTTCGTCTTGCTCTTTCTTGACACTACCCTGGAGATTTGTAGCTGACTTTTGCTCCTGCCTAACTTCAGGAACTGATCCTGGTTGAGTAGGAGCCTTAGGAGGATTCTGTCTACACACTGTCTTTACTGGAGCATCTCCTTGTTGAACAGTAGGAGTTGCCGGTTGAGTTGGTGGCTTCTTATTACCACCCTTCCCATGGCAGACTCCCACCAGAGACACCGTCAACAATACCGCCAGAATTCTCATCTTGCAGACTCTTTTAAGAATAGAAAATAGAGTCTCAGTATAAGCAAGGAGCGCTATAGGCGGCTGAAACAATAGACAAAACGCGCATGCACTCGTGTTGTCTTACTAGAAAAGTACGCAATAGGCGTAGCAGGGAAATTAGAGTAAGAAAAACAAAGACTATAAGCCTTGACAAGTCAAAGATACAAGTAATCCACAAGATATCTTGGATCTGTTAATGATACTGTGGATGTTGTCTACTGGGAATGGAACCCAGGAATGTAGGGATTAATGGGGATAAATAACGCATTATGTAGACATTTATTCCTCCTGATCACTATTCACGGTCTAAAATGCCCTTTCCCTATGCATTAAGGGCCGTTAAGTGTCTAATGTCTTCGACACTCCATTATGGATAGACATGACTGGAATAACATATAGAGCCAGGAAAGATCGCTATAAATACCTTATCGGTTGTCTAACTTATAAACTGAATGAGGCATTAGTCTTTTGTCATCTATAGAAGAATCATGGACTCTTTACTAAAGTGTAAGTACATCAATAGCACTCCATTCTCCTACTCTCCAAAGTGTTCTCTATATGCAAAGGTACTTTTGGTGAACAGGTGAAGGAAGAGGAAGAACTTCTCATTGTGATTCCTCTATAAAACCTTCATTCTATTAATCCAGTCCTTCGGGTTTCCTATTACTGGAGTCCATGGTTATCAACACCCATCTCACTAAATAGCTCCCGTAAGTTTCCGTCTGTTGAGAAATTAGCTACCATAGGTGCGGGTTATTTACATGGATTTTATACCCTTGCGTATCCCACAGATTTGAGATTCACAGTGGGCATGATAAAATCCCCCAAATGGTCGAGCCGCTTGGCCTTGTTTATAAGGAATAATCTTCCTATAAACTTGTCTTGCGTGGCATTTTGTAACCATGCCATGAGTGTGCTACTTTAAGTGTAATGTGAACTTTATCCTACACGTCACATTAAACCTCTGCGAAGGGGTCACTGTAAGCGTGACTAGGATCATACAAATAGTCTAGACGTGGCTATATGTGAATGTCTCATTTAGGTAGTATGGATTTATTTGCGTTGTTCTGAAAATGTTTCCAGACGGCTTTACACTGCAGAAGATTATACTCTATTTAGGTTAAATGACTCAAATTCCTTGAAAGGAACACTTTAGAAATCTAAAAGCTTGCTCAAGAGAGTTCTCAGTGAATCTGTAGCTGAAATTACAACTTGTATGCTCATGTCTACATGCACCTGAAGTGCCTTCATTTCTGCATTCTTTTGCGCTTCTTTCCTGAGCCCCTCCCGAACCTTTTCCATGGAGTTAACAGCGTTACTTAGAGTCTTGTATGCACCTGCTTTGTATATTTCGCTGTACTGAGTTATTCCGTCCACGTACTCATCTACGGCGTCCTCGAATTCCTTTGCTATGCTTTCAAAGTCACTGTGCGTTTCCTTATTTCTCATCTTCCCGACGATGTCACGAAAAAAGGTTAGTAAATCTGGTTCTATTCTGCATGTTTGCCTTTCTCTAAACTCTACAAGTTGTTTTGTAATGTCGCTATAATCTTTACAATGTTCACTGTGACAGTCCATCACCTTTAAAAGGGTATCGCAAATTTCTCTTGTGTTTGTCAACGATCGTTTATAGTCTTCAGTTAGTTTTCTTACTTGTTCCTCCGCTTCCTTCATTGCCTTGTCTGCCTCTAGAGCACACTCGATTATTTCTGTGGAGAGTCTGAAAGCGCATGATCCAGTATTTAGTTCGGAAAGAAATGTGGCACTGGCCTCTGAATCTCCGTCTTTATCAGCGCTGGCTTGGACAATATCCTTGTTTTCAGAGGCTAAAGTGCCTTTTAGATGAGATGATTCAGTTTCTTTGCATTCACTAGTACGCTCATCTGACCCCTTGGCACTATCTGGCATACCTTCAGCTGATGGATTTACCGCATGTCCATCCTCCTCTGAAGATTCTCCAGAGAGCCCAGCAGCCCGAGCCTCTAGCGGAGGTATTACATCATAGGCGCGGTTTTCTCTGTGATCTACAACATCGTGAGGAGGTTGCTCCGGCACGGCATCTTGACCCTGTTGAACTGCGGGAGGATCCGTTTCTGCGCCTTCTGCTGCAGATCCATCTGAAGGTACAAAGTTCTTAACATCCAAAGAATCGACGAGGCATCTTGTTAATGCAAAAATTATCAGCGTAGGGACTCTCATTGTGAAATAAAAATGTCATTTAGCAACGATGGGGTCACCCATGCTATACCTCACAAGTATTTATGGCTTGCAAGCCTAAAATGGCGATTATCGCTGTAATGAGTCTAGATGTTGGATGACAACAATGTATAGTTGCAGTGTACTCTGCATGCATACCATAAATGTGTATATGGAAGAAATGTTGACTTTGCACATTTATGCAACTAGTTTAAATCCCGTTTCTGGTTTATAAACGATCCCATTGTAGGCACTCGCGATTGATGGTTTTAGAATGTGCACACAGTAAATGAAAACATTTCCAGTGCATGCTTACTCTTGCGGCAAGAGGAGAATTAACCAATGAAGCTGTAAAAACCAGAGACTACGAACTCGTGTTTGTTTTCCTAATTTATATCATACCCAAATTTGATGGGAATTAAATCCTCTAGTTAGTTTCCCTAAAGGCGATTGACTGCATTGTTTGTCGAGTGTAATTTCCTGCATGTGCAATTACTATTGCCAATATCCTTAATACCCATTTTAGGGATTTTAAAGCTAATTTTGGGTGTTAAATTTATAATCTCGTAAAGGTAGAAGGATTTCAAAATTCTTCCAACGCAAATGTTCACTACAATTCCATAAACAGGTACCCCTCATGATGAGACCCATTGACGGGTTCATCGTTATCTCCGGACCACTGACTATAAATCTTGTCCAACTTTTCAACGTACAAAAGTATCGGTTTATCTCCAGAATCCGGAAGGAATATGTAAATCCTAGTTACCCCGGGAATTGGGAAAGTGATACCGGGGAATGACACACCGACAATCTTTCCAACCGTAAATGAGTCCGTGGCAACACTGTGCATGTAGCGAGTATATCCAAGCGGATCCTTCGGATCACGTGTCTGATTTACAGTAACATGCACACATGATGAATCGTAATCTTCTGTTTGCAAGGCATCAAAGATGTATACGCGATTCACCCTGCAGTTGATCTCTGCGAGTGTGTTTGTTATTCTACCGGATACGCGTGGCTCTTTTCTCCAAGTTGGTTCTAGAGATGCTCCTCCAGATGCCAAGCCTAAATAAAACTTTCCAGACGCAGTTTCAAATTCGATGAGGAGGGGTGTTTCCATATTATCGTTCCAGTAATAGGCGGAGACCTGAATACATGGCTCTCTCAATTCCTTAGAGAGCTCCTCTAAGCTTATGGATACTCCACTGTGGGTTAATCCAGAAACTTTGAAGGAGTCCCTGCTTTGAAGTGTGTGCTTAAACTGTGTATAGTCCTCCACCTTTATAGTCTTTACAGCAACAATCGCTCCAGCGATCTCATAAGAGTCTCTTTCCGCCATATTTAGAACAAAAGAAGGTGCCCTGTCACGTGCAAGGGTCTCCAGTGTATCCCTTAGATCGGCGGCGTCAATGTCATCCCACCGAGTTCCCTCAACATGTCTAAAGTAGGACACTTCTGCTCCTCTTGTCACCTCAACAAGTATAGGATCATTACCCCAAAAGTAAAAGGATACATTAGAAACTGGAGTATCTGGTATGTCTAGACCAGAAAATGGTTTTACGCCCTGGGAAATAGAAGTCAACCAGAACGCTCCACCAGCGGAATGAGTAACCTTTTCAAATGAACCGTAAAAATCAGTGGTGACTTCTATGTCAACGCTACATGATCCAAAAGTGCTTTTGTATCCATCTTTCATTGATGCATTTATATTAACCTGCTTATGGAGCGAGCAGTTTAGAGTATCCAGTCTGGCCTTTAGTTCCCTATCCGTGAGTTTTACCTCCTTTTGGACCAGTGACCATCTTGTTTCCAAATTCTCAACGTAAACTGTGCTGTATGTATACAATATCGATCTTTTGAGCCTCTTCTCAGCCACAACATTGAGCACTACCATAACTGGCATTATCAAATTAACGTCCTTTCCCCAGTAGTAAACAACCGCTGTCTTCACATCTTCAACTGCAATATTAATAGGAAGAGGCATGGCGTGAAGTATACCAGAAACACCAAATTTCTTCTGTGGTTTATGTGAATATCCAAAATAGCCATCTGGTGCTGGTTCCCTCTTTACTTCCACATTCAAATGACATGTATATATCCCTGAATAATTCTCCGTCTTTGTCGTATCGATCTTCATAAAATTCTCAAGGCACTTTGCATCTTGAAGAATGAAGGCTGATTTGTTCTTCTCATCTAGTTTACCGTTTTTTGTCGCTTCATTCACCAGTTGCAACATTCTAGTGACTGGACTATATGAAACAGATGCAAATTGAATCCAGGATGGCATTACTGGAGTCATGGACGGTGGGAATCCCTGCACCTCATCGCTCAGTTCCCTCCATTCAGATGTCAATTCAGTCTTGAAATAACAATAGGCTCTATCTGGAGAGAATTTAAGAATCTTTATCATAACAGGATCCTCGAAGTCTCCCTTGAAATAGACATATACAGAATACACGGTTTGCGAAGTTGGAGGTTCGAAGTTCAAAAGTGGCCTGCCTCCTGACGTTACTGCAGCAACCGTAAACTGGCTTGGACCCTTGGTTCTGCTAGTCTGAAGTAAGTGTTCACATGCAGTTAGTGGTCCTCCAGTCGAGATTCTCCTTACCAAAACTTTATGCGGTCCATATCTAGTGTTGTTTGCAGTTTGGTCGATTTGGATTGTTACCCTGTTTGAGAGAATGGCCTAAATGTTTGTGTATAGATGTATTGTTGAGGTTACTGTGGATATATTCTGTAGCCGAGCGATTGTGTAAAGGCTATGTATTCGGCTCGTGGAGTATTCAGAATGCTAGTGGACCTTTGATGTGCATAATTCCTGGTGAAAATGGGAGAATGTTTTAGAATGCAGCTTTTAGTGGTGTCTATAGTATAACAGGTTCCTTTCCATGTGGTAACACTAGTACCTGTCCAAGATGTTCCTATAGTTCCAGTGACAATTCCAGCTTTAGCCCCTCAGAGTATCTCTAACTCCATAGCATTATTCCATTAAAGTAACCACAGGTATCCATGGATATCCCTTATATTTCGTATAGAACTTATGACCTGCAAAACAAGCCAAGGCAGAAGTTGTAAGAATCCCTGTAGTTACAGAGATGGTAGTCTTAATATCTTGAGGATTAGAACCAGAACCACCACCAAGTCCGGGAGAGCCAGGACCAGAAGTTTCAGAATATTGAAGAGGAGGAGAAAGAGTTTCAGGTTGAAGTTGAGCAGGAGGTTTAGTGGGTCTAACCTGAGCATCTTATACTTGCGACTGTGGTTCTCCATCTTGCTCTCCTCCAGCCTCTTTAGGTGTTTTTCTTTGTTCGATATCTCCAGTAGAAGTAGAATCAGCATGTTCTTGATGGTCTGGAGGAATAGAATAGCCTTTAGGAGCATGTCCAGCAAAAGGGTCTTCTAATCCAGGAGGAGTAGAAACAGTTTTTGGAGGGTAGGATACGTCGATTGGAACAATAACTTCAGCTTTCTCATTAATTTCAACGGTAGTAACAGGAGGATCCGTCTCATCAATTTCAAAAGCAGGGCTATATCCATGTAGATTCGGTTCCACAGTATTATAATATTCCTCAACAAAATTTCCATACATATTATGTTTTATAGTGTTACCATGTTCCTCAATGTAAGTCTCCGAATAAGTTACCGATGGAGTAGGAGGAATTGGAGGTGGTGGAGATAAAGGTCCAGGATAAGAATCCCCTCGGGTAGTAGATTTAGCTTCTCTACTGGCATGTCCACCAATACCTCTAGAACCATTTTCACTCTCTCTTTCCTCAGAAGATTCAGCTTGAGATCTTAGTTTTTCAGCAAAAGGAGGAGTTTCAGGTTCTTTTTCACCAATATCTTTAGATCCTTTGCTAGTAAGAAGAGCGTCTGAAAACGCAAGAGCTGCGCCTAACCCAAATGTACCAAGTGCAGCTGAATCATCTAGTAGAGAAACTATATCTCCTACAGCCTTTTCCAATAGTTTTTCAATAGTGCATTCTTTAGCTGTAGCTCTAACTTTAGCAACCGGAGGAGGTTGCGCTTTAGCCTTATTTAGTTTCTGTTTCTGCTCATCCGAACAACCAAGTTCTAATCCACTCTTAATACCTTCCAGAGCAGTTTTAAGGGTATCATCCTTAGAAACTTCATGTGGATCCCTACCTTTAAGCTCAGTATTCTCTTCCCATCTATTAGCACCATTATCTTTCTTTGCCCTACTATACCACTTATGAGTCTTTCCATCATCACTACTCTTAACATAGACCAGGAGAGGTTGATTACACTCTGTAAGGAAGACCACCACTTCCGTAACATCAAATATTGGAAAGGGTACCTTGGGACCACCTTTGAAATCAGTGACGGTAAAATTCTTATTATCTCCTTCCCCGCCATAGGTGTGCTTCTTGGCAGTATAGTTTTTTAAGCTAGATATAGGGTAATTAGTAACTTCTATAGTCTGAGGACATCCTCCCCTCTTAGAGCTTCTCTCTTCGCAATACTTGTTAGCATATGGTCCTTTCTCAGAGATGTTTATATCTACAGGTCTGAAAAGTCTGCACTTTTGTTCATGAAGAGTGTCTGCAGATACAGGTTCTCCTGGTTCATGATCACCTATCGTAGTCCACTCTCTGTTGTATGGTTTCCCATCATTGCCAAGAGAAACTGGCATGGTACCAAAGACACCAACCTCCATAAGTAGGGGTCTCTTATGCTCCCTATCTTGGTCCCAGTAGTAGACGAAGAGGTTATGAATGTGCTCGCTAAGTGGAATGAGCTTGTATTCGTTGGTACTTTCTCCATTGTCATCTTCAGGGTCTCTATATTTAAGAATAGCATTGTTATACTTAACAGAGTCCGGTTTAGTTTTGTACTCATGCTTGTATTTAGTATATCCATTAGCAAAACTTTCCCTATAAACAGTGACTTTAGTATCTTCACTGTGGCAAACAGGACAACGGTAATTACTACCCTTAAAAATATCGACAGAATAAAGATTATGGAGTTGACAAGTTAGATGATCTAACCTCCCTTTAAATGCTGGAGTTGGCTTACCGTCACCGTAAAGTGGTTCTTCACCTGGTATCGCATTCCATATAGTATTTGAAGGATCTCCCTTGTTTTCATACCAGTGGTATGTATTGGTTTCGTATTCCCTAAATCTCAATGCTAAAGGTCTCTCTATTTCCTCATCATCGCTATCATATGTTGCACTGTAGTATACGGATAACTCATTTATCCTGCGGTTACCGATAAGTTTAGATCCGTCTGCATCAATAAGATCGCTTTCACCATATCTTAGGCTATGGATATTTATACCATTCCTCTTACGCCTACATACTCTATATTTTGGATCCTCAGGGGGATTGTATACATTAGTTAGAGAAACATTATAGTGGCGGTGATGTTTTGGGCATTCTTCAGTCCCGTGACCACTGTTTTCTCCTTTTGGACACTTCTTATGTATGTATATAGTAGTAGGCATTCATAATTCTACCTTACTTCAAATTATGTCATAGCACCGTATAGTCATTCCTCCATATACCATTCATTCATCCTCCCTCACAAGTAGCTCACTGTCAGAGAGACTATCCAAAGAACCTTGTGAATACACAAGCTCCTATACTGTATACACTCTCCATCGTTCTTCCACAGTAACCCATTATATATCTCTCCCTCTATGTCTATAGACAACCACATCCCGTGCATGCTAGGACAAAGGCCATTATCCAGTGCAAATTTCCTCTTCTACACACAAAACATCCTCCATGTCCATTCCAATCATCCAAAAAGGGTAACCATAGGAACTCCCCAGTGTACCCGAGGCTAAGCTTCTAGGTACCTCTCCATCATTTTCCCCTGTACCACATTCTTCTAGGTACCCGTCCCTTATGCAGCTCAAAGTCCAACGGCCTCTAAATCTCCATTGTTCATCAACACATTTGCCTCTACAGTGTCAAATCTGTTGTAAATGTTCACTATTTAGCGTTTTCCGCTCTAGATTCCACGTTTCGTCTAGCGAGCGCCTTGCGGCACCGCTGGACAAGGCAAAACGTACCTGGATCGCCAAATACACGATGGCAAGACTGTATTTCAGATGCATCATTTAGTTTCACAAAAACGCCGGAAATTTCCCCTGAAGTGGCGACTTTTGGACGGAAAAGACCACTTTCAGGATGCACGCCCAGAATCTCGTGTAAAGGGGTGCTCTCGGATTTCGCCCGCCAAATCGCCGGATTGTCCACTAAATGAGCATCTTTTAGGTCTAAGGATGGCAGCAGTCTGCTTCCCTGGGTCCAGGACCAAAGGCTGGCTGACCCGAGGGAAGATTGGCCTCTGTCTGGAGATGGCAGTAGACGGACTTTCCAGTACTACCGGAGGTAGTAATACCCACCGATGTCGGAGACTAGGTGGTTACTCCGACTGTACTTTAGTATAGGAGCCTGAGCGACTAACAGGAGCCTAAGGAAGAGTAGGATTAAGGTCATTACTGGAGTAAAACGGAAGGAAGAATGACCTACCGACGTCAGAGACTAGGTAGTAGATCACTATGGAATGAGTGTAACGAGTGGAAGAGTGATGGAGACTCTATTAGCCTAGTGAGTAGAAGAGAAGTGGCGAACCCAGTGAATTGTCCGATCATATTCTTTAGTCAGAGGGAGGATGAGTGACTAACATGAGCTCAATGAAGGACATACGACTAAATGAGCCTAAATTATCACCATAGAGACGAGAATGGAGTGTATGGAAGAGTAGGAGTATTCACTGCACGCACGACTAAGAGAAGTTTTGCGGGGAGTGTTGTGAAACTGGGAGTGTCTAGAGGTGAATAGTGGGTTCTTCATTCATCTACTCCCCGCATAAAGCGTGCAATTCGGATACGCAAAACGTATAGAATCTTGAGAGAAGGGGTGTATAGACATGAAAGACAAGTATGCATAGGAATTACTGATAATACCAATTGCCTATTGGCAAATTATACCACGCGTAAATGGGTGAAATTAATGGGAATATTACTGGGTTAAACCTTGAGTTAATCCATCCTGTTGTCAAAACCGCTCTTATCTACATTGCTCATGCTCCATTTAGTTTCTCAAAGAATTGACCCTGAGATTTGTTACCACTGTAAACTCCCAGAGAATGACTCCAGAGTCCATAACTGAGGATATATGAAAGGCACCCTTTGGCCTTAATCCTCTGTAACTTACTCCACAAGCTCTAACTTTGACTTTCTGGCTTAGAAATATCTAGAGTACTACCATCCTTTTCAACTGAGTATCTAGATATTCTTCACTAGAAGACTGACTAGCGGTAGATCCATCATTGGGGACTTTTTTATAGACCTTAGGCTCAGTGGATTCAGGACTATGAAGTCATACGGGTTTATCAACAGGTTCATACTTCTCCTTTAGCTTCTTGAGTCTAGTTTTATGAGTACCTTCTCTGCCATTCTTCCACTTCTTACCATTATGGTATCTATAGATCACTGAGTCCTTGGTCTTTATAACGGCAAGAGTAGGCTTTTCTCCATCCAGATACAAGATAGCAGAGGAAAATGGACTCCATCTATCTTCCCAAACTTTATCTTCTCCATAAGTAAGTTTAGTAACTTTGGTATCAAGTTTTGCCTTTAGATTTAGAACTTTAACATTATCCTCCTCTGCCTCCTCTAGATTAAAGAGGGTAGAGTCTACCTTGGATTTGAAATCAGCTATGGAAGTGGGCTCTTTTGGCTGACCAGTAGGAGCTCCTGTTGCTTCCCATCTTGCTCTTGCTGAGACACCACCCTGGAGATTTGTAGCTGGCTTTTGTTCCTGCCTACCTTCAGGAGTTGTCTCTGGTTTATTCTCCTGTTGATCAACATGAACTACTCCTTTATGAGCTGAATCCTGTGGAACCACCTTTGGCTGTTCGACAGGTTGAACGGGTTTAGGAGTATCTTTTGGAGATGTACCCTGGAGATGCTTTTTAGACTCTCCAGTAGGTTGATTATTCACTCCACTCTTTAGATCCTCTAATTTACTCTTATACTCTTCCTTCTTGATGGATGTCCAACCATTAACAGTCTTCTCAAAGCACAGATCATTAGAAATTTTAGGAGCGATTAAAAGTAGTGAAGAGTCTTCTCTGGATGATACACTAGCGAATAGAAATTTGTCCTTTTCGGAGACAGTCCATAACTCCTTACCAGCATCCACAACTGATGTAATCTTAACATTCTTCTTTGGGGAGTATATGTTGTAGTCTAACCCAGACACGTTGCCTTTTTTCAAGTCTATCTGGGAGTCATCATGATGTGAAAGGTCCAGTGTCTCAGTAGCAGAAGTTTCAGATGGTGTCACCTCAGGTTCCTCATCAGGATGTAAATGGGATCCAGTAGACTGTAAAGGCTCAGACTCCTGAAGCTCACTCACCTCTGTAGTTTGCTGATCTACGGGGTCACTTGAAGAAACGGTAGTCTGTTCAGTATCTTCAGTTGGTGATGGTTCTGCAGCGGTACTTGGAGAACTTTCATAATGTATATCTCCAGATTCTTGAGGATCCGCAACTGGTCCAGCTGCATTATCACCAGACTGCTGGTCAGGCTCCTCTTTATCCACTTCCTTAGGTTGCGATTCACCGGACTCTTCCTCATCGTCTGGAGTACCTCCTTCCACCTTGTTTTCACTCGCATCTTCACCATCTTGAAATTCTGTAAGGACAGGTACCAAGTTTGACTCTTCTACCTTAGTTTCTGGGAAGGCCTGATCAAACTCTCCTGGTTCCTCCTCTTGAGAGGTAACTGGTTCAGACTCGGAAGGTCCTACATCTCCAGATTCTTCTTCTGGTCCCTTCTCAGGTTGAACATCTTCAGGAGATTCCGCAGGAGGAGCAACTTCTGGCTGTACTTCTTCTACAGGAGTCTCCGGTAGATTAGGGTCACCTTGTTCAGTACGTCTTGGTGCAGACTCATCCCCAGTATGATCTTCAAGTTGGGTATTATCTTGCTCAAGTTTTCCAACATTCACAGGATCGTTTGATGTAACTGTCGAATCAGTATCCTCCGCTTCATCTGATGGTAACGACTCATTCTCAACCTTTCTGGTATCTAAAGAGTCTGTAGATTCTTGAGACGGTCCATCTACCATGGCTTGAAACTTCCTATGAAACTCATCTTCAGTCATGCTCTTCCATTCTCCGTCAGAAAATTCAAAGAATGCATCATCCGTTTTATCATTTTTCTTCTTGGTTATAGAGAGGATTCTTTGTTCATCCTTGGTGTAAACGTCACAGGATAAGCATCTCTCATTTGTACTTTCAGAGGCTTTCCATAGAGACTCATCACCGTCCATTACCTCAGTAGCATAATAACCTGGTTTTGGAGAATATGAACGAGTAGGAACTCCGAGGAAATTTACACTAAAGATTCTGCATTTTTTGGTGTCTTCATCCTTCTGCAAGTCTATAACAAAGTCCCCCTTGTGTTCCGTGGCAACCTTAAGCGAGTTTATCTTTGTGCTGATATCATCCTTGAATTCTGACCATCCGTAGACCCTACCTGTTGTATAGTTCATGCATGTTACACCTGAGGAATCCCTCTTCCAAACTCTAACAAAGCCAGGCTTACCGTCCTTATTAAGATAGACTTTAGCGTATTCAAGGGTCTCTCCGGCTTTACCTGTCCATATTGTAGACCTGGACTCTAACAATTTAGTCACTGTCACATCCTCTTGTGGAAGGACCAGTTTAATATGGTTGTCATCATGGTAGTATTCGAAGGACTGATAGATTGAGTCGTCAGGTTTTGTTAACTTCAAAGTTGCTGATCCACTAGTTTGATCCAAGGAAAGAGTTGATGCTGTACTAGTTGTAGAGATTGTGCTCGCTGTAGAATCTCTACGGTTTTGTCTCCTGGAACTGATTGATGTTCTGCTTCCTCTGAGCTCAGGAGAACCAAGGCTATGAGATTCCTTTTCAGGTTTCAGATCTTCAGATTTAGCCTCATCAGTAGTAGTAACATCTTCCTCTATAGGAGTCTTAGATTCTTCTACAGGTTTCTGAAGTGTCACTTCCTCCGATTGAGTTTCATTAGGTTCATTACTTACTGATTCCCGGGACTCTTCTGGCGCGGAGTTACTTGTTTTTTCAGTATCTTTGGGTGTGTCTTGTTCACTTACATTTTCTTCAGTTGGTGATTTCTCTACAGGATCACTTGTAGAAACTGTGGTATGCTCAACTACTTTCGGTTTGGCATCTACCGGAGTAGTCCCCGATGATTGTTGTTCATGATTACCTTCATCAAGTTTTTCCAGGGGTTTTACCGTATTTAGTAAATCATGAATGTCTGCCACTTTTTCTAGAGCTTCTTTAACAACCTTCCCCTGACTCTCCACAGAGGGTGGCTCGAACTTTGCACCTTTATCAAGATCTTCCAGTGCTTTTTTTAGAGCTTGTAATACAGCATCAGACCCGGATACTTTACCTAAGGTCTTTTGTGCAGTCTCAAAAGCCTTTCTAGCGTCTTCTACCTCCTTCCCTTTAGAACTTTGTATTTCTGTACAAGCTTTGGTATACTCTTCAAGTGCATTTTCAGCACCCTTTAGAGTCGATTGAGCATCTTCCAGAAGCTTTTGGGTCTTTGCAACTTCACCATCAAATCTGGCAATTATGTCATCTAAACTTTCACAACTACAGAGCCTTAAAACATAGGCTACACAAAGTATTACAAGAATCTTCATGTCTAACAAGATGAATAATAAAGTAGACAGACATTTTCAGCTCTTCTTCATGTGGTGTAACATGTGAATATGCATAATATTTAGACAAACTGGAGGGGAATTGTCATTATTTTAACAAGAATAGGACTGTATAAATATTTTTATTATCTTGTCGTATTCTTGTCATTGTATGGTTGCTATTCCTTCCGCTCCAGCATGAGACAGATGAAGAATAGTTGCCATCATGAAGACAAATCATTCTTCAAGGAGCATTATGATCATGAAAGAAGAAAGAGTGAGAGTCTATTAGAGTGATACCGTTGACAGCGGTACACGGACTCGCTGAAGCTAGGCAGACTGAGACAGCACTTTTCAGACTTTAGAACATTTAATGATTCCATAAAAGAAAATTAGCCATAGTTTTCTCTATCAGATTGGAGTTTATTGTCGCATAATAGAGTATATCTACTAGGGTCAAGAACTTTGCCACCTTTAAGATCAGAGAGCAGTTTACCTAGTCCAGTACTAGTGTCTTTTCCAGGTTCTATTTGTTTGGCATATGCTTGTATCCATCTTTTTAGGCATGCTTGTACCAGAAAGAAGCTCATTTACCTGATATGTCGTTTGTTTCATGGAAAATCCGCATCACTATGGAATGTACCTATCTATGGACTTTACAATCCTCTTACGTAACATTGCAGCTTTATAGATCGACAGCTATAAGATCTCGAGGAAGACATCTGCATGTAGAGGGGTTTCGCCACTAAATAGCATATATAGATCAAAGGATCGATGGAAAGTCTGAATAGAACATAATAAGCACAAAACAACTTGAGGAAAATAAGAATAGATATCTCCTTTACAGGACGGAAACAACTGTATTTACGTCATGAATCGTTGCGATAATTAACATTGCAGTTTATTGACTGTAATAATCTTTGACTCTATGGAGATCCTGAAAAATCCCAAACTAGAGCCGTAAGTAGCGATAGTACATTTATGCATTGTAAATGTTCTGGGCTGCACTCTGCTCTTGGACACGTTCCTTGCCTATTGCTATAGAGAGTTCGCTGGCAATAATCATGGGAACTTCATTCCATTCTCCATTTTCCTTCAAGAGAGCTTGATAGCGGTACTCTTTGCCCTTTCCAAAACCCATTACCAGGAGAGTCCTCGTTGAACTTGACTCTATGAATGCGTGAGTACACCTCCAGCCCTCTGAAGACTCCCAAAGAACATCATCGTCATCTACAATTTCATCGACAAAATATCCACTGTGCACATCAATTAGTCCAGATTCTAGACTCTCTACATAGAACCAATCTGGGTTTAGATTCGAGACATCCATAGTAACTGGTATTTTTTGAGCATGATTATACTCTTCTTCCTCTTCATTCACAGCGTTGGAAGAAGAATAACTACCAGAGGTTGCGCAATAACACAACTGTACAGTCACGAGCATTGAAATAAGGACAACAGAATTCATTTTTACTTTAATTTTTGATAAATGGATTCAGAATGTGCGTTTGTTAGAGAGTAATTCCTTATCCAACTTTATGGTTATTCTTTAGCCGTGCATGCAGACTCCATTGTACTCTTCCGTACAAATGGGGACAGATATACCCAAAGGGCGAACGGTATGCCGTTTACAAAGAAAAATTAGTGAGCCGTATTTACATTGGACAGTTGTGTTAATGGGGGGTGTTATGTAAACTGCCTCTACCTTTCCATCCTCATGTTTACGCTTATCCGGGGTGGCCGGTGCAAAAGTATCAATATAATGCATTCCAGAAATGTTCCTCGTTATTTGGACCCGGTTACGTAGTCAATCCATCATAATTTCCGTGAGAATAGCTGGATAAATTATTCTTGGAAGCATGGCTTCTACTTTTGGAGAGAAGACGTGGAACGGTAATGAACTTTGCATGACAGATATTTCTTCGAATATGCATCATTACTGCTCTCTATCTATTTCAAAGGCAAGAGTATCGACATTAATCATGGGAATTTCCTTCCATCTTTCTCCCTGTTGCTTCAATAATGCTTTATAAAACCCCCTTTTGGCCCTTTCCACTCCAATCACAACAAGTTTTCTCATTTCACTGCAATGGAAAAAGGCGTGTGTACATTCCCAACCATTTACAGATTCCCAAAGAGTATCATTGCCACAAACTACTTTTAGAACAAAACAGTCTGGTTTCGGATCAATGAGTCCGGATCTCAGGTTTTTTGCTTCAAACCAGTATGGATCCAGGTTCAATACATCCATAGTAACCGGTGTCCGTGGATATAGACATGTTCCTGGTTCTTCCAAACGTAGTGGAGCTTGTTCTTTAACTTTTTGCTCCACGTTTTTTCTAGTAACAGGGTCCTGTCCAGGGTTTATACAGGAACATGATTTCAGAATTACAAAGATGGAAAGAAGTGTAGACATCTTCATACTCTCACTCTTTTAATGGTCGGTATCTTTGTATCATATAGTGTAGCCTAACGTTTGCGTTTCTCAAAGACAGTTGTGCATGCTCACCCCATCCATAACCTACGGAACTCTCGAGAAACGAACAGATGGTAAAGGAATACGGTGAACTAGTTGTTAATAAAAGGTACAAGCACACATTTGCCGCATTTATGGTCATATATAGCTTGTTATATACTATACTCTAGCAAAATCATGTAGAATGTATAATGGAGTATTATAAATTAACTACTAAATTATCCATAGGATTTAGATTACCAGTATTTACAAGCGTCGAATATTAACTTTTTATTTTAGAGGGATGGTCTCCAAACTTTACCATTTAGACTCTTTGACCATGATGAATAAATTGAAACTTGACTCCAATAGACTCACTGTTAAGCAAGGAGCCATGTGAGAAAATCGCCTAGCTTAAACAAAAAGAAAGGGGAAGATGGTGTAGGAGAATAGCAGCTGCTAGGAGGTCCGAAGATCCCTAAAACCTACAGGAAACTGTAGTGTCTACAAGGGTAGGAACTAATAACGCACATATAAACCAACACCTACACCTAGGGCAGATTAATTAGTAGTTTAGGTTAAGGATGGAAACACACAAACATACTACCTGAGGTATGAGGATGAAGAACTAGGCGGACATAACCCAAAGGTCTGGAGAAAGAAACCGTATGATGAAAGAGGAAGATCCTTACAAGATTTGTTAGATGATAGGAATCTAGGCAGGAATAATGTCTTTCCCATAGATCTTGATCAGCCTGAGAAGAATCTGGAAATTGACTCTGATATTGCAAAAAATGTATATGTGGAACTTGTTCAGAGTGGTAAGGAAATCGCTGGAAGTGAATATACTGTTACTGAATACAAGCTTAATGGTGATGGAACTACCAGATTTTCGAGGGTTATGCTTGATAAAGATAGGGTAAAGGGTATGGTTATTCCGAATGATGCAATTGCTAATGTCCGACTATACTCGTCGCCAATTAACAACAGTAAAGTACCCATTATGCTTGAATTTGTTGGTAATACTGGAGGAGACTCTAAATGGTTCCATAATCAGAACAAAGGTACAGGTACTCAATGGGGAGAAGATGCTGGGTCCAGTGAATTTTATCTCAAAGGCTCTAAAGATAATTCCATATCCACCCTCACAGAGAAGTTTACTAAGAAGTTAGACGGGCTAGTTTGTGAATACCATAATGGTGTAACCATTGATTTATCACATAGTATATCTACATCAGGGGGAAGCTACTGTTGTGATCAACATAAAGGTAAGGGTGGTATGGTAACTGTAGAGGCAATAGAAATTAAAAATGAATCCAGCTCAAGTCATACCACAGTGTATAAGCATTCCGTTAAAGCAGGACAGAGTGTAGCTGGTATTAAATTTTATCAAGATGATAACACCTCTAATAGAAGGAAAGTATCTGCTAGATCATTTAAATTTCCAATGGAGGGTCCAGTGGACATTTATACCTTTTATTCCAGCAATAACCCGGCGCTCATATATATACATGGTACCGGGGATAAATCTGTCAAGGGTTGGTTTGGGAGAGATGGTTTTGGTGATAACAGGCCGTGGAAAAAAACGTCTCACAGTCTCAGGAGAATTAAGAAGACTGACATAGATCAGAACGAACTCACCTGTACTAAGTGGACTGCGCTTAGAGATATACTGAAGGAACGTGATGTCACTAATTTATCAATCTGTAATCGGCCTACAGATCTACAACGTTCTGAAGAAAGTCCTTCTGGAGGAATAGGACAAGAACAAGCTGATGATGAAGATGAACAATCTGATCCTGAAGAATCACCTCAAGGACTAGGTGTTGATAGTCCTCCTGGACCTAAAGGGCCTAATCGTAATGAAGGAGATGCTGGAGGCGCTGCTCTTCGTGGTACTGATGGTGCTCAAGTTGGTACTTCTCCTGAACCTACTACTCCTGGTCCTGGATCTCCTGCTTCTATTCCTACTTCTCAACCAGCTGCTCCTCCCTCTGCTGCTAAAGCTGCTAAAGTTACTACTGGAGAATCTGTACCTACTGTACCTGATGGTGAAGCTGCTTCTTCCTCTGCTCCTGAAACTACTCCTTCCGACGGTGGTGGAGCTAATGCTCAACCTCTTGGTCTTGAGCGAACTACTATCCATCCAGCCAGAGGGACCAATTTGGACTTTACGTTATCCAGTTCTCAGCCAACCAATACCCAAATTATTCTGTGGTAAAACTCTTGGGGAAATGTCCATGTTTTGAGATGAGTCTGGTGACCAGGGAAGAGTAGATGAGACAATGGGGATGGAATCCATTCCCTGGTACTCACATCCTTGATTTGAGAGATGTAACTGACATATCCTTGATATCGTTAGTCATTGTACTATAATGTGAATAGATTTGTACATTAATCGCACATCCGGTTCTGTATATGCTGTCTGGTGGCACATAGACAAGGCAGTATGGAGGTCCTAAGATTCAATGATGATACATAGACACAGGTGAATGTTCTCCAAACTTCTCAGGAAGGGCAAATGACGGCTGGAAGTGGAGGAGGCAGTGGAGCAGCCGAGGAGAAGTCTACCATCCGAAGATTTGCCATGTTCATGGCTGGATTCTCGCTTCTACAGACTCTACGTGTTGCCATTACGGCGGGAAGGTTTGCAGTGGTTAGGTTTGGCATTCCTAGTGGACAGATTGGCATTTTCATCAACTCCATTCACCATTCCATGGAGACAGCTGGTGATGTTGGTCTCTTCCTAATGTCGTTGTACGTCCTGTTTAGTAAGCGTGACAAGACTGCTGACTACATTGTATCCGTCATTGCCATTTGGGGTCTCTTTGTGATGAACCTATTGTTGATAGTGGCATATTCAGTTGGAGGTGAACGTGGATGTCTTACCTTTTACTACTGGGTTCTTGTTATTGCTTCCCTAGGATTTGGTTTGGATGAATCTATATCCATTACCATTGGAGTTGCAGATGTTGCTTACTTTGGTCTTGGTATGCCCCTCTCTGGTATCATGGCTTGTCTATACCATGCTGTCTATCTCTACTTTGCCGAGAAGTTCCAGTGGCATGACACATACTTTTGGATAGTGATTGGACAAATTCTGATATCAGCATTGGTTTCCGGTATTGCAGCCATTGTATGGACCATTGCGTATAGAAACTTCGATCCAGGGGGTACACAAGCTTCAGGAGAAGCTACCACTAGTCCACCTAGTGGGCCTAGTCAAGGGCCAAAAGGGGGTTTATGGAAGAGAGCTAGAGGGGCTATATCTAATATGCTAATGTGTCTCTGCGGAATGAGTTGCATCTATGCCTTCTATCCAGCCATAGCACCGTATCAATTCGTGAGTCCAGAGGCTGGCCACTTGATAGATTTAGCCTTGTTGTTCACAAGTGCCATTCCTTCTCTCGTCATTGCAGCTGTGTGCTCATGGACTGATAAGGGTCCGGACAGACCATGGACTAAGGATGGTAAAGGTAATTTTGCATGGTGGCACGCAACATGGCTGTTTATGATTCCCTATGTAACGGCAATGACCTTGTGTATCTTTGCTATTCACTATCCCAATTGGAGAAGCTCCAGGGCAATTTATGGCAACATATGGACTACAGGTGTGATCACAGTTACCCTGAAATGCTGTGAAGAGACTCTAAAGGGTGTAGCCAACAGCGGTGTTGGAATGCAAAGTGCTGATAATAAGGGTGACGGACAACTGTCAGCTCTGAATGCTCTTACAGCTCAGTTTACCATGGACATTGTTGCATACATTGGCGGTGGTTATGTCAAGGCTATTACAAAATATGATAGAGACAACTGGCCAACTAAACACTATGGATTCTGGAGGTCACTAGGATTTTGGGTTGGCAGTGCTCTTTCTGGTGGATTAAAATGTGTCCGTGAATCCTTTACTACGGACATTAGAGCAAATCTGATAACTGGGAATGAGGTCTTGTTTATTGTTTATGCTGATGAGTAAATGTCAGAATGTTGTATTTAATGCAGCTTTAATATTTGTCTTTTATTTCAAGGGGAATAAAATTTCCATTAAAATCCAGTGGTTGATGTGAATAAGTTAATACACGAAATTTATACAAACATTTACATCTCCTAAAAACCCTAAAATGGGCAATCAAGTACTGGAGGTTAAAACAATTTCAAGAGGTGCGTACTTGTGCCAATATCAATGAGTGAAACGGAATATGACGAAATTAAAGTCATCGATTTAACACTGCCGGGCTACCAAGAAGATGAGGTATAAATATCAAGAGGATCTTTTCCTAATCCAGGCGATGATTTAGCAAGAGCGTTGGAGCCAATAGAGGACAACTCACAATTTCCAGAAGATCCGATTCAGACAGAATAATCGCTAAATTATTACGATTTTGGAATATGGAAGTCCCATATGGGTTGGAGAATCCGGAGAACAATGTGAATCATACCTATTGCCAATGCGTATGACGCAAAAGTAAGAATAAATATACCATGACAACAAACCTGGTTTTTGGTGGACACGCACTGAAAAGGCAGAATATCGCTCAAAATGCATCGTTCTGCTAGCTGGAGAAATATTTGAATAAGCCATCGGCCAACATGTAGATTTTTAAAGAAACAAAACCTCTCTATAGAGTGAACTTTTAAATAATTTAAGTAGCCATTATGTTTTATTCGGCAAGGTCAGCCTCCGAGACCTTAAATTGTACATCTATGTTGACGTTCCAAGCCACTTGCTCAGAAAATCACAATTTGAGGGACAAAATTTATCCTGAACTCCAAGGCGACACTCATCCGCTAAATTGCAACTGAAACATGGTGTAGAAAAGGCGTCTTCTGCAAACTTTGGATCGGAAGCTCCGGACCACTAAATATCAATTTTTCATGCATTAATACATAATAAATAATTTTTCATCAGAGTAGAGTGTGGATCACAAGGAAACTTACAATATAAATGCACTTTCCATTTTCAAGAATGCCGCTAAAAACTTTATTCTCTAGAACGAGCAAGTTGACAACTGCCAGTACGTTTTCTTCCAAAAGGTCTCCTTGAATTGTATTTGAGGATTTCAGATAATCTGTAATCTGCGTTAGTGTACGACCCATATTTTTGGAGAGATACATGGCAACTTGATCCTTCATACCCTAAAATTTTGATGAATGCACGAGTAGCAGATGCACGCAGAAATCTGCAAATATCAACAAACCTCCACAAGTACTTCATTAAATTCTCCATCATAGTAAAATGCCCCGCCGCTTATCTCGTCTGCGGGCTCTATATGCGATAAAACGTATAATCTGCGATTTTTGTATCGAATGCTACGAACTGGCTTTATTAAACGTAGTCCCTCAGAAAGGTTCTTTGTAATCCTCTGGACTTGACTTGTCTATAGAATGGGTGTATAAGAAAGGAGTGAAATAAACGTAGATTTGGTCTATAAATAAAATGAGAGGCATAGGCACTATAAATCACATGAAACACTTTGTGCCCGCATAGGTGCAGTTTTTAACATATCTCCATAGACTCCTAAATCTGTCTAACCCAAGGGTCTCCATAGACTTCCCAAGAGTATCATTATATTAAGCGTACAAGAGGGTCTCTATAATATCGTTTGTAGAGTTTCCGTCCAAATACAGCGAGAATTACAGTGCCAGTGAGAATAGCAGCAATAGGAAGACCAAGAGCTACTTTCCAAGAAGAGTCTTTCCAGAGACCAATACCAATACCAGCGAGAACAACTGCACCAGGTAACAGTAGATGGGTTATCAACTTGTTCATCAGCCTTAGTAATAGCAGGTGACATTCTCCTAGCTTACTATCTTATCAGAAGTGGTAGGCTTAGACCTCCTGAAGTAAATGAGGAAGGGAGCCATGACCTTTGAAACTACATTAACCTTGGATCCTTCAAGACCAAATTGCGATTCATATCAGTCTATAGTATGAGTAAGAGAATAGAACTGATGAGAGTAATTGTCCTTCCACAGGAACCATACCCATCATCCAATAGTACTTCCTCCATCTAGCCGTACCTCCTCATCCATACATTCATCCTCCCTTGTAACTAGCTCACAGTCAGAGAGACTATCCACAGAATAGGATGAGTTACATCTCCTTATAGAAACGACTAGCGTCACAATTCACTTATACATCAGTACGTACCCATTAAACTTACCGATAACCCTGTGATCCTCTTGATATCAGCCGACCAAATCGACTTGTTTCCAGCAGTTTCTACGAGGCAATAAACTGAATATTCTGCCGGTTGAAGCTTTTGCAATTGGTTTATCGTCTCTTGATCCCTCAGAAAGGCATATTCTGTATAGTTTATATTTGCATGCATGGAATGGAGAATAAATATAATGTGGATGAGAGAAGGGAAATCTAGCGGAGGAGAAGGGAGGTAGTCACTACTCCATTGTAATTTCTAGAGCAAAAAGCGAGTCAAAATGGTTTGACTAACTTAAAGGACAAGTGCCGATCTTGGCTGCAAAATGGAATCTTAGAGATTGCATTTCACGATGCTACAGAGGAATTACATTCAATAGTAAACATTCGAAGAGTCCAGAGACTAGTCACTTCCCTTCATCCATTTAGTACATCTCCCACTAATGTTCTAGGTACTTCTCCCCTGTATAGCATTCTAGGTACCCCTGTCCTATTTAGGCTATTTCCGGTCTGTACTCATCCATTCTCTCTCTACAGCCTTTTCCTAGAAACTTCATTCGCGTATAACCAATTATATAACCTCCATCCATCGCGTAACTTGCATATAAATCCAAAAACTTACGGGTTCCCGAGGATTCTTGGAGTATCCCGAAATACTTTGATGCGCTGAGCTTTTTAAGGAAAACTGGAAAGTCTGAGATGTTGTAAGGGGCAGAGGTCTGCGGTAAATTCCGAAAAGTTTGCAAATTCTCGAAAAAAAGCTCCTCGGTAAAGCGCTTGTCGTTTTCCAGGGCCAATTCGTAGGCCACCTGGATTTCGTCCTTGTTCATTTGGTTTTTATAATTAAAATGCGATTTTTAGTGTACATTTGTGCCTATTTGATTAATTTTACTGGCCACAGCAGCCAACAGGGAAACAAAGTGTCTAGGAGTGCTAATGGAGCAAGGGTACCTAGAATGCTATACAGGGGAGAAGTACCTAGAACATTAGTGGAAAGTGGAAGGCATAAGATAGGCACAGGTAGCTAGGGAAGGACATGCTGACGATAAACTCTTCTTCATTGACAAATACCAGGTTGGAATTGTAGCAATGAGTAGAGCATTTGCCTAGTATCATCAAAACTCCACATTAGTCTACAGATCAAAATTATGCATTCCGGTATGGTTAAATAGTTAAAACTTGGAAACGACATTTCCGTTGTCCATTCTTGGTAAAATTGCCACGACAAAGTTGTCAAACATTTTGTTCTCGATAAACTTGAAACCACCGAGACTCTTCATTACATGCGATTGTGCCACTTGTTGGCGGAGCCTTGAGGCTGGGTTTAGTTCGGCTGTACCATCTGAGATTTTGTCTCCAGTGAGTAGTTGGATAAAGGTGCCATCGTCTGCGTCCTTCTTCACCTTGCTGGTTTTCCTTCTTCTGGATTTTGGTTCCAAGGTGGGATCTGAAGTATATGTATGAATGGTAGAAATGTTTGTAGATGAAATGAGTATTGGAAGGATGGCAGTTTATGCTGAATAGGTCTCCACTGGCTTAGAAGCAGGTAGACCAATAGACATTCTCAAATTTCATGATGCATGCAGATTCTTATTTCATGGAATGAGTGAAGCAAGATAGTAGTACTCCATTATACCAACTACTCAGTACTCAAGCTAGTATCTAGAGTATCCATCCATAGAGTCTCATATTTGTCTAACCCAAGGGTCTCCTTTATAGCGGTTATAAAGTTTCCATCCTCCAAAAAATGTTGCGCCAGCTCCAGTAAGGGTACCAGAAGATGCTCCAAAGATAGTCCATAGTGCAGAGCTACCAGTAAGAAGTCCAACAACTTTATCATGTTTAGGAGCAGCTTGAGGAGTTTGAGTATCTTGAGCTCCATTAGTATCTATACCACCTTGAGTACTAGCATTATCTTGGTTAGATATAACAGAAGGTTCTTGTTTAGGAAGACATTCAGGAGTTTTAGGAGGAGATCCTTCAGCATCAGGAGCAGAAGTATTAGGATCAGTAGCAGGTCTAGCAGCATCAGACTCCCGTCCTCTTCCAGCTTCATTATCAGAGGGTCCTCCCAACCCAGCAAGAGGAGTAATACGTTTTCCATATGTTCCAGGAGGTCCAGTAGAAATATGAGTAGAGGTAGCATGAGTTCCAGAAATTTCAGGAGGAAGATCTCCACCAGATCCAGGATCAACTACTTTTGAGTTCAGTGGGAATCCATATAGGCCTGCATCTGTTCCATTTAGTCTTGGTATATGGATTTTAACGTTGTTAACGCCTCCAGTCGTCATATAACCATTAGTCAACCCACTACCATAAGTTGTATTGAATCCGTTATTACCCTTACCACATTTACCGGGAGGACCAGCTTCTCCTACAGCACTAGAGTCCCCTCTTTCACCATTTTGACCAGGAAGCTCTGAGCCTCGTCCTATGGTCTTTTTTAATACTTCTGGATCTATTTTACAACTTGCACCGTATAATTTGGCAACAGTATCTAGCCATCCACGAACACTATTATAATGACTAGGGTTGTGCGGATCTTTTCCATTGAGATATTCTACTATTTCCCAGTCGATCGAAACATGTTCCAAAGATCCTCTCATATACCACTCTTTCTTTTCCCCATCCTTATATTCAACATAAATCATGAAAGTCTGTCCATATTGTCCCGGACTACATTGACGAGAAAATACTATAACCTTACCTACATTCTTAAATGGCAGTCCACTGAATCCTTTTAAAATTAAATCTCCAGTAAACCCGGAGATGTTAAACTTCCTGGACCCTAAGGAGGCTTTCATGTAGTGTTTATATGCGCCAAATCCAGGAATGTTTATCTTATTATCCGGTTCAACTGATATCTTTTTGATATGTCCATCATTTCCCCTACCATGACAATATTCTTCAGTCTTCTTATTTGGTTGCTTTCTAACATCTATTTGAAGAACATCGTTGAGATTACAGTTTATCTCATTTAGCTTTATGGTAAAATCATCAGTAAGTTCCCCTCGAAGATTATAAAAACTTAACACATCTGGTTGAAGAATCTGTTTCCAGCTAGTATAAGGTGAACTTTTACCAATGTTTTCATACCACTCAGACTTTCCATCAGAGGATTTCTTAAACTCAACAAGCAACGGGATGTTATTATGCTTAAGTGAATCGCCATTCCATGTATATATTTTTAGCAGAGAGATAGTGTCATTAGTGGTAATGTTAGTAGGATTATTATCATAAGTAACTCTAGATACTTTCATACCTTTAGGCATGTTATAGGACTCTACTTCGTAAATACCATTAGTTCCAGACGGAAGCTTTGGTTTGTAGTATGGTTGTACAGTTTTCGTTTTTAGACAGGTCGATTTTCCATTAGCATGGTCCTTTGTAGGTTCTTTTATGTCAATGGGTATAGCATGATTAATATTACAGTTCTGATGATCAAGTGCCTGTTGTTCATCCAGACCATTTATAGGACCGTTCATCCAAAACCTATCGCCTTTACTAAAGTACTTTGTCTCTATATCACCGCTAGTACCCTTGGCAGTTATTCCAAGTAGGATTGGTTTATCTTTAGATCCTTCCCAAAAGTAAGCAGAGGTACTTTCTACATCTTCTATGAAATTTAATCCCGTAAAGCCTCCTCTTATCTTATAGTCATCTTTAAGTGTCCTATTTAGAGTAATAGGTCCATTTGTAGGTGTATAAACATGCCTGAAAAACCCTTTCGGTAGACCGGAATCACTCTTTATAACGGTAAAGGTTGTATCATTAGAGCCATAGGTCATTGCACTCCCATCTTCTTTTGGCTTTTTTGAAAGGTCTAATGTTAGTACCTTCCCGTTCCTTCTCATTCTCCATGTTCATATAGAGTATGCTCTTTCAAAACTCTGAGATCCATGAGTAGTCTCAATGCGACCAAAGGGAGCAGACCAGTACCTTAGTTACTCCCTATCTACTCCTCACTCAATATTCATCCTCCCTCACAAGTAGCTCACCGTCAGAGACTATCCACAGAACAAGATGAACAACTATCAAAATAGTCTTCAGTAGTATAGTACGGATAGTCGACTGGAGTAAAGATGTCATACTGTATAGGCTCCTACTCTAAATCTCATACATAATCCCTTTGGTCTCTATAGAGCTCCTGTTAGTCGCTTGGGCTCACTCCGTTCGTATACTCCACATTCTTCGGGACTGGCCATCCATCCTCTACACATCCCTTCTTGGCATCAACTCACCTTCTTGTTTCGCTTCTACATCTTCATCTTGGAAGCTTTCAGGTTCTTCTACTCCTTTTCCATCCAAATTTGCAATTTGGTCGGACAAAATGTTAAAAACTCTTCGTTTACCGCTTCTCTTACCGCCATTTATAAAATCGCACTGTTCACTGATTAGCAGCGACGTAGATTTCACCATTTTAGGCGCAGGTAGTCGATCAAAGGAGTTTCTGTGGCCCAGAGATTCCGACTGAGTGCAACTGTCCGTGGCGCTGGGACCTCAGCTGGTGGCTACAGGGAACCCCCTGATTTTTGGTCCACAGCCACTCTTATGGTTTATATTGTGACTATAGTTATGATGTGGACCTTTAGATGATATTAGGATGGAAGACTCCGGAGGATGGGTAAATATGGACCGAAAAGAGCCTATGGACATGAGGGGTACCTAGAAGGGTGTGTAGAGAGGAAATTTCCCTGTCCTTGTGGACTATCTCTGGCAGTGGCTATTAACATGACCAGTAACTACAATTGGCGATTATAAGTAGACAGGTATAAGTCATAGGAGGTCTATAAAGGGGCAAGGAACAGCGGAACGATGACGGAGGACAAATAACACTGTGTAGCCTAAATTTCACATACAAAGGGCATATTCTCATCACAAGTCTCTATTTTGATAACAAGGTAATGGTATAACCGCATAAAATCTGAGAATCCCAAAGGATAGGGGAGTGGACCACGACTGGAATCATAGGACGGGAATTACGGAAAATCGTCTAAAAGCTGAAATCTATGGTCTAGTAATGCATCTAAAATGCGAATCATGATGAGTTCTAGCGGATAAGGTATCTCACTGCTGGCTGGGATCTCATACTACAGAATAGCCTGGTGCATTACAAACGGTCCATCCTGCGCCCTTTTACCCATACCGCTCATCTTCACACTGGTTGAGAGGTAATGAGTATGATGAAGATTCTGGTAGCACTATGAGTGACAATAATGCCCCTAAAGAGTTTACTACTCCATCTCTCAGACTTCTCACGGATACTCTGAATACACAGTGCAGAAAATTCTGCCAATAGATAGTACTGGAACTCCCATTGATACTTACCTACATTTAGGGTAAATTAGGGAACTGCTGGAAGAATTTATTCATCCCGGCATATTCAAGGAAGAGATATTTTCTTGGCTAATAGCCCCTGAAGAATCTTAAAAACTAAAGTATATGGTGTATTCGTGAAAACTTAGTATCCTTCCTCTTCAAGACCTCTGATTAATGCCCCTTAATTTACCCATTCTCTTCTCTCCCTCCTCTCTACCCATGGATTTCTCTGGACTGAGTGGCTCCAAGAATTACCTATTGGAACCATCTGATGGCCTTATTTTTTAACATTCATAGTAGAGAGTAAGGGCAACTCAGGCATGAAGGAAGAATGAGTAATGCATGTGTAGGAAGAGATTCATACACACCCCAGATAAGTTAACATCTTCCTTTACAGCGGACTCCACATCCTATGGAGGTAGCATGAGGTTTTTAAGTTTGGTATTGGTTATGTATTTCCTGAAATTGGGCAGAGTCTGTTGGTGTGCCGGGAAACCTAATGTTCTCTCAATCAATCTTAGCGAGGGATCTAATGTTAACTCAATCGATATTGCCAAGGATCCAGGTCCTAATGTAGCTGAGGTTAATAATGAGAAAGATAATGGTGTAGATGGTAAAAAGTTTAATGTTAAGGATAGTGTCAAGATAACTTTAGTATTAGATAATGGAATCCAGATATGGAACGGAGGTGACAAAAATTGTACAGTAATTACGGTCCTATCAAAACGGGGATATAGCACTCTTCTTGCCATACGATATGTAAGTGCAAATAAGAATGGAGAGAAAAAGGAGGAGAGTGAAGCTTATAAAGAAGACGGTAACCAGTGGAGCAAAATGACCGAAGAAGATTTTGAAGCCGCTTATGAAAGTATGAAGGATCCTCCCGATGCCGGAAAAAAAGGATCGCAAGCAGACAAATCTTCTGGTGCAGGTTCCCTCGATCTTTCAAATCCAAATGCATTAATCTGTAAATCCGTAGATGCAAACATTGATGGAGTTCCTTCCAGAGTACTAATTATCGGACAAGATAAAACTGTCAATATCATAATGAATGGTGAGAAGTATGTATGGATGGGCACATCTGGTACTACATGCTCATACTGTATAGTGTTTTTGGAAAGTGGAGTTCCAAAAATGATACTCATACAATCTGAAACGGGAAATGGAACAGTTCAGACATTTTTTAAATATAAAGTGACAGGTGGTTGTTTTGGAAAGAAGAAAGAGAGTTGGCAGCAAACAACTGATTATATCAAGGATATCAACAACTTGAAAAAAACGAATGACACGTCCACTAGACTAATTCTGGATTTATCAGCCATTCCAAATGATGGAGATCACTACAAGACTATAGAGAGCAAGCGTGGTGATGTTACAGTGAATTATTATGCTACAAACTCTGGTCATGTTATAGAAAAGGTTGTGGATGGATCAGCTGACCTATGGAATGCTGATCAGGATACCATTTGCTTTCTCTGCGAACTACATTCCAAGGATAATTCGAAACTTCTAAGACTACACATAAAGAGTGGGAATTACCAGTTTACTTTCCAAAGCTTTGAACACTCTGATAGGAACTGGGATATTGTAACAAACGCAGATTTTAATGCTAAACTCAAAATATTGTGATAGTACGCCGTTATAAGAATTTTACCTTGTAGATGAATGTTATAGCCATAAATGTAGTTGTATTTCCGTACTCATACCGTGGATGTTTTAACTCTTGTTTTTCATGCATACTACATGTACTCTTTGGGCACATCTAGGCTCTATCAAAGGGGTAGAATTGGTTCTTCACAAACATCTCCAGTTGTTACTCTTCTTTCTCCATGACATTACATCTACCCCCTACACTCTTAGCCTATACATGGTCTCTTTAGAGTCCCTACAGTAGGCCTTTTGGCGAGGCAGTGAATGGGTGGAGAGATGAAATCTGGGCCAGCCAAAGCTACTCTAGAGAAAAGCTCGGGAATTTTAGAGGCTGAAACATTCGCACATTACAGTAAAATCGATATCTTTAGCCATTCCACACTATAGAGGAGCAAAGACATACATTACAGTCCATAGTTACTCACCCAGTGCTGGATGACTAGAAAAAAGTTCTGGGCATTTTGTACCAATACACAACCTCTTCTTCATACCCTGCGGCGCAAATAAAATGGTACGGAGTACAGCAATAGCATGAAAGTGATATTGAATAAAGAATGGAAGAATTTGTACTATCTTTTGAATCTTCTTCCTAATACCCCAGATGTCTAGGAATAAACAAGAACTCCGTTTCCTCTTCATTCTCGGTACCAAGTCTCTACAAGATGGCAGGAATATGAGTATCCTAGTGATATTCTACGCTCTGTTCCTGTCTATAGTTTGTAGCTCAACGGATTCTCGAGGTGGTGGAAGTAATGGATATACTGAACCTTTAGTATCCAAAATTGACGGTTCTAAGTACAATGTATCGGCATCCAATAGTAACGGTGTTCCAATCCTTAAACTAGAGGCAAAGGAAGGTATGGTAGTTACTGAACTCAAGTATGGAGGTGAGACTATATGGGATGGAGATGGAGAAGTAGAGATTTTATCAACTTTGATCTACTTTAGTGATGATAGACCAGAAGTAGTGACACTAAAGTGTAGGGAAAATGGCAGGGATCGCACCCTAATCCTCCATAAGGATGGAAAGAAGTGGAAAGAGAGTAAGGAGGAACATGAAAGAAAGCTCAAGGAACTACAGGTTACTAAAAAACATGTAGAGGTTAAAGCTCAAGAAGCCAAGACAGCTGCTAAAGAAATTACTGTGGTTGCTACGACAGAGGCTGTTTTCACTTCCACAAATAGTGCTGGTAACGCTTTCAGAAAGAAAACCGTTTCAGGGGATATACAAGTTGGAAATGATTTAGTAGGAGATACTTCAAGAGGTGCCAGGGTTGAAGATGAAGAGTCTACTGAACATTCACCTTCGCTAGGAGATAATGATGATAGCGGAACAGAAGAACCAGAGACTACCGAAGAGAATGAGGTAAAGGATAATGAACCAGAAGAACCTAAAGAGGAAGCCTCTATAGAAGCTCTTCTGGACCTGCCAGAGCATATTCCAGAACATCCTCAAGAGTTTGAAGATGAGGATGAGGACCCAGAACCTAATGACGATGGTTTCTGGGATACTCCTGACGACTACTCTGAAAGGCAAGATGATACCCAAGACGAACCAGATGGACTTGTAATTGATGATGAGGATCCATCTGAAGACCATGAAGATGAAGCGGAGGAAGCTTATGAGGATGATAGTCTTAAAAGTGCTCCTGAGACTCCTGAAAAGCTTAATGAAGGATTAGAACAAGGACATCCTAAAGAACCCGAAGACAACGATCTAGGGGAGGAAGATGAAGATGAAGCGGAGGAATCAGAAAACTCTTCTAGTAGTCCAGTTAGCATGGATATTGCCGACTTAGACTCTCAAAACTACAAGCATGTTGACTATATCTACGATGATAACCACATTAGACTGTTCCTACCAAATGAGGGTATGATCATTGCCAAACTAATCGATGGAGAGAATTCTATATGGGAGGCAAAATCCGATGAAAAGTTTGAGTTTGCCAAGGTATACCTAAATAAGGACGGTAAAGCAGAAGTCATGCTCATTACAAAGAATACTCCATCTGGTGTGGAGCGTAAATATTACACAAAAACTTGGACTGAATGGAGGGAATCTAAAGACATTGGTGACAGGGTACCCAAGTTGAAAGTATTTGCACAACAGAAATCTGACTATACCATTGATCTCTCTGCTACTAAGGGTACTAAAGAATGTACCATTTTTGAAGCAGAATTGCTGGGTATTACTACAAAACATTTCTTTCCAAAACCTGGATATATCGCAAAGGAAGTAATGTCCAATGGTGTTACGGTATGGAATAGTGCAAATGGCAACGAAAGGTGCATTGGATGCGAGTTGTATCTTAGGGGACGTGGACATTTACTCCTTGCAATTGCCATTAAGGGAAGAACGAAGGAGTACAAGTTTTTTGAAAAGGAAGGATCTAGGTGGGTTCCAGTTAAGAATGAAGAGTTTTCTGAAAAGTTTGAACGTGAAGATAATGCAAGAATCTTATTCATGGATTTTTATGAGACCAATGAACCGGAAGGGCAGGATATGAATGTCCCAGAGCCACAGGGAGGAGAAGCTGAAGAAGAGGAAGATGAACCTCCATCTCAAGAGGTAAATATGACTAGAAATTATTCAAGGTCAACTGGAGGCTCTTCTGACCGTGTTGATGCCTCCCCTCCTGAAGTGGATAAACTTCCAAATTCACCAAGAGAAGCAGAGCGCAAAATTACAAAGGATAGGGAAGTCAAGGATATACCTGTTGAAGTACAAAACTATACAAGCAGGAGGAAAACTAGCACTCCCACCATTCACAAGGAAACAGAAGAGACTATTAGAGCTCAGAAAGTTCCTGCCAATAATGTAAACAATAATGCACAAATGCAGAAGAATATAAATTGTAGAGAAACTTCCAATTATAATGAAGATAAAAATATTCAGCCCAAACAAGTTGCATTCAGCAACTCTAAAAATTTTGATGATATGGACGGAAACAATTGTATTGGTAGTTATGAAAAGTGGCCACAAGAGTCTATAGAAGGTGAAACTGAGGGTAAAATGAAGATTAACACACTTAAAGGGTCTCCTCCAGTTACTGAGTCAGCTGAACAGTCTCTACTTACAACATGGTCTAATGGAGACCCTACTCTTCTTAACCTGGCTCTACGGAACGCTGCTTCTACCGAGTGGTATCTTGAGAAAATAAATGAGAATTGGAATAATATTACAGAGGGAGTGTTTAAGGAAAGGCTTGATGCATTTAAGAAAGATTATGAAAATGCAATACCCATTACTCTAGATCTTGCCAATCCTAATAAATCCCAGATAAGTGTACAGACAGGAAACTATAGTGGAGTAGAATATAAGGGGTATTTTCCAAAGAGAGGTCATTATTTCTCTTCTTTCTCTAACAATGGAATTCCTATTTGGAAAATCACTATAGATGAAAAGTGTTTTCTTGCACAGTCGTTTACAAAGTGGAGTTTTACTCTCTTTACTCTTGTAAGTGATTTTGGACACAAATATTTTGAGAAGGTTGGCACAGAATGGAATGGTATCACACAAGAAGACTTTTTCAAGAAGCTTTACGGAATGGGAAAGTCTGAAGAACCAGCTGTTCAACCTACTTCTCTATCTGATCTCAAATCAAAGGTTGACTCTACTCTCTTTTATGTAGAGAGCGGAGAAGAGAATTATGTTACAGTCCTTAAACTTAAAGCTAAGGAGGACAAAAATCCTACGAAACTTGTTTATGGAGGTGAGACTATATGGGATGGAGAGGGTAAGGTAGAGGTTTTATCAACCCTAATCTACCTTGATGGAGATCAGCCAGAACTTCTAACATTACATCACTGGGAAAAGGGCAGGGAAGGAATTCTCTTTCTCCACAATACCGGTAACAAGTGGCAGGTGGTCCAAAAGGAGGACTATGAAAAGTTGCTAGAGGATCTAAAGAATAAGGGTAAACTTGGCGACCTTGTTACCCTTAATCTTGTCAATCCGGATGAATCAAATATAGATACAGATGAATACACTGAATCTGGACTATCCTTCAAGGCATATACTCCAAAGAATGCCTTTCATATATCCTCTGTTATGGATGGTCAAGTTTATGTTTGGAAGGCTAAAGCTGGTGAGAGATGTACCCTTGTAGAATCTTACATAGAGGGAGATTCTACTCTCATATCCATAGTTATTAATGGTAGTGACTATGGACTATATTTAAAGTATTTTGAGAAGGTAAATGGTGAATGGAAGAATCTTACACAAGGAGATTTTTTCAAGAAACTCAATGGAATGAAAAGGTTTGGATTAGTATATGAAAGACGTATTCTCTTATCTTCCAAGGTTGATACAAAGTCGTTTGATGTGAAAGTATCCAATTACAATGGAGTTCCTGTTTTACAATGTAACGCGAAGTCTGGTCTATTTGTATACAATCTCAAGTGTGGCAACGATATAATCTGGAAGGGATTTGACGGAGCCGTTTGTATATCAGCCCTAATCTATTTTAAAGGAAACAAACCTTATATTGTCACATTGCAATCTAGGAAAAATGGAGAAGATCGTATCCTATTCCTCCATTACAATGGCTGTAAGTGGGAACATAACAAGAGAGAACATGAAAGGAAACTTAACACATTGAAAGAAACATATAGAAATATTAGACTCAAGGAAGGGATTCTTCGGAAATCCACCATTATTCCTTCAGCTGGACAATATAATTTTGATAGTAGGGTACAAAATTCTCAAAGATCTGACAAATCCACCAATACTGATAATCTCGAAGATCAACTGGAATGGACTGATCTCGTAGGTGCACTCAGAGGAGGCAACCAATATATAGCCTACGATACTGACATAATGTCTATGAGTAGAGAAAGAGAGCTCTTTGGGAAGATGGATTACACAGACTCCAGAGATTTATTTAACACTCAATGGTATTTGGAATATGGGCCCATGGAACAAATTTATGTGGAACCTAGGGATAATTTTGCGCGTTATCCCCCAAATTTTATGGTCCCTGATAAGGATTCATGTACTAGATGTGCCATGGAAAGAATGATAACACCTATCTTCTTTCCAACATTTAACAGCGGAAGCATCATCAACGTCTCAAAGTATAATCCAACCTTCTACAACATTTACGACTACTACTTTGACGATATAATCACGAGGCTGATTGTTCCTTGGTATTGGACAGAGATAACAAGCCTGAGTCATGGTGGGAAAGCTATATGGATGGCGCATGAAGGAGAGAGTTTGGTGTATGCCACGATCCATCTGAGGGAGACTGTACCAGTCCTGGTCTACATTTTAAAAGATTGCACCTCTGCGAATAAAACCGAGACGTTATTGAGAACCAATAATGGATGGAGACTCATAGGAAACTACCCTGGTGCCTTCAAGAGCATCCCTAGACCAAATGTGGTTAAATTTCATTGTACTATAGACCTAACTTGCTCCGACCATGGAAGAGTCAAGGTCTTTGACACGGTCCTTGGTGGACTTAAAACCCGATTCTTTATTCCGAGACTAGGATTTCGTGCCCATAAAATCGCTCACAATGGTGCCGTCATATGGAGGTCTCCAGAGTATGAGTATTCAGGAAAAGAGTCCCAATGGAGAGCCATTATCGTGAGAGCCTACCTGAGGGGTAACTCCTGCTTCCTTGTAAAGGCTACCTTAAAGACCACATATGGCTCATTAAGCTCCGTCAACTACATTTGCTTGAATGGTCGATGGATTGAAGTAGATGAGCGTCAATCTGAAAGAGTGAAATGGGCGCTAAAAGCTTGTGGAGATTCACAGGAATGGCTCACTAGACATTGTTAAACGCACACATTTGGTGTCTTTAAATGCAGTTTTATCTCCAAACTCACATTATGGAGACTCTAAATTTTGCTATACATCTACATGGTAAGTTAATGGCGAATGAAATGTCTTGACTCTGAATTTTATGTTCACTACATTGGATGGGTCTTTCGTACCCAAAAGATGATACACATTGTGCAAATCCCGCAGGAATCTTATGGTCAGTCCAGCCTCGTCTAAATCTTATTGCATGCATGTAAAATACCCCGTGAAGACAGACGATTTCCAGAACTCGCTGCTTGTGGATTTTAAAGTATTCTGTAAAGATTCGTCACTTGTTTTATCAGAGTGAATAGGTGGTATAGACGTGGAAATTATGCTAAGTTGTAACAACAGCGGAGGCTGGGAAGCTTAGAATGTTAGTGTAAACGTTAGTGAGGTCCACCAACTTCCAAAACCCTGGAGCATTCTTCGAGTCACAACGCAGGATCCATAGTTGCAGGAGTCTTTTTTGGACTTTTGTTTGCATTGAGACTACTCATGGATCTCAGAGTTTTGAATGATCATACTCTCTGAACATGGAGGATGAGTGTTGGATGAGAGTGAAGATAATTCATCCAGGGAACTCATGACGATTTGATTTCCTTAGGCCTTAACCCAAAATGACTGTCCCCTCATCCGGTGTTACCATAGATATAAGTCACAAGCCTGATGGACCAGGACCTGATACATATGGAGGTCCTAACCAAGTTAAGCTGACTAAGGAAGAAAATCCTCCTAACTCTGGCTTCGTGAAGCTCACACATGTGGCATCCTCTGGGGGACTTTTTAATGTTGAAAAGGTTCAGTATGGAAATTATGGTAGGGACATTACCGAAATAAAACCGACAAATAATGAACCTATTAAGAGCTACTCTGTCTGGTATCATTCCGGAGACACTGATCACAATCAACCTCTTCTCATAGAGATTTACAATAAAGGTGATACGTATGATTATCGTGAAACTAAGGATACTGGCTGGACTTCATTTGGTGGAGACCCTCAATCTACTCGACGGCTAGAGTATGAGAAGCTTGAACAGAAACTTGATGACCTCAATTGCCAACATTACAAATTTGTTACCATTGATCTCACAGAGTCTCATTCTAAGACTCATGCATCCAATGGAGAAGGATACTGTTGCGGTAAAGATCATACTGGTGATAAAAAGGTAGCTGTTAAGGGAGGGAAGGTTGATAAAGGTGCTTCTAGTTCAGAAGATATTGAATACTATAAGCATGAGGTTACTTATGGAACGTCAATTTCTGGTATCTACTACAAGGATGATTCTGGTGAAAGAAAGAGAATAAAAATTCCTGGTATTGACAACTCTGGAAAAGATTCATTAAAGCTCTATACATTCTACAACGGAGATATTCCCAGGCTAATCTATGTAGATTCCACTGGAAATGATTTAGTAACCGGATGGTATGAGCCAAGTCCTACTGGTGGTGACAATCAACAATGGGAAAAACTCCAGAGTATACCTGAAATTACGATGCCAGATGATATCAAAGCTGGTAAGGGCAGCAACTATAATCAACACATAGAGATACTGAAGTGTATAATCTCTGGAACCGGTGGAAAATGTACTGATACTCCTCCACCCTCATCTCAACTAAGTGTCGGTGGTTCTGGTGCTGTTGATGGTACTTCTGGCTCTATTGCTGGACCTATGGGAGCTGCCGGTGAATTAGGTGCTCAGAAAGAAGCCAATGAAAAGCAGCAAGAATCTCTAAAATCTTCTGAAGAGTCTGATACTAATACTGTATATACTGTTTCTCCTGGTAAATCTAGTAAAGGAGCTCCAAATAAAGACCCAAAAGTTACTATTGTTGGTCCTACTAATGCCATTCCTGTTACTATCCATAGCATACTATTAATGGCTGGAAGACCAGTGAGCTAAAGGAGTAGATACAAACCCTTTGCTACTTCATCACAGCACACCTTCTACTTTTAAAACAAAGTCATTAATGGAGCTTGTCCGATGGGAATGGAAGGTTACAGACCCGCAGTGTGGGTCGGAGGAACGAGTGCCTAGATCACTCTTTCTGACTTTTATCCCCCTAACTCACAAGTTTCACTGCATAAAAGCATTTAGTGAGCCAAAGTTACCACTAGATAGCCAACACAGTTATCGAGAATCATCATTATTGGCATGAAGAAGAACATTCCGGCACCTACTGTGGACATAAATGATGACAAAAGTGACAGTGTAAAAAGGTATAACACATAGCGAAATTTACTCTTGTACTAGGCCATTTTTAATATAGAGAATGCATTAGGGAAAGTTTTAAATGCCCATCTGGAGTCTTCCTGTTACACCCCAGATCTTCTTGGCACCGTCTCCCATTCATCGGCCATTATCACCACCTTTGCACAGGAGAATGAGGCTTCTTGTAACTCTATGCACGATCTGCGTAGTTTTACTATCCAGCTGTGTAGGTGGTAAAGCTTCAAACCCTCAGGGTCAAGCAGCTGCTAATCGCACATCAGGCACACAGGCTTCTCCTCGGGGCCAACTAAAGACAAATGGACAGACTAGACCGACTGTTTGTCAGCAGAATCTCTCTACGTCTGCTCGACCACCTCAAGTTCAAGCTGCTAAACTGAGAGATGCTTCAGCCGCCGAGGGACAACTTCAAGGTCCAGCACAGACCGAATCCAAGAAGTTACCGCAGGCGAATACACAACCAGCTGTTCAACATACTCCTAAACCAGTTCAGCCCACGTCACAAGGAGTTGTACGGCAGCAATCTCCACAAGAACCAGCTGCTAAAGTTGTCCAAGAGGTACCAAAATCTGCAGCTATTCCACAGAATCAAAAACCCGTTGAACAAGCCAAGGCAAAGCCAGCAACTTCAGCTGCTCAATCTTCCAAAGAAGTCCAAGCTAAACAAACTACTACTCAGAGTCCAATAAATACAAATGGGCAAATTAAACCAACTTCTCAACCTAATGCACAGGCTCCTCAGAAGTTACCACAGGCAAGTGGACAACAAACTTCTCGACCTGCTCAAAAACCTGTTGAACAACCAAATCAGACGGCTACATCAACTCCACAGGTCCCTCAGGTTCCCTCTACTAAGGCTACCGTTGGAGGTACTATTTCTCTGACTAATGCATCTGGAGGATCAAATCCAGTAGCTCCTAAACCTGCTTCATCAGGTCCTTCTCTTGGATCTCAGTCTTCTGCTATAGGTTTAACGAGTACTACAAAGGATACTAAATCCTCCCTTGGTCAGGGAGCTCCAACTACTCCACCTGCAACTGGACTCCAGGGTTCTCAATTATCTTCACAATTGGGTAACAACGGAACAAAACTTTTGTCAGCTCAGGGAACTTTACCTACTTCTAACGTTCAAAAGTCTGCAGTTGTACAAACACCTTTGCCAAGTCAACCAGGACTACTCTCTCATCAGAATACTGGGAACAATGGACTCCCGGGTGGACAATTAAATCTTCAGACACTCCCTAAACCGGTAGGAACTCCATCATTAGGTTCTACAGGAAGTCTGGATAGGACTAAGTTGGGTCCTAACTCTGACACTAAGGTTTTAACTCAACAAGGTAGTCGGCAAGCAACAGGAGCTCCTGCTCTTCCTAAAGCTGCGCAACCTAATACTCCTGGAGGACCTCAAGCTCCAGTTCAGACAGAAGCAAAGAATCATCCTGTAACTCAGCAGCCACCTGGTAACCCTGTTCAGGAAGCACCAAAACAGGCGGCAGTCACAACTACTCCTGGCATACCGGGTCCACCAAGTCCACATACAAACAAAGTAGAGGCACCTACCAGGAATGGCCAACTCACTCCTGTTGCTACGAATACACCTGGCACAGTCCAAGATAATTCTGCTGGATCTAATAACTCTGACCTTGATTTGGCTAAAGCAGATCCAAAAAAGGTAATTGTGGACAAGTTAGCGGATCAAGACATAACACACTATATGTACCATCCTAATGGAGCCACAAAGATTCTCTCTGTAAGCTTTGGTTCAGCTAATCTTTGGACTGCACGTCACGGTGAGAAGTTATTGCGTGCCTATGCATATCAGAAACAGGGCTGTTCCTTCCTCGCTCATCTATACATTCAAAGTTCCGGTAGATTGATCCACATGTTCTTTGAAAAGGGCAATAACGGTTCTACTGAACTGAAGATAGAAGATTTTAGAACAAAGTATGAGGGAATGTTATCGTCAAAACCAGCTGCACCAGTGAACAAAAACAGTAAAAAGAAGAATTCAGGTAAACAGGATAAGGGATCTTCAGGAGTTATTGATATAGAAAATCCTGATAACTCGCTCTGTAAAACATTCAAATGCGTTATGGATGATGTTGAGACACTTTTATGCGTTCCGTTTTGGGGATTAAAGGAGGTAAAGTGCGGTTCTACCAGTGTATGGAAGGCAGACGAAGATAAAGAATGCACTCTTCTAAAGATACACTATGATAAGGATAAAAAACCTGTTATGATTCATGCAACTGCGGAATCTTGTTCTGAAGTTGTTGCTTATTCACGAATATATAAAAACAGATTTGGGAAAAAGAAATGGAAGAATGTTAAGATCTCCTACGACAAGGAACTTAAAAATTTCGCTACAACCAGGAATTCTGTTAATGGATTCGTCTTGGATGTCATGGATGTAGAAAATACAGAGGAATGTGACGTTGTTAAACTCAGTCTCTTTGGAATGTCTACAGTGCTATTTATTCCAAAACCAGGATTCTACACAACCAGAGTTACTTATGGTGATGTACAACTTTATGAATCTAACCAGAGTAAGTGTGAAAGGGTTAATGTTGCTTATGTAACTCGCTACAGCTCGAGTATTTCCCTGATGTTCATAGTTGTTTCAAATAATTCAGATAATAAGTCTGCTGCTGTGCATTTTCGTATAAAAAAAGGTGACATGCTTCACTCCCTGGACGAGGAAACATATTTTAAACTGGTAGCAAGTATGAAAACTAGGGAGCTTGGCAATAACTACCAGAGTTATGATATATTATCACCTGATCCAGGATGCCAAGTTTTGGACTCATTTGTGGGTAGCATACCAGCAAAGCTACTCATTCCACCAACTGGAACTTGCATAAACAGATTTACAATAGGAGACAATATGATTTGGGGAGCTGCTATCGCTTCTGAAATTTGTGCCTTTGCAATAACATACCTTAGTGGAAAGGATCCTGACATTTTACATGTGATTAGGGTTAACCCTACTGGACAAGAAGAGATATATTACACAAAAGAGAGTGGATGGAAGGAATGTAAGGATCCTAAGAAAAGTTTGGCCCCTCTTAGAACATCTGGAAACCCTGTAAACTTTGAGTTGGACCTGGGTTCACAGAAGTATGATAATGTACAGGTAGTTGATATGAGAGATTCCGTATTTCCAATGACGCTCTTTGTTCCAAGGGCTAACTTTGTTGCAACCTCTGTTAAATATGCTGAAGAAGTGGTAATTAAAAAGGTAAAGGAAAGGGTTGCTTTTGCTGTAGTTTACTTCAATGGTGATGATCCATTTCTTCTGTACATACTTCTTCTAGACTCTTCTGCTAAGCCGGAACCAAAGTACTATTATAGAGATGACAATAAGTGGAATTCTATAAACAGTAAGGAGGACTTCAACAAAAAATTAGCTACAATTGCAGCTTCCAACTAATGTATCAGGTATTCACTGATTAATCCTGAACAGGTCCTATTGTTATGTTCGATCAAGTCTACACACTGAGACATTTTAATGCAGTTTAATCTGCCACTATAGGCAGCCACTTTTTAATTTTTAAGGTTTTTCTGGTATATATTATGCATACTCTGGAAGATGATCGGTGGAAACTAAAAGGAGGATAGAATGCGAGATTATGCGATCATCCGCGAGAGGTTAAAAGTCATTCATGCCACTAACAGTCTATAGATACCATGATGAGCTTTATTATAGCAGTGTAGACTGTCCCAGTTTTGACCATGTAGGCTCCACGGAATGATCTCATTTTATTCTCTACAAACACAGCATGGAGTAAAGACTAGGAGCAGATATAGACCTAGGAATAACTCTTCCTCTTAACCCCATGCATTAGTGAGTTTATAATGCACTATTCCAATCCAGGTACACATTTGTGAATTATGTAGAGTATGGATTTTGTAGCGACCATCTACATTATCGCGTTATTTAGGATTTGTGGTTCCTCTTTATGTGACCTTTCCGGCACTATTAAGGATGGCAATGGATAACAAATTCCAGATTATACAAGTCAGAGAACATCTGATGAGAGAGGTCATTATTTCAGCTACTTTATTACAATCTTTTAAAGGGAGACTCGGGGCAACGATTCCAAACAAACCTCTCCAACTACAAATTCTCCACCCGGAGAGTACCTTTCAAATTTAGCGATCAAAAAAGTTGAGGATGCAAAGAATGAAAAAGAGCCTTCTAAAGTAAATGATTGTTCAGATCAAACCTATAGTCAAACTTTTCAGTACACCCGTAATGGACTTGTCCGGTCAACTGAAAAACCTGAACAAACACCAAGTGGAAAATCGTCCACAGCATTTTCTGATGAAAACACACTAAATCTTGCGGATCCCTGCGATTATTGGACGGTGATTGACATTTCTGTGCCTGGTAAAACAGTAAAGTTGTTTGTAAAGTCTGCAACTAAATACACTAAAAGGGTTATCAATGGGACAGAACATATCTGGGAAGATCAAAAGAATGTTGAATTTTTAATCATTCACTTTCATTATGGTAAATCTACAATGATACACCTGGCAATAGCAAGTTATTCTGATAACTTGACAACACTCACACTCCTCAAAGAGTCCAACAGTAAACGGATAGCAGATTCAACGAAAAGGTACGGAGAGTTTCCAGATGACTCAACTCCGAATAGACAACCCACACTTTCCATTGACATTTCAAGGAAGGATAATTCAAACTTGAGATACACAGAGGGAAAGTTTGGAGAAGTAAAAACCACCATCTTTGCTCCTAGTTATGGTTGCAACGCCAATGAACTCATAGATGGTGATAAAAACATTTGGAAATCTTTGAATGGCGAAAATAGTAAAAGAATTGTTTTTGTAAGAACCTATACTGAAGGAGATGTAACATTGATTCAAATAGTTAAAGTAAGAAATGATGGGAGATTTAGAATGCAATACTATGAAAAGAATGGAGATTCGTGTTGGTGTATACGCAGGAATAAGTAAATCATGCAGAGAGAACACATGACCATAGACTCACTGAGTTTGGACAAATGTTTAATTTCAACAATGTAACTTTAGTTTTGAGACTTTGTCTCTTGTTAAAGCTTGTGCAAATAAGCTTTTTAAATGCAGTTTGACATTTTACCTGTGCATGAAAATGTGTTCCCCTCGTCTTCAAGAGGTAAATTGTAAACGTGAATAAACTCCATTCTTGAAAATGTTGGCATTTATGTGCCTACTAGTAAATTAATCTACTAGTTCCATAGACTTGACACAAAACACTCTAAAATCATCACAACATTCGGGCTAGGCTGTGAATGCAACTTCTTTTTTGGTTGTAGACGTAATTATAACTCTCAAAGCATACGGCAATAAGGGTTAAAGCAGCGACTATTGCGGGAGTAACGAAATCTATGTGCCTTTTCGGATGGTCATCTGCATGAAAATTTGTCCTTGTTTGTATAATTTTGTTTTTATCTCCTTCTTCCGGAGCGGATATATCCGCGTTTGGTCCTTTTAATACTTTTAAAATTTGCTCAGCCTTGGAATTGTCATCGAGATCAGCCTCTACTTCCCATTCATTTTCTTTATCCAGGCTTTTCTTGTACCACTTGCTATACCCTTCATACGGAACTTCTACGAGCAAAATTTCCCCGTCCTTTGGATATTTATAGACAAAGACGTGCTCTACATCCCTTAGAGATGGGAGACCCTGTTGGATGTCGCCAAAATTAAAAGTAAAGTAGGCGACGGATAACTTTTCATCATCTTTTATAAAGTGTTTAAACCTCGTAAATTTGCCAGTTTCAATCTCTATGACATCTTCCTTAACGTTGATCTTTTGTCTATTGCAAGACATGCAGGAGTACTCGCTGGAGAGTGAAATATCGACTCTATGGGCTTTATTGTATACGCAATTTTGTCTATCTAGATCGCCATTAAAGTGTTTAACTTCTGATTTATGCTCAACGTATTCCCATCGGTTGTTATTGTATGCATAATAGTAGGAAATGTCATCACGGGATGTGCTAACAAGAATTAGTGGATTTTCATGATCCCTATCTTCACTCCAGTAGTAGACTGATGCGCTACTCACTTTGTTGTAATGTTGGATATTTGCAAACGGGATGTTTGTTTCATTGTGTACGGTGGATAAAAGCGACATGAGACCTTTAGGGGCGTGCCTGTATTCATTGTATATGCGGTACAAGTTTGGTCCAGCAACCTCTATCTTAACATCTGGATTAACGGGTGACGATGGTTGCCCGTTAACTCCATATGAATCAGCAGTTATGCTGAGATTCAAGAGAACAATGTCGTCGAGTGCCTTGCTAATTATTGGGAGTTTCCCAAAATTTTCAGAGGTATAGAGGCTGCTACAATCCTCAACCCATGGTTCTGCATTTGACAAGTAGTTGTATTTGCTGTAGTATGTGTAGCTCTTTTGGTCCGTGGTTAATCCAATCAGCAGTGGCAGTAGGTTGCCATAATCATGTTCCCAATAATGCACATCTGCCATCGTGTAATTTGCACTTTTTACGTCTTCTAGTCCGTGTAGAACATCTTTGTTGTATTTCACATCACATATATATCCTTGGACAATGTGTAAATACCTTTTATATCCATCAGTAGGCTGGTTATCCTCTCTTTTCACGATGACGGTATTACCACAGGAATCTTCATAACCTGCAAACGTCTGCAGATCATCAACAATTTTGGCTATATTTACGTCTGAATAATGCAAATATTCTGCGTTAATGTAACTCGTACATGTCTTTTCCATTCTCTCGGTTTATTCATCTAAGCTATCCCCCTAAATTTTATAATCTGCATCCAGTATTTTGAAAATTTTAGCGTATTTTTAAAGAGTAAGGACAAGGTACTTTCGTATTTATACCAAAGTTTACGTTTAGCATTCCTATTATCGTGAGTTCCAGGTCCAAACTTGTTTATTGCCTTATCGAAACAAGAGTCTATTATGACGATTGACTGAACATTAAATGGATAAAACTATACATTTTTAATCATTTGGTCGTATCTACTCTTCTTTCTACGCAATAAAAATCTGGAATCCACGACAAAGGTTAACATCTGCATGCAAATTTTATAAAATGATAGTTCACAAATTAGTGGACAACTATGGAGTATTCTGGATCTTTATGATCTAATAAAATGTTTTTCATGTATAGCTAACAAGAGTTACGATTATATAAATCATATCTCAAGTCTTTCAATCTGGACCTGTAGGGCACATTAATAAGACAGTAGGGAATGAGTAGCAGACATTTAATCGATAAACCATTTGTTTTGTAGTTTATGTAGATGTATCCTTGTGCTTACATGCTGTAAGACAGTCTTTTGTGAGGAATCTGAGGTTTAGATGATGGGAACGCAAATTATCGTCTTTTCACAATTTTGCAAAACAACATTATATAAAACTGATAAACTGACTGAATGAGGCTTATAAATGTCTAACAGTAACAAATATATAATTTATACATTATAAACGCATCTAACTGTCAGAACTGGGTCATGACTTTCTGAGATGTCACAACTCACAATTTTAGTTTATCGCCATATAACCAGCCATTATATGCATTCTTTAAGAATAAATGTACATAATTAACATTTCCATGCCTATTACTCATTTATTCCAGATTTTCATGAACGGAATCTCGAAAATGTACAGTGCCCCCTCTGAAAAGCTACAGTCATTACAACGTCTTTCATCCGATAAAATCTGTGCATGCAAATATTTTAAAGATCCTTACACTCATAGTTTTTACTTCCATATGTTTTAAAGCGCGGAAATGTCAAAGTTACTTTTTTATCGAAAATTCTAGATTGACACCACCCCGATATTCACAATTCCGTCGATCCACAAAGACACAATTCTATGCGGTAAATCGTATACAGCTTAACATTTCTATATTATTGCGGTGCTTGTACTGCTATTCGGCTCTTACGAACTTTCATGTTACAGAAACTACACCCTCTTTAACCTTTGCACATTTTGGAGAGATAAATCTGTCTACCATGTACTTATAAATTTACTAAAAATTAGCGTCTGTATCTTTTGCGATCTGTGCTTCTACTTCTACGATATTCTCTGCTTCTGCTCCTGCGTTCCCTGGAGCGAACAAAAGTAGCTTCCCATGAGTCTTGAGTTGCATACTTTACTTGGATCTTTCTATAGTTTAAAGATGTTCCATCCTTTTCAAGTGCAGCTTCTGCTGCCTTTCTAGTCTTAAATTTTATAAAAGCGATACCACGGGATGCACATGCATCTGAACGTTTGCGATTAATGCGAAATCAGTGTGTATATACTAGTGACTATATAAGCAGTCGTACTTACCATCTCCTTCTTCTGATCTTCCTCTTTGCGGTATTTTGATAGAGTCTATTTCCCCACAGACGCCAAAGAAGTCATACAACTCCGCCCTTTTCGTCTTATATGATACATTTGATACCATGACCTGTTTTGTGAATAAAGATGAAGATAGCAGAGTAGGGAATATGAGCAATCATGGGCGTCAATCAGGTGAGTTTATATCATTAATTTGTGTGCGATAAACGGATAAAGGTTCCTAGTTATTGCATGGGTTAGGTTATACAACCATGAGAGTCTCCACTGCCTAATGGTAGAAATAGGTATTCTCCATGAGGGGTAACTATTGAGCGGGAGTAGTATACTCTTCACTAGGAGGTGATAAAGTGGAAGTATACCCTGCCATAATTGCCTTTAGCTTAGTTAAAAAGTCCTCCTTCTTAGCTATGCTCTTCCATTCATTACCAGTCTTTTCAAAGTAGTTAAAGCACCTTGTCATTCTCTCCACTACTGTAATATTCAGCACTTCCTCATCACCATTTTTATAAATAAGAGAGGAAAGACAACGATTAAGACCATCGTTACTAGTCCATAGTTCCTTATCAGCTTCAATAACCGAGGAGATATGAAAGGTATTCTTCGGAGAATACTCCTTTAATGACACTTCGGATTCATTTTCCATATGCACATCTAACTTTGTCTCATCAGGGTTGGAAAGGTCAAGAGTAATGGGAGAAGTAGGTTTAGTAGTAACATTTTCATCTGTTTTACTTCCTCCACAGCACAAAAAGGCGCTACATAATCTCACTAGACACATTGCTCACGGTACTGCAGTAATCCTCATATCTCTCAGCTACCTCCCTCTCGAAAACCAAGTGGTTATTGCAAACTGTATATTAGTCTTCATTCGCTGTAATTGCTCCGTAGAGGAGGGAGATGATAAAAGGAAGAATGAACGAGCAAGCATACCCCATTGGAAAAAGAAGAGAATAGAGTATCCAGTATATATCATTTTCCATAGTCTCCATACTAACGATCCATTAATGTCTCAACTGGTGTGAGCAGAATAGTATACGAACAGAAGAGGAACACTGTTTTATGACATACCTCTTGTATTCTATTCATGATTTTGGATACTTTCATCCGATATAGACTCTCTAATCCATGCCCATTTAGTTATTAATGTACTTGAATCTATAAACATACCTCCAAGGATCCTTCGAGAAATGTCTTGAGCTCGTTCTCCAAATTCTTGGCTTTGAGTGACGCCTTTTTAACATTTTCCTTCCTTCTATCTTCAACCCTTTCAAGGTAGTTCTGTATACAAAGTTATATGGATAGACAAAACTCACTCTTGTGTGATCTCTGTCAATATAAACCTTGTATATCCTACTAGAAGTTCCCAAGGTGAACTCATCACCATTGTGGAGCCTTTTTGGTGTATGAGCTTCGAGGGTGCGATTATTGAGTTTAAGACCAGTTAAAGCGTTGTAATTAACAATATATATGTTTGCACCCTTGTCTACAAATACGGATGCGTGAATTCTGCTTATTGATGTATTTAGAGGCTTTATATGACAACTAGGAAGCCTTCCAATATCATAACAATTGGAGCCCGTTAGATCAAATCTATCATCATCTTGCTCAATCTCAATGGAAAACGGTTCGCTGCATAGGTTATTGCAGACAGATAACCATACCACGTGATCTTTGAACTGTTCAATATCTGCTCTTATTCCTTCCGTGATCCTTCCCAAAATGTTCTGTCCATTTTTTCCATCTGAACCCAAATAAAGGTCATGCAATATATAAAGAATATCTCTATCACCAGTTTTGCGTAATTTTTCTCGCAATTCTACATTTCTCTTGAATTTATCACGAAGAATTTTATCCAAACATTCATATCTCCAGCTTTCCCATTCAGGGTTCTAAATTCAGGTCATTAATTCTCAGTTTTGAGTAACATGCATATATTTGGATTGGGTTAAATGTATAAACTTACTGGCTCTAGATCTTTATTTAAATCCTCGCTCTTCAAAGCTGTTATGCTATTTACAAATGTCTCTTGTAATCCACCATGAAGAGTAAAGTGATATTCAACTCCATCGATTTTATGAACATATCGCAAAAGGTAAATTACGTGAGCCACAGACGGGAAGTTATGGCCCTTGAACCTGATGTTGCAGGGGTAGTTTAAATCCAAAAAGTCGTACTCGCCCACAAAATTGTCAATTCTCGTGAACATGCGCCGAAAGTATTCTGTAATGTTGGTGTATAAGGGTGAAATGTTAATGTGTGATATAAATCTGAGCAATGGAAGTAATCTGTGTGATCAAACGGGGCTAAAGATGGTTAATCCATATTTTCAGGGAGCTTCATAGTATCTACTCACAGTAGTACTCCATTAGACAAACTACTCAGTATCCAAGCTAGTCTCCCTACTAGGCCATCTCTGGGAGAGTCCATAGAGTCTCAAATCTGTCTAACCCAAGGATCTCCTTTATAGCGATTATAGAGTTTCCATCCTCCAAAAAAGGTTGCAGCAGATCCTGTAAGAGTACCCGAAGATGCTCCAAAGATAGCCCATGATCCTATAGCTCCACCAGTGGCAAGACCAAGTCCACCAAGAGCTTCAGGTTTAGGAGGAGTTCCAGGAGCAGATTCAGAATCAGCAGAATCAGAAGTAGTAGTGGTATCAGTAGTAGTAACTTCGTGGGTTTCCGTTCCACGAGAACCTACAGGAGATTGAGCACCATAAGACTTTTGTACTTCAGATATAGCTTTATTAACACTGAAAAGACCATTAAACAGGTGATAAGGTGCGGTTGTAATGCCTTGAACAATACCTTTAGCAACTGCTTCTTGAACATCAGAAAAAAGTGAACCCAATGACCAGTCAAATAGTCCGGTAACACTTCTAGCCCATGAACTACCAAATTGAGTTTCTCCACCTTGATTAGTAGATTTTTCAGGAAGTCCAGCACCAGGATCACCAGGAGATAGAGGTTTTTCTGGATTATTACCGGCAGAGCCTCTATCACCAGCTTTACCAGTAGGTCCTATAGGTCCAGGATGAACAGAAGTAGTAGCAGGAGCAACTTGTACTGGAGATAAGGGTTGAGCAGATTCAGTACATTTTTGCAAACCTACACATTCAACAGTCCTTAGTTCCTCAATAAGTTTGTTATATTTTTCATGGTTTGTATTCTCACTTAAATCTTTTGGTTGCATGTTAGGGAGATCTACTTTTGTCCAATCTTCATTTTCATTATCACCTCTAGTGGGTTTTTTAAACCACCAACCCTTAACTTCCTGAGGTCCACCTTCGATATATATTAGTTTTGGATCATTTCTGCAATATACCGCATATATGGCTTGTACACCAGAGATTGGAAATGCTTTATCGCCTAGTTTTATCATCCTCACTTCGCCACTAGAGTGGTCACTTTCATGGTATTTTATACCGGAAATACTCCATCCAGAACTAATGGTATGTTTTTGATATGGAATGGATGGTGATTGATTATGTTCACAGGAAACTTCATTTTTCTCAACTCTGACCTTTCCCTCATCCTTACCCTTAGTACCTGCATGCTCTTTGCAGCAATAGGATCCATTTCTAGAAGAGGATAAGTCAATGGCGACTTCTTTGCGATGCTCACAAGAAAATTCATCTAGCTTATTGATAAATTCTGCCGTGAATCGACTGTTTTCAGTATTATCATAGGATGTATTATCACTACTGCCATCCTCCTGCCATTCAGTACCGTCTTTACTCGTGCTATAAATTAATCTGGACTTTCCATTCTGTAGTTTAAACTCGAGCGCAACAGGCACTGTTGATGTACCAGAAAAGTAAAGTCTGAAATTAGTAATTATCTCATTAGGAGGAATTTGAATGTTAGTCTTTTTCTTGTCAAGTACTGCCATAGAAAACCTTGTCTCTCCCTGGCGATTGAGCTTATACTCAGTAAACGTATAGCTACTACCAGAAAGGGAAGTCGTTTTAGAGAGTTCTACTCTTACATTCTTTGCAATGTTGGAGGTTGACTCAAAAGGCTTCTCAGGATTACTAAGATTAAGAGGGAAAACATTGTTGATACCGAGATTTCTCTCATGGAGTCTATCTTGCAAGGATGTTCCATTAGAACTGGCATCTTTTTTCCAAATCTTATGAGTGTCATCTGCTTCCTTTTCATTCTTTCTGTATTTATAATAGTATTCCTTTCCAGTACTAGTCTCTACTTCAATAAGAAGAGGTTTTCTTTCATCCTTCTCCCAGTAGTAAACAGCAACACTCTTGACCCTTTTAACTTCTTGGTAGCTTTCAACATTCGGCTCCTCATCATCATTACCTATACTTTTGAGTACTCTGAATTCCTTTTTACTGTAATGAATATATGAAACAAAACCGACAACATTTTCAATACTATCCTCCTTCTTGGCTGTTAAGCCGGGTATGGTATCATTACCTGGGCAACTACATTTTTTTCCGTTCTTTCCACATTTTTTCTTTATCCGTAAACTGAGTTCATATACCACATCCCCGGTCATCCTCCATGTTCAGAGAGTATGGTCTTTCAAAACTCTGAGATACATGAGTATCTCAATGCGACCAAAGGGAGCAGACCAGTACCTTAGTTACTCCCTACTCTTCTATAGGCTCCCTTTGGTCACCATAGAGCTCCTGTTGGTCGCTCAGGCTCACTCCGTTCTCCAGTCTTTTGCTTTGCTCAAGACATCGCATTCAACTTACCATCATCGGCACCCATTTTGTCACTTAATCCGCCAATCTGGCCTCCAAATTTAATCCACCTGAAACTACACTCAATTCTACATTTAAACTGACGGTTTTGCCGTCCACGGCGCTCCAGGGGGTTGGGTGCTGGTCTACACATTCCATTTTTCTACATCCACTGCGTTTCATGGGCTAATTCCTTCTCCATTCGTTTATGGCTTCTTTTAAAGATCATGGGATCTTGTGGGTCCCAAATTTCAGCTCCTTAGGTCCCTTTCAAGTCATATCAAGACCTTCCACTGTCTAGGCTGATTTTGCGGTCCATATGAGCCATTTTACCACTTTATTGAGGTAAACCGCAGAGAATATTCAGACAGGTAAAAGTTGCGGATGAAAAATGGCTCAAAAGCTCCCAAATGTCCTGTCGATGGACGCCAGTAAACTCACCATGCACGTAAGAAAGAGCTTTGAAAGGAATTTGATACACAGCTGGACCATAGAAGAGGTCAGAGATGTGGCATTCCAAGTCTTGGCTAACAAGGAGGAGTATAAAAAGAATGGCAAGGACCTGCTCAAGACGTACTACACACTCACTCGAGGTTCGAATCCTGGCCTATACAAGCAGTCGCTTGGCTTTCCTTTTATAAATGGACACCTTAGGAGTCATTACAAGGTCTTTTCTGAGCAAGATGGTGGAGAGAAGATGAGAACAAAAGATAAACCCGGGACTGCTCCAGATGCTATTCCCGGACAATCTGGTAAATCTCCAGTCCACTCAGTGAGCCCTCATGATATTTTACTTATAAACTGCTCCAAATTCATGTCTAAGCGGGCTGTAAAGGTTATTCACGGACATTTTTGTGATAATGTAAAAGAGACCATACTGGACTATCTCACAAAGAGCGGTGAGTTTATAAATTTTTACGTATATGAACAAAGGGTAACCGTTAAACAGCCAAAATTAGGCGAGAAATGAACTACATGCAGCTTTGACAGACAGAGTAGAGTGCGACCAGAGGCGTACATAGGGGCAGCTGCGAATAGCTACCTATTACACATTCTTTTTATTCACCTATGTCCTACAATTATATTCTCTGTGGATGGTATTCTTTGCTGGAAGTTTTATCTACTAGACAAGTTGCAGTTGCTTTAAAGATTAGGTAATGTGTTGGGACGTATTCTCTAAAATGAAGGCAAATTTGCTCTCTGTTATAACTTTCCTCTTTCATCTTTGTAGTTGTGGTAATGTTGAAGAAGATCGGGACGCCTCTGAATCTAGTCGGACCCCTCTAGACGTATCACTCGATATAACCAATATTAACCCTCTCACAACTAATGAATATACTGATGTGATGTATGGAGCATTCCATACATCATTCTTCCCAAAAAATCATCCCTTTGGAAAGATTACAGATGGTAAAGAAGAGATATGGACTCATGTTGGAGATGAAAGGTGCACCGTAGTTTTCCTAAACTATAAAGAGGGTGTGAGTAGGTTAAACCTCCACATCTTGTCTAGTACTGGGTCTGAGATCAGATACTACGAAAGGAAAGCTGAAGATAATTCTGGATGGAAATCCGTACAAGAACGACCATTATCTCAAAGTTCAGAGATTTCGGATGGAACCGTAGGGGAATCTGATGTTACTTCAGACGACTCGGTCAGAGAGGAGAGGAAATCCCAGCCTCCTGCACCAAGCAAAAGAAGATTAAATTTGCTTAGTGTAATATCCAGAGGTAGCAGGTCTAACAGTTATCACTCTGAGAGACAATTTGAAGAAGTTCCTCCACAAACTCCAGTCGGGGCCACTACCTTATCAATTCTGGATCTTACTCATCCAGACGCATCAATTTGCACAGCTATTGATGTAAACATTACTGGAATTCTATCTAGAGTTTACATAATAAGGCCAAAAACCGAAGTTAAAATGATAATATCTGGAAACTATGAAATATGGGAGGGAGCCCCAAAAGAGCGATGTACATTTTGTATATCATTTTTCAAAAATGGAAAACAAAATATGGTACTCTTGAGAACAAAGGCGTCATTCAAACTGTGCTACAAATTTTACAAGTTCAAGGAAAATCCTACCAATTGCGTTTTCACAAAGAAAACAGGATGGTATCTATCTACTAAAAAGTATATAGAGAAAATTAACAAGTTAAGAATAGGAACTGTGGCTAGGGTATCGCTGGATATTTCATCGGAAAACGAAGATATTGACAAGTATGTTCTTACCGTTGATGCGGTAGGTGGTCTTGTTACAAGGTATTATGCCACCAGGAATGGTTTTGTAATAGGCCAAGTTTCATACGAACATGAAATAATCTGGGAAGGAAAGGCGAACCAAGCTTGTTTCCTAGCTGAATTACATCTAAATGAGGATATTGCGCTTTTAAAACTATACCTTAGACAATCTGAACTATTTTCGTCCTGCTGCTTTAAAAAAAGGGAGGATGAATGGAAGAAGATTGACTACAAAACATTTGACAGACTCTTGGATAAAGCACTGGTACTTTGAATGATTATGTTCTACTACCCACACTCTACTCTGTCTGTCAAAGCTGCATGTAGTTCATTTCTCGCCTAATTTTGTCTTTATAACTCTTATTCTCAATCTAAAACGTACAGATCCATCGATAAATATGACATTTTTGAGTGTAAAACTTGCTCTGGAACTTTGGACAAAGGATGCACTGCAAGAGGAACTTGTGGAAGGGATGCAAGATTTGATAAACGAGCATGCTAACGATTTGGCTAAAGATATTGGTAATTTATCTAGTATACACTTGGGTCATTTGATAGGTATGTTGTTTATTCTTCAAGTTTTATTTATGCACGTCGTTTTTATAGACGTATTCTCCCTTGTAATATCAAATAAAAGTCTAGAGTTTGAGCTAATTAGAGCACTTTTAGAAAAGATTAATGAAAGATATAATGATTTGGATATTAAAAGTGAGTTTTGTATGCCCCTAGCTAGATTATACTCTCCATGTTATCCACCGTTACAATGTACATGTAAATGTCTAGGCAAGGCTACTTTATTCTTTTCTCTATCTCACTTGGATTTGGAACTCATAAATGAACTCTCAGAGGCAAATTCGCTGCTTGAGAAACTCATCTACTACTTTGAAAAGCAGATCAAATATATGGAGTTGAACGAAGCTTTGGTCGTTTTAGAAGGTCTAAAAAGGCTATCATACAAGAGGAGGATAATTGATGATATTACAAATGTCCATTTAATTCCAAAGTTTCCCATTATAAGGTAAGTCTAAACGATCAGAATGAGCAAAGGATCAAGTGGGGATGTGTTTAGGAAGAAATATGGAATACCATGGATTTATACTACTTCTCCTATGCCGTTCATACGGAGGGATTCTCACACAGTTAAAGATGACTGGGTGGTGCTATCTAAATGTGGCTCTGGAATAATTAAGAATATGGAGTGGTTGGAAGGGTATATGCCGAAATTCCTGTATGACTTGCGATTAAAAATGGAGGATGACAAGTGTAAAATTGGATATAGATCCGAGCAAACTCTATAGCCGAGGTGATGGCATAAACGGGTCCCATAAGCATAATGGTCCACAAGGATATACTTCCTATGAATACACAAAGTCTTATGGAGGATCGTTTGAACTGGAATTACTCTCATATGAAAGCGAAAAATACTTGTATTTTCTTCCACCAAAAGGAAAGATCTCAAAAGTTACCACATATTTTAAAAATACGGGAAATATTCTCTTGGCTGTACAAATTACCACCGAAAAGGATAGAAACTATTACTATGTACGCAAAGATGCCAGAAAAGATGTAGATGATAAATCAGAGTTTGATGAGTTTGTAGAAAATGGAAAAAATAGACTTAGTGATCAGGATATTAGGACAATCCTACAAAAGGTAGAGGCTAGCACTAAGCTTGACTATAAAACTCTCCCTAAAGACATAAGAGAGAAGTTTTGGAGGAAAAATGATGCTACTGTAGATATTAATAGGTATCCTGCAGATGGAATAGTCAAGCCAGATGGTAAAAGTTACTACTATACCAGTGAAGTTGGTAGAAGAGTAGATTTAGTAGAGACTAGATATCCTGATAGAGATGGTGTGTACAGAAAACTTACACATACTCCAAAAGATGGTGAACTTGGGACTATAAAGTACGATGGAGGTTTTCAAATTTTAAAACCGGAACCGATACAGAAATCCAATATTTCTGTATACTATTGGATATATGACGAGATATATTATAGACCACTTATTCTTCAGTTCTTTCATGAAAGTTCTTCGGTATATTATACTACTACTAACGGTTTTCGTTGGAATGAAACTAAAGATATAAATGATAGTAATCTAAGAGAGGAACTTAACAAACAGAACTGTAAAAGACGTGGAGCACACGCTATAAATATATCAGAAAAAAGTGAATCTTATCAATGCCCTAGTTGTAAAAACTACCAGCTTAATATATTGCTTGATCGTGAAAAACAATATTATATTCATGGTTATCAGATGACTGAAAACAAGGCACCACCTTCTATTTTTAGATTCTTTGAAGATACTAGAGAACAAACTGGATTCCCATTTGTAACAGGTATAAATAACATATGTGTTTATTGGTATGAATATGGTATTAATAAGCCATTCCTTATATACTTTTTTATTAGAGGCTATCACTGGTATAGTAGATGTTTAGGAGACACTCACTGGGAAAAGGAAACAAGTTTGAAAAATTCTCAGGGAGCCTAAAAGGACAAGATTCCAAATATCCTTCAGCGGTATGCTACACCTAAAGTAATTTTGGATGCTTCTAAGACAGAAACTACTGAGGCAACGTATAATCCGAGAAGAAATACTCTAAAGTTCAAAGTTTCCAAAAAAGATATCGATCAATCTTATGCTCAGTATATCCACAATAAAGATGATAGTGGAAGTTCTAGGCTAAAAGATATTGAACATAAAGGAGTTTCTCTTGGTGTAAAATCTGAGGATATTCTAACCGAGGTATCTATATTCTATTTGGATGGAGATGCTCAGTATGATAAACCACTGCTGGTAGAGCTGGTTGCTAGCGAGAACAAGTACACCTACTACAGAAAGGCTCGTTTTTACGCAAATACTTGGACCAAGATTGCTAATCAGGAAACAAATCGACTTGAGGAGGATAACCTTAAGACCGAACTTGAGAAACTAAAGAAAATTCACTTTCCTGATCCATCCTCCGACGTCGTTACCATAGTTGGGGCATCTCTTGGAACTGTAGGTACGGAGATAACAACGGTTATTGGAATATGGAAAAGGAAGGCCATATTAAGTGCTATAACCATGCTATTTAGTACCGCCGTATGAAATTGTCGAGTGATATCCTGGTTGCCCTCCCCTCATCCCACAAGTTAATGCAAAGATGTTTGGAGTAGTACCAAAGAGTAGTATGAAATAAATATTCCATTGACTGAAATTTTCCCACATCACCCACTTGCTCTGCTCGTTCCATTATTTCTCTGCATGACACATTTACAGATATGAAAACCTCTTTAACATTTTGTCATCTTTTGTCTCTCTTGATTATCGTTGTTCCTCATTTCTCAACGTAGGTTATATATATCGTGCCTCATTGATATGTTCAGCTTTTGAACAACGAAAAACTAATGGAAAGCGTAACACCTGTAGATCTGGTTGTAATGAGCATAAATTTGGATAAGCTGGAACAACCAATAAAACACTTTTTAGACAAGGTAATTTTTCAAGTTTGGGGATATTGGTGTACAGATTTCTATGGAAATTCGCAATCTCACAAACATCGCAAACTATAGTGTCCTAGAAACACTAGACGGGCTTTATCAGAAACATCAAACGAGGTATGTTGTCTTGTTTAATTCACACTTTATCCAGAAACGATACCCTTTACAAATTTATAAAGGATGCACAAACTGCTTAATCCTTGCCACTATAGAATGTGTAGTACCAATATTCACTGGTCTGATGTAACTTTTCATATTTTATCCACACATCAACTCCACTACTGGGTGTCAATGTGTCCTTTGAGTGCCAAATTTGGTCTTTTGTCTGCGATTTTATAAAAACACAAGACCTGCAGTCTCATTCTGGACAAAACTCCCTCACCAATCGTGTAGTTGCCAAGAAGGTCAATGAGCGCCTTGATGTCCTCGCTCTCTTGAAATGGTACTGACCCGCGTTCTACAAAGAGTCTTACATCCTAAATGTGTTGTGTGGGTGGATTTGGAAATGTGAGAGGTTAGGTATTTCTTGCAAACATGAATACAACAAGAGAGGAGTCTAGAGGGGAGTGTCTACTACCTGGTTATGCCTATTTGCAGAGATGAGAGCATTCTTCCTGTAGTACATTACAAACGAGCGATTAGAAATGAGACTATGGAAGGCCGTTTCCAGACAACAACACCGGTAATCCCTACTCCACCGACACCTGCAATGCCAATTCCTACCTTAGCTCCTGTTGAAAGTCCAGTGGATTTACTTTGAGTTTCCTCTACAGGTCTCTCAAGTTTCTCCTTCAACTTCTTGAGTTGATTAGTGAGATTATCACCTTCCAGTTTAGTATTTCCAGGAATAACAGTCCATCTAGTCTTATCTTCACCTCTCCCATAATACACATAGTTTTGAGGGCTACCATTCTTTTTCTTAAAGCCAAGCATTAGAAGCGTGTCAGGCGTAAACTCAGTGTCAGAGTAGTAGGCTGTTACACTTTTAAGAATGGAATCAGATGATATTCCAGGTATAGTGTTACCATGTTTGACCTCCTTAAGTATGAAACCATCTTTATCCAGACCCAGTGAGAAAAGCCAACATATTCATCTTCTAGATTCTGTCTTGTAACCTTAATTTGCTGCTTTACTTCTCCACCTTCAGAAGGATCTTCGTAACCAGTTTGCGCATCTGTCTTACTGATGTCAATAGTAACAGTAGGCAATTTGGCCTTTAGAAGTTGAAGGATCTCAGAACTATTAGTAGGACCATCTGGTTTGCCCTGAGATACTTCAGTCCATTCGGTTAAGTCAAGAGAGGTTCTCTGGTACCATTTATCTGATGAATCTTGAAGATAAACCAAGAGTGGGATTCCTTCGGATCCTTTGGGATAGTAATATACAAACACTAGAGTGGTACTTTGTGGAAAGTTAATTCCTGTCTGCTCCGTTACTCCATCCTTAAATCTAAAGAAACTACCAACAAGATGAGAGTATGAATACTCACTAGTGGCACAGTTATCACCATAGTTGGTTACTTTAACTTGCTTATAGATGCAACTAGGACAGTTGTAATTACTCTTCTGTGAAATATCTAAAACATGAGCATCATTCCATGTACAGTTTTCCCTGTCAAGCTCTCCATTAAGATCTGACAGAGCTTTACCGCAACTTTCCCATTCACTACTATCCTTATTTAGCCTAAAATATGCAGTATCTGTGGATTCTAATCCAAGGAGCAATGGTTTAGTATGTCTAGAATCCTCTTTCCAGTAGTAGACATTAGCAGAAGTGTACTCTGTTCGATAAACATGAGGGTTAACAGGTATATTTTTAGAAGTAGTTTTTGTAGAAAGGAGTCTCATACGATTTATTCCTCCAGCAGGACTATGCTTGTACCTTTTATAGATTGTATGGATATAATTAGGCCCAGTGACTTCAATTTGAGTATTTGGATTTGTTGGTGGAGGTTTACTAATTTCTCCGTTAGCATAGTAATTCCCATTAGTTTGACCGAGATTCAGTACAACAAATTGCTTTAGCTGAGTACTGATAGTTGCAAGTTTTGGAGAGAGGTCACTTTCTTGATAAATATCGAATTCTGTCTCCCAAGAACTAGTAACCACAAGAGGATTTCTTCTTTTGTGGTAGTAATAGTTGTCACTCCCAGTAGACTTTTCAAGTCCAACAACCACCGGAACTAGGTTACCTTCATCATATTTCAAATAGTATGCTGTGACACTTTTTTTATAGTCACCTGAAGCAGTTACAGGTATAGTACTTTGTTGTTTTCCATTGTAATATATTCCGCCAATAGAATACGGTTTGGATACAGGTCTGTGAGTGTATCTCTTGTAACCATCTGTGGGTCTATCATCGGTCTTTTCTATACCAATAGCATTCTTAGAATGATCCGTGTAGTTTCCATTTCCTTTTTTTACCAATGTCAATGCATACTTGCTTCCCTTGGGTCATCCTCCATTTTTAATCACGTCTATATTACATCTTCACTCACCAGTATACTAGACTAGTTTCTCATAGTATCTCTAACTCCATATTCTCCATACTACTCATTCATTCTTCCACAGTCCCCTTCATGGTAGTACTCCATTAATGTCTCAACTGGTGTGAGCAGAATGGTCAGTATGGATGAGGAATTGTAAGTTGGCAATATAAATTAGTCGTCTTCTCCACTCAATTTCCGTTAATCAAAAATCTTCATCATACCTCAAAAAACATTCATTATACACTTATTGCATGGAATACTCACCTTTAAAAATGGTAAATACTGCCTAAGTTTTGGCAGTAGACCAGGCTCCTTTAAAACAACTACTAGGCTACCACCTGTAATTAGCATCTGATGCAACGCATAGATGATCCTGCTTCTAAGGAGTTCCTTTGAGTTTTTAGTTGTAACATGAAGTACGATGCACTTGAATAGTTCTCTATCCAAAAGGGAAGGTAAATTGTAGAGGTTCCCAGTAAGTAGGCGAAACTTTGGAAATGTCTTGAGATTTTCAAAGTCGATTTCAAGCACCCTAAATGTTTTGGTATTTACATTATGTGGTCACATGCATTAACATAGATTTGTGGGTGAGTATAAAGAGAGGATAGTGTAGGGTGTGTTTATAGGCGGTATAATTTCCAAGTTCACTACTTCCTACTGGAGTTACCTTGACCTTCTTATTACCAACATCCTTGTCTCCAATATGGCAGTACTGTCCATGAGTTTTTGACTTTATAGTCTGTCTCCCCTAGTATCCACATATGGTAGTACTCCATTATACCAACTACTAAATAGCCAAGGGTCTCCTTTATAACGATTGTAGAGTTTCCATCCTCCAAAAAATGTTGCAGCACTTCCTGCAAGGGTACCAGAGGTAGATCCAAATATGGCCCATGAGCTTAGACCAGCAGCAACAGCTCCTTCAATGCCAGTAAGTTTTTCAGGAGATTCAGCAGGAGTAGAAGGAGATGGAGGAGCACCAATAGTAGAAGCAATTTCTTTTTCAGGAAGTTCAGTTTGAGAAGCAGTAGTATCTCTACTAGGTTGACTAGCAGTACCATCTCCATCAGCACCTTCAGGAAGAGGTTCTTTAGGAGTATCATGGCCTGCTTTAGGTTCTTTATCTTCTGGAGAAGTAAGAGATTTACCCATACCATCTTCACTCTTTTTTCCATCAGAACCGAGAGATTGTTGAGAAACACGTTGTGTATCCACTTTAGGGCCTTCAACTTTGCCAGATTCACCTACACCAGATCTACCAGGTCCAGGAGGAACAGCAGCACTTACTCCTGGAGATGAGGGTTCAGCAGGCTCTTTACATATTCCCAAGGTACATCCAGCCTTCTGTAGTACCTCCCTAAGTCTATTCCACTGTTTACATTCAAGTTTACCGAAATTGCTGGGAGCTATACCTTTGAGGTTATCCGGGACTCTTTCCCACTGTTCAATAACATCACTATTATCTCTCCCACTGCTACTCTGGTACCAACTGGTAGCATCTGAGCCTCCATCATCAAGGTATATTAATAATTGATTATTACCACAGTAGACTGCATATACAACTTGTACATCAGAAGTTGGTAAGTTCAGTTTGGTAATAGTTATAGTCCTCCTAGTGTCATGAGTTCCATGTGGATAATACTTAATCTTTGCAAGTTTATCACCACCAGTAATGGAGTGTTTGTAGCAATCGGCACTTTGACGTCCGCAACGAACTTTTACTTTCTCAACAGAGATCCTCCCGCTAGTAGCATTAGGACTATGAGTACTGCAACAGTACTTGTTTGCAGTTCCACCACCGTTAGTAAGATTGTTAGTAAGAGTATCAGAATTCTGAAAGGTGAGATTCAAGGTAACTGCATGGTTGAGTCTGCAGTTAAGGTGATCAAGTTGAGTCTCAAGTGTCTTACCGGTGAGTGGATTGTTTCGAGGATTTCCAGAAAGTGGTTGCCAACTAGGACCTCCTTTATTGGAATGATAATGATGGTCTCCATTTTTCTCCAAAACTTCTATAAGCAGTGGGTTTCCCATTTGATCATCACTTCTCCAGTACCATACTGATAGGTGCTTAATACCACCACTTACACCTACATCAACCTTCTGAGTATCATACCGAACATTATCAACCTTGAAAGGTCCAGGTATTCCAGTAGCTGAAGTATGTGTGAACTTTAAGAAACCAGAACCTTTAGGATCCTCAGACTTTTCCAATCTAACAGAACCTCCTCCAGAGTCATAAGTAATATATCCTGTTTGTTGTCCATTATCAAGATCCCTCTTTACATCTATGGTTATTCCATAAGAGGATGCCATTTTTGGTTAAGGTCTAAGACGTTAGTTACCAGACGCTCACTCATCATCCATTATGCACCGTCATTTTAGATAACCATTCATCCTCCCTCACAACTAGTTCACCATCTGGCAGTATGGAACATTCCATCACCCATAGACACTCCTATACACCACCCATTAACTTACCTTCCAAAGTGATAAAAGCTATTGAAAGCCACGTCATACTGATGGCAAAACGCTACATGATATCCATCTAGTATTGATCCGGCAATGAATGAGGAATACCAAGTATCGTATCCCAAATGCAGTGTGCTATAAATCTCCTCCTTTTTGTTTCCATAGGCATTTCTCTTAAGACTATCAAACTCCAGAGAAGCAAGCGAGTTCCCATGTAGCAAACTACTCATGTGAATCCCTTCTTGTTGCATCCCAAAGTACCAAGAGGACATATCTACTGACGCCTCCTTTACATTTTTCTTTGACCTGAAAATTGATATCTATCTGTGCAAATGTTTTGTGTATAAAGGAGAATTGTGGATTGTATGGAGCCTTGGAATCAGTAGCGGTGGCCTTTCCTTTGTCGGACTCTTATGGTAACCGTCTCATCCATTATTTCCCAGGTCTTTTAGTGGTAGAAATGAGTTTTAGAGACCCACTGTTCTGTCAAATCCATGAGTGCTTTCATTATCGCAAGTGGCGAAGCGTGGACAGAGCTACCGCCATGACTAGGGCATTTTGTAATGACAAGTCTAGAGGTCCATAGTTCGTCCTGGCGATGTTCGTATCCATAATTCAGATCATGAGCCATCCAAAATCTTTAAATCTGGCGATTTTGCCCGTTACATCGTCGCTAGTCCTTCAAACTCTCCACAGCCTTCTGGTTACCCAGTGTCTAGACACAAATTGTCGATTAAATGGGCAATTTCTGGTCTTTTTGTCCCACATACGGTGTTTAAACATTCTTTTAAGCCACTTTTACGTGTATAATCGCGAGAAGATGTCCAGGAATCGCCGATTACGGGACTAGGAGCTCCGTCCCTCTACCAGATGCTTCCTTGACCTCCATAGTCCACAAATGGGTAGTATAGTCCCTTATATACCGCTTTATAGGCCAAAACTTACCTCAACCTCGTAAATAGAATCCCAGGAGGATCTGCGTAGTAGAAACTCGTCCCTTGGTCGTACTGGACATACCATTCCCTAAGGCAACGGTTAAAAAACTTTTGGAAAGCCGAATAACTCGCCGCCTTGGAGTGCATTAGAATGGATAGTGAAGTGGCGACCACAAAGGGCCAAATGGCTCTCTGCGGACGAGGTGTGTAGGTGACTGTGCGATGAGTGGAGGCTACATTGTGGATGATATGCGAATGGATGAGGCTTTGAAGGTAGTAGAGAGGGAAATAGATGACTATAAACCGGAAAGAGCCTAAAGAAGACAGAGGTACCTAGAAGAATGGACAGGATGGAAAAATGCTGGAGAGGTACCTGGAAAGTAGATGGAGGAGGATCGGTCTGGAGACTTACCAGAGAATAACGTTTACGGATGGGTATAGCCTGAATGACCACAAATACTACCCTTTATTATCTACTTCATAAAGAATATATTCCTAGACATGTACGAGTGATATGGAAGTTTAAAAGTCTACCTGGAGCGTATTCAAGTTTTAGAAACTGGTAGATTATGTGCTCATTATAGAGTGGATGGGTGGTCCATAAGGAATCCCTATGGACTCATTCTGTGAAGAGAAAGTCTTAGGAGTTTCTGGGCTGAGCAGATGCTTCATTACCCTCAGGTTTTGCAGATCCATCTATTCCACTACCACCACCGGAACTGAGAGAGCTTTCAGTACCATAAGAAGATCCATGTTTAGCAGGGGGAGCATTAGGTTTTCCGGCTTGTTGAGCAGCTGACTTTTTAGCTTTCCTAGCGTCATGTAGTTTTTTATGAAACGCATCCTTCTCAATACTATTCCATTCAGTGCCTACACTCTCGAACCTTTTCAGGTTGCATTTATCCTCAGCATTTCTGAGAGACAAAAGAAGAAGTGACGAATTACCTGTCTTGTACAACTTTATGACCAAGGCCCTTTCATTGTCTCCCTTCCATAGAGACTTTTCCCCGTGAGTAATCTCAGTGGCATGAAATCCGAATTTAGGGAAGTAAAATTGGACGGAGAGTCCATAAATCATTGCTCCAAATACCGTGCACTGGTCAGTATCTTTTTTATCCTCTAGCTTAATTGTAAAGTCTGTGACGGACTCTGGAGTTCTTCTGAGCTTCTTGAGTTCGCCCTTGTAGTCGTCTGTTACCTTCCATGTACTACCATTCTTTAAAAGTGTCAGGGAAGACCTGTTAGATGAATCTTTCTTGTGAAGATATACCAACGCTGGGCTCCCGTCCTTCATGCTAATGATTACTTGGGTACACCTTCCATCTGTACCACCGTTCCAAACCTCTTCTGCACCGTTTACAATCTTTGTGAGTTTGAAACTGTCTCCAGGAAGAACCATTCTGGTCTGGACATGATCGTAATCGTACTCGAAGGATTTGCCGATGGATACAGTAGGACTGGCTAGATCAAGAGTAGCATCATTTCCTCCAGTCATATTAGTAGATGGCCTTGTATAACTACCCCTTGGTCGATCACTAGGGTCGTTGTCAAGATCTTCCGGCTTCTGGTCTCCCTTCTTTCCATCTCCACCATGACATAGTTCCACAAGAAGGAACAGATAGAGTATGGCAAAAACCTTCATCCTCCTCCGAACCTATACAGAATGAAACGGAAGTGTACTCTTGTTTGCAAAAGTTCTACGGCGTGGAAGGCTTCTGAAGAGAACCATTCATGCACACCCCACCCTAACGTGTTCCGGAGGAAGAAGAGAATACTGAGGGGATAACCACTACTTTCATCTTTCATCCATTTACAAAAAATAAGGTGTATGGTAGGAATAACATGGGTCTACCGTAAGAGAGTTGTTTCTCATATGAGCGAGATTCCTTCTTCATGGGTACTCGTATTGTTATTCACAGCCCACCTTCCATCCATAAGTTTTACGGGGAGCTTTCCTCTAAAGGTCCCATAATAAGAGGGTTTTATTGTGTATTCATCAACGGAGCAAATTAGTTCGTCTTTCTCCTGTCTCTCCATTCCGATATTTGTCTTAGCCAGAGCTCAGTGTTGTACATTTCATTATATTTTCTCCGTCGCAATACTTTCCTTTTCACTATAAAGTGTCTGTATATGCTCAACCATGTCAGATTCCCAGAAGGCAGGATTCCTGCGAATTACTTTAATCTCCTGGGTGCTCATATCCTCACCATCCTTTTGCCTATGTAGCCACTATGAAGTTTCCTCACACTCTCCTTGCAAACTCTTGCCAAGAATAGTCCAGAAAATGGTTCCAGGATAGTATGGTTACCTTGTTACAAGCATGGAAGAGGGGCATGATGCTCATACTCTGCCATTGTATATGATAAAAGAAGTGTATTCCTGTGGTATCCAGCATGACAAAGCTTTCGCTTTTAAAAATGGCTGTGCATGCTGACTCCATTGTGCGACTAGGGATGCTGTGGATTCTAAAGACATATGGTCTATGGACATATGCCTAGCACTTCCATACTCCCTGGTGATTGTCTATACTCTCATACTGATCACTGCGTTCGCCATAAAGCTCCCTCCGGCTAAAGCCTATGGTCGCTCTAGTCCTCCGCTTTGCTACGGACACCTAGTTGGCATTCTGTCGCATACATTACATTCACAAATATACAAAACTATACAACCTTATTATCCGATAAATCTACTTTTCTATTACACCTTTGAGATTCTCACGGGTGTGACTTCAGAGGCTCTTGGTTCTGTGTTTCCCCAGAGATATGCTGCCGAATTCAAATGCTCATCGCGTCTGACATTCTGATGTCCTTCGTTGTAAAACTCTTTAATCACTTGATCGTCGTAGTCCTCCGAGTCAAACCTCTTGTACTTGCCATATTTACCATGGCAGGACCTGACCAACCATGCGATCAACACAATGCCAATGATAACACCAGCACTTATGCCAAGCCAGTAGGGTAAGCTGTTCCATCCTGGCTTATCGCTGCACTCATAGTAATAGCCGCAAGTGTCAGAAAATCTTGTATGCACATAGCGATCGCATTGCAAAGCTTCCTTGCTGAGAGCTGTGCTCAGTGTACCGTCACCGTCAGGAGTATCACCCCTGCTGTCAATATCGCAGGGATATGGTACTGCATCCTTGGTGGATGGTGAGCTAATTGAGGTTAAGGCATAGTGTCCAGGACTCAAAATGAGACAAGTGGGAACAACATCGTAAAGTCTGCAAACTCTCTCATTACCATCCCAGTTACCCCAATTGATGCCATTACCTCCAGTCTTGATGCTCTTGTCTTGAACTGTGGTTGGTGCAAATACTGAGCTTGCAGCCACAAAGTTACGCTTCTTCATTTCACTCCAGAACCTCTCAACATCTGGAAGTCTTGAGGCACTTGGCGCAAGATCTACGTCTGACGGCGAGTATTCAAAGAGGAATTCAGCGCACTCCTCGAATGATTGTAGTGACTCCTCGTAGACTGGTTTCATGGGCTCACAGTGTGTTCCATTCCAGGAGCCAAACATGGCGTCCTTGACGGGGTGCATTGGGCACAAAACATCCCAATCTGGATATACGCTAGATGAACCATAGTAGAGAGTAGCATCGTCACTCAACTTTTGTGGGTACATGCAGACCAGAGAAGACAAACCCTCGTCAGCAGAACCATCAGCATCACAGTACTTCGCACCCTGGTTGTATTGCATTGGCGAGTAGAGGATGTAACAGGTCTTGTTGTAGTCGTCGTAGACAAATGGGTACCTATGAGTTTATGTGTATAAATATGGGTATATTCATGGAGGAGCTCCTGTTAGTCGCTTCATCCCTCATTCTTCGGGACATTTCGCTACGCTCCATTCATAGCTCACATTAAACATACCTGTATCTACTTCCACCGGAAATCACAATATTCTTAGCATACTCTGCGCAATTGGCCAGATCTGTGCTATTGGAATACCCCCAGCTCCTCAAAATAGAGGCGCTGACTGGTGAAATCTTTTGCGAGATACTCTGTCCCCTTGATACCCTGGTAGCTTCAGTGGCTGGGAATCCCAGTCCCCTCTCTCTTGGGTTGGCGTGTGCAATGCTGTTGAGGAAATCAGCTCCAGATTCCAAATGGATAGACTTGCCAGCAACTGGGCACTTTCCAGTGGGCATCCTGTAAGAGGACCCGTTTACAACCTCGGTACCTCCCAAATCAACGTAAACTCCGGATCCATGCACCTTGGGGATATCAAACTTTGCCATGTACTCTGACCACACATTACCGTTCCTGCGTGAATCGTCGCCCTTTCCGCCACCTCTGCGGCCCTGGGACCTCTTGGAACCCGAAGCCCTTCTACCGTGAGGCGATGTCTTTGCCTCAGCCAGACCCAAAAAAACAAAACAAACCATGCATGCATAAAGCACACTTTTCCTCATCTTTACAAGAGTGTCTTGGAGAATGTAATGTCCAAATTCGAATCGTCAGATGAAAGATTAAAGCACAACCGGTCTCTCGAGCTCCGGTACTACATTAAAGAATGGTGCCAAGCCAGTATCAGATTAAATCAAATGGTAAATGAAGAACCACTGGTGTATTAAAACTCTCTGCATTAAATCCAAAAGCGTTACTGCATTAAAACGACAAAGGAGTCCTCAATCCCGGAGCTCCCCTCTTAAATCAAAGGTCTAGAGAGATCTCAGACAACGACTACAACCGCATATACTCTTTAAACTTGCTACCACTCGCACTCTGGCACAAACGACACCTGCTAGTGCGACTTCAAAGAGCAACAGTCTGCTATCCGGGCCAAAATCCTCTGACCGCCTTAAATCTACAAGTCAATAAACAGCCACGATTTGGGCATTAAAACCTGGAATTGTGCGTCACAAATCAACAGTACCGAGGGACGGTTATGATGATTGCAAAGTCCCCTCAGAAATCGATAGAATTTCAACTTTGCGTCCTCTCTGCAAAGCTCCAAAAATCAAAGGTTTCCGAAATTTTGCGAGAGTAATGACCACAAATTGGCATTTTAAATAGCAATGTAAAACTCGGGAACAACGTCAAGGGATGCACAGCTCTGCTGAGCCGTGCAACTCTGCATAGACGTGCCCCCTCCGTTTTCCCCTAAATCTCCGTCTATTCCCCTCGCTATTTGGTCCCTCATCATCTTATCCTCAATTTATCCGATGTGTGCCGTTATAATTAAATTGCCGCCGGGAATCGCCGAGATTGGCTCCCGCGTTGTCGTGTGGCGCGAGTGCACTCCCAGTAGCGCCCAGCGGCACCGGTGGCCAATGTCTACTCGCAGACCGAACGCGCGAACTTTTCCCCATGTATTCCCCCTATGAGCCTCTCCAGGTCTCCATCCCCGTGGAATCTCCTCCACGCACCGCTAAATCGCCTCTCCGAGTACACACCTTCCTGTCCACCGGTATTCCGCCGTAAATTGTCTAATTCTGGGAAATTTAAGACAGTTAATCAATGAACCAAGTTTGGAATAGACAATTTACGGCGGAATACCGGTGGACAATATGAACGTCTCTTGGAGCCCATGGAAAGCACATTTGAGGTTTTCTGACTCTCATAAGGAGCTCCATTGTGCAAAGATGTTGAACTCGTGGCATACGTATGAACATGCACATGTATGATGGAAATTAGGGTTCCTGTGGACCACACATAGTCGTCTGGATTCTTCTGCCTAAAAAGTGGAATACACTGCATTCGCGCCACCCATAGACTCTAAATAGGTTATACCATATATCTGCATTTCCTTGTCTGGCTAATACAGCTAAAAGTTGCTCTTCTTGGAGAGTGTATCCTGACTACTCTATGCCCTGGAAAACCTTCAAACTCCCTAGTATTAGGGTAAAATTGGAAGTATGAAGCTCTAATAGTCTGTTTTGGATATAAAATGGCTATAAACTCATCCCTTGGAGCTCCAGTGTCTCCGTATAAGTATGATATTAGAGAGGGTGAAAAGTTGAGGATCTGCAAGGCTTCCCTGTTCTATAGGATTCCAAGGAAGCCCTGCATGAGTATTCCACATTTAAGTATCTATAGATATCTAGAAATAGAAATGGCAACATTACAAATTACTACATTTTACCGGCATAATCGGTGTTATAACTGCATTAATGAGAAATAAAATACTAGGCGTACTGATCCAACCATTCCTTTAGTGTTCTTTGTATTGCAAAGATGGAATGAGGAATGGTGAGGTAGTGAAACGCTCCTCCTAGTTCCACAAATTTGACTACATCACTATCCTTTAGGTGCTTCTCGGCCATCTCCTTTGGGCCTTGTACATCACAAAAGAAGTCATCTACAGAGTGAGTGAACAGTGTAGGTAAATCCTTTGGATAATTGGCAATATTATCCTCCCTGTTGACGTCATCACACGCATCAAAAACCAGACTTGTGGCCTTATAAGTCAGCCTGTTGCTGTAAAAGAAGGGGTCACCATATCTTATGAAGGGTTCAAAGGCTTTGCCAAAGTCGCATGGTGGTTCATATCTATTTATATCTTCTGGGTATGACCATACAATCACCATAGCCATCTTTTTCATCAACTGCTTCCACCAAGTGTCCAGGTTGAAGAGTAGATTCAGCATTGCAGATGTACCAATTAGGCCGTCTACCAGTCTTGTTCCCTCTTTTGCATGCTTGTGAAATTCTTGAACTGCTCGGATAACAAGATTTCCACCCATTGAATTTCCCCAAAAAAATGTCTTTTTACCTGTAGGAATGTTCTCAAAGATTATTGTTTCATCATAGGTTTGGGTAGGATCTCCAAATTTACTTCTCTTTACAATGCTAATGAATTGTAGGAGATCATAAATGTAGTCCTTGTAGCTACGAACATGACACCTTGGTGCTGAGATGGATTCAGAGAGACCGTGAGACTGCAAATCAAATCCATAGACACTATAGCCCAGTCCGTTAAGGTATTCCACAAGGCTATGCCTATACTCATATCTGGGAGCCACCTCAAAGGCATCCATACCGTCCAGATAGGCATGTTCAAAAATCTCTCTGTACAATACAATATTGTTGGTACTTTGCTTCGTTTCTCGTGAGAATATATCATCTGGAGTTTGGAACATGGAGAATCCCAGGTGTTTGAAGTTCCACTCAAAATTTGAGGCACAGAATTCTGAGATAAAGTGGGAACGAACACCATGGACAAGAATGACATTGCCTTTTGGTTTGTCTACCTTTGAGGTATAACTGATGAGCCTTAGGCCTTGCCGATTCCTAAAACTACTCATGATAACCTTAGGATTCTCAATCCTTTGTAAAGGCTCTAGACCATTCTCCTTTGCAATATGATCATAGTACTCATCCTTACTAACATTCTTCCATTCCTTGTCATTCTTTACAAAGTAGAGAACATGACGACCGTTTTTCGGATCGTCTACAAGGAGGAAGAGGACCAATAGGCCATCCTTGATAAACAGTCTTACAAATCTGCATTTAGCATCACTTGATTCAGGTGCTTTCCAGAGAGTAACTCCGCCATCCTTTACTTCCTTGAGTTGAAATCCAATGGATGGCATATATGTATCTGCGGAATAGTTGCCAAGGGGGAATTTGTTAATGTAAAAGTTGTTGCTGTCCACATTACTAATGTCCATTGTGATGTGATTATTGAAGGTGGACTCATGGAAACCAGCGTTTATCAGCCTAGTCAAGTAGTCTTCCCTTGTACTAGCATTCCATCCTCCAAAGGTACCTGTCTTAGCATAGAATAGTTCCTCTATACCATCCTTACCCTCTATGATCAGGTAACCAACTTTTGGATCCTTCTTTGGAAAAAAGGAAGCATATGCACAGCCTTGATCTTCAGAACCTGCTGTCCATAAAACACTCCCAGCTTGGACCTTTTTAATGCGGTATCCTACATTTGGTGCATAGAGAAGGAATGGAAATTCTGGAGAACTATTTGTGTAAAGCGTTCCCAAATCATTATTCCCGTCTATATTCAAGACTAGGGTTCCTAGTAGAGATTGGTTCGAAGCTTCATGATGAAAACTCCTGTAAAACTTTTCTTCTTCAACAGTCTTCCATTTCTCACCATCCTTTTCATAGTAGAATAGCTTCTTTGTGCCTTTACCATCACTAGCATAGACGGCTACTAGTCTTACCACATCGTATCTTGAGTAACCACTCTTCTCTCTGAATCTAACGACTGAAACGTGATCACAGCAATAGCCATTGGAGGAGGTCCAGAGCAGGTTCTGTCCATCCCAGACCGAGAGTATCCTATAACCATCTCTGGCAACGTGTATCTTTGTGTTGATTCCATACGGCTTCCTAGTAAGGGCTTCTGTGGAGGAAGAATCCGGGGTAGTGATATCGAGAATGACATCTCTAGTCTCCTTACTGGATCCCAGAGAATCTGAAAACCGCATTGTTTAAAGAGAAGCGATTCACAAAATATTACGATACACACCAAGAGGTTAGTGAGCCAGTATGGCCTCTGAAGATTTGTATCCTCAGCATTCATGGGGAGAAGAATGCACACTTCTTCTCTTCATAGTGTAAATGGAAGGAATATGAAAGGAAGAAGAATGTTGATCAATTCCCAATATAATTGGCGCATATGAATGTGTTCTGTGGCGAGAATATACCCCGATATGAACATTCTGGAGAGGCTGTGAGCGTAAGGTCCCAAAAAGAATGTTATGGGTGTATCCGCCGGTTATCGCTATAGCATCTGGAATTTAAGGAAGTGTCTATGGTATGGAGATGCTTGAGGATCATGGGATCTGTGATTAAAGGGTGGAACTTTGGTTGTCTGTGTAATCCATGGTGACTGCTTTGTCGAGCTAGCAAATAAGCTTATTCAGTACCTTCTCCAGAGTTTTACCGTAGAAGTAGGAGTTATATAAAGATCGGCCCATTGGTTCCAGTCTCCCTTAATTTCATGATAATCATACACATCACCCTTCTTCCCAATTCCTATGAAAAGAGGAATGGAAAGTCCAGAATCTCTATACCAATACTATACAGTTAGATGTTCAACTTCATCATCCTGTTGCAAGTCTGGAGCTGGAGCATCCTCAGATACAGCTTTCTTGACCTCAAAAGAATTCCCACAATGTAGCATGGCCTTGAGGATAAAGTGGTTTTATCGAGTAAAAGTATCTAAAAGTCTGTGTACTGAGAAAGGTACAAGAATAAACAAGTTACAGTCTATGCTAGGTACCATCTTTTGACCTCTTTGAAAGTGTGTTGGCATCCAAAATGTTCGCTATGTACTCCAAAGCATCTTTGTCGTGAGTCATTCGGTTCTAAATGAATGTATAAGATGGCATTTTAGCGATGTGAATGTAGAGTACAAGCGGTAGTCCGTTGGTGAATCACGGATTTGAGATGCTAGACAGTGGATTCTTTATACTGCATTTTAAATTGTTCTTTTGTGACAATTGTTATACCACTACATTTTTTAATAAAGTCATTCACTGTGAGATTTTTCCATTTTCCATCCAGAACCTTCACTCTCATAGCACTGGAATTCAATTTTATAGTCTTTATGGGAGTGTATTCTTAGCAGTTTAGAGGTACCCTTGGAATGGATCTCACAAAGGTAACATGTGAAGTCCTTATTTATTGCACATACTTTGGTTTCTCCATCCATAATATTCTCGATAGAATGGCCTTGTTTTGTGGCAAAGAGCTGAGTAGTAATGTCATTCTTATTCTCCTTTACAAGCTTAAACTTTTCATCACCTTCCTCGAGAGAGGAAATGTCCAAAGTGAACTTTGCTGGGGGGTCTGTATATGTTTTCAGGGCATCAATTTTCTTTGCATAACCGCTTGTTAATCTTGACCATTTATCTCCATCACGCTTGAATATTTCCCTGTATACAGTCCCATCATTTATGTTAACTAGTATCATAGCAGTGCCAGTGCCCTCGAGGAACGCAATGCAGTAAGTGCATATTTCTTCAGGTGTATCCTTATATCCATGTTTACCCTCAGATAACCTGGATGCTTTCCATTATACTTTACCTTCTTAATGTCTTCTTTTGGACCAACTACATAAACCCTCGCAGGAACTCCGACGATATCAACGTCAACTGCCTTATAACGAGGATCTTCAAGATAAGCAAGATCCAGTGTTTTTTGGTCTGATGGTGGAGGAAATTGGGGAGCTTTCTTCATTAGCTCCTTCACGAAATTTTCATTGACTTGCTTATTTACCACATTCCACTTGTTATCCTGCAAATTATGGTATCTCCAAGGTTTCTTTCCATCAGCCTTTACAAAGTTTACAACTACAGATACAGGGGATTCTCCATCATAGCAGACTACTACTTGCAGACCATGCTCTTTATCTGCACCTTTCCAGACTTCCTTCTCTCCATCCACAACAGAAGTTATGAGGACAGCATCCTTTGGAGTAACAGTCTTTAGAGGTACTCCTCCGGAAAATGATTCTTCAATGGAGAAGAGATTAGTGTCTATATCATTAACGTTGAGCTCTACTATCTTCGTTTCAGCAACAACGGGTGTAGATTCGACCAGTCCACTCTTTACAACATTTACATTTGTATTCCCGCCAATTAAAGATCTACAAATGCATTGTCCAGCAAGGAAGGCAACGTATAGTAAAGAGAAGAGTCTCATCTCTCTTAACTACTGCCCTCTCAAGAAACCAAGTGATTATTAGAAACTACAAGAGACTTTCCCTCTTATGTTCCCTTCATAGAATAGCTACTATACGGAAGGAAGAATAGACAATCATGCAGACCCCATAGGAAGAAGGAAGATAATAGAATATCCAGTACATCTTCTTTCCACTGCACAAATCGTCCTTACACAGTAGTACTCCATTAATGTCTCAACTGGTGTGAGCAGAATGGTCAGTATGGATAATGGCATAATCCCTAGGGAGTAGGAGTTCACAAGTGGATCTATGCATGCTCAATATGGTACATTCTTTAAAAACTCTATAGGATATCCGTGTCTAACCCAAGGGTCTCCTTTAGAACGTTTAAATGCCCACTAGCCAAGTCCAGTAAGAGAACCAGAAACTACGGTGGCAGAAGCAGAGCCTCCCAAAATTACTTTCCAAGAAGAGTCAGGACCAGGAGCTTCAGGAAGAGTTTCTTCACGACGTTGAGCAGTAGATTCTTGAGAAGAAACTTGAGTTTGAGGAGGAAGAGGAGCAGGAGGTTCAGGGGAAAGAGCTCCAGGTTGAGCAGAAGATTGACCATTAGTAGAAGTAGTAGTAGTAGTTTGAGCAGGACTACTAGGTGGACCAGAAGCAGAGTCTCCACGAGCTTCAGTATGAGGAGAAAGAGTTTGAGCACCACCTTGAGTATTAGTATCTTGGCCAAGTGAGTTAGCAGATTCATCTTGAGCATTATTTTGACTATTTTCTTCTATAGTAGAAAGAAACTCATTAGAACCACCTATGATAAAACCTGTTTCATAACAATTAAAAATTGCTGGAGAACTACCAAAGGTGATTGGTAGAACCGGGGATTCCCCTCCTAATCCGGATGAACTATTTGGTCTTCCACGTCCAGATATACGAAATGGGCTAGTACCACGAGGAGTTGATAGAGCATCTACAGGTTTAGAAATAGTAGCTTGCTTTTCAGGCGTAGCAGTATGAGAGGAAGTGGTCGATCCTAGACTAGGGGGAGGAGGAAAAGTAGAAGCTTGAGGTTCAGGAGTTTTAGGAGATCCTTCAGAAGGAGAAAGAGGTTCTCCTTTAGCAGTAGTAGTAAGAGGTTGAGCAGGATCACTACTAGCACCATCAACAGAGTCTTGTCTTTCAGCATCTTCATCAGGTCCAGGTCCTTTTTGTCTTAGTTCTTCACCAGAACCTTGATAAAGAGGTAGAGCAGCGGCCATTCTATCATGTTCACAAGCAATAATATAAGCACTAGTATTAGCAATTCTACAAGCAGAAGTAGCTTGGAGGGATGGGTCATCACGAGCCTTTTTAGTTTCGGGATCAGTGTTATTAGACTCTAGAACAGCCCTTTCAGCATCTCCTCTGGATTTATCTTCTATACCAGTATCTTTTTCTTGAGGAGCTCCTTTAGGAGGAGGTTCACCTATTTCAGAGACTATTTTAGCTTCATCATTAACAACACCATTACTAGTAGCACCACCAATATTAGCATGTTCACCAGGTAAACTAGGACCATCAGCCATTTGAGCCAAAGGGGTGCCTTGTAGGAGTATCTTAGTCTCAGACTCTGTATCAGGAACCTGGTCAGATAGGTCAGCAGCTGGGACTTCTTCACGTTGAACTCCATCCTGTCCAAGATGTGCTGGATCAAGACATTCTTGCAAGCCTTTACATCCAAGTCCTCTTAGTTCACCAACAACTTTATTCCAATGGGTACAGTTATTGATATTTTCCGGTGTTATACCATTCAGTTCAACCTTTGTCCATTGTGCATTGTCATTACCTCTTTGAAACCAACCCTTAACTGGAGGGCTCCCAGTTGAATCAACATATATAAGAACTGGATTCTTGTCAGTAAAAAGTGTAAATGTCAACAGGACCTTTAATCGGAAATTCTAACCCAGAGGACCTTATACGTCTTCTATACTTTTCATCATTTCTTACATCATCTTTATAGAATTTAAATCCCGCTACTTTTCCATTGGTAACCTCATGCTTGTAGTAGGGAATATCTTTGGAACCAGAATCAGGAACTTTAACTGATCCGGAAGTGACGGTGACCTTTCCTGTGTCATCCTTATGTTCTCCACAACAGTACTTAGTTTTATTGCCAGCATGGTTCTTAGAATGAGACTCTGTGAGATTCATAGTAACTGCATCGTTATTGTAACAGTTTTGTTCGTCCAATGTCCTTTCAAGGTCCTCAGCATCTTGTGAGAGTTGTCCATGTTCAACCCATTGATTACCACTAGTACTCGTATAATAGGTAGTTCCAAAACTAGTGGTAATCCCTACCAAGAGGGCCTTACTAGGTGTATGACCACCACCACTATCATACCTCCAGTAATAGGCAGAAACGGAAGTTGCCTTTCCATCGTCCGGAAGAGATATATTTATAGGGCTATTGCTATCATCCTGGATTTCCTTTAGTGTAAAGTTTCCTCCATGAGAATCCTCATGAGTGTACCTGTAAAAGTTAGGAGGTTCTTCAGATTTTATGACGGTAATTTTAACACTATTACCACCAGTAAATTCATCTCCATTATATTCCTCAGTAGAACTCACGTCTCCATCTTTTGGCTTTGAATTAAGCTTAATGATTACTCCTTCAACAGCCATTATTGATAGAGTGCTCTGGATAAGTCCTTAGAGATGGACATTATAGGCCCTTTTTACTAGTCTAACATCATCCTCCATATTCAGAGACTACTGCCTTTCAAAACTCTGAGATCCATGAGTAGTCTCAATGTGACCGAAGGGAGCAGACCAGTACCTTACTCCCTAGACGACCATTCATCTTCCATCCTCAGACATCATGTGCATAGGCAGTCACGCAAAGGAACCTGTTACGCGTTACTCTATTCCTCTATGGTTGCTCTATAAATCTACAAGAAGTCTTCATTACGGAGCTTAAACAGTGTATTATTCCCTATAGATAGACGAAGAAATGGTCTACCGTAAAAGGTGTAAGTAAATCATGAAATCACCTGGTTGAACTGGATTTACCAGATGTTTTAAACAGAAAATAAGTCCATTCTCTGGTCTAAGTTGACCACAAGTTTAATGTGCAGTCCACGTAAAATGATGTCGCAAGTCGGGATAATTATCACCACTAATCTCCATTATTTTCTCAAGCAGAGGAAAATTCTCTCTAAACCCGCCAGTTTTCTGTTCATAACATTCAGTCAGTGTCATTAATGAATGAGGATCGCCATAGGATCTCTGAAATGAGGAATTAAGCAGGGAGTGTCTACACACTGTCTGGAGTATCTCTTGAAGGAGCTTAAATGCAGTTTATAAGGATAGAGAATGTAGTAAAGGATATAATTAGGATGATAGTACAGTTGGATTAGAGTATGGACCATAGAAGCTTCTGATGGGTGAGAAGATACTTAGCATGAGACTAGGACTGGAGTCGCTGGTTCTCATACAGACGAGCTAGCGGAGTACCTCACTGGAAGATGTCATGGGATAATCTTATGAGTAACTCTATTAGTAACCCTTTAAGCCATATCATCTCGAGATACAACTCTCATTCACTTGGTGGACTATGGCTTATTACATGTGGATGATCTTGTGACAACGTGGAAGAAGATGTAGAACCAGAGTATCATGAATCTCCAGAACAAGTTGAGCCTTTCTCGCAGGAAGTCCAGAAAGAGCATGTAGATAGATCCAGAGGGACCCTTGACATCTCTGACCCAGACAGAGCTATGGTTAAGTTGAGAAAACAAACAAAGACATCAGGTACCAGCTCCACATATGGTAAGGGCAGAGGTGAAGTTCTCTACGTCGTTGACGGTGATATCTCCATATTGACCGCCAAACCAGGTGATAACTTCCAATCTTGCTTTACTTATGAAAGGGACGGATATTCTTCAATTCTCTCCCTAACTCTTGGAAATGGAAAGACCCTCTGCTATCTCAAAGATGAAGATAGATGGAAATAAATTGACCGCAAAGATTATGACACCGGACTTGAGAGGATGCATAATGGTTTACCACAAGATTTTGTCTCTGATACAAAGCTTGAAGAAACTACCTCCACATATGCAGAGGAACATGCAGACCAAGAGTTCGGAGAAGTGCCACTAGGATTGCCTTCTGGTTCATACATTCTTGACGTTTCTCAGGCTGCAGATGAATACGTGATCAAGATTTATGAGAGCCAGAAGAATGGAGTGAGCGAGAGAAACTATGAAGTCATGGGGAAGGTTGATATAACTCAGGTTTTGGATGATGACAAGCAGATATGAAAGGCTGGAAATAATGAATATGGAATTGTGGTTACACTACTTTCCAGAGAAAACTTTCCAAATCTACTAGTATTGAGGTTAAAGAGGGGTGGGATGGATGTATTCTTGTATCTTATAAAGGTACAATTGCATGGCATGCGATTGCCGAAAATTTATTTTATGTGCAACTAAAGGCTATGAAAGAAGATTACAAGAAGCAGGAAGAGGATTTAAACAAGGAATTGACCAAAAAGGGGGAACTGGAAATGGCAACCGCGGATACTCCAGCGGAGACGGAAGGCCAAGACGAGCAAGTGGCCACGGAACACGAGGATGAACAGACAGAAGCTCCATTATACCAAAGGGAGTCCCAAGAGTTAGATGATAGTGTCGAACAGGATAATGACCAGGGCTCTGAAGAGGATGAAGAAGAAAGTGAGGAATTCCGCGGCCAAGACGTGGGTACCGCCGACGATGTCAAAAGAGTAAATATTTATACAAGTACTGCTAAACAAGATAATATGGAGATAAAGGAATCCGTAGGAAACGAGAATGAGGATACGGACTCAGATCCATCCTTGTAACGACAGCTGGAACTCCTAGCGTGTACCATAGTTGCAACCCAGTGGATAATGTAGGTTATGGATTTAAAAGTTTATGGCCCATACTCTCACATTTAATGGAGTACCCATAAAGAAAATACAAGATACAGGTCCTACTAGTCTTTTTAGTCAATGCTATCAGGCGGTACTCTACAGCCAGTTAGGCCTTACTAGGAGTCGACAATTTCAAATACCCACACCCTTGGCAATCTCTTAAATGGCGATTTAATGTCTCATTTCTGTGGTATATGGTACATTCTCTTCCTGTTCACCCCATGTACTGTATCAAGTTCTTCCTCTGCATGATTTCAATTTAAACTGTTGCAAAGATGAGATTCCTTTCGGTCTTCTCTGTATTGTTCCTAGTGAGACTATCAAGCTGCGATGAGGTTGTCTTTGACCTCTCTTCTCCTGATCCTTCCTTGGCTAGAGACTATAAAAGTACTGTGGATGGAGTAGTTCACCACTCATTCTTCTCTACTGGATTGTTCTTCAGCAAGGTAGTAGATGGTGGAGTTACTCTCTGGGAAGGTAAGGGAGAAGAGAGATGCGATGTACTATTCACAAGTGTTGGTGATAGAACAAGAGCTGTTCTCCATGTATGGGTTAAGGGTTTACCATCCAGGATGTTGTACTATGAGAAACTAGACGGGGAATGGAAGCTGGTAACTATAAGAGTTAAAGGTCTTCCAGAGTCAGAGGAACCAGTCTCTCCACAGGAACATGCAGCTGAACTTAACTTTGCCAACCTTGGGTGCCCATTAGGAGGATGCTCAGGTTCAGAAGTTCCATCTCATGATGAAGACCTAGGAGACCTTGATGATCAAGACTCTGGAGAGACTCTTGTAGAAGAAGTACAGCCAGAAGTTGCTCCTGCAGAATCTCCAGAGGATGATGAACCTGGGAAGGAATCAGAATCTGATGATATGGGAGACCCGTCCAAAGAGAATGAGCAGGAAGCCAGAGTAGAGGAGACTATGCTGGAGGGTGTTACATCTGAAGATGAGGAACCGAAAGCTTCAGAGCCTCCGAAGAATGCTGAGAAAAATGTCGCTCCTACTCATAGTCAAGTCCTTGAAAAGGGTGAACATGTTTCTCATGGGCTCGGTAAATCTACAGCTGGCGGTGCATCTCTTGATAATATTGCTTCACATCATTCAGAAGTTAAACAGGAAAGTCCTAAAAAGCATCTCCAGGGTACATCTCCAAAAGATACTCCTAAGGCTCCTACTCAACCAGGATCAGTTCCTGAAGTTAAGCAGGAACAAAATCCAGCTACAAATCTCCAGGGTGGTGCCAAGAAAGAGCAAGACGAAGCTAAAGAACAACAACCAGCAGCTAAGCCTGTAACTCTGAGTGAACGTGCTAAAAAGGTTGATGCAAAGTCGTTTGATGTGAGAGAATCTAGCTCTAATGGAGTGCCACTTTTGACATGCACACCAAGGTCTGGCGTTGTAGCTAATGAACTCAAGTATGGTGACGAAACCATATGGAATAACTCTAGAGGGTCATGTTTATCAGCCCTAATCTACTTTAAAGGAGAGAAGCCATATGTTGTAACAGTGCAGTATAGAGAGAATGAAGAAGATCGCACTCTCTTCTTCCACAATACCGGTAGCAAGTGGGAGCATAACAAAAGAGAACATGAGAGGAAACTCTGTGGATTGAAGGGACTTCCCACTCCTCAGTCAGCTGGACAAGCTGGTGGTACTACTCTTGTTACTCTGGACCTTGCTCATCCGGACAGGTCCAAGGTATCTATAAATGATCAGTCCAGTGATGTAATGAATATAATGGAATATACTCCAAAGAATGGTTATCACATATCCTCTGTTATGGATGGTGGAGTTGAAGTCTGGACTGCTGGAACTGGAGAAACTTCTGGGCTTGTAAACTCTTACACAAAAGGAGACTCTTCTCTCATTACCATAGGTGTAGATAAAGGTGATGACTTGGAGCATAAGCATTTCGAGAAAGTTGATGGAAAATGGAGGGAGGTTACACTTGGTGACTTTTTAAAGAAGTATAATGAAATGAAGGGACTTCCTAAAGCTTCCAAATAGTGACTCACAGATGCTGCCCTCTAGACTGCCCCAAGACACCAAGGTGATAAAGGTCGGCATTGATCTTCTAGTCTCTTCCTAGAGAGTTTATACTGATATTCTTCAGGAATTTTAATGGACAGTTATCAATAATGCAGTACCGCAATTATATATTTTGTTCATGCTCCGTTAGAGGGAGTGTGCATGTCTAACTACTGGTAGTCTCTCTTACACTTATAGGCATGAATGATTAGTATCTTTCCAATGCATCCTCCTTATTCCAAGAACATTTCCAGGGACACAAAGCCTGGACTATAAACTAACCATAATACCAAGTACAAGAATGACATTAAAACTGCAGAACCGTGAAAATACTGCATTATAGTGGCGTTAAATTGAAAAATGTTTGCCACAATTAAATACCGTGAACTATCTTCATGACCTTAGGATCTTTCGTCTTAGGAGGTTTTCTACTATTATCAGTATCATCAGTATATAAAATATAGAGAAAATCCTTCTTGGTCTGAATTGCTCCTCTAACATCACTGGTAAAGGCAGTTCCTATATTGCCAAATGAAATTTTGGTGGCTGTCCAAATCCAATATCGTAATGCCCTAAAGTTACCATAGTGTTTGGTGGGCCAATTGTCTCTATCCATCTCTCCACTGGAGTAGGCTCTGAGATAACCATCTCCTAGAAACGCAAAGATGACTTGTGTGACAGAACAAAAGAACAGGTTTAATGTACCCATGCTTGAATTCTCTTTACAACCTTGCACAGAAGCTCCGCTCGTTCCAATATTTCTGGTACACTGAGCACAAAAATCATATGTAACGGTGAGAAAACCTAAGAGTACCGTGCTACCCTTTACCGCTTTTGATATAGCCCACCATGGGAAATGAAGGCACCAAAGGAATATCACTGCACAGAGAATTTGGCATAAGAAAAATAGCCAAGACCAGTGCCATCCAGAAGTATTCCATGGTTTGTTTGGACCCATACCCCTCTCCTTCAAGACTATGATAATCAATGGCGGTATAGCACTGGTGAATAAAACAGTCAATTCTATGTTATAGCCCTCTGTCATTCTGGTAAGTTTATAAGGGGCAACAGAAGGATAAAAGGCGTTGTGAATACCATAACCCAAAGCTACCAGCAAAAGAGGCGACCAAGCTTTTCCCAGGGCTGTCATGAAGTTATCGTTCTGACCATCACATCCACCAGTACCGCAACTGCAACTAGTGTTACTACCACAAAAAACCTTTCCAGCCAGTTCAAGCGTTTTACCTGTTATATCTAGTCCAAGCTTGATAAGTCCAGTTACTGCTTCCCACAGGTTTTCATAGCCTCTTACAGTTGGCTTATCACCATAGGATGCGTAAAGCATGACAACAGTCAAACTAACTATTGTGATCCCAATGATAATCTGCCAAAAGACGATCCAGAATGGAATGTCAGAGACTGTAATGTAGTTGGTGATCATCAAGAAGGCAAGGTGATATGACGATACTATGATACCAGTTATGGGCAAAGCAGCCATAAGGTATACAATCTCACTCGACACGATCTTTACCACAAAAACAAAGCAGGCTCCAAGTACCAGAGAAGAGATACAAATAGTCCAGTAGTAGAGGGTGAGATAGCCCTGTTCCCCTCCAACGCAGTAGACAAAGAGTATGGATGTCAATGATGCTGCTAGGAATATAACACTTGCCTTTCCTACTGGTATAATTCCTGGCCATTTACATTGATCATAGACTGTTGCAAGTCCAACGGTGATGAGAGTAAAGATCCTGAATGCGATAATCATCCTGTTGATAAAGAGACCCACGTATACCGATGGAACCTGGAACCTCACCAGCGTGTACCTGCTAGCAGAGAATGCTATATGAGGGAGCTGGTACAAGGCCAGTCCAGACAGGAATGCCGTGAACTTCTTCAGCCCATCGCTACCCATTATGTAAGCTTCCAAGATCGATTAAATAGGGTATTCCAGCCCTTTTCTCAGGCTAACTCCGAAAAGAATAATAACCTTGTCTTTGTCATCCTTCCGAGTGAATAAGAAAAGACAAGATGAATACGCTACTATCCTCCTGGAAATTTTTCAAGCGCACAACCCATTCTATAGGTTCCAGTTAAAACTATAGTACATTAAAGCGAGAATGAGGGACTACCGAGGAAGAGAATCCAGGAAGAAAAGGTTCTAGACCCCATAGGTGTATTTCCGATGTAGAAGCACAGTCAGTAGTCTTTACGTTATTCTGACACACCTATAATAGTCTCCATATCCTATTCTACAAGTGTGCCCTCCTCGTGGTTGCTCCTCTCCAGGTTTAACCTGTCTATTGCAATGTGAATGGTCTACTGTCTCATTCTTGTTAGTCTCACATCCTTTGTCCAAAACCTTTTTTATAGACGCCGGGGTCATATTCAAACCATTTTTACAATATTTATGAGAGTCACTACCTGTGTCTTTACCATTCCTTTTCTACCATGGATGCTGGAAGAAGGAAGAGAATGGGCTTTTCCTGGTATCTTTCTGATTGTCTACCATCGGCTGTGGTTACATTGGCTTGTACACGCGTCCATCTATGGAGATAGTACTTCCCGATAAATCCTGTATAGTGAATACGATGGAAGGAGTAAGAGTATAAAAATGAAATGAGTTAGGAGTGTTTTAGCATTGTAAAACTGCAAAGTCGTGAAAAGACTACATTTGTGATGGGAGACTAGTGAAAAATGTATGCTCCCTTGAAACTGTGATTATCTAGAGACTCTTCCTTCTTGCGAATGAATGGTAGATCAAAGAAGGGATCACCCTCAGGTGGACCATCTTCATATACAATAAATAGATGCTCCTTTTTAACAAGAATCTCAGCCCTAACATCTGTACTAAAGGCACCTTTTAGCGTTTTACAAGCCACTTTTGTTGTACTCCAGGTCCAGAACCAGAATGCTCTTTTATTGGTGTAGTGAGCGGTTGGCCATAAATCTGAACTTTCCTCTGCTTGGCGATATGTTCTAATATATCCGTCTCCAAGGAAGGCAAAGATGACTTGTGTGAATGAGTACAAAAAGGAGTTGAGTGTATTCATCTTAGCAGCGGATTTACCCTTCTGTTTATCAACTCCGTTACTTCCTATACATCTAGTCATCTGTGCGGAGAAATCGTAGAGTACTGTGAAGAATCCGAGACCCCAAATGCTATTTCTTATACTTCTTGGTAGAGCACTATTTGGGTAATGCAAGGTGGAAAAGAATAGTATTCCACACATCACCTCTATTCCAAAAAACGCCCAGGCACCATGCCACCACGGAGCATCTCCAGTAGTCCATGGCCTGTCTGGACCTCTTCCTTTGGATATAAGGTACAAGAATAACAATGGTGGTACAGCACTCGTGAATAAAACTGCAACATCGATCTTGTAACCTCTGTCTATGCCAATGATTTTATACGGAGCTACTGATGGGTAGAACATGTTCTGTATACCATACCCAAATGCAACCAATAATAGTGGAGATAGGGCATTGTACAACGCTATAGAGAAACCCTCAGCTTCCTGAACTTGTTGTTGAGGTTGACTACCACCACTACTTCCAGAACTACCACTAGAACTACTAGAGCCTTCTTCACCAGCAGGTCCTTCAGGTTTATTCTCACTTCCATACGCAAATGCCCATATCACGGTAGTCACAGATATCAACGATATCGCACATATCAACTGCCAGAATACCAACCAGTAGTATATATTTGATAAGTTAAAATACTCAGAAATGACAATGAACGATATGTGATAGGAGGATGCCAGAATTCCGGATATGGGCAGTGCCGCGAGAAGGTAAATGATTTCATTACTGGCCAACTTAACACTGAAGACAAAGCACATTCCGATGATAAGAGCCACTACGACAACAATCCAGTAGTATAGTGTAATGTGACCCTGAGCTCCTCCTGAACAATATGTAAGAAACAAGGTTATGTGGGATAGTGCAACAAGCACGAACAGTCCGATGTTCAGTAATGGAATATGAGGTCCATTAAACTGTTCATAGGCCGTAGTAATTGTAATCCCAACCAATGAGAAGATCCTATAAGATATAATCATCCTGTTGATGTACAGGCCAACATATTTCTGAGGAATCTGAAATCTTCCTACTGTAAAGTTACCAGCTGATATTGCAGCATGAGGCATCTGGTACAGGGACAGACCAGCCAAAAAGGCTGCTGCTCTCTTTAGGCCGACATTGCCTTTCTGTGTCTGTTCCGCTGAAGTGCTATCAGTCATCTGACCTTCTTTCCGGACTAACAGCAGTCATATGTCTAGTCATTTAGACTCTTGGGATTGCTGTTATAGTATTACCATGTAGTCATTTGAGGTCTCTTGATTTCAGAGCCATTCTCAACTGCTGTGTCTCAATTAGAGAGTTGTGTCTATCCTCGCAACTATAGTACTAAGAAATCCGCCATCCTTTGGCTACAATATTATTAAAATGTAAGTCAAAATTGTACTCTATTAGACAACAAGAATGAGGGACTAGTGAGAAAGAGAATCCAGGAAGAAGAGATTCCAGACCCCATAGACGTAGCCTCGACATCACTGGCAAAAGCAAATTACTCTAGAATTTCTGATGCATCATAAGAATTACCATATTTTTCTCTCTGCAAATCCCCTTTCTTCCTCCGCAGGTGTGCTCATTCAGCCCCTGAATTTCCAGTAAAATGGTAATGTCTAATTCCGTAGATCTAACCTGGAGTGTCCATTTTACCGCAATCGTCCATCTTTAATATGCATAGGCATCTCATGTACAGTATCAAGTTTGTATCTTTGTTACTGGTTCTTCCATGGATAGCACATTTTTCCTGTCTCTGTCTAGGGACCTACCATTCTAGTAGACTAGCAACTCACATTCTCTAGAACATAGGAGTCTTGTCAATTAGCCTCCACTGTTAAGCCGTACTTGGCATTCTCTAGGCACTAACATGTTGTACAGGTTTACTATGATAGACTGCATTCAAAAATCTGGCAGGTATGAAGAACCTAGAGATGGGTCCAGAAGAGTCTTACCCACCTCCTTTAAATAGTGTGTATAGGGACTAACCAGTACCATTTAACTGCATTAGTAGAGTGTTTGTAGCTTACATAGATGGATAACCTGGACCATTTTTGAGTATGCATGTTCCACCTCCTTTAGATTTAAAAGAAGCTGAGACCATTCCAGATGCTCCGGGGGTATAAGTCACTCTACAAATCCACAACATTCTCTCCCATAACAGGCTTATTCTGACCATCTCTAGTCCACTGTAAGATAGTGGAGATGAATAGGCACCGATATCCTTGCATTTAGAACACCTTCTCTGGATCCATTCCAGCTTTATCTATAAAGAAGAGTCTTGTAGACTCTCCGTTGGTGGTTTACTGTACATTCCTAGTCCGTGGAATGTTAGTCATCAATCTCAGTCATCATTTAAAGATCTTCCTATACTATCATCCTAATCATCCTATACTACATTCTTAATCCTCATAAAACTGCATTTAAGCTCCCTCAAGAGATACTCCAGACAGTGTGTAGACAGAATCCTCCATAACTCCTTCCTATCTCCATTATCAATCATACATCTTACTACTCTACATTCTATGGAAGATTTTAAGAATATTCCTTGTATATATAGAAGGTACCCATGAAGGAATGAAAAAAAGTGGTGATAATTATCCCGACTTACGACATCGCCTCTTCTACCTACCACAATTATGAAATCGAACCAGATAATGGACAAAAGTTACACTGATAGTGAGTAATTTCATAAACAACCCCCAAATAGCGTTCCCTAGGATCCTCCTGTTGCTCCTGGGAGCTACACATTTCTGATCCTAGTCTAGCACGTACAAGAATAGGAATTAAAATATTACTGCATTAAGGCAACTGAGATGCTCAAAATTGCCGTGTTGTTGATTTTACAACTCGCTAGAGATTGAAACTTCATTTCCAGAAAGTGATGGCTTTGTGGACAGCCCATTCAGCCACTTGCCAAAGTATGGTAATACCGATGATACAGACTGTGGAGAGCTTAAAAAGTGAAATGATCCCTCTAGTTCTACAAATGTTACGTTCTTGTTGTTCTTAAAGTACTTGTCAACCATTCTTCTTGGCCCCTTGATGTCACACATCTGATCTCCCTTGGAGTGAATAATGAGCGTTGGAAGATTTCTAGGATAGTACTTCATGTTATTTCTGTCGTTTGTGTAGTCGCATGCTTTGAATAGGGAGTCGATAGTCCCAAATGTGGCCCTATGGGTGTACTGCAGTGGGTCACAGTATCTCAGGAAAAGCTCAAAATTTCCGCCATAGTTCAAGAGATCCTCGTATGGATTTATTTTTCTAGGTATAATGGGTGCGATTACCTTTAATATGTACAAGGAAATCACCTTTTTCCAATTGTAAATGTGGCAGTCAATGTTGAGCATTCCAGCAGTGGAAATTAGACCGTCTACCAACTTGGTCTCCTCATTGGCGTGCTTGTAGAATTCCTGTGCAGCCTGAATTATCAGATTGCCTCCCATAGAATTGGCATACAGTACGGTCCTCCTCTCCAGCTTGTGGGATCCGTATACCAGCGTCTCGTCCCATGTTTCACTAGGATCTCCAAATTTACCCCTCTTTACAATACTAATAAACTGAAGCACATCATAGACATAGTCTTTAAAGTTTTTGGTATGGCATCTGATGCCCTGAGCGGAATCTGAGAGACCGTGAGACTGCAGATCAAATCCGTATGCATTATAGCCTAGTCTGTTTATTGCTTCTAGAATACCGCCCTCGTACTCGTATCTTGGCGAGAGTTCCAGAGGATTACCATGGGTCAATGGGTCTTGAAAAATGTATCTGTACTTGTCAGCATTGGGAAACTCTGGAGGGGCTGTGTATCCACCCAAAGGATTCACAGCTGGTGAAAGGTCGTATCCATAACGCTCATAGTTCCAGGTCATATTTGACGCACAAAAGTCAGGTATGAATCCTCCACGGATGCCGTGAATCATGATGAAGTCTCCCTTGGCATTCTCAACCTTGGAGGCGTAACTTGTGAGTCTGAGGCCTTGCCTATTCTTAAAGCTTCCCATGATGATTTTACCGTTACCCTTGTGGGTGTACATTGGATCATCTCTGCCAGTAAGAACAGCTGAATACTCGTGCAAATCCACAGTTCTCCACTGGTTGTCCTGTCTCCTAAAGTAAAAGATCTGCCGTCCAGTTTTGGGGCCATATACAAAGATATACACGATTCTATCCCCTCCCTCGAGTTCGGAAATGTTGGCATGCAGACAATATTCTCCATCGGATGACTCCCAGAGAATCTTGTCCCCATCTACCACCTTGACAAGTGTATGCCCCGGGGACGGTATGTAGAGGGGGTACATGCGCTTGTGGACGGGGAAAATCGAGGGTTCAAACAGCTCGTGATCAACATTTGATATATCCATCGTCACCCTATTGTCAAATGTGGATACATCCAGTCCATACTTCTCCAAAGCACTTTTGTACTCGTCTTCCTGTACGGGCACCCATTCATAGTTTATCTTGTGGAGGTATAGATTCTCTTTACCACACCAACTAGAGACTATGAGATATGCCAGTTTCGGCTCATCCTTTGGGTACAGCGACAGATACATACACCTCTCATTTACATCCTTTGCTTCCCAAATTAACATGCCGTTGAAGATTTTCGATATGCGATAACCGACGTTTGGAACGTATACGAGGAATGGAAAGTTGGGAGAGTTTGTGACAAAGTACGTGGAACAAGTCTCTCTCTTTTCAATGTCAATCTCAATGGACTCAAAGACCGTCTTTCGTAGTACCATTTGGTGGAATGCGTCGTAAAAGTCTTCTTCCTTTGTCTCTGTCCATGTTCCAGCATTCTTGGAAAAGTAGAGGCATTTCTTCTCACCATCGCCGTCCACCAGGTAAACATTGGCGGAGCCTAGCGACCCATCGTCTTTCAGAGTTACAACGGCGTGACTACAGGAATGGCTGCCGGAATGTCTCCATAGGAGATTCTCTCCATCTACCACTGAAGTCATCCTGTAGCCATCCTTTGCAACGTACACCTTCGCAGGTATCCCGTAAGGCTTCCTTTCAAACACGTCAATGGATGAGGAAGCAGGCTTGGTGATGTCGATATCGAGATCCTTGGACCCTTTGCAGGGCAAAATGGCGTTAATATTGAACAAGAGTAAAGTACAACAGAGTGCAAATGTCCGTAACATTGCGGAATTCATGATGATTCTCTAATGGAGACTACAAAAACGGGCTTTTCCCTACGGTAAAGGAATCTCGCAGATGCTAAACCTGAGAATCTGCGAACAATTGCACCGAACCTTTAGAGGCGATTGCAACTCCCAGCGGTGTGGAGGAAGATTTCACGTCTGCAAAGCTTCCTATTCATGGTCCGTGGAAAAGGCGCCGAATGCACCCTCGATTAGCATCTTTTGCGGAGGGTCTCTTGGTGTATCTGGGTGTGCCAGTGTAACTTTTATATTGCCCTAGAAACAAAAAAGTCGAGGATTCCTAGTACCAGCTAGGGTATTGGGTATCCAGTCGGCGTACGGAAAGAGCTCCTAGCCAAATCACAGGAGGAAACCGTTAGAAATTAAGCTAAACAAGGTAAATGTGACGAAACATAAAAGGTGTAACCGCATTACCGATGATAAAGGAGGGATATATACCCCCACTAGAAGTCATGCATCGACGAACTCGTCATCCAGGCGATATTCCGGCGGTTCAGTGGCATCTCCAAAGTGTATATATTCCGTATGAGTTGTGGGATTCTCCCAGATTGAATGTGTGACCATCTCAGGTCCAACAAGAGGGACAGATGGAAGGGCACCAGGGATAATCCATTCGGACTCTTGCAAGGAATGAGTGAATCTGTGAATATAAACCATGTGATGTACGTTGCAAGAGTCCGAATGGATTATCCCTGGTGCCCTGAAAGCCGCCCTCCCGAGTATTCCACCTGCCCCTGTACATTGCTATTCTGACGTATAGCCACGTATCCATGAATTACTGCATTTCCGGTGACTAGTGTCACTCTAGTGGGAGTGTGTTGATGTACGTGTGTAAGGAAATTTGTACCGCCGCCGTTTTAAATTGTTGTGTTTGTGATACCAAGTCTCCGGTTGTGTCAACGTGACAGCTTGATATTTAATATCGCGCTGTATTTGCCTATTTCGCAAATGTACATACACAAAAGTGTATTCACAAGTAGTCCTTTCGTCAAAAAGCTTGTCTTTGCTCTTTGTGCCGCTGGACTAAACAGTCTCATGTAGACAAGATGCGACAGTGAAAGTGCTTGTGTTGTCTAGCATTAAATTAAACACTAATCCCATAACTGCTTCTCTTAGCCCAAACTTAGGGCTTCATAGTGAATATAATACAAATCCCTTGTTGTAAAAGCGACGTTGTGGCCCGTGACGAATTTCTAGTTGTCATCAGGTCCACCACCATCTATAATTGTCTGAGCCTAAACGTCTGCATATTCTTCTTGTTCTTTTTCTTCTTCCTCTTCATCTGCTTCTTCATCGTGTATAACATCATCCAAATCGTCATGCTTTGGAGCTGGTTTGTGGTCTGGACTAGATGTATTTTGGGCTAACTTGAGTCTATTAAAGTACTCATGTCTCTGAATTTTGGTCCATTTATTATCACCACTACGGTAATAGAGTCTCTTGAAAGCTGTCGGAGTTCTCACAAAAACTCTGATAATTTCTTCTGGCTTAGTACGCCTGTGATTGACAGAGGTGCACTTTTCACCATTTTCAGCAGTCCATACGGTAATGCTACCCTGAACCACATTGTTAAAGTAGTGACCTTCCTTTGAACTGAATGCCATGAGAATCGTACCATCAGATGTATTCTTGTTGAAAACTGTCGTGTTATTATCAACCTTTCCATGAATATCAAGGGTGCTTGTCGTTGCCAGTGAATCGTATTTTTTCTTTAGCTCAGCCTCAGTCGTTGGTTTCCTTCTTTTACTGCATCTTCTTTGAATCTCCATGGGATCTTCCGAAGGTCCTCCTGGCATAGCTGCTAGTTGCGGATTATCACCGTGCATATTTTTTGTACAGTCATTGCGAAATTCCCTAGGTTTTTCTTTAGTCTCCTGAAGTAAGTTCTTGAATGTATCACCTTTGATATATTCCCACTTGCCATTAGAAAGTTTACGATAGCCCACACCCAACTTGTTATCAGCCTTCTTATAAGTAAATTTAGCAGCCACTGGGTTATTGTCTGGTCCGAGATAAAATGTTGCTGCTGAGCATAAATCAGTGCCATTCTGACATTCCCAGACATCTTTACCATCAAAGGTAAGGTTATTCGGCTTAGCGTCATCCTTGGCAGTCAACTTTATAACATTAAGACCTTCATCTTTTCCGTTCTCAGCTTTGAATAGGGATTCGTCAACTTTGAAGTCTTCATGGGATGGAGTTGGTGGATCATCGTCATCATGCATCTTATGTTTACACTGCCTATGAAATTTCCTAGACTCTGGATCTGGCATGGATCCTTCGACTGCAGGTGGATTGTCGTCACGCTGACGTGGTGTACATTTCCTTTTGATTTCCCCAGGGTCAGGTATGGACCCTGATTCAGGTGGATTGTCATCATCGTGCATCTTGCGTGTACAGTCTATTTTAATTTCCTTGGATCCAGGACCTGGCATGGATCCTTCGACTGTGGGTGGATTGTCATGTTTAGTTGGAGTGCAGTCATCTTTAAATTCTCCAAGTGTTTCTCCAGTCTCTTTAAGTAACTCCTGGAATGCATCACTTTTGATAAATTCCCACTTGTAGTTAGAGTGTTTGCGATAACCTACACCCAATTTATCATCAGCCTTCTTATAAGTAAATTTAGCAGCCACCGGGTTATTATTTTGTCCCAGGTAAAATGTTGCTACTGAACATAAATCAGTGCCATTCTGAGCCTCCCAAACTGTAAAACCTCCAAATGTGAGCTTGTTAGTAGATGTACCATCCTTGGCTGTGAGCTTGAGAGTTCTAAGGCCATTCTCTTGTCCCTCTTCAACATTGAACAAGGATTCATCAACTTTGAAGCTGTCGTGAGATGGAGTTGGTGGGTCATCGTCATCGTGCATTCTGGGTGTGCATTTCTTGTGAATTGTCCTAGAGCCGGGATCTGGTAGTGCTCCAATATTCTGTGCCTGTTGAGATCTCACTTCCTGAAGCAGCTTCTGGAATGCATCACTTTTGATAAATTCCCAACCATCACTAGAATGTTTACGATAACCTACACCCAATTTATCATCAGCCTTCTTATAAGTAAATTTAGCAGCAACTAGGTCATTGTTTGGTCCAAGGTAGAAAGTAGCTACTGAACATGAATCACCATCATTCTGAGCCTTCCATACATCTTTACCAGCAAAGGTAAGTTTATTCGGCTTAGCGTCATCCTTGGCAGTCAACTTTATAACATTAAGACCTTCATCTTTTCCGTTCTCAGCTTTGAATAGGGATTCGTCAACTTTGAAGTCTTCATGGGATGGAGTTGGTGGATTGTCATCATCGTGCATTCTGGGTCTACACTGCCTATGAAATTTCCTAGACTCTGGATCTGGCATGGATCCTTCGACTGTAGGTTGTGAGGTATCATCATCCATCTCCGATGTTTGTTTAACTTCTTCAAGAAACTTGGTGAGGTCATCCTTCTTGAGAATCTCCCATTTTCCATCTACAAGCTTGCGATAGCCTTCTACTGTTGCACCATCACTTCCTCTGTAGAATCTGTACAAGGCTGCCACTGGGTCATTATTTGGTCTGAGATAGAACGTCGCTGAAGAACAACTATCCCTTGGATCACTACTCTCCCAAACTGTCAAATTGTCGAACGTGAGCTTGTTAGTAGAAGTACCTTCCTTAGCCTTGAGTTTAAGAACTGGAAGATCATTTTCAAGAGAGCTCTCTAGGTCGAATAGGGAGGCATCGACCTTGGATTTGAGATCAGGTGGAATATCGTCGTGCTTAGTTTCAGTGCAGTCTCGATCAATTTCTTTAGATTCCGGATCTGATGGGTCTTCCGTGTCTAACAGGCCATCCTTTTCATCAGGTGCAGCTTTAACGAGTTTTTCCCATGTGCAGTGTTCTCTAATTCTTCCGAGGTCTTTTTTGAGTTCTTCAAGTAACTCATCAAGTCCTTCCTTATTTACTGAAGTCCATTGTCCACCTGAAAATTTACGATAGGTTTCGAATACCTTTCTTCCCTTAACAGTGTATGTAGCAGCTACAGGTCCACTTGTTCCCAGGTAGAAGATAGCCGACAAACATGCATCACTGGGACCCTGACATGTCCAAAGTGTCTGACCATTAAATGTAAGTTTTCCAGCCGTAACTCCAGTCTTAGGTGTCAACCTTAAAACTGGAAATTCGCCTTCATAATCTCCATCTGCGTCAAATAGAGTAGAGTCTGCTTTGGACTTTAGGTCCAAAAGATCAATTTGGATTGGGGTTGTATCTTCATCACTCATCTCTGGTGCTTGTTTAACTTCCTCGAGTAGCTTGGTGAGGTCGTCCTTCTTAACTTGGGACCAGTTGCCATCTGAGAATTGGCGGTAACCTTCTACTGTCTTGCCATCATTTTCTCTCTTGAATCTGTAAGAAGCACCTACTGGGTCATTGTTTGGTCCAAGGTAGAAAGTAGCTACTGAACATGAATCACCAGCATTTCTACCTTGCCATAGTGATACACCATCAAATGTGAGCTTGTTAGTAGATGTACCATCCTTGGCTGTGAGTTTAAGAACTGGAACACCGTCTTCTTGTCCATTCTCTACATTGAATAGAGATTCGTCTACCTTGAAGTTGTCGTGAGATGGAGTTGGTGGGTCATCGTCGTCATCATGCATCTTATGTTTACAGTGTCTTTTAAATTGCCTAGACTTTGGATCGGGTAAAGATCCAATGTTTTGTGCCTGTTGAAGCTTCACTTCTTGTTCAGGGGCAGACCTTACCTTCTCTTCTACATTATCTTTGACTGCTTCTGGAGATTCTTTTGGTCTAGCGGCATCTTGAAGTTCCTTGAGCTTTTCTGCATGTTTATTCTTGTCATTAACCCATTTTCCCGTTTCATCCTTATGGAGGAAGAGAGTGTGATCCTTTCCATTTTCTTTCTTGCTCAATGTTACAACATATGGTTTATCTCCTTTAAAGTAGATTAAAGCCGATAAGAACAGTACGCTTTTGTTTCCGCTCCATATGGTTTCGTCACCATAAACAAGCTTTGTAGGCTTCTTCTTATCCTTTGGTGTGCATGTCAAAAGTGGCACTCCATTAGAGCTAGATTCTCTCACATCAAACGACTTTGCATCAACCTTTTTAGCACGTTCACTCAGAGTTACAGGCTTAGCTGCTGGTTGTTGTTCTTTAGCTTCGTCTTGCTCTTTCTTGGCACCACCCTGGAGATTTGTAGCTGGATTTTGTTCCTGCTTAACTTCAGGAACAGACTCTGGTTTATTCTCCTCTTTACTACCTTGTTGAGCCGGTGACTTATTGGTTGGCTCAGTAGCCTTGGGTTCTTCCTTAGGCTTGACTGGTGGCTGTGCATTCGCCTGTGGTTGCCCCTGAGGAGTCTGCGGAACAGCTTGACCTTGTCCCTTGACAACCGGAGCATCTCCTGGCTTGGCCTGTGCCCCTTCTTGTTGAACAGCAGGAGCTCCCGTTGGTTGCTGACTAACCTGTTGAGCAGGTGGAGCCTGTGAAGCAGCTGGAGTTGCCGGCTTGGAAGTCTGCTGGGGAGTTATGGGATGATCTTTTGCTTCCGTCTTGAGCTCCTCAAGTTTCTTCTTATGCTTGCTCTCATTACCATCTTTCCACTGCTTTCCATCATGGTATCTGTAAACCTTTTTATTCTCACCGTTTATCTCGAGTACGGCCAACTGCGGGGCAGCGAGGCCGAAAAGGACCACAGCTGATTTGCACGTCTTGCTCTTATCCTCCCAAATTTTATCTCCTCCGTACGCCAACTTTAGTGTTTTAACGTTTTTCTTGCCTGTGCAGGTAACCTGCGGCACATTGTCGGCATACTCGACTTTGACGAGGTACGAGCCTCCAAACTTTGTGAGATCTGGAAGAACGCGCTGAGCGGGGGCGCTCTGCTTCTTGGCACAATCTGCCGCGAAAAATGAAATACCCAATATGAAGAAGAGAATTTTCCTCATCTGGTGGGTCAAGAAGAAAGAAGAAGAGGATGAATAGCGAGTTTATTCCTCGGGGCCTCTATGGGGGAATTTGGCAAAGGGCCGGGGAATTGGAGCGTTTCTGCCCTCTGTCAGACTATCACTTTCTTCATGCCGATTCTTCTCTCTTAAAACGTTGTGATGGGCCGAAATGTGTCTGTAAATCGGCCGGAAATCGCGTCCCTTGCCCACCAGCATGCCGTGGGAAGGCCAGAGCCAAAGAGGGAATATTGGCTAAATGTGCACTTGTCAAGTGTAGATGTTAAAGACGGCGTTGTTTCAGCTCTGATTTACCGTGGAAGGCCCGAGTATGCCGAGTCTAGTCGCCAAATCGTCCCTGGCGCTACTCAAGGGAGGCTTGCTGAATGCACTGCAGGGTGTAGGAATTCGCGGGTGTAGCTCTGCGTTTTTAAGTGTTTTGAGCTCTATGGAGCCGTTGGAGTGGACACGTGACCGGGTCACAGCAGGAAGCCCTGTCTTTGCCATGGAGGTACCTGGAAGATCCCCAGAATGATGCAGAGAGGAAGGGTACCTAGAATGGGCGAGTACTAGCGGAGCTAGGAGGAGCTTAAGCGACTAACAGGAGCTCTTCTGTCTAGTAGGATTAAGGTCATTACTGGAGTGCAACGGAAGGAAGAATGACCTACCGACGTCAAAGACTAGGTAGTTTAGCGACCAGCGGGAGCTTAAAGAAGAGTAATGAAGACTCTATGAGCCTAGTGAGTAGAGGAGTCTTATGAGTATACACAGTATAGGAGCATAGGCGACCTATGGGAACCTGTCTATTCCTTGGTAGATGAATGAGTTGCCGCTCTGAGATTCTCTATTAGTTCCTTTCTTAGACTTATTAAGACTATCTTTAGAGACTCTCATTCTACTAGTGAAGCTAGGAGGACGACAAAGGAGTACTAGATGACCATAGGAATCTAGAGAATGATAGGCTAGGCAGTAGACATGAGAAGTATCTAGAAGAATGATCAGTGAGTTCTTCTTGCCTTATTCCTTGCTAGAAGAAGAGTTGGGATATGCCAACCCATTCATCCAAGGATTAATTCTCATGGCTAATCATAATGACAATCCTTCCTACAGTAGTCCTCCTAGCTCTGCTAGTAGAATGAGAGTCTAAAGAGCCTACTGGAGAAGCTCCTATACTCTGTGTACTAGCCACTTCTCCTCTACTCACTCCGCTCATAGAGTCTCTATCACTCTTCTTTAGGCTCCCAGAGGTCGCCATTGAGCTCCCTATGGTCGCCTAAAGACATTCCATAGTGATCTACTCCCTAGTCTCTGACGTCGGTGGGTCACCTGTTTCAGTACTCCTTACAGTAGTACTTGCACAGTGAGAATCCTACTAGACGGAAGAGCTCTTCATCCTCCCTATGGTCGGATAGTCGCTCTAGTCCCTCATTCTTCGGGACATTCCGCACTACGGATGTCCAGTCCTCCTTGCGTTGTACTCCAATAGCGACCTTAGTCCGCGTCCCATTTCCCGTTCAAATAGGTCAAGTTGCATGAAGAATACCTCCTTGTGTATCCTAGTCCAGCCGTTTTCGCCCATCTCAAAATAGGCAACTTCGTAGCGGTCTATGTGCCTCAAAAATAGTTGGACAAACCTGGGACTTCCATCTACTCCGTGGATAATGACATGCTCACACTTCACCTCGTCGGATGACCACACGATCTCTGGACCATCTATGACCGTTTTTATATCATAACCACAAAAGGACTTGCACATTCGTGCCAGCATTCCAAACGAGGGGTAGCTATTGACCATAAATGTGCAGAGGTCAATGTTCCTTATATTCAGAACGCATTCATTGGAGAGTCGGTAAAAGAGACTGTCATATTCCCTCTCCGTTATCTCATACCAGGTGTCCTGAATTATCTTGTAGTGGTTGTATCTGAATTCAGAATACCTTCTCTTCGCCTTGAGGTACGCCAAAGGCTTCCTACCGCCAATCTGGTGGATCATAATGTACATGCATCTCTCCTCAGGAGCAGCTTCCCAGACAAGTTCGTTGCCGTTCATGACCCTCGTAATCTTTGCTCCTGGCTGTACGTGATATAAAGTGCAGGAACCCTGCGTACATGTGCAGCCAATGTTCCTGGCCAGCTTGGGATTAATGCGCTCTGCAACGTTCAGTGTATCATCCACAGAGCACACAAACTTTGTGCATATCAAGATTATGAGTGTCCTTAGGCATTCCATTGTTGTTTTCCGTATAATTTCTGGCAAATGAATGGGCTGTTGAGTAGTCTAGTCTCCCGGTGATAATGGTTAATAATGTTATCCAGGGTCGACAAGTGAGATTTCTAAAGGCTGTTGAGAGAATGGTGAGTTAAAGAAAGTGCGTTTATTTGCTTCTAAAATCCGTGCACTTTATTCCACTCAATTTAAAGCTCTAGACATCCGCATGGGCCAGTGACTTGAAAGGTTGGCCAGTCCTCGTAAGCCACGACTGTAGAGGAAAGGTAGAATCTGAACAAGTATCTGTAACTTAGTTAAAGACAAAGGCGATAAGATGAGCGATGAAACTTTTTTATTCAAGAAATGTTTGCATGAACCCGTACAAGGGGCTATGGAGACTTTTTACAAGAAACCTTGAAGATGTAACGCATTATAAAACAACAGATGGAACAAAACACTGACTGTTATGGATTTAGAAACTCTAGACAACCTCAAAGCCACTGTGTACGGTCAAATGTGGTGGAGAGTATAGCTGTGTAGGTCACCCCTTTCTTGCCGTACATTGCAAGTTTAGCGCAATATTGTCCGTATTATGAAAGTAGGATTTGTTTCTGAACAATTTTTCCATTACTTTACGTGCTACTGTCGCTGGGTATAACGGGAATGACGCTGATATGTCGAGTCTTGGGTGGAGAAATACATGTGCATGCATCCGCAATTGCGGAATGTTTTGTGGATTCCGTATAGTAAAGAGGTTTATAATGGTATTAAAAATACACTTGATGGAGTATAGGTGACTAAAGGTCCGAATGCACGTTTTTATCTGCGAGTGCATTTTACCAGAATGGCGGGACTCTAGACTCTGCTTCAGGCAGTTTTACTCGCTTTAAAAACATTCAATGTCTGTATATTTAGTCTTACAGTTAAATTAGTGGTCATTAGGCCACCTCTTGTCTTTAAACACGCGAAACAACCTTCATATCCATCGTTGGAATTTTGGACATTGAGAATGATTCATCTCGTTCTGCCAGCACTTATTCACCTTTTTTCTGACATTAAAACTGGAATAAAGGGGACCCTAGAGGGATCGTTTAGATGTTATAGAAATGGAAAGAGAAATAAATTAAGATTCTAAAACCACAATTGTGGTTTGCTAAAATGGGAGTGTATAGTGCATTCACTCAGTCTCCATTTGCTCATAGGGACGATCGTTTTCAATGCATTCAACGACCCTGTAAAACTCTTCCTGGTTCGTTGCATCCCATTTGTTCTGATGTTTAACAAAAAAGAGAATCTTGTGGTCATCTCCGCTTGTTACGAATGCATGCACCAATTTTGGGTTCCCGATGTTTCCATGTAGCACGAAATAGTCGCACTTTTCTTCCTCCCCTTGTGCCTTCCATATGCTCTTTGGTCCATTTGTAATTTCCTTCAGCCGGTACCTTTGGTCCGGGAAGTATATCAGCGAATGGGTGCCAGCAGAGGGACACTCTTTTACCCTAAAGAGCTCCGTTTCGAAGGGAGCGTCAATGTCGAACTTTATGTTCAGAACGAGATCGCGTAAGATCTCGCTATACATGGGTCGGCTGATCTCTACCCATTTGCCTTGCAGATTTCGGAAATGCAGAAACTGGTAGCTTCTTCCATCCCAAATGTTGAGATAGAGCAAAGCTGGCTTGCCACCTGAGTTGTGTATTTTTATATTTTTGCAAAATTCCAAGTCAGTTTGGACCTCCCAAACTTCATCCAGGCCGTCCACAACTTTGTCTAGAAAGAGGCCCTCCAAGGGAGTCAGTACCAGATAGGAGACCCTGGGATCATAGTAGTGGATCCTTGTAAATCTATCATCGCTATCAGCCCTTGAAATGTCCAGAGTTATCCTGGCTCCCATGATTCTGCCGAGTAGAAGAAATGGGAAGATGAGGGAGATAATTACTTGCATTCTTTGAGGAATTTACGATATTCAGTCTCCAACCGATTGTTGTAGTCAAAATTCAGATGAATTGATTTCAAAGCCGCAAATTCGAGGTTTAAATGTGAGATGACAGGAAAATATGGCGGTGGTAATTCTTCTAGTTTAACTTTTCTCTCTTGGTAAAAAGATGCGGGATTATATTTTTTGAAAAACGAGTGACTCGTTGGCAGGCGTAAAGTTGCCAATTAACTGGGAATGACAAGGTCAAAGGAAGTAAATGGTGCATGTAGAAGAAAGTCATTTGTATAAATTTATAAGTTTAAACGAGCATGTACCCATTAAACTCACGTATTCTATATCTAAAAATCATGTATCGTACAAAATTGTTGACAAATTGTGGACTAGTTCCTCACTTTCAAGATACGGTCATTGTTGCCTATCTGTCCACCCTCTGCATTTTCACCATAACTTTACTGAAGTGAATGGTAGAGTATGGAATATGAGGAAATGATTTCTCTTCACTAGGGTCCTATGACAAATTTTCATCTTTAACAGCCTCTTCCATAGTCCTCGTCCTGTCCTGCTCTACTACTTACCATTCCTCTACAGTCCCCTTCATACTTTCCATCATCCTGCTATATACAGCGGTGTAAACATTAATCTAGCGCCTTTTGGACCTTACCATGCCCCAAAATTTGTCTACATAGCCCCTTTCTTCGGGAGCCTTTAGGTGTTTGGTTTTGGCGTCAAACTCGTATTTGGAAATGTAGGATTTCATGCCGCAATTTATTTCAATGTAAATGTGGTCCTTCCACCCGGATTGGTCTACGGATAGTTCCACTAGGGTCATTTCTCCGTTTGTAAAGTACTCGACTATGACGCACTCCTCGTTGACATTCTTCTCCCATATCTTTAGGGTCTTGTAGTAGACCATCTCTATAACGTTTCCCATGGTTGGTGTAAATATTTTGTTCACGACATTGTTGCCCTCGGTTTGGTAAACGGTGACTTTGCTGGCATCAATTGGGTCTGGAATTGTCAGAATGAATAATCGTTCCTCAGTTACTCGTTCGGCCCCTGTGGTTTTTGCTCCTTGTGTCCCCCTCAGAACATCTTGCAGGTCCTTGCCGTGTGTTACGTTTTCGGTGTCATCATCACCTTCGGTTACTGACCACTCTCGTCTATTCTGCATGCAGGGCTCTTTTGGTTTTTCTTTATCGTAAGATCTAACTTCTGACGTTTCAATCCTTTTGTATTGCACATTGGACTCTGGAATGGCACTTTTAGCTCCGGAGGCGTCGTTAATCTGTTCAGCATATGACTTTGGTTTTCTGTTGACATAGCCGAAATTGTTGTACCTAAGATCCTTCTTCTCGAAAAACAAGAGGTCCGATTTACCGTTTGACTCAATGTTAATGTTGATAAACGTCCGGTCACCGGTAAAATAGACAAAGACACAGGTAGACGTGACGTTTGGCTCTTCTTCCCACAGGAGGTTCTGTCCGTCCACAATCCGCATGAAGTGCGTATTATACGTTGAACAGTAGGCAATATATCTTATGTTCTCGTGGATGTTTTCGTATGTGATTATTCTGTCATCTGGAACCTCTGATGACAGGTCCAAGATTATCCCATCGTCTTCCCCAACCCTTGCTCTCGTTCCATCGTCACCTCGTGCCACCGGACTCCAAAACTTTGACGGAGCGTTAATTGTGGATTCGTAGGCTCCGGATGTGGTCCATGTGTCCATGGGAAGCTCATCATAAACTTCATAATTAGACGCATCATCTACTGGGCATGCAGCTCCGTACTCTTCAGATCTTAATCTGCAATCAGCTCCATCTACCGGTCCATTCATCTGATTGGCACTCGCATTTTTTGGGGATATGAAAATGTTTGGTAAAAAGAAAATTGGGGATGGCTCGTAAAGCCCCTTTCTCTCCTTCAAAATACCACAATATCTTGTGGCATTGAAGAACATGAGACTCAGTATGTGTATAAATGAGCAATAAACCAAATTCATTCTGTACGTTGAGATATGTGTACAATAGTGTCGACTCAAGTTTTACAAACTTGCCGTTCCTCCAACTGCCAAAATTTTCACAAGAGAAGGATACCAAGTTTTTACAACCGTTTAAAATGTAATATACAGTGGTAAAGGAGAGGCTGACGGTCTTTACACGAAATTCATGGGGAACCACCGTGAGATGCACCGTCCATTACACCTGCCTATTGGCACTTTTCGGGAACTTTTAGATGAACATAATTGGAACATGTGTTTATAATGTGAAATTGTGGCAATATTACGGGAAAGTGCGAGCAAAAGTCGAATTTTCAGGGGATAAATGGCACAAGGGAGATAGCCAGCCCATTTTAATATCCTGTCTAAATCTCATGCATGTCCAGCCAAACTCGCGGTATAACATTCGAACATACACGAACAATTCAATGGCATAATGTCTGTTGAGAACCAGGAATTGGGAGTGCAAGAATGACCAAAAGCTAACGAGTTAATATGGCCTACTAATCAAACTGTTATGGGCCTGTATCCTATGCGAATTGCCTACCCCTGCAGGTCCTCAGACCTTCTTGTAGCCGCAATGCAAATCTTGAGAGAACTGTCTAGAGTCCACCAAAATTTACAAGTCTCTAAACCCATAAATATGGACTGTTACTTCACCCTTCAGGCCGCGGATCCGTCTTCCAACTTGTCCTGATTGAGATCACCAAAGCATCGATCGATCATTTTGCATACTAGGACTATGTTTTTGATCGTGTTTCTAAACGTGGCATCTAGTGAAAGGTGGATTTTCTCGTCCAAGAGACTCGTGTCTGTGAAACTCTTCATGATGTTCGTGTACCTTTCTCGAGCCTTGAGAGCAACATCCAACGTCCTGCGGAGGTCTTTGCATGTTCTATAAACGTGGCTTCTGCTCTTGCTGTTGGCTATTGCATTGTATTCCTTGAAGGATTCACGAAATTTCTCGACTGCATCATAAAGCTCCAGTTTTGATTTCGAGTCTCTCAGCACCTCCACGAGTGAATCTGACCTGCATGTTTTGTCTAATCCATAAATGTTGCATGTAATTGTGGATGGTAAAGACGGTAGATGGACATACATATCAATGTGATCCTGAATCGCCAAATTGTCTGTTTTGCAGCACAAGGTCCTGGTAAATGATCTGATGGTTTCTCTAATGAGCTTATCTGTGTTTTCAATGCTGGTTGTATACCCCCTGTATGCCTCTATGACGTTCTGGAGTTTGGTACAAACTTTTCTTCTTTCGTCAAACAACTCGTTATAGTCTAAAATTGCATCTCTCAGTACACTTCTGACTCTTTTTAGGGCGTCTTCAGCTTCCAGTGTATGCAATAGCACATCGTGTCTAGCTTTGTTTTCTTCACATTTGTGCGAACTGGACTCTTTGTCCTCAACTTGAGGCTCTTGCTTGGGAGCGGACTGAGGTTCTTCCTCATTGACAGTCTCATCTAGAGGAGAGTCTTGAGATTCATTCAGGGATTCATGACACATTAAATCATCAAAACTGCATTGGTCCTCGAGTTTGGGAGAGTTTTGCTCTTCTTGACGAGAATTTGGTTCTACCGGTTGGGAGCTTCCAACTGCCAGTAGTGTAAAGATCAGGAGTGATACATGGATTGTCTGCATTTTAAATGTATAAAGAATGTAATTGGAGGCTGGCGGAATGAGGAGCTATGGGGAATAAATGGATAACTGAGCTATAAAATTGGCTAGTACTGCATTGGAGGAGATATTAATGGTGAAAACTGTGGCATCCCTGTAGCTACTTTATGGTCTCTCAAGAATTTCTACAGTCCAAATTAATGCACAGTTTTGCGCAGAGCGTCTCAAACGTTTCACCAGGATGGGCAGCGCTGCATGTTGTGGCTCTAATGGAATTATGAGAGTCTGGAGATGCCTCTTAGCGAAGTAGTCTACGCCCTCCTTCAGATACTCTACTAAATGAGTATCAACTATATACTGGCGCTAGTGGTTCTACTGGACCTCATGGATCCGCTGGTGAAGAATGTACTCCTCAAGATAATGAAGAAGGACTAGAACAAGGAACTGGTGAAGTTTATGGATCTCAACTTCAACTTGAAGATGCTTCTGGAGCTACAATCCATAAGACACTCGAACCAATAGCAATAACAAGAATAAGTAAGTGATGGAAGCACTCTCAAAGCATGCATCTTTATAACAAAACGAGTAATGTTGTATACCAAGAGTTAAAGTTGTAGGCTCCAAAAGATCATGTGGATTCTAACATTCCAGTATACCAACAAGAGAGTAATCTAGAGGGAGAGTGTCTCTTGGTCACAGTTCTGCCTATTTGCGTGGACCATTAAAGTAGCGTTGTGAAGATCCTGATCAGTTTCATGATTAGGCTCCTTCCTGAACCTCTAACAATGCTATATCCCTCCCAGGCCCCAAAACCAGCTGCACTAGTACCTAGAGTAGTATCTGTAGTAATTCTCAAGGCAGACTTTCCAGATGGAATATGTATCTCCTTTAGCCTGTCAAGTTCTTTCTTTAATTCACCTTCAGAAAGTTTTTGATCAGTTTCTCCATCAGTTTCCACTCCATCTCTAGGCAATGATGTCCAATCCTTAGTATCTTTTGTAGCCCTTTGATAGTACTTGTATTCTGTACTAGTCTTACTAGCAACAACTTCAACAAGGAGAAGTTTTCCAAAATCGGAAGAAGTATCTCCGTGGTAGTAGGCAGAAATGCTAAGTAGTTGATCAGGAGGGGATATACCAGTAAGCTGAGTAATTCCATGGGTAACATTCTTAACTTTGAATGACTGTTTGTTCGGAGTCATAGTATGTTCAAACTTCCAAAAGCCAGTCGATTTTTCTATTGTTACATCACTCTTTTCTACAGCTAATTTCTGTGTACTTTCTTGAGGGTACTGCTGTCCATCAGGTTTAGACAGGTCTAAAGTTAACTCAGATATAGATATTTCTTTAATGCTTTTTTCTGGTGAAATCTTCTTAACTTTACCCTTTAGAGAACTAAGATCAATACTTTCGGAACTGGATGCCTTTTTGAGTACCTCTTGAAAGTCTTGATTTCCGTCTTCATCAAATTGTTCTATTTTGTAGAGATCCCATTTTTCACCACCTTTGGATTTCACTATCAGGTATATGTCAGGAATAGAATGTGGATCTGCCCCTTGAGTAGAGATTGTAAGTGTTATAAGGAGGAGAGTATCATAGCTTCCATCTCCTTTGCCATAGTATACGAAGAAATTGTTGATCTTATCATTTGGGAATCCTCCAGAAATTCTCATAGAAGATCCATTTTTAAGTCTGACACCCCTGAGATTGAAATTTGTACCATCAGAAAGAAGATCATGTTTAACTTTATGGTATTGGGAAATGGACTTGCTAGCAGAGTTTACTTTAATGTTTGTACTACCAGATCTGTATGTATCTTGAGATCTACCATCACTACCTTGAGGTTTGTATGAAAGGTCAAATATAATATCATTTGTTCCAAGTAGTTTTTTTGTAATATCTTCTTTCTGATTTCTAAGTATAACTAAATCTAGCCCTTTGTTATCATCTATATTCTGTAATATTGCATGTATCTCATCTTTAGCAAGTTTGTTGTTGTTATTGATCTCAAATTTTGTATATATTGCATCTTCTATATTTGATTCAGTATCAATATTTATGAAATAAATCTGTTTATCATTGGTTTCTATGTCTGTGACCAAAAGTTTATTGGAGTAATTGAAATATGTTACGACACTTCTTATCGATAGACCAGACAACACTATCCCAGGCAGTTCTTTATCATTATAAAGGATAACTGAAAGAGTAAAGAATGTCTGCTTTCCCTGTTTCGAGGTGTACTCATAGGAATTATACCCGCCATAATTACTGATGTCTTTGCATTCTATACCGTTGTTCTTTAACCAATTTCCCTTTTCTATATCTAATTTTAACGGACTATTCATCCTCAATCTATTCTTTTAATGCTACATTGCTGCCAAGTATGTTAAATATGTTCCTTCCGACTTTCCTTCTGAGTGTCTTACTAATATTTTACTTCTCCATAGTATCTTCCATTGTATTAATTCATTAATGTCTCAACTGGTGTGAGCAGAATGGTCAGTATGGATGAATGGTTATAACTATGTAAACAAGAGACAACAAACAATACGCAATAGGCGTGACAAAAGACTTTAGGTCTAAACAATGGGTAGTCTAACTAGATGTTGTAAACAAGTATCATTCCAGGAACCTTAGATTCTCTACAGAGACAGAGACTTATGCATGCTACACTGAGGATGGAGAATGAGAAATTATACTGCCAAATATCCATATAGGACATACACCTAGGACATCTTAATTAGTTACTGTCTATGGGCAAATTGAAGAGTACTTTACAGACGAGCAATTAGTCGTGCGATTAGAGCGGGGCCCTTCCACATGGCAAGAGCACCCAGCCCTGCTCCGCCTAGTCCAGATCCAATAGCTGTTCCCGCCAGAACACTTACATTGGATGATTCAGCAGCTTGATGACTAGATGGAAGAGAATTTCCAGTTTGAGCAGAGGTATCAACTATAGGAGTAGGAGGTTCTTCAGTTGGTCTGTAAAAGTGCTTTTCTGTTTTGTCAAACTTGACTAACTCTACCATTATAAGGCTTTTAAGCTTAAAACCAGTCCCATTGTAGTACGCTGTTACACTTTTAGCAACTAAATTAAATGGTATGTTAGAGAGAGGTGAACCGTTATGCTGTACACTCTTAACCATTAAGTAAGATTTCTTATGAACGGAGTGAGAAAAGCTAACAAAACCATCAGTCAGATCCTTTCTTTCAACTTTAATCTTTTCTTTAGTCTGTTCAGAAGGATTTTCATACTCAGTATGTTGTCCACTAGCATTAATGCCAGTTTGTCCAACATCTACGGTAACGGTTGGTAATTTGGCCTTTAGAAGCTTTAGAACCTCAGGCTTGTTAGTAGGACTAGATGGAGCATCATCCTGTACTTTAGTCCAGTTATTAGAGTCAATGGACACTCTCTCAAACCAGGTAGTGGATGTTCCTGAAAGATAAATCAAGAGTGGAATTCCGTCAGGTCCGCTTGGATAGTGATACACATACACACTAGATATCGTACCAGAAAATATTATTCCTGTCTGCTCCGTTACCCCATCCTTAAATCTCAAGAAGCTGCCAGCAAGGTAATGGAAGTAAGAATAATCACCACTAGTCTGACTCTTATCATAGTTTGACACTTTAACTTGTTGAGTACCACAACTAGGGCAGCTATAAGATCCTCGAGTATTCTTTGAAATGTCCATGATATGAGTCTTCTTTTTTTCACAGTTAAGTTGATCAATATTCTGTTTGAGGTCTTTGGTGGTTACATTTCTAGAATTACTCAATTTTTTATCACCATCATAGGTGTAATAAACTGAGGAATCTCCCTCACCAAACTGAATAATCAGGGGAGTTTCAAAAATTTTATCTCCGTTCCAGTAGTAGACTGAGATACTTGAATAAGCATTCAGTTGACTCTCAAAACCAGTAAGGTCCAAAGCTCCATTAACAATTCTGTTGATTTTGCTGTCTTTTCCTGGAGTATGTACAATCTTCCTATATTGCCCATTTTCAGTGGAAAAAACTTCTTCTATTAAACCTATCCTTCTATTGTTGTTCTGGTAATAGTATCCTTCATTATCTTGTTTAACTCCATTCCCAAGATGCCTTTCAATGTTTATAGTGACATTGGTAGTCATACTGCATTTTATTGTTCAGCTATAGTACAATTAGTTCATCCCATTCATATCCGCTTTCCTTAATGACCCGAGTAAAACACCTCTGCATGCATACTAACAACGACGTTCTATGCGATTATATGTATGCTACAGAATGTTTCTGATCATTAAATTATTTGTATGATCTATCATGAACTCTAGCTAACGAGTATAGGCATAAATGGAGAGCTTAAAACCCCCATTTGAACTCATCAATAAAACGTGTCTAGACCTTTACAATTGCAAGGAACGGTTTCTACTCTCAAAATGATCTTTTTTGCGCGTCTGCACTTTGATCTTACGGATCTAAAAGTGATTATAATCATCATATCCTTGCTTCTGCAACGTGCATGCGCTCTACCACCTTCCAGGGATAAAAATCCAATCGACTTGGACATCTCTGGACCGCGTCCCAAGGGAGTTTTAATTACGAAATCTGTAATATACAATGAAGGGTGTTACTATTCCGTCAGAAAGGATTGCTCAGGAGGTAACAAAATCGGTGATGTCAGCGATGGAGGTAAGTAATGAATGTATTTCATGAGCGTAGCGAATGTGCGACTATACGCCAGTATGGGAGCCTGAGCGACTAACAGGAGCTCTTCCTACTAGTAGGATTATCACTGCGTGGGTCTCTAGACCAAAGCAGGTGACCTACCGACGTCGGAGACTAGGGAGTTTAGCGACCAGCGGGAGCTTAAAGAAGAGTAATGAAGACTCTGTGAGCGGAGTGAGTATAGAAGAAGTGGTGACTATACAGAGTATAGGAGCCCGTGTATTCCCAAGGGTTGGTGGAGGAGTTCCTCATGAGTGGACTGTGTTATGGACTCGGTGGAAGTTGATGATTAGATAGACGAACTTATTTCTACCGACGTGAGTGTTGACTGTACTACTGAAGACTGTATTGATAGTCATTCATCTTGTTCTGTGGACACTCTCTGACGGTGAGCTAATTGTGAGGGAGCTGTGAGTTAATGGACATCATACTATCTAAAATGACGGTGCATAATGGATGATGAGTGAGCATCTGATAACTAACGTCTTAGACCTTAACCCAAAATGACTACTCTTCTACCCAGTGTTATCATAGACATAGGTAAGGGTGCTAATGGAGACGGATCTGCATACTATCCTCCTGAGGAATCTTCTGGCCAACAGGTCAGGTTGGAAGAGTCTGAGGATCCTCCAAACTCCAGCTTCTGGAAGTTTGAACATGAGGCACTAGCTGGACAGCCTTTCATGGTTAGGGAAGTTAAGTATAATGGTATGGGTGTTCCAAACATAACACCTAGTGGTCCCATTTATGATTACTCAGTATGGTATTGGAAACACGATGAAGAAATGACTAATCCATTACTCATAGAAGTATGGAAGAATGGTAAATATGAATATAGTTCTAACAAGGGAAATAATAGCTGGACTAGATATAAAGATCCTCAACTCCAACAACTCCAAGGTAAGAGACTTGAAAAGAAGCTGGAAAGCCTCAATTGCCAATACCACAAATTGGTCACCATAAATCTTACGGATGACGTTTCTAAGGAGTATGCTAGAAGTCAAAAACCGTACTGTTGTAACAAGCATGAACGTAGTGGTCAAGGAAGGGTCTCTGTTACTTCTGGGAAGATAAATGTAAGTGGTCAAACTATTACGGCCTACAAGCATGAACTTGACCCTAGCTTTCAATTGGCCGGTATTAAGTACAATGAAGGTGGTGTAGGTGGTCCAAGGAAGAATATAAAACTGAAGGCATTTTCTTTTCCCATCGATGGTTCTATTAGTGTTTATGTCTTTTATTGCCAAAAGCATGACCCATTATTAATATACGTTGAAACAACAAACCCAGACGCTAAAGGATGGTATAAAAGGCAAAAGAATAGTAGTGGTAAAGATGAAGAGTGGAAAAAACTCCCTGAACTCCGAGAGATAACACCAGGGAATCTTCTCCAGAATACTGGTTGTGGCAAATACACTAAACTTGTGAGAGCACTAAAGAAGGTCGGATGTGCTGTCTCGGCAACATGTAGCGCCACTTCTTTCGTGACGGTAGCCTATGAACAAGCTAATCGAACCTCATCTCAACAAGAAGAACAAGACTCCCAACGTTCTGAAGGTACCGGATCTACTGGGGAAGATGAAGAGGATGAGGAAGACAAAGAGGAATATGAAGCTGATACTGATAGTCAACCTAGTGCTCCTGGACCTTCAGGTGAGCCTGGTGAAGGTGCTGCTGGACCTAGTGGACCTACTGGTGATAGTGAAGATAGTGGAGGTGGTGGAAGAAAAGAGAGTCAAGAAGGTGAATCTAGACCTGCTGAATCTGCCCCTAGTGAATCTGGTAGAGATGGTGATATAGTACAAGACTCTGGTGAAGTTGATCAATCCTTACCTAAAACTCAAGGTGCTGAAAAAGGAGCTGAAGGTGCTAAAGCTGCTTCTTCTGAAGGCCTTCCTCCTCCTACTCCTCTTGAAGAACCTAAACCTCCTGCAAGATCTGTTGGAGCTGCTCCTCTAGGATTAATGGCAATCTTTAAAATATCATCTGGCGTTTTTGGTGGAAGTGGCGCAGTTGGTCTGGCAGGTTATCATTTATATAAGCATACCAGAGACCCTTGGGTCAGACAGATTTAATGGGTGTCTATGGACTCTCCAGTAGGGAGACTAGATACTAGCTTTGGTGGATACTAGGAATAATGGAGCATATCAGGAAGAATCTCTAGGAGCATTATATAAGGTGTTTTAACGGATTAGTAAGAATGTACCATATTGAGCATGCATGGGTCCACTTGTGAACCATTGCATAAGACCTTAGGATTCCCATGGATTGTCCTCTACACTTGTCAGGTATCACTACGTTAAGCATTCACTCCAATGGTCATAATAGCTCATCCTACCAATGAACAGACAAATACGACTCAATGCTTAGCATCTCATAATGGCTCATTCCTTCCATCTCATACTCTCTTTGCTCGTCCAGTAGTACCACTGGTAGAATGAGAATCTATAAGGAGTCTAATGGAGTGAGAACAGGTGACAATTCAGACTCCTATACTTTGTGTACTCGCAAGGCTCCTCTATTCGCTTCGCTCATAGAGTCTCTATCACTCTTCTTTAGGCTCCCAGAGGTCGCCATTGAGCTCCCGTTGGTCGCTCAGGCTCCCATACTGGCGTATAGTCGCACATTCGCTACGCTCATGAAATACATTCATTAACGAACATTTTTAGGAGAAAAGATAATATCTGCCCATCCTTCAAATGTCAACCGGTTCGTCTTTCATGCCAGTCTTTTCGAGGGCACGAAATACATTCGCGTGGTTACCAAGAGCATGGAGCCAGACGGAACTTTGATCCGTAACGTGGATGAGTTTTTGAAGCAAACGACTGACCCAGAGTACAAGCAAATCTTCAGAATTCCAGTGGACATTGACATTACCATGCAGCCTGAAACTGATGTAATTGAGCTTAAAGAATTTTCTGAGCGCAATATCAAAAAGTTTACAGTAAAGCCTGAAATGAGACTGAGGTTTACGCTCGGTCTTGTTCGATTTGGTCGTCACGTTCTCAACCGAAGAATCCGGGGGCTCATTGACCGAGACATTATCTGGGAGGGGGGACTTGAGATGCCAAGAATCACGCTCTTTTCGCGATACAGAAACGGGAATTGTGTGACCTCAAAGTACGTGTATGCAGGGGATGAGACGGGGTTTGCGCTGGAGCATCGAAAGACGATACAAGTTTTCAAGCATCCCAGAGATGAAGAGGTTAAAATAAATTATTGAGTGTGAAACTTGTCGCTACAACAAGCGAGTGATTGTTTAAATGTCTTGACATTGCCTAATCGGCTAGTTGTGTGACGAGGTCAAAGACGATTTCCCTGTTGACAAGACCATCATGATTGTACTTTGGATGGTTTAGTATAAAATTGCGAATTTCGACAGCATTAGTTGGTACTTTTCCTGTGCATCTGTCCTTTATAAATTCAAAGCTTTTCTTCATCCCTTCATAGGATTCCTGGCTGAATAGTCCCGACTTGTAGTCAGCCTCGAGGTGTTGCATGCAGCGGTTAATCAGACCCAGCTCCCCAAAGAAGATGTCGAACGTTGTCATTTCCTTAATGTTTATGCGATTTTCAAAAATGTTTGTGCGCATGTAAAACTTTTGAACGATACACGCGTTGATGGATGATGATCTCTTGATGTTGGCATCTACGAGAGAGAGAGGGACGTAGAGGTTCCATTTTTCCCTCAACAAGGTTTTTATAATGTAGGGAATCGCTGTTAGGAAGACTGCATTCTCAGAGTCCCTAATCTGGATCTCACAAGGCCTAAGCTCCACACGCCATGGAATGGGATACGTGGTCCCCTCCTTTTCATGCTTGACAACTGGAGGCGGTTTAAACCGCACGCTGTTCCAGTTTGTGCTCTGGAAAACTTCAAAGTGTGCATCAGTGGCCGAGCAGTCAACGGCATCAAAATCTTCCTTATAGACGACTAGAGGTTGGTAAAGGAAAATGTGGGCAAAATGCCTCGCAAGAATGGAGTCCACTCCATTTTCCACAAGTTTATCGTAAATGCTCGAGAGACACGCTACCTTATTGTCGTTTAATACACTGTAATTCTTCTTGAGAAATTCATCATTTCCAATGTAGAGCGAGGCACTGGAAAACCTCGATTTTTGGACCATTGATTTTTCAGAGGCCTTGACATCGTCCATTGCTTGACATAGAACCTCCCATCTCGTGTCTGTCGCCGCCAGAGCTCCTCGAAATACCACTGTGGATGCTGTTAGAGCAATGAATAGAGGCGCCAAAACCGCCATTTGGTCGTGTAGATAGCGAGCTTCATTAATGTCCAGACACGAAAATGTGAGTTGTAAACAACACATGCCCATCCCAAACACAATTGCGTCCATATGAATGTTTTTGTGGTCGCCGGAGGCTGTCCCCTTGGTACCCTTTGTCTGCAACAGAGTCTCTGCAGAAAGCATGGGGTCGCTTGCAACAACTTGGTCCCTTATATACTCGTCAAGATTCTCTACATGCACGTTTGCAGAGTGATTAGTACTCGTTGGATCTTGGGACTCTGAAGCTGTAGAATCAGACCCGTGTTCATACGCCTTGATTAGAATCTCAATCCCACCCCTTCTGTTCCTGATGTTATTGGTGATTGAGGAAAACCTGACATGTGGACTAATAATGTCATCCTCCGTGTACCTGCTCTGGGAAATTGCTCTTCCCCTCCGAAGGATATCAGGGGAACCGCACACCCCTTTATAAACCGCATTTGGGCACCCAAGCAGTGGAAATGATGATAGGGTCGACACCCTCCCCTCGTTACACCCTAAATGCGTCAACAAGGTCTTTATCTCCTTCCTTCTACTCTTGAGTGACTCGTGAATCCTCGGCAGGTAATCAGAGTCCAAAGTGTACGGAGAGTAGGGGATTCCCTCAACCATGTAAGACGCGTATTCTGGCATTAGTTTGCAGGTCTTTGGGGCGTACTTTGGGTCCTTGATGCACTCGAGAATGTGAGGAGCTCTCGGAAGCAGCTGGACGTCTCTCTTCTGGGAGTCCACATTTATGAGCATGTACTCGAGCTCGTCTCCAAACAGCCGATTAGGGTCCCTCCTACCAACATTTTGCGTCAACGTATTGAGGAACTGTGCGATACCGAGTTGGCGTACCTTTTCTTCCACCGGCTTTATGTCCTCCACCAACTCTCCAGCCTGCAGGAAGCCCATCTTGCACTCTCACTAGCCAGAAAATGCTAAAATAACGACCAGGATCGCGCTACAAGGGCGATTTAGAGGGACCAACAACTCTTCCTCCTGCCACCTATTCCTTCCCTTGCGAACCAGTGCTACCAGCCACTCCGCAGCATTATCAGTACTAGAAGTGTATACACCGCTGCCAGAGAAACGCAAACGTTGGCGGAATAAAAAATGGCGGTGGTTGGGGACTCAACTTGCGTGGCCTCTCAATTCCAAAGTTCTTGGCCAAAATCGTCCGGAACTTGAACGCCCGAATGTTTTTAAAGTTTTCACTTGTGTTTAAGCTTTAAAATTTGAGATTCCAGGGGCTTTTGTGCCTTCTTCCGGTAAACGCTGGGTAACGCCCTCGAGAGCGAGACTTTGGCGACTTCCTCCGAGTTTCTTGCGATTAAACACCAACGCTGACAAATTGAAAAATTTGGATGCAAATAAGCGCTGAATGGCGACTAATTTTGGCTATTGGGTTTGAGCCTCTGACGTTGCTCCTCTACACCCTCTAGACGATCGCCGAGGGATTGGCCTTGGCGAGAGACTCTCTGGACCTCTGGGACCTCGCAGCATCCTCTGCACCTGGAGGATGCCCACCGAGCGTCGAGAAAAGTGGACATGCACGCACACCCCTCCAGAGGCCAACTCCTCCCAGGGCGACCATAGGCCCTAGCCAGAGGAATGAAGCGGCCGTCAAGGAGCTCTAGCGAGGCTGAGTAGTCGCTGGGTGGCTGATATGGACGCGTAGGCTTAAAACTGGCGTCTACATGCGTACACAGTCCCCTCGAGGCTCACGGGAAATGTCCGCTAACGGAGCGTTTAACGCAGAACATGGAGAAGGGAATGAATGTACGGAGCATTAAAGAGGATGCAGAATGGCGGAAAGTTGGTTGAATGTGCCAAGGTTTACTGTATAGGCCCTCAGGACTTCCACCAGTCATTCTCCGGAATGGGCGACAAGACTCGGTGAATAAAGGCTGTAGGTGTATATGCAGATTAATTGGACGACGATGAGAACGATGGTGGGTTTTGAGAGTGTATACCACCCATATTCCATGCCTAGGCGTCCGCTAATCCCAGAAAGGAGCCATGGCAAAGGCGGCAGAGTCCCTTGCATTTGGAGCCTTTCTACCGATCATACGCCTGATAAACTTACCTTTGATGGTCAGACAGTTTGGGAGAGTAGTGATCCAAGACATTAGAGAAGTGAGCAGTACCCAGGAGGGTGCCAAGTAATGGCACGGAACAAGAAAGAGACCATTCATCCTCCCTCGTAACTGGAGCGTATGCATAGGCTACAGACCAGATTTGGAGCATATACTGGCATATTTAGGTTCATGAGAACCATATGTAGTCTCTAGACTAGGCGACGTTTACAAGAACTAGTCCGCAAAAGGGTGACCAAAGAGGTGAAGGATGAGCATTCCTAGGGCATCCGGAGGAGTTTTCCAGACTCCATCCGCAAGACAACGCCAACAACCATCCAACTAGATACAAATCAATGAATGCAAACTAGAAACAAAGAGGCTACTCCCAGAACTGCGTGGCCCCGGTAGAACCACTTGGTGTCGTAATCCGAGACCCTCGGCAGACTATAAGATTACCACAACATCTACAGATCATTCACTGCAATGTGAAGCAGAATTGAGGCAAATGTTTAAACTACTGAGCAAATGGACCCGTTGGGAGTCGAACCTCCGACGTGGTGCTGTCGCTTCTCTCGGCAGTTGAAAAATTTGCGATTCTCGTCTCATGGAGACGAGATTAGGGTCACAGACCAAATATTTCAGTGAGGGGACAGTATACTACAGCTGAGTGTCGTAAACTTTGAATTTGCGGCAAATTTTGCCCTTTTGGACACACAGGAACCATTTATAGCAAAAATAGCCTTTAAAGAGCCGAAAATCGACAATTTGGCAAACTTTGAATGTACCATAGGAACGAGGATTTCAGGGATTCGCAGAAGGAACCGCTAGTGGACGGCATAGGACTGGAGAAATCCTCTGCCAAGTTTATGGCCCTAAAAGTTGGTGTGTAGAGTTAAAGAGACGAAGGACAACTCTTTGATGGATGGAGGATATGTACTTGTTGTATAGAGCCGCACAGAGGTTCCAAAGTCACTAAAACGTCTTCTTCCTTTCGGTTGCTCTAGTCCCTCATTCTTCTTTTCAGCCATTCATCCTCCCTGAGGGTCACATACCCGCATGTTTGTGCAAAAATGAAGATATCATTTGGTCTATCGGTCAATAAAGAGGCGGTAAAGCCCCCAAAGGACACTGCCAAGGTTGCCAATATTTTTTCAGCGACAGCAGAGGCTCCAAAAGTCATTAAAAGGAGCATTTTGGAGATTACAAACGGGTCATTTAAGGAGGAAGGTGGCCCTGAAGAATCCGTAAAGGATGAATACGTCATCCCCTGCAAGAATAGCCTCGAAGATTTAAAACAAACTCCCTCTGAGGAACAGGCCTCGTTGCCGAAAATACAACTCAAGTTTGGTCTCAACATTTTGAATGTTAAAAGGGTAAAGGATGGAGGTAACGCAGAGTGCGCAAAGGATGAGGAAAAGACTAGAAAATCGGAAGCGCCAGAAAGCGATCCATCAGCGGTTGTTCCGTCAACACTCGCCAAAGACAGCGACTCTTACGCCGCGAATTTGATTATAAAGGAGACGAATGAAGCAATGCTGAATGATCTGTTTGGGATCACTGAACAGGATTTGGCGGAAAAGGCATCAAAGACTGTCCCTATACTCCTGAGAAAGGGGGCTAATGGCGATTCAGAGGGAAAACAAGACGCTAAAATGTACGATAAAATGCCAGTCGAGAACTTTGGCCTCGCAATGCTCTTGGGTATGGGATTTGACCCCAAAAGTAACTTTAAAAAGCCAAGAGAATATAAAAAGAGAGTTTACGAGCGAGGTGGGCTAGGTTCAGATGCAGCAATGAAGAATAACATGGACATGCTTTTGAATGCAAAGCTAATGGCGAATGTAAAGAGCAATTCAGACGTCACTCTATTCCCTGGACTAGTGCTCAAGGTCATTGACAAAAAGAGCAGCCATTATAGAAGAAAGGGAGTCGTTACAAAAGTCTGCGGATCGGCTGTAACTCTCTCTCTACTCTCTGACGACCAAGCTACGACTGGTGAGTCCATAGACATTATGAGCAAGTATTTGGAGACTATTGTGGTCGCTGGAAGCAACTGCAAGGTCGTTCGCAAGATTAATAATCGGCAAGGCAAAGAAGAGATACAAGTAGGCTCGCTTGTAAATGTGCTGAGTATACACGACGGATCAGCAAAAGTGTCCCATAATGGGAGCGTATTGTACACATCAATGGACAATATTTGTGGATTCTCAAGGGTCCCTCAATGAGTTGTTTTTTCATTTACATTAATGACCTTAAGCTATGTCTGGGATACTATGGGATGCACTTGGCATTAAGGGGGTCTATGTCTTACACGAAGAGTGATGTGACAAGAGTTATGACGTCTGGTTGTGGCTACTATTAATCTTCCGGGTTATTAGAAGTACCCTCTGCCCTTACTGCTTCTTCATTTGGTTTTACTGCGTTCTTGATTTCATTCGTTCTCATGTAGAAATCATTAAGACCAATTTCCTTCCACTTTCCATCAACCTTTTCATAGCACTTTTCGGGTGTAGCGCCTCCATGTGCTATATATATGATGGGGGTTTGTGAATGCAGTGGGATTCTTAGAAGTTTAACCGCACTGCTTATCTTTCCTATTTCCGCTCCTCCTTCTGTGAACGAGGTAATTGTTACACCATCCTTCGGCTTAAAGACCTTCCACTTTATTCCTCTGCTAGTTTCCTCCCCTACATCTACTTTGGACGAATCGGGATCAGAGATATCGAGAGTGGTATCACCTTGTCCAGCCGACTGTGCATTCGCCTGTGGTTGCTTCTGAGGAGTCGGTCCATCTATCTTTACTGGAGCATTAGGTTGAGTTGGTGGCTTCTTATCATCTTCGGAGCCTTTAGCATTAACATTTGCTTTCTTACCACTAGACCCCTCTGCAGTCCCTGACCCTTCAGCTACAGCATTTCCAGACCCCCGTGGACTTGCTGGAATACTCTGAGATTTCTTAGAGTCGCCAGAATGTTCATTATCGTTACCACGGTAATTTTTATGGCCACTCTTACCATGGCAGAGTCTTACCAGACACACCGTCCACAGCAGTGCTATAACCTTCATATTGTTAATTCTTGTTTGTCAAAATAGAACCGAGTCTTGGTACAAGCAGAGAGTACTTACAAGCTATTGAAACAAGAAACAACGACAATCATACAGTTGTATTACCTTACTAGAAAAGCCACAAAACAAAGACCTCAGTCTTGACAAGTCAAAGATACAAGTTATCTATAAGAAGCCCTTGATCTTTTAATAACATAAAGAGAACATGTCGGCTGGGAAGGAAACCAAGGAATGCAGACAACAGTGGGGATAAATAACGGCTCACGTAGACATTTATTCCTCCTGATAATCGACTACTACCTTGAGACTCTCATGCTTGTGGGTTAGTAGTCACAATAATGTCCCTAGTATTAATCCTCCAGACTCACAGACATGGCTTATAGAGGAGACTGGGAAGATCTCCAAACATCTACCCTACCAATGTACCCAGTTGTTCCCCTTCTTCCTACTCTTTTCATCACTGCAAGGTCTTCTCCTGGTAGAGGCTTATCGGAAATCCCCAAAGCTATCTCCCAGTCTCTCTTATGGACCTCGTTCTTCAAGGATTGTTCAGGGCTGCTGGTCTCTAGTTCTTCTGGCTGCTATCAAAAGGTCATTTCTGGGATACCATGACATGCATTCTGTGGATGCTCTGAATCTCGTATGTACATTAATTTGACAATTTAACTTCCATTAAGATTCCAGGGTTCAAAGCGGACCCAGGGCCATATTCATATAGCGGCATTGCATTCATTCTCTTTCCATTCTCCATTGACCTTCTCAAAGCACTTTGATACGACTTCTCTCTCCTCTCTGATGTCGAGGTAGACGATCTTGTAGTTTTCCCCTATTGAGACCTCGACGCATGTGCATTTTTCATCTCCAGAGGCTGACCATATTGGAACGCCATCTTCTGTGATTGAGACTACACTAATGTCATCCCTGGGCTCCAGGATCACATTCCTCGTTTCACCGTCGTAGTCTTCTTCAACGCCAACCAGGAACTTGTCTGGTTTGCAAATGTCCATAGTGACAGGGTCTAGCAACGGCAGGAATGGATTCTTACCGTGGCCAGTTTGTGAAAGTGGGATCTTCTTTTGCCCTAAAGATCTTCTTTCTAGAGACGGTGTATGCTGGGTGCTGGAATCTGCGGTTGCTCCCTTTGGTCCCTCGAATACGTCGGCATCTAGGGAGACCTCCTCTAGACCATCGGTACATTCATCCAAGTCTCCGTCCTCCTTCTTTGACTCCTCTGGTTTGTGAGCGCCTGGTGAGCACATGAAACTGCAGTTGCATACATGAAAGGGCGGAGGTGGTGGCGGTAACGGGACTGGGTATTCCTCCGTCACCTCTCCAGGCTCCACTATCTTTAGACTCGCTATCTTTTTGGCGTATTCCATGGCCTCTTGTTCTCTGGCCTTCTTCTTGGCACGTTTACTCTTTGACTTTACCACAGGAGTGTCTGGCTTTGCAACCCCCTCCCGCCTAGACTCCCCCGGAGATGCAGGGGGTGTCTTATCCTTGCTATTCTCTCGTTCTTCTAGGCCTTGGATTATTGTATGGAACCTCTCTGTGCTTATCTCCTTCCAGGCGCCATCAATCTTCTCGAAAAAGGTAAAGCTGACTTTGGCTGCCAGCCTTACTGAAACACCGAGAAGGTTTAAATCCTCTCCCATGAAGATTTCTGCATAGACACACTTTTCTCCATCTTTGGCCGTCCATATTACAGTCTCTCCTTCAGTAATGGAAACGATGAAACTAGTCGACTCTGGGTAAAAGTCCCTGTGCTTAATCTCATCTTCATTGTCTTCAAAGACCGAAAAGCGTAGCGGATCAGGGACTTTAATGTCTAGAGTAACTGGATCAGTTAGTTCTGGAGTGAATGGTCTTTCGGTTTCGTCTGCAGATTTAACTCTGAGGTGATTCGAATCACTAGTGGCTCCACTCTTTTCATCATCTGCACCTCTGCAAAGCTGCAGAACTGTAACTATGGAGAATAGAATGTGAAATTTCATGTTTTTGTCTTTATAAATCACGTATGTTGTCCCTCATAAAAACGTTTAATGTGATTATCCAATGGGACCAATAAGGTTGGCAGACCCCACCCGAATGAACACAACAAACGATAAATGTGGTTAAATTTAACCTTGAAACAGGTAACAAATAACGATAAACGCGTGCACCATAGGTGTGTTTCCAGTAACACACACATTGCAGCTCTAGAGACTATGGCAACCTGTGCATGCACGACTGGTGTCTGGTCTTTAGTTTGGATGAAGAATTGTCTTAATGTATAATGGTACCACAAACATCAATGAGCGGAATTGTGGCTATTGCAAATTATGCATAGTGTGGATGAATGAGTAGGTAACAGGGATAGAGTGTCGTAGAGAGTGTTTTGGTGGTTGACCCTTCAGGAGTTGTAGGAGAGAGGTGAGAGCCTCGTAACCACCTTCTTTAGGAGGTTCAGTATCTTCATCAACTTTACCAGTAAGTCCATCTCTACCAGCTTGTCCACCATTACCATCTCCAGATTGAGCAGCATCTTGAGTAGTAGCAGATAGGCCAGATGAGCCAGTAGCAGTAGGAGGAGTATCAGGATCAGGAGGTCCAAGAGTAGAGACTGAGGATCGAGCTAGAGCAGCAGTTTTAGCTTCTTTACTAGGGGTACCTCCACCTTGATTCTTAGTAGCTAGGCCAGATGAGCTAGGAGAGTTAACCTCAGATTCTTTTTTAGCATCTTTAACCAAATCTCCTTCATCACCTCCACCTTTCTCTTCAGAACCAGTACCATTGGGTCCAAGAAGACCAGGAGATAGAACAGCGGCCCTTCCTCTAGCATTACAAGTAGAAACTAGGGCGTTGTTCTCCATCAGCATCTTTAGGAGTACTAGGCTTACCTCCACTTTCAGGTCCTTGAGATCCAGCAGCTTGAGGAGTATCTTCTATAGTATCTCCACTAGCAGCAGTAGAACCACCTCCAGGAGGACCAGGTAGACCATTAGATCCTCCAGGAGTATGAGAAAGATTAGTTTGAGAAGCAGTAGTATCAACAGCAGTTTGTGATTCTTCAGAAGTAGTATGATCAGCAGTAGTAGTACCTGGATTTTGAGTTTCATCAGTATCTCCACTAGGTACTTTTATGGATGGACTAGTAATACCAGAGCCTACTCCACCAGGCTGACCAAGACCAGATTCACCAGCAGCTTCTTGTACTTGAGATGAGAGTTGAGTAGGTTCAGTACATTCTTGATAGCTTTGGCAATTAGCAATCCTTGGCGCACTCACAGGTTCATTATATTTTCCAGAGAGTTTACCCTTTGTTTCTGCCGCTACTCTATTACTAACAACGGGAGCTTTGACAAGTTCAGGTTCTTCATTACCCCGAGCTTCACCCGCTTGAGCCATAAACCCAAATTATGCGATTAAATGTTTGTTATTCTAAAACCAAGAGTAGATGGGGGATAAACAAAAGGCCTCTAAAGGCACTGCCAATAATGAGATGATGGTAAAGAGTAGCCCTTGGAGTAATCCCTGAGGAACTCATGCTATACTTACAAGAGTGCCAGAAAAAGACCCTGCAGTGATGAGAGCAGGAGGAATAACCTGGCAAAGAAGAAGGAAGAATGGAGATATTCTTCCACCGTAGACATTCAGGCGGGACCAGGAAACCTTCAACCTGTGCTATTGGCAGCTACAAACTCTGACTACTTGCTTGACAGGTTTCTTGTTGAGAGGCGTTGTTCCAGTGAGTATGTCTCTAGGACAATCACTTCACTCATCTTCGTGGAGGTCTTGGCAACTATTCTCATGGGAGGATTTGCAGTGCTCTTAGGGCTCTATCCAGACTTCTTTACTAAGATATCCAGGGAGAAGGAAGAAGATTTTAGAGGTTACCTCACGGTTGGTATTCAGTGGATCATCTTCATGGGATACTTGCAGATACTCAAGGCTTTTACGTCAGGTGGAGAGAAGGGACATATTCAATGGTTCTACTATTCTCTACTATTTCAACACTTTTTTACCTCTATCATAGGTGCAGGCATTGGATTTATAGATGTGGACAGGGCACTTTGGTACCTTATAAATATCCCTGTATCACCTGTCATCATCTTCTTGTACCAGATGCTAATCCATATGTGGTTTAGAGACTATAGACCTAGGGATATAGGGTATCTTGTGGTTGAGAATCAGATATGGCTAGGACTTTCCAACTCATTTATGGTGATGGTACTGTGGACAGTTGGTTACTTCCCAGATTTTATACCTACAGAACCCATTCCAGATGTATTAGAGATAAGAATGGAGCCAAATAATGGCCCTCCATACACTTGTGACTACCCAGCAAATACTACCAGTGGTAAGACTGTTAACATTATTGTCGAAAGAACCACCGACCCTCCCGGATCTAACTTCTACAGGTACACTCATAAGGTTTCTAATGGGGAGCCACAATTCACACTAAAGAAAGTACAAGGTGATGGTAGTCAAAAGATAGAAGGGATTCCTCCTAATAATTCCGATGGAAAGGCAACCGCCGTTTCCGCTTATTACTGGACTGGTAATACAAATAAGGATATCCTAGTTGAAGTGGCGTATACTGGGTCAGGAACTACTTATTATAAGAATAGCAGTGGTGATAAGTGGGTTGAACATGGACAACTCTCAAAAAATGCTGAGAACCTTGAACAAGAACTTGATAACCTTAACTGTTATAGCAATAATGCTGTTACCCTAGACCTTACCCAGAGTGTATCCAAAAAAGGAGAACAGTACTGTTGTGATGGTCATAAGGATGGTCCCAGGGTCACTATTCAGAATGTACCAGTTAATCATCCACATGTGGGCTCAAACAATCTTACAGTCAAAAAATACTCCATTACTGGTCAGAAACTTGCAGCTATCAAGCTTTACAGTGGAAAGAATAGGAAGCGTATAAAGTTTGATAATGGACAACAATTTCCCACCTCTGATGTAGAAAGTGTGTATGCATTATACTATGGCAAGAGTCAGAACCCCGTCTTGATTTGTGTCGGAAAGAATGGAAACCAAAATCCTACAGGTTGGTACAGGAGTGGTAGTTCTAACACATGGACAAAAGCTACTGAACTCGATGGCATAACACCAGAAAATATTACCGAATGCGCCAACTGGAATTCTCTTGTAAAGGGACTTGACGAGCATAGTGACAGTGACTTGCAAGACTGTTCTCAAGAGAAGCTTAGAGAACAAAAACTACAAACACAACAAGAAGCACAACGTTCTGGAGGTGAAGAATCTGAAGGACAAGGATATAAAGCTGATGCTGGTGGCAAAGAAGCTAGAGCTCAAGATGGTGTTGGTCCTGGTGGCGGTAAAGGAGAATCTGGACCTCCTGGAGCTAGTGGTGGAGGACCTAGAGGATCTAATGGTCTACCTGGTCCTCCTGGAGGTGGTTCTACTGCTGCTAGTGGAGATACTATAGAAGATACTCCTCAAGCTGCTTCTGAAGCTCTTACTATTTCTGCTACTCAAGATTCTCAATCTACTACTCCTACTGCAATAACTGCTCAAGCTCCTGCTGCTAAAGAATCTGCTTCTGAACCTCAAGCTCGTTCTGGTGCTGAAGCTGGAACTGCTCTTTCTCATGGTCAAGGAAATTCTCCTGGTCAAAACCCTCTTAAAGTTGGCAATCATCATACTGATATAAAGACTATCTCTATTGGTGTCTCTTCTGTTATTGGTACTTCTGCCTTGGGTTAGACACGGATATCCTATAGACTATTTAAAGAATGTGTCATGTTGAGTATGCATAGACTCTTCTCTGAACTTTTGTTCCATAGGGGAATATGCCAACAATTCTGCTCACACCAGTTGAGAGGTGGGAGTAGGATGAGGATTCTGGTAGTACTATAGACTGTTAGTGGAGATGTAGTATGACCGGTAAGGGTGTCACCATTGATATCGGTAACACACCTGTAAAACACGGTGTTCAAAAGGAACATGACAATAAATACTACTACGATGATGAGCATAGAGAAAGGGCAGAAATGACCCTAGTTGAACACCCTTCTGAGGCTCCTGGATACAAAAAATTAGAGCACAAACCAAAAGGTAATAATGCAAAGATTCTCCGTATTGATAATGTTGGAGGTACAAGAACCGAATTCAACAATGATCTTGATGACTGTAAAATTGTAATTGTCTATTATTGGTCAGGGGATGGAGACTATACTGACCCACTAGTTGTACAACTTAGCGGTGAACAAGACAAATACTACACAGATACTGGTAGTAAGTGGACTAATGCCGATATAAAATCTGATGATCTACTAAAAACTCTAGATGAACAAAACTGTCTGCGTATGGCTCACATTATAGACATTTCACAGAATCCTAGCAGTAGCACTACTACTTATTATTGTCCTGCTTGTCATAAACAAGAAGCTATTTCAATAAGTTCTTTGGACAAAGATAACTATAAAAGAGTCAGTCATAGTCCTGACGAGTCGAAATCTTTTGGTGAAAAATATCGATTGTTAGATATTTCTTATTTTAGAGATATATTCTCTAAAATACACCATCTTAGGCTCTTTAACTACGATGAATAGGCATTGGAGGTCCATTCCGATAGAGATAAAGGCAATGGCCATTTTCACGGTTATTCCAAAAAGTTAAACGGCACAGGCATCGATAAATGGTTAATTCCAAAAGGAACATTGTATTCTGACTCCAAAGAAGGACTCAGGACACGTAAACGACCAGAGGGTCGAGAAGTAACCATTAAAATCCAAAATTCGGCAACGTAAACAATGATTTCCGAGGAAAGGTCTTCTGTAGGCTCGTTGTTAAGCCGAGGGAACCTCCAGAGGAAGTCATCACACCTGAATAAAACAATAGGGGACGACAACGTCGGAATGCAAACTGCAGCGAGTGAAATCTCAACTTCACGAGCTGAAACGATAAAAGGTGTCACAAATCCAACATTAATATCAACAAGTGATGTAGCTGACAACAGGTCTACGTTATCCCTCGTTGAAGGGCAATGCCTACCTGAATCTAATCAAAAAATTTTTTCTAAATGGGTACGAGCTTGCGATCATACAGAGAGTAAACAGGGAGACATATTGCCTCTTAAAAAGCAACAAAAACATGATGATAATGGAAGAATAGGACCCAAACTAATCGTTAAACAAACTGGTACAACCTACCGTGCATCATTCCAAACTGACGACAAAGAGTTCAACAATGACATACTTGGCACTAGAAGACTTTATTATAATCTAGCTGACGTAAGGTTAGCGTTAACCCTGGACGAATTGCAATGTGGACCTGAATTTAATCAAAAAAACTTCTTATATAAACAGGTGGCGACTTGTAAAACTACCCAGTGTAGACGGGGGATAAACATAACTTTTAAAAAGCAAGGCGGTAATAAAACTATGGCGCTTATAGTAATCGTTGAAGAACCAGTAAGTCTCTCTAGGAGATTCGCTGGAATCCTCAGTAAGAGGATAAACTCAAATGGTCAAGAAATCAAGGTCAGGTCGAAATACAATCGAAAAATCTTATTTATAAAGGCCTGTTCTGATTATTCCCCAAACCTACAGGAAACTGTAGTGTCTACAAGGGTGTAGGAATTAATAACGCACATATAACAATCCGGTACGTACGGGGTAGGTAATTTGTTGTCCTGACAGAGTAGTTGGAAGACTAAAGAATGATCATCAAGATATTTCTGGAATTAGCATCACTGGAAATATAAACACTGTTACTGTTTACTGGTATCCTCTGACAGGTGGCAGTCCACTACTCATTTACTTTTCATCGTATAGTGCATGGATCAAGAGAGTTTCGAAGAAGACAAATTACTGGACTCCAGCAGAGGAAGATGAATTAAATGGTGAGGATGACCCCAAGATCCTTCCACTTCTGAAGAGTATAAATGGAGATAAGGAAGGGCCTTCTGCAGGTGCTATATCTTCTGGTGTTTTCGGGACCAGCTTCGGAGGGTACAGTCTATTTGAAATCTATGCACTAATATTCAACAAAAGGCTGAGCCTGATTTTAAAACTAGTTACACGACTAATCACTCGTCTGTAGTACATTCTCCTACCCTTGGTAGGTGGTAGAGTCCCTCCCCTCTAGACTACTCTCTTGTTGATATACTGGAATGCTAGGGAGTCTTCAACATTAACTCTTGGTATACAGTACTACTCGTCTTGCTATAAGGGTGCATGGCGAACATAGTGAGCTATCCGATCATAGGCTTTAGTGTTAACCCCTCTAAAGTCAAAATCTTGCCTACCCTGTAGTCTACTCCTCCAGTTGCTATTAAAGTCGTGGTACCCAATGTATAGTCTCCATTGAGCTCCAACAGTTTACACATTTGGGGGCATACTTCTGGCTTGTCTAGTCTGCCATGCTCCTTCCATACATATTCCCAGACAGTAATTTAAAAGATAAGTGCATGATGAATTCCATCTTCATTCCGTAGTTCACATTCTTCCTCCTCCCGCTGATGTTCTAGGTACCCCTCCAGCATTTTTCCATCATGTCCATTCTTCTAGATACCTGTCCCCTACAGACCATTCTAGGTACCCTTTAAACATTCACCCCTCCAGCCTGCGGTGTGTCCTTTGCTTGGCCCGGATTGGCCATTATTCATTCTAAATGTGTGTTAGATGAAGCTTCGCAGCTTTTTTGTCGGTGGCGCTTCGGATGCGCTCAAGAGGTCGATTGGAAGGCCCAGAAGTTTCTCGGTGGACTTGAGGGCGATGTCCAGGGCCGTAAACCGCGAGGTAAACTTTCTGGCGACGTCTACTTCGAAGCTTTCGGATCTAAAGTACGTGGACGAGGCGCACAAGGACGACAGAATCTACAAAATGGCCGCGTCACACCTGGGAATTGAGACTGACGAACTCTTCCACATGGGACCCATTCAAAAGGCCGGAAAACTCCCAAACCCGCGCAAGAACACAAGGCACGTGTACGAGGAAGGGATGGGCTCGGTAGATTTGGACAACGACATCTGGCTGGGCTACTCCAGACTCTCGAGTTTCTTCACCGTCGAGTTGGAAGGATCGATTTTGGGCCCAGTAAACGAGCGTATGCTGGACCACGGATTTAGTGAGGTTTTAAGCCCGCGAAGGGAGCCGCCAAAGCGCAAGGAGAACCGGCAGAAACCCATGGAAGGTCCCACCCATTTAAAGGCTAATAAAAGGACTCTCCGCAACGTCCTCGCGATGGAAAGGAGAGGCGATTCTGCAGGTGACTCGTATGGTCAAGATTCTAACGATACTCTTGCCAATCATACTGCTCAGGAAGCGAGTTTATCAAAAGAACCAGGGAATGCATCTGCAGACATTTCCCTGTCTAGTGAGACAAGCGCAGACTCTCAAGCTACGAATCCACCAATTACACCTTACAGCGTCTTTTTAAGATCCCTTGGTAGCTCTGGAAAGCGCTCAATCTCCTCGGTTGGTGCATCATTGCTAAACAAGACGGGCGCCATCTACAATGAAAAAACATTCCAACCACTCGATGACTACACCATCTTTGTATATCCCTACCGACGCGATACATCAAAACATCTTGTGAATACTCTGACCAGCTACAAGGACATTTTGTCGCCCATGGATACTGAGAGTTTGATTTATTTATCCGGGACCACTGGAAGTACTCGCCTCTTCCGCCTTGTAAATCAGCTCTTAGCCCCGGAAAAAGAGACACACCTGAGGTCAATTCACAGCGTAGAGGATCATGCATGGCCATGGATGACCCCCTGTGAAGAGAAGAAGTTTGAACATGCAAACATGTTTTTGCTCTTGGATGCGCTCAGCGCTTCATCCATCTCAAAGTATACATTTGATAGGGAAACTGCAATGTACGAACGTTTGCTGGAGGGTATCACATTTCTCAGCGAAAAGGTTAAGAAGATTAGCAAAGAAGCTACACATGAGGATAATGCAGAAATGGCAGAAGCCGAGCGCTCTGCGGATCACTCAGATTCACAGGAGGCAGATGGAATTGTTGGAGCCCAGAATGAGATAGCGACTGCAAATAGTCTGGACAAGGAGGAAAGCATCGACTATACTAATCTCAAAAACCTGGATACGTTCATCCTACACAAGATAGTGCGTATTTTGATACTAAAACGCAACTTTTCCCAATTGAATAACGACCACATCCGGGTGTTTAGTGACTTCATCTCTGATAGACTGCACAGGCTACACCCAAAATGCATTGCAAACATCGCCTTTACAATTGGCCATTCCCAAAACTTGGACGAATTTTGGATGTTTATGATGTCCAAACATATTGAAGGAACGATTTTTGAGTATGATTGTGACGATGTTACGGCTATAGCTGACGCCTATGCATCAGCTGGCCTAGAGGATTACACATTTTACGAAGCGCTCTGCAAGAGGATAAAACACGATTTTGACAAATACAACATATACCATATATCAATCCTTCTTAGGTCACTCGCCAAGGTTAGATTTAGAGATGAAGAGCTCTTGAACATGTCCACAAGGGTAATTAACGACTATGCAGCAATGGGAACTAGACAATTTCCCAAAATGATACATTACATACACAAGAAATTTTGGAAGATCTTTTCACCAGGGGTAAAACCTTTGACCAAAGATAACAGTGAAAAGAGTACAAGCTCTTGTGGGAACTCGGGCGAATTAAAGACAAAAGCTCACAAGCCACAAGCAAGGAAGGAGAATAAAGACTCGTTTTATTTACCAACGAATGCGAATAACATGTTGTACTATAAGGAAACTTACTCGCTTGTTGGAGATGAGCTAACAAGAGATTCACGCAAGAGTAATATAGAGATGATATTTTCCGACGAATCTTGCGAGCATGAAGAGAATAAAACCGAGAGAATGAATCACGTAGACCCATATGTTATCGCAACTACACTTATTTCAGCACACGATCTCAACTACACGGGTGAAAATTTGGACAACTTTTGGAAGGTTATAACAACCAATGCATCCAGGGCAAAATTTGACGTTTACGCAATTAATTGGCTTCCAATAACCGCCATTACTTTTTTCGTGAGTTTCTATCCTGTTACCATCCACACATGCATCTACACTCACCAATTCATTTGTTTCATAGAGTAAGGTGACGCTGATGTATTTTCTCCCAGTGTGGGTTAGTCACACAAAGCACACTCTCACAAAGATGCGTTCAAAATCGCAAATTATGACGCTAAAGCGGAGACAACTTTTGCTCAAAATTTCCATTGAATCTGGGATTATTCCAAGAGAGTACATCCCACAGTGTACTATTGAGGAGATTGAAGAAATTTGCAAGGAAACAATGGTACGTTTACATGATTTATGGCTATGACATGTTCGTGGAATTTGTCATGTGGAGCAGTGGCATGGAGCAATCGACAGGGGTATCTAGGAGTATCCATGATGGCAGAGTATGTTCCATACTGACCATTCTGCTCACCAGTTGAGACATTAGTGGAGTACTACTATGAAGGGGAATATGGAAGGATGAGTAGGGAGTAAGGTACCGGTCTGCTCCCTTTGGTCGCATTGAGATACTCATGGATCTCAGAGTTTTGAAAGACTACTTTCTATGAACATGGAGGATGAGTAATGGAGACCCTCAAATAGACTTTTCCAAGAAGCCAGAGAAAGATGTGACTGCAGTGACATACGAATCCAATGGTGTTACCTTTACGGTTACCAGGTATGATATTAACTCACCAAATGGATTCTTCAAGCATGTCCACAAACCTAATAGAGATAAAGTTACGCTAAATGGTAAACTACAAGATGGAACAAAGATAGGAACAAGAGGATCATCCATACCCAATGTCACAGAGGTATCTGTTTACTACTGGAATGGAGCTCCTACTAATCCAATTCTGCTTGGAGTTACCATTGCTGGATCAGGTGGAACCAAATATTATGCCAAGAGTGGCGGTAATGATTGGGTTTATCATGGACCACTCCCAGGCAAAACTCTTGAACAGAAGCTTGACGACATTAACTGCCAACATAATAGTGCGATAACTATAGATCTTAGCAAGGGTCTATCTGGAAGAAACTCGTACTGCTGCAGTGGTAATCATACTGGAGATGGTACTCGTAACCGGGTCACTGTTACTCCTGTTAAAATTTCCTGTACACGGCATTCTGGCTCTGTTCCATTCTACAAACATGAGATTAATACTAGTCCTGGAGTCCAATTAGCAGCTATCAAGTACAATGCTGGGGGAAGAGAATAACTGCTTCTGGGTTAGAATTTCCCATATCTAGTCCTGTTAGTCTTTACGCCTTCTACTGCAACCAGAAGAACCTGGTATTAATTTATGTAGAGGGTCAACACCATACAGCTAAGGGCTGGTACAAGAAAAGTACTGATGGTAATACATGGGAAAAAGTCTTGGATGAAGTTCCTGACCCAGAAAGCATCACAGACCATAACAACTATAACGAACTTGTGAATGCAATAAGGAGCGCTGGATGTAACAGCTATTCAACATGTCCTCCTGCTCCTAAACCTGAAGCTCAAGCTCAAGCTGCTGCTATATCCATCTCAGACTCTACTGCTGGAAATTCTGGTCATGAATCTTCTCCAAACTCTTTTTGGGAATCTTATAACAAATCTATCCCTACGGTATTAACTGGAGTCGGTGCTGTATCAGGCTCTCTTACTGGACTTGGTTGGTGGGCATTTAAACGTTCTAGAGGAGACCCTTGGGTTAGACAAATATGAGACTCTATGGATGGATTCTAGATAGTACTCCAGTATGGAGACTAGGGAGTATGTACTGAGCAGTTGGTCTAATGGAGTACTGCTATGGATGAACACTGAGGAACTCCTATTTGGACAGCCTCTGGAGGGGATACATGCACATCCACAGAGGTTTCACAAGGGGAAACTCCTCATTCCTACCAACTTATTCTTCCACCAACCCTTGGGAATACACGGGCTCCTATACTCTGTATAGTCACCACTTCTTCTATACTCACTCCGCTCATAGAGTCTCTATCACTCTTCTTTAGGCTCCCAGAGGTCGCCATTGAGCTCCCGTTGGTCGCCCATTCGCTACACTCATTCCATAGTGATTTACTCCCTAGTCTCTGACGTCGGTAGGTCACCTGTTTCGGTCTCTAGACCTACACAGTGATAATCCTACTAGACAGAAGAGCTCCTGTTAGTCGCTCTAGTCCCTCATTCTTCGGGACATTTCGCTACGCTCCATTCATGGCTCACATTCATTCGCATAATACGCATTCATTACCATTCAGATGGAGGTGGGCGACGAGTACAAGCCGGAGAGTTCGACGTTTCACCTGGAGGTTTCTTCTTCCTTGAAGGCCTTGGAGATTGTGCACCAGCGCGAGATCAACACTTCGCCGTTTGTCATGGACATTATCATTCCTCCGACGGTAAGTTTTTCATCTATTCCTTCCGTCTTCTTGTGTAGTGGCGCCGTGTACGCCTGTCTAACTAGTGCTGCCAGTACACACGGCGAAAACGTCACTTTAAATTTCCCACGCCATTCCTGCGCCTTTATTCTTTCATTACCTCAAAGTTTCGCTCGGCCAAGTGACGTGAACGCGGTGAGCGGAAGGCGGCGGGAGCTTTGGACGACCAGTGAATTCGCAAAGGACGAGCAGAAGCCATACGACTGAAAGGAGCCTCTGCATTCACCGTTTCAGTATAACAAGAGATTGGCTCACCATAGGAAGGGCTAGACGACCGTAGGGAGTCTCTAGAATAAGCGCAGCGAATAGAGAACTGGAGAGCGCGCAGAGTATAGGAGCCTGCGTATTCATCAGACTCTTGTGCTGAAAGGATAGCGAATAGAGGAGTCTGTGCACTCTCCATCCTCGGCACAGTGACTAGACTGGTGGACCAGAGACGGAAGAATAGACGAAGCACATACCGTACCATCTACTGAAGAAAGAATAGGTGACTGTGACTACTCTAGAGAGCAACTGGCGGCGCATCCTTGGAGGAATAGTGGCCTATCTGCACTAGTTGGACGGCGTCCACGGCTTGGTTCTATAGACGCTTTACATTCTATACCGAGTGCCCATTTACACCATTCCACCACTCACATTACTGTAGAATCTAAAGAAGATAAAGTCGGAGCTTCAGAGCGACTTGGAGCGCACATCAGACGACGTTCGCAGCGGACAGTCGCAGGACCTAGACGACGGTCCAAAAAAGTATACGAGGCATTCAGTCAACTTTAGGAAGCGTAAAAACGAGGTTTACGTCTACAAGGATGGATGACTTTGAAGAGTACCGTAAAAGACACAGAGAAGCCTATCAAAGGAGAAGGGGAGGCTCGTTTGGCAACTCTGGCAGCAGTGACCCATCCAGTGGGTCCGCCGACGCCAGTAAACCCTCCAGCCTTTTTGGCAAAACTACTATGGATGTAGATAAATCTAGCGACCTGTTTGGTGGTTCTAATGATGCTGAAAAATCTAGCGACTTGTTTGGAGGATCGAATATGGGTTCTGGAACATCCTCAGACCTGTTTGGAGAACCAACCACGTCAACGGACAAGAGTGCTGCGTGGCAATACCATCAGCCATCGGTGGCGTGCCGTTCATCCTCGTCTTCCTTTTCGGCGGATACGGTCCAGTCGGCGCTCCACACAAATTCACCATCTCTGGCCGCTGTGGATCCACGAATGGGGGACCCTGAATACGAGTCCTCCGTCGAGCTCGCAAGGAAACTTCAGGACGAGTTTGACAGATGCGCACGCGCGGATGCAGACGCCGAAAGCGTCAGGAGGCCCGACGAATCCTACACTGAATGTCTCTTACCAGACGTACCACAAGGCGCACAATTTGACCAATCAGATGTAGACTTGCAGAGGGCAATTGCTAAATCGCTCATTGACATGTAGATTGTCTACAACAGCTCATTAAGCATGATGTACTTTTACATTCACTTTACGACTTGTCTATTGCGTTGTGGTAGGTGTAAGTATTTTCTCAGACTCGAGTTTTAATTGGTACGTAAAGCCCTGGAATGCTGCCAAATCAGACATTACCTCCGCCTCCCTCGACATGAATGGTCATGTCTACACTTGCATATATTGTCCATTCTGTAGCCAATAGTTTTGTATCACTACTGAGGAGCATGAGCGACTAACAGGAGCTCTTCTGTCTAGTAGGATTATCACTGTGTAGGTCTAGAGACCGAAACAGGTGACCTACCGACGTCAGAGACTAGGGAGTAAATCACTATGGAATGAGTGTAGCGAGTGGGCGACCAACGGGAGCCTAAAGAAGAGTGATGAAGACTCTATTAGCCTAGTGAGTATAGAAGAAGTGGTGACTATACAGAGTATAGGAGCATAAATGGTCACTTGCCCTACTCCATTAGGCTCTTTAGACTCTCATTCTACCAGTGAAGCTAGGAGGATGACCAAAGGGAGCCTCTAGAATAAGGATGAATGAGTTGTATAATGCAAAAACGGCCGATATAAGCCCATCTATTCACAATGCCCAATAGAGGAATAAATTGGCATATCCCAACTCTTCTTCTAGCAAGGAATAAGGCAAGAAGACCTCACTGATAATTCTTCTAGATACTTCTCATGTCTATTGCCTAGCCTATCATTCTCTAGATTCCTATGGTCATCTAGTACTCCTTTTGTGCTCCATTTTGCCATCTCGGACTCAGTATACTAGACTTTCTGAACGGACAGGATCCTGTTCTTCTTTCAGCCACAAGAATGTAGTGACTATTTAGGCTCCAATACTCTGCATACTCGCAAGACCATCTCTAGAGGTGAGTTACAAAAGCATAGAGTGAGCGCTGGACAATCCATTATTGAGCTCCATTATGCACTCCGTGAGCCCATCTTTAGGCGGTTGCATGCACAAAACAAGTCCAGGGAAGGCTCCACCAATCGCATTCGGGCCAGGAAAACAGGATGGTATCCGCCTACTAAAAGGCATGGCTCCGCAAGGACATTCATGCAACTGAAGCTGGAACCTAGGAACTCGTCTAACGGCGCCACGGACCCCTCGGCCTAAACTATGACGAGCCATGGAGATGAATGCTCCATGCAGAGCAAATGGAGGCTCCATAAGACAAGGGTACCCAGAATGTTGTCTATGGGAGAAGTACCTAGAAGAATGGACAGGATGGAAAAATGCTGGAGAGGTACCTGGAACGTGAGTGGAAAGTGGAAGGGTACGTGGAAAGTAGATAGGTTACTCATGGATCTCAGAGTTTTGAAAGACTACTCTCTGAACATGTTAGAGTGAAGATAATTCATCAATGAGCTCAGCCATTCATGGCCAAAGGTCGCAGGGACTTGCCCAACTGATGGCCGCTGAAAGCGACGAAAATTCCCGCGGAAATTTCTACGGCCGGATAATTCAGTCACAAAAATTATGAATTTCACATTAAAATCAAAAAGTCGCTTGTCTATTCCATTTTTTGGCACTAAATGCCCCGCCTCTTCATTTTGTTGCACTTTAGCCGCTCCTTTGGCTTAGTACTTTGCATATTCCTTTAACATTCAACAATTTACACTTAGGACCGATAATGGACGAGAGTAGACCCTCAAGAGTTTGCCAACTGGGAGGCCGCCTGGTGGAATTTGCCTGACTCCGGCCTCTTGTCTTTTTTGGCTCCTGGAGAAGCTACGAGCTCCGGGGCTGGCAGAAGATGCTACAAATAAACTACTTGATGGTAGAAGTGAGAATCTGGGCCTCAAGGTCGGAGGAAGAAGAAATATGCGAGTTCTTCCTCACCCCATCTGTCTTGGAATCCGAGGGAACATTCCTTCTTCATTCATGGCTTTCGCATTCGCAGCATGAAGACTCTGACGGTGCTCTGCCTACTATTATTTTGCAGGCTCTGCATTATTAGTGCTTTTGGTTCTTGCTTTGGTAGCTGCAACAATAAAGGCAAAGAGATCCAACAGAGTCCAGCACAAAGTGGAGAGCTCAGTGGTTTAGAAAATAATTTTGATCAAGATGAAGATGAGGACGATACTGAGCCTGCCCAGTCAAACCTGTCTAATCGGCGGGAAGAGACGGATGCACAAGCACGAGAAGAGACTGGCTCAAGAAGACAATCAACTGATACGTCTGCAGGTACAGGCCAAGTAACCCCTTCTGGCGATGATACTGTACCTTCTCAAGATAAATCCTCACAAGATTCCACAGAGTCACGCGTGGAATCAAAGAAAGACGTCCCTTCTGGACCTATAAACGGAAAAGACCATCTTCCATCAAAACTTGAGACTGAAGATGGTGAAAAAGAGGATGAGAAAACGTATACAAAAGAAGAGATAGCTGAATTCAAGAAACATTTGACTAACCTTGCCTCGAAAGTCGATAAGAACATATTCCAGGTAGATGGTATAAAGGAAGATAACCTCTTTGCTCTTCAACTTACTCCTAAAGGTGATAAGGTAACTCATGTTACATATGATAAGAAGCAGATATGGTCTGGTAAAGCGACGTTAGGTAAATCTTCAAACCTGGTGGAGGCTATAATATATTTTTATAAGGAGAATCCAGCATTAGTTACTATCCAGACCATTAAAGGAAGTACTAAATCCACAGTTTATAAATTCAGTGACGCTAATGGTTCCTGGCATGATTCCAAAGAGGATGAGTTCAACAAGTTCTTGGAGAATACTAAAAAACTTGTAGATAAGTTTAAAGCTCAAGAAGCTGAGAAAGCTATTCAAGAAGGAAATGATAATGAAGATGCTCAACAAGAGCCTACCAGCCAGAACACATCCAGTCCAGCTGCTCAACCTACTTCTCTATCTGATCTCAAATCCAAAGTGAATACCTCCCTATTCAATGTTGAAGAGGGACAAGAGAATGGCCTTAGAACTCTCAAGCTCACAGCCAAGGAGGGTATTAAAGCTGATAAGCTCACATTCGGGGATTTGACGCTATGGCAGGCTCAGAATGCTGGTGATTCATGTTCTATGGCAATCTTCTATCTTGGAAAGGAGGGGCTTGTAGGTGCCTCTTACAGGTTCAAGAGAGCGAGTGATAGTGTGACAGTGGAAGGTTACCGTCAATTCTCTGGTGGAAAGTGGCTCCAAGTCCGTGGTGATGTATTCAGGAAATTGATAGGGAAGGATGATACCGTTACAAATCAGGAATCCAAGGAGACTACACCTACTCTTAAACCTACAGGTCCATCATCCTTTGATGTGTCAAACCCAGATGGTACTCATACGGATCTTACTAAGAAAACGTACTCTGGAATCGAACATAGACAATACATTGTGAAAGAGGGATTTGCCATAAGCTCAGTTTCGGAAAAGGGTACAGAGCTATGGAAGGCTAAGGAAGATAATGAAAAGTGTGTCTCCATTAACTTGTACTACAAGAGTGATGAATCCTTTCTAACTTTATGGATCCTTAGAGGAGAATCTCTAGACATTCAGCATTTTGAAAGGGTGAAAGGCAAATGGGAGACGATAGGGCTTGAAGAATATAACAAAAAGTTGAATGGAGTTCCTTCTACTCCACCTACTGAGACTCCTACTAGCTCTGACTCTGAAGATCCTAAAGCAGCCGAACAGGAAACTACAACTGTGACAACAGAAGTTGAGACTTCATCTACATCAGCGCAAAGGAATGAGGATAATGTGGATGAACCAGAGAATAAGGAGGATGTAGAAGCTACAACATCTCAAGCGGATACTCAGCAAGTGCCCCCTCAAGTACCGGATACTCCAGAATCTAGAATATCTCAAAAGCCTGTAAATTTCCCAAACGATAAAACTCCGGAGCAAGTTAAAGACAAAGAGGTTCAGGAACTCAACAAGCCTGCCAGAGATGTTTCCGGACGCAGCTCTGTTACCACTACTGGTTCATCTCCCGAGGATGCAGAGAAGCCACTCAGTTCACAAACTACTACCACACTTCCAAGGTCCAGATACACAGATCTTTCGAGCGTTCCTCATACTTATGGAAAGACTACTACCGAAGGTACTACTACTATTACACATACAACGGTTAAATCTGTGCTAGAGAACAAAAAGGAAGCTCCGGAAGAGAAGCAAGAAGCCGCTTCTACTGAAGCTAGAGCTCACGATTTTACTGGGAGAGTTTCTCAATATAGAAGTTCTGTTGGTCTCACTTCATCTTTGCAACAAGAAAAGACAAAACTTCTGGAAAATGAGAAAAAGGAAGAAAATACTTGTACTTCACATACCACAACTTTGCATAAGAAAGCTGAGGAACAGACAAAGTACACGGTCCAGAAATCTACCACAAGTGTTCAACAGAAGGAATCAAGGCCTAAGTCAACGACCAGCCACATCCAGAATACTAGGATCCCTAATAGATTGCCGTCATACTACGATCCTAGTATTCTGGATGTAGCTGGTCCAAATGAAGTGAGGTTTAATATATACAAGAGCGAGTTAGGTGTCATGAAGTGTCAAGAGGTTTATCCAAAATGGGACCTTTCTATAACGTCAGTAATGTCTTCTGAATCCTCTGTATGGAAGAAAGAATTCGAAGACGACAAATGTAGGTTCATAGAGTCATACAAGGACGATGTCTATCACCTCCTCAACGTCTACATTAGGAATGGTATAGATGGTGGATTTAGGCATTATCAGTTACAAGATGGTGCTTGGACTGAGATTAACGGGGATACCTTTTCTAGCATCATGACGGATATGAAAAGTAGATCTGGATACAAACCTGGTGAACGCGTTGTTGAGAAGAAACTAGTAAATGTCAAAGAAGATGACGTTTCCACTAATGAAAAAGAAACAGAGAATGAAGAATATGAAGATGAAGAGTCTACTGAACCTTCGCTAGGAGGCACTGAGGAGAATGAACAGGATGAGGATAATGATTCAGACGAGGAAGTTGAGGACCAAGAGGATGATGAAGATGAAGAGACGAAAACAAAGGCCGGGACGGCTGCTAAAGAAATTACTGTGGTTACTACTACAGAGACCGTGTTCACTTCTACCAATAATGCTGGTAACGCTTTCAGAAAGACAACAGTTTCAGAGGATATACAAGTTGACGATAAGATGGCAGAAACTGCCAATATTACTACAAGGACAAATGAATTTAATGGAAGACTTGTAAATACCACCAAAACCGCTACAGGCGCTAATGAAAAGGAGACAGTAGACACAGTTGCCGAGACCGATGTTGCTGACAAGGCGGATGTTCCTACTGCGAAAACTCAATCTGTTCCTGGTACTTATGCAGCTGAAGAAAGGGTCGTATCTACTCCAACAAATACAAACGGACTGAATAGAGGCAACGTGGCTTCTACTACACCTACTAGGAATCATCGTACTTATAGACGGGTTGTAGATACTTCTACCACCACTGCAAATGCGGATTACACCAATAGAACTAGCATGACTACGACTACCAGAGAAGATCGTTACGATGAAACTGAAAGAAAGACCACTGAGACAACCCCAAGATATTCTGAGGGACGTAAAAGGTTGAATGATGCTTCTGAAGATTCTGCTTCTGGTGGTGGTACTTCTACCCATAGATCTCCTAAAGTACAGAGTGGTTATCCATCTACTAGACTTCCTCAACAGCGACTTTATGATCAATCCGGATCTACTCGTTATGGAACTGGTGTTTCTACCTCTACTACTAGATCTGGTACTAATTCTGCTGTTAGAGGACCACTTTACGGTGTTTCTGAAGATGGTGTGCCAGGTTCTGATACTGATAAATTACTGGCAAAGGCCCTGGAACGCACGGATGAGACTAAGCAGCATGTTTATCAAACCGGCGATGGTTATACTGTAAAATACGAGTATATAGAAGACAGTGCTCGTCTACCAGAACAAAGACAAAAGCCTGCCTTCACAAGAGCGTATAGAGGAAGCTATTCTGTGACTTTGCAGAATCCACCACCTGTGGCTGCAACATATACAATTAGGAACTATGCACTTGGAAGAACGTCCAGAAATTACCTTGATCGATTTGGAAGATTTGTGCCATCTTACACCTCTGCTTCTGCAAACGGATTGTCTAGTAGAAGGCCTAGTACTGATTCCAACGTCGGACGTCGTGTTGCAACAACAGATCCGTCTGGTAATATTGTACACCGTTCAGAATCCAGTGTACCAAGGAACTATGGAGTTAAGCCTCCTCCAGTGGAACCTACAAGGCCAGGAACAATTCCTAGGGTGACCATCGAAAGGCGGACCATCAGTAAGCCTTTATCAGACGTTTTTAATAAAAGGACTGTTGTAGTGGATAAACCTGTCTCTCAGGATGAATTGGATACATCTCACGATGCCAAGGACCAAAGGGGAAGAATGATTAAAGACAAAGAATCTGACTATAATACATCTGAGGAGCTTGAAGAAACCATAAACTTTACTGGAAGCGAGCAAAACAAGCAAACGTTTACCAACACTAGACTTCCTCAACAGCGACTTTATGATCAATCCGGATCTACTCGTTATGGAACTGGTGTTTCTACCTCTACTACTAGATCTGGAAGACCTCAAGCTCCTGTCGCTACAACTAGAAGTAATGATGTTACTGAAGACCTTGTCTCGACGTCTTCATGGCTCTCTTCTTTCGACCACCACAGCGCATTTAACGACACAGGCAAAGCACGTTTAGACAGTTATAATGCTCCATCACAATCATCTTACAAACAAGTTAAAACTTCTCATCTAAGGTCTTCACCTCCGAAGCCCAGAGGAGCTCCAACTTGGACATCTGAAGAGAAAGAGACCACTGTTTTTGGGCCTACTGCACATGTAGAAGGCCATGAGGCTTTACCAGAGGCTCCAGTGAAGGAAGAGTCTAAGCAAGATGCCCCTGAACTTCCCACTGAAGATGAAGAAGAGGATGATGAGGAAGAAGCAGAAGTTGAGAAGGTAGAAGACTCCCCTGTAGAGGATGTTCATGAAGGGGATGAGGAACCGAAAGCTTCTGAATCTACACCCAGTACTGAGGAGGTGACCCATGATCAGCCAGAGCCCGAACCAGCTACAGAAGAGGAAGAAGATGACGTTTCCACTAATGAAAAAGAAACAGAGAATGAAGAATATGAAGATGAAGACGACGACAACGAAGCTGAGGAGAATGAACAGGATGAATACGAAGATGAGGATAATGATTCAGACGAGGAAGATGAAGAACCAGAGAATACTGAAGAGAATGAGGTAAAGGATAATGAACCAGAAGAACCTAATGAGGAAGCTCCTACAGAATCTCCTGAAGATGTTCAACCTGAGAAGGGACCAGAAGAAGAATCTGGAGATGTAGGACCTTCCGAGTCTGAACCCAGTGACCCTAATGTACCAGAGACTCTTGTAGAAGAACTACAGCCAGAAGTTGCTCCTGCAGAATCTCCAGAGGATTCTGAAAATGACAAGCCGGAGCTAGACGATAAAGTAGAGTCTGGAGATGACGAGGACGATGATGAAGAAGACGACGAAGACAACGAATCTGAGGCTGGAGATGATGATAGTGACTCAGACGAGGAAGACGATGATGAGGATGAATATGATGAACCAGAGAACCTGAAAACACATCAGGATGATTCGGAACAGTCTGGACTCGATACATTGACTAGTGGAGGTTCGGAAACGAATAGTGACAACTTTTCTAGCGCCCACAATTCCATTACCGAAATGGATGATTTTTTAAAAGAAGATACAGACTACACACTCACAAATCATGGCAAGAATTCCCTTAGAGCCAATCGTCTATGATAGCTTTGGGACCTATAGCCATTAACACACTCTTGAAACCAGAAAATGAAAGGATATTTTTAAGTTCAGCATGTGAGAACACCCCAAATGATACATGCAATTGTAACATAAATTCACAATGTGTCACAAGACGGAATAAACAAACGCAGTTGGTCCGAAAGACCATTATTCAGGCTCACGGCCATCATACACTTAATTCATTTATCTTTACATCCTTGTCTAGTGAATATGTGACTATCTGACCATAGAGAGTGAGGGCGCCCCGAGAAACGAGGAGTTATAGTGATGGCATTTTCTGGGTTCTGATCCACAGTTAGAGACCATAGCTGAGACTGCTTACTAGGCAAATCCAGAAGGAAGAACCTCTGTATTGGCAAGGTGCCTAGAGAGCAAGATGGGCAAGCCAAGAAGAGTCTAGAAACAGTACTCATACGTCTACTACCTCTGGACACGTTAGTCTCCAAAGCACTGCAAACTATGTCCGCATAACAAAAATGGCTTTTGGATGAGCGATTTGTGAGTTATGAGTCTGCCATGGGAGTTATCAGGGGATGCCTGGAGCAAACTGCATGCAGCTGCTTAGTAGTCCATATAGCTGCTAAATCCGACAGCTAGTTCCGCAATTATTAATCATTGAACAATCCACACTTTATAGTCATTAATTTGCTTGCAAAGGTTTAAATTTGGAGCAAAAATTTGAACACTGGAGCTACAGTAGATTAACCATTCAGAGTACCGCAAAACTAATCAACTGAACCGCAATGGCAGTATTGAAGCGAGTGATTCTGTTTGCCGTCATTTTGATCATCTTGGTGGCGGTGGTTGCACCAATTGTATTGCTATCTAGGCGCAAGCAAAAGGGTCCTAGGACTCCAGTAGCTCTCGACATCTCAGGCAAGGTCTCAAAGAGGATAATGGTTGAAAGGGGCAGCACAACCCCTGAAACCACCAAGTATATCATCAAGATGTTCATGACGGGTAATTACAAAATTGGTGACGTAACGGATGGACACGAGTTGATCATGAAGGATTACAAGAAGAATGTGGAAAAGGTTGTCGTGGTTGTGAAACTTGAAAATGGGACCACGTACGTCGTTATCACCAAGGTCGATTTGGTTGGTGGTCCAGACGAAAAGGGAAGTGATGACAAGGAAACGAGAGTTTTTGAATTTATCAAGAAACCAGGTGAAGCAGAATACTCTAGAGTAGAGAGAAGACCCATTGAAGTCGACTTGATGAACCCACCCCCGTACACAAGTAAAGTGGAAGTCAACTCCAAAAAGGCTATATATGACATTTCTCCTGACGAGTCGTTTTCCCTGCGCTTTGGCACTCTAAAGCATGGAGAGCAGGTTGTGGAGGAGGATGAAGAGGACGATATCCAAAAGATGGTAATTCTAGACACAAACGGCCCGAATCCCAAAGTCGTGACTGTTACCTCCAAAGTAAATGGGCAAAGCATTGAAAGGGTTTACGAACTCGCAGGCTCTAGATTTCATCTGATTAGAAAAAGGGTTACATAGGGCACCATGTCCCCAAGAATGAGGGATGCAAATTCACCGTAAGGTGGATGGGCATAATGTGAACTACATAGTAGAGTGCGAACGACTAGCAAGAACTCTTCCTACCTGTATCACCCTCAGTACAACCGTAAAAAGTCTCTAGAATGATGAAATGAGTGGTACATGACAAATACACAAGCCATGTGTTCACATGCTCTATACGTACTTTACCAGTCCAAAGAGAATAGTTGCAATAATGAGTTGTAAATTTCTTTAAAATGAGAGGTACCTATCTCCAGATAATCTAAATTCCCTCTTGATCAGGCTGGTGATTTAGAGAATAGCTGTAGAGGTACCATCAAAAGGATAAATCTCCGCCTATAAGTGAGTGCACCCTTAAAGTATAGTATCGACAAAATATCTGATAACGACGAGGATGCTGTAAAAATTACAAAAATGCGGGGACAATAATCCCCGGCGATGACAAGAGTCCTTGCACCTTGATATACTTGTCAACTTCTCCCAGACTGACATTACCATTATTAGTTTTATCCTGGGATGTAGCGATAATGTGAGCGATTTCTTGCCCTCTGAGAATCAGGGCTCGCAGTGATTGCGATAAGGTTGTGTATGTGAGCCCCAAAAGTAGGTCTATTAGTACAATTGTGATTGAGACCTTGGAGCTTGTAATTGAACAACAAAGAAGTCTAAAAATACAAGTGTATATTAGGTACGACCACTGTGAGTGAATGAGAATGTCCATTGTGATTATACACTCCATCAAGTCGGTACTTAGCAACTTAAAATTTATAGCAATGGGAGAAATAGAGTACTTGCAAATAAAGAATTCTAGACGATAGAGAAACACCCTCGTTTTTTCCGTTGGCCATTCTTCTGTGGGTTCCTCAGATCGTCTCTCATCCTTGTATCTGTACACTGACCAGTATAGGTCTAACATGATAACTATTGGATAGACCAAAAAGATAATGGATGTAAAGCCGTGTATAACCTCATAGCCCTTTGGGAGACTGCTCTTGAATGCGCAAACACAAGTAATTAGGGACAAGAGGTTAAATGTTTCCCGTATAAATAAGAACACAAGGTCCAGAATCCCACAAGTAGAATAGAATGAGAATGGTATCATGAAGCTAGAGATCATCATTGCGTAATATGGAAGCATTTCCACAAAATGTGCGTTTTCAAGTTTGTCTCCAATGAGTAGTCTAGGAGGTCGTATGTCACCAGTGTACGAAAAAATTAAAACGACTATGAATATCCTTGGGAATATGGTGAAAAAAATGGAGCTGTAGTATCTGTACAAGATCGTTTTTGTGTATCCAGATGCATGTACATTTTCCATACTTGATATTCCGTATCTTTTCGTGGAATTCCCTGCCTTTTGCCAAAACTTTTTGCAATACTCCACAACTAAAGCTATTGGAAAGCTTTTTACTGGGAGCTTTTGGTTTTTTCTCAAGATCTTTAGGATGAAAGTCTTACACATGTCAATAGATCCCAGAGCATCCTCCGAGTTGCAGTTATCAAATTCCTCATCCTCACTATCAGTATCGTGTGAGTATATATCCCGCGCGGATGACAATGGAGTTAGTCTATCTGCTGATTCTGCTCTAAAAGCACCGTTTATCGCAGCGTCCATTGGTCCAGATGTGCCTACACCAGTTTCACCGCTTCTAGCAAATTTGTGGTCCTCAGTAATATTTCCAAGAAAATTGGAATGTGTATATGAACGTAGGAATGGTGTATTTTGGAAAATAGAATGCTTTTGTGCAGATGATCTTTGGTCAGCCGATGCCATTCTATCAAGTGGATGGATATGAGAATCTTCCACTTTATCTAATTGGCTGTGACGAGGTCCGTCATCTTTAGAATCAACCTGATTCGAATGGATCAAACCGTTTATAGATGACATACGACCAGAAAATGTACTTGATCTGCGCATGCTTTGCCTTTGTTTCATCGTATATCTGCGCGTAAACTTTTTCAAATATTCCCCTTCGTTTACATCTGCAGATATCTCCGCATCCATTTTCAAATTTGTAGATTCAGCCTCAAAAAACGCTGTTTGCCATCCTTTTGCAGTATCTCTTTCAGCCAACTGGTTCATGTTTAATCTATATGGTCGTAGAAAGAGGAATAAAACATTTTTGTAGAGCAAAAGTGAAAAACCATTAGAATGAGATAAAAGGTAAATCCGGTAACACAAATATGGCAAATCTATTAAAAAGAACCCAATAACAAACGCATACTTTGCAATTGTAAACATATCAAGTGAAGAACGGAATGGGTTCATGTCAACATTTCCAGATGGACCAACATTACCCCTTTTATCTACATCAAAACTAGAAGGGGCACCAATCTTTGAAGTTACTTTATAGTCATCACTTTTCACAGTTTCACTCTTGCTGGGATTTCTTATATGGTTTCCCCTATTCCTCATAAAGTTTGTACTGATATCAAAAAATTGTTGCGCATCCCCTTCTGCAGTCGGAAACGTCAATCCAAGCAGAAAGATATTTACCAAACTCATTATCAGGAAAGTCACAACAAAATTACGGCTAACCAAGCCAGAGAGAAGATCCTTTTTGCATTTTATCAAATGCGAAAACATGAGGACAACGTCCCAAAGGTCAATGGTCGTTGACAATCCAAGGTCTGAATGGAGAAATTCATCAACACTGATATTTACGGAGTCATCTGGAAATAGAGGGTATTTAGAAGCGCTGTTGAATAGAGAGTAAACTATCGGAGTCACATATATACCAAAAAAGGTTAATAGGGTGTCTGCAGAATAATGATCTTTAATGCAAGAGAATACCTTCAGATTCGTAACTAAAGCCACAAGCTGCCGTGTTTGTCGTATTGAAGGCAAATACTGCCATTTTAAATACGACAGTAACAGAATACATGAACCACACTACAGTGTAGCGTACGGAACTGCATGTTTGCAGAATTAACCCGAATAGGATGTATAGTACTGTATATCAGTATGTGAGTGCATTTGTAAAATATGAAGATCATGCTGTGTGTTTGACTCGTGTAATGTGTAGTATACGAGTGAAACGAGTATAATGCTGCCGATGGCGAACAGCGGCGGCCACAGAACAAGATGAGTTTTTCAACAGTCTCTCGAATGATATCTGTGGGTAGTATACCGAGGCATACAAAGTCCTAAATCTGTCTAACCCAAGGATCTCCTTTAGAACGTTTATATATCCACCAACCAAATCCAGTAAGAGAACCAGATACAACACCAACTCCAGTTAAAACAGTAGGGATAATCTTTTCAGGAGAAGTCCAAGTAGAAGAGGTTTGAGCAGGATACCCAGGAGAAAGGGCCGAGACTTGAGATTTTTGAGTTTCATGAGTAGTAGAGTCTGAGGATATAGCTTGAGATTGACTAGGTAAGACAGTAGTAGTAGCAGTTTCAGCTTTAGGAGGAGATTTAGTAGAAGTAGGAGCAAGAGCAGCTTCAGTAACTTTAGGAGCAGCAGTAGGGCCTCCAGTAGTAGTAGTAGATTCAGAAGTACCATCTTGTTTAAGAGCTTCAGCAGGAGGTCCGTGGGATTGTTGAGGAGTAACTGCAGGAGGTGTAAGACCAATATTCTGTGCCTCATTAGTTTGTACTTGAGTAACTTCTTTAGCTTCAGGTTCAGAAACACCTTGAGTATTATCAGCACTAGTATCTCCTTTATTACTTTCTCTACCAGAAGAACTATCACCAGATTGAAGAGCTCCAACAGAAGCAGTTTGATCTCGTTGACTAGGTTGTTGAGGAAGAGCAGGAGTATCAGGTTTAGTAGTATTTTCAGGTGTTTTACCATTGGGTAGTATCACGTCAACAAATACCTTCCCAAAATTTCTAGTTGCAGATAAAAATAAATCCCACGATAATTCAGAATTTTTACTTCTACTAACAGCCCCGGGAAGAAGTGGATGAAGTTGCGGACCAAGAGAGACATTTCCTCCTTGAGATAAAGGTTGAGTAGAAGGATTAGTACAATCATTATATGGACACCCGAAATCTCTTAGCACTGCTACAAGTTTGTTAAAGTCATCTCCACAACCCTTTATATTGTCTGGGCCGTTTTCGGGGAGTACACCTTTGAGCTTAGTCCATGGTCGACTATCATCCTTGTCTTTCTTATACCAACCTTTAGTTCCAGAATCTGAAGGTGAATCAAGATATATGAGAACGGGATTACCCTTATAACAATAAAAGACGTAGACACTGAGAGAACCTTCTATAGGAAATGGTGATCCACTTAAAGTTATATTTTTTCTACTAGTGCCTCCATCGTTATACTTAATACCTGCTAGTTTAGTTTCAAGTTTAATCTCATGTTTGTAATATGGAATAGTGGATGCAACTTTCTCTCCTCTCTTGACAGAAACCTTAGCTTCAGGTTCACCGCCATTAGGACTATGGTAAGTGCAACAGTACTTGCTCTCGCCACTAGTATATTGCATATCATTATCCAAAGACAAATTCATGGTAATTTCACTGTTATGAAGACACCTAACCTCGTCAAGAGCAGTTGTAAGTGCCTCAGTAGGCTTATCTTCTTTATAGAACACAGTGGATCTATTACCAAGTTTTGCCCAAGTAAGACCATTAGAACGTTGACTGTAATACCATTCCGACTGTCCTCCAGTATCCTTTGGCATGAACTCAAGCATAAGAGGTATGTCACTACCAGAATCTGGGTATGAGAATACTCTAATCTTAGAGACTGTATAACTCCTTGGAAGTTTGATACCACTGGTATCTTTTCCTCCGAATGTGGCTCTGGATATTTGAGTCCCAATATTAAAAGAACTATGGACATAGTATTCCTTAATAATGTAGTCACTTTCAGGAATGAAAGTAGGCGAAGAGGCAGAATCCGTGATTTTTCTGGTCTCTTTTATGCAGTGAGAGCCGTATGAAGCATAGGCCGTTGTGGGATCGTTTATTTCAAATGGGATGGCACCATTTCTATTGCAGTTCTGATCATCTAGTAAGTATTCAAGCGACTTATCAGAATTACCGGCATGTGACCAATTATTCTTTCTTACCCCTGTGTCAAACCTATAGGAATAGTGCTTTGTCTCTACAGTACTTGCAACTTCGAGTAGTATTGGTTTATTATCATCTCCATCCCAGTAGTATACAGAGACACTATTAACATCAGTAATAGGTTGTCCTGGTGTTCCTTTGGTTTTTCTTATTTCCTGGCCATTGAACAAGTATGTCTCAAGTTGAAAAGGAGTTTTGGCAGTGGTGTGAACCAGCTTGAAGAAACCATTTGTAGAAGTGAGCACTTTCTCAACAAGTATTGGAGTCTTACAAGAAAAGTATACAGTCTCATTCTTGTTAGGTGACGGAATTTTATTAACATCCAACTGGACTGGATTAGAAGGAGCAGCACAGGGTCTTATACCTATGTCACTTGTAAGAGTTTCAAAGTCTCTCACAATCTGATCGTTAGCCTCATCTGGTGCCTGACCTCTTAGTTCAATGTGTTCCTCCCAAATACTTCCACCAATATTCTTAAACCATTTTCCATTGTTATCTCCGGAGGCTATATGAAGAAGGAAAGGATTATTATGATCACATGCCGGCATAAATACTGTAATCTTAGTAGCTTTAAAGGGAAATTTTAGTCCTGAAAACCCAGTTTGTGGAGTACCTCCAATGTTAAATCCTCCTATAGTTAGCTCAGTTCCTGAGTTTGGGGTATGCTCGAATAGAACATAATTTGGGAAGCTAAATGTGTCTGGATTGAGTTTAACTCTTATCTTCTCATTATATCCTCGCTCGTGACCATGATGGCAATACTCCTCATCTTTATCTTTGGATAGATTTATTTCAACAATACCCTGTAGTTTACATGCGAGCCTATCTAGCTTATCCTTAAATCTGGAATTAACTTGGCCTGTATCATTGCTAGGAAATTCCGCTGTATTACTTATCGTTTTCCATTTTATACCGTCTCCGGTATTCTCGTACCATTCATAATTTCCTCCACGCGTTTCCTTGACCCCAAGTATTAGAGGTACATTTACATTTGTTCTGTCACCATCTTCATGATAATAGACGGTAACCACCTCTGATCTACCAAATGTCTCACCATTTTCTATTCTAAGGGGTTTGTTACCATACTTAAGACCACCTATCCATTGTCCAGCTAGCTTCTCATGAGTAACGTAGCCATAGTCTGTAGCTCCACTAACAGCGTCCTTCCTGACTTTAATTTGTGGATTCTCTTGGCATGTATTCCGTCTTCCAAACGGACATTTTTTGCTGATGTCTATAACAGCAGTCATTCATTCTCTATCTTATCCCAAAATCCTTTCAAACCTCTGAGATCCATGAGAGTCTCCTATCTACTCCCTAGACTACCATTCATTCATTCTCCCTCACAAGTAGCTCACTGCTTGGCAGTATGGAAGAGATTCTACCATCTAAAGATGGTCCAATGTCCAGAATAGACGACTCCATGCTTGGCATCTAGCCGTAGTGTAGTGATACTATGCACTTCCATACTAAGCCTTGTGAATACAAAAGCTCCCATACTCTGCATACTTTCCAGCTCTATTCACTCCGCTCATAGAGTCCTCATCACTATTCCATTCGTTACACTCATTCCATAGTGATCTACTGCCTAGTCTTCGACGTCGGTAGGTCATTCCTCCTTCCGTTGTACTCCAGTAATGACCTTAATCCTACTAGACGGAAGAGCTCTTCATCCTCCCTATGGTCGGATAGTCGCTCTAGTCCCTCATTCTTCGGGATCCATGCTCCGCATACTCGCATAATACACATTCCACTTACCTATTGAAAAGTCCCAGATGAGGTTGTAGATGATGTAGTTGACCTCTCTGAGGTAGTAGAGGTTGTAGTAAAAGATGAATTGCTGAAAGGTAAACAAAAGTAGAATTCCGAGCACGGAGAGGCAGTTGACGCGCACATTTTTCGGTGGGAGCTTCATTCTGTTAAAATATCCGACAAGAGCCCAAATTATGCGCCGATGGAATTTTCCTGCTCATTTTCCCCTTTAATTGGCTCTGGTGGGCCTCCCAAACGCCACATTTTCTTCTCTCGGCCCTCGGCAGACTCAGAGTCTGAAATTTGGCTTTCGCTGCCTCAAATCGCATGCCGTGACTTTTATATCCACAAGAGACGAGTGCTGCTGCAGTAGGAGCTCCACAAAGGCGGTGGATCCGAAGATTCAAGACAAGCACCGCCAATCGCCAAGTCCTGGAAACGGGACGATACTGAAGAAATAGCTCAAGCAAACGTGACTATTCCGGGTTTATGGTCTCTCTGATGACGGGGTTTTTTGGCGTTCTCTGCAAGAGGTCACGTGGCTATAAGTTCATAAAACCGGCCGTTTCTGGTTCCTCTGGTCTACCATCCAGACGCTTCGAAACCAACGGGTTCGTGAGGAAACGCAGAGAAATTGACGAGAAGATGGTCCCGTGCGAATCTTGCGGGAGCTCTTGTTTAAATGGGCAGGGGTGTCTAGAACAGTCCCAAGGCAGTTCCAGGACCCCAAAGGGGTTACTTCAATATGGAGCCTTGGCTGGTGCTGCGGGAATCTCCAGTCACTTTTCTGAGCAATCAAGAAGCTTCTCGTCTGCAAAGGAAAATGGTCTGGAACAGTACGTCGATGTTCTGAAAACCGCAAAGAACACCAGTACAAAGTACACTAGACTAGACGACTTGAGTGAACTTGTCAAAGCGCTTGAATCAGGACTTGTGAGGAGCGATGGAAACTCAAAGTTTCTCTCGGTTCCACAACTTGTCCTCAGGGAACTCACGTTTAGAGCATTCACTGAAATTATGCACTTTTTGAGAAGCGAACATTTGGAACAGCTGAAAAGGGTCTTGGATGACCCTGAAGCTTCCGATAATGATAAATTCGTCTCGATGCAACTTATCAAGAATGCATGCATTGCAGCCGGAAGGTAAGTGTCTACTTTACCAGGGATGGGTGAATTGATGGAAAAGGAGCGGCTTTCAGGGGTGTCCATTCATACTAATCATTTACTACACAAGTGGAGGTATGAATGGGCGAGTACTAGCGGAGCTAGGAGGAGCTCTATGGCGACCTATGGGAGCCTGTAGAAGAGTAGATAGCTACTGCGAGTATACGCAGTATAGGAGCCTAGGGGATCTCTTCACTGTCTCTATATGCTGGTAGACAAGTGTCTTGATAGCTATCCTACCGTAGGAAGTCTCTAAAAGAAGGATAGACAAATAACTACTGGCGAGATGATCACTATGGAATGAGTGTAACGAATGGGCGACCAACGGGAGCCTAAAGAAGAGTGATGAAGACTCTATTAGCCTAGTGAGTAGAGGAGAAGTGGCGAGTATAAAGAGTATAGGAGCCTGTGAGATGACAGGAATGGAGTCCATAAGAAGCTAGAAATGCTGATGGAATGTTCCATATGGTAGAGAAGACAGTTGTGAGAGAGGATGAATGTATGGTTGTCTAGGGAGTAGTTAAGAGAATGTGCTCCCTTTGGTCGCATTGAGACTACTCATGGATCTCAGAGTTTTGAATGAGCATATTCTCTGAACATGGAGGATGAATTAGACTGATGAGAGGGACTATAATGCCAATATCTGAGGACTTGCTATGAGAACTCTAGTAACTATGGCTAGTGAAGAAGTAAGTATCGAACTTAAAGAAAACAAAAGTGCAAATGGTGGAGATCATACATATCAAGCAAATACTTCCAGTGGTAATGGTGTTACTATTAAAGTCAAAAGGTCTAATGAACCCCAAGGAACCAACTTCTACAGGTACACCCATACTCTGCAGAATGGAGGAGGACAATTCATACTAAAGGAAGTTAAAGATGATAAGAATAGCTGTATAGATATAAGTCTTTCAGGTGATAGAAAGGTGACCTCTGTTTCTGCATATTATTGGAAGTATGGAGGGAAGGTTCTATTGATAGAAGTTAAGAGTGGTAGACCAAAGTACTATGCCAATACTGATAATAAGTGGATTGTATTAACTGGACATGAAAGTTCTCGACCTCCACTCAGAAATAATGATTTCGAAAAAGCTCTGGATCAACTGGTTTGTTCGAACTATGGCGCTGTTACTATAGATCTATCCTTTCAGAATTCTAGCAAACTTTCTAAGAATTATACCAGTAGTGGAAAGGACAATAAGTACTGTTGTTACAAGCATAATCCTGGGGGTGTTAATGACCGAGGAAATATCTCTGTTACTAGTGGGAAAGTTTCTTGCGTACATAAATCACCATCTGGTGACTTTTACAAGCATTCCATTATAGGTGGTAATCAACTTGCAAGGATAAGATACTATCTTGATAGTGCAGGGAGTAAGCCCGATAATAGAAGACGTATAAAACTGAATGGACAAACATTTCCCATTCCTGGTGTAGAAACTATCTCTGCATTATACTGCGGAGGAAACCCTGTACTTATATACGTTGACGGTGGAGATAAAGCCGAAGGCTGGTACAAGAAGCCTACTGGCACTGGTAGTAGAGGTAATGATGAAGAGTGGACAAAATCTCATGTTCTCCAAAATATAACACCTGATGATCTAATTGAGAATACAGAATGTGGAAAGTATAATGATATTGTGCGGGCACTAAAGAGTACAGGTGGATGTATAAGCTTGCAAGAATGTACTCCAGAGCCTGCTAAACCACAAGGAGTACTACGTTCTGATGAACAGCCTGAAGGTGACCAAGATGAAGTTGAGGAAGAAGAGAAAAAGAAAAAGAAGGGTGATGAAGCTAAAGCTAAAGAAACTGCTAGAGGTAGTGAAGATGCTCAACAAGATGGACTAGACAAAGAACCACAACTAAAGGAAGAAAAAAAGAAAGATGAGGAATATTCTGGTAAAAGATCTGCTGCTGCCCCTGTTACTGAATCTACTGCTTCTGAAGGTGAAGGTCAAGCTGAAAAACTTGCTGTTGAAACCGGATTTACTACTGCTGGTATTGGTCTAGGGTACTTCCTTGCTGGTTCCGCAGGATCCGGATTAACTGATGAAGTGTTTTTATGGATTAGTAAGGAGTACCATATTGAGTATGCATAGATCCACTTGTGGACTTTTGTTCCAGGTGGGAATACAATACTCATCCATACTGACTATTCTGCTCACACCAGTTGAGACATGAATGGAGTACTGCTATGGAAGAAGATGGTAACCATGGAGGAAAAAAATGTAATGGTATGTAAAATATGAAGAGTGAATCTGAGGAAGCTTCTTCACATCCTTCTACTACTCCATCTTAATAGTGGCTTACAGATACTCCCTATGGATATAATGCAGTATACTCTCATCCCTACCTGTGGTAGGTAGTGCTACAGAAACACCCTCTTCTCAGTATAAATATTTCTGACAGATTCCTTTTTAGTTTCTATGCATAGTGTGGATTAAACGTGGACATTGTAAAATAATATCCTTCGTATGGTTGCTACACCCCTTCTAGTTGCTCTAAGAATGCTCATCCTTCACCTCTGGTCACTCTGCTATATCACCTTTACCATCTTTACAATATTTCACATTAATATTCAGGGTATTACCTGGTTGCCAAGACACTGGAACTGCCATAATTCTGGGCAAACGTGGAAATTCCATCTTTAGCGAGGGAGATGAATTGGCAATAACCGGTGGAGTATACGACGCCTATATGAAACAACATTTCAGGTATTACGTGCATCTTATACAAATCCATTTCTCCTTGCAGATATAGCCAAATGTCCCCTCTATCAATGTATGAAGAGGTAAACACCAAGTGTAACCTTCCTGCTCAAATTGAACTTTATTCGCAAGATGGAATGGAATATAATCTTCTCTTCATTGCAAAGGGTGGTGGATCAGCTAACAAGACCTTCTTGTATCAACAAACAAAGGCTGTTTTGAATGAACCAACACTTGTAGAGTTCCTTATGGAACAAATAAAGACGATTGGAACATCCGCATGTCCTCCATATCATCTTGCAATTGTTGTTGGTGGCTTGTCTGCAGAAATGACGCTAAAAACTGTAAAGTTGGCGAGTTGCAAGTATCTAGATACTCTTCCAACTCAAGGAGGTCAATTTGGTCAGGCTTTCAGGGATATGGAGCTTGAAAGTGAAATTTTAAAGGTTAGTGTCCACCTTATGATAATTATCCAAATTTGTTTGTCCTATCCTTTTATTCATTTCAAACACTTTCAGAGGACTAGAACAATTGGAATTGGGGCTCAATTTGGAGGAAAATACTTTTGTCATGATGTTAGAGTCGTTAGACTCCCAAGACACGGGGCATCCTGTCCAATTGGTATGTAAATGTTTTTGAGAAATGTGCTTCACAGGAATCGGAGTCTCTTGCTCGGCAGATCGCCAAATTCTAGCCAAGATTAATGAATCTGGAGGTATTATCGTAGTTAGTCTACGCGAGTGTGGCCGCTAGGAACTTGGTGTAGATGGTCCTTGGCCATCTATAATCCAATTCATGGCAGCTATACCCGCATCATTCTAAATACATATTCACAAAACATCTAGTCTACTTGGAGCAACTCGAACATGACCCAGCGCAATATCTCCCGGATGTATCTGAAACGATCCAGGAGGCATCAGATGGTAAGTTGTCTTTAGTCTCCATAAAACGATCAGGAAATGAAGTAAGAATAGACATTTCCGTTGGTATGGAAAAGGTGCTAGAGCAAATACGCCAGTACCCAGTAAAGACACGCATATTGCTGTCTGGACCTTTGATTGTTGCCAGAGATATTGCGCATGCTCGTATCGTAAAGCAGTTTGAAGAGACTGGGAAATTGCCAGATTATTTTAAAGAGTTTCCGATATACTATGCAGGTTTGTTACTCTCTTTATCTTCTGGAACGTCTGTGCGAAGCTGTACTCTCTATTCATTCCTAAGTGCAGCCACTAATACATCCTACAGGTCCAGCCAAGACCCCTGAAGGTTATGTCAGCGGTTCATTTGGTCCAACTACTGCTGGAAGAATGGACACTTACGCACAAACTTTGATGAAGAACGGAGCCTCGCTAATTACTCTGGCCAAGGGAAACAGAAGTACTCAGTTTAGACGTACCTGTAAAGAGTATGGAGCTGTTTACCTTGGCTCTGTAGGTGGTCCAGCAGCTTTGATTGCGCAAGAGTGTATCAAGAGTGTAGAAGTAATCGACTTTCACGAGCTTGGAATGGAAGCTGTGCACAGGATTCATGTAGAAGACTTTCCAGCGTTCATTGTCATTGATAGCAAGGGAAATGACCTTTACATGGCTTAGCGTGTTTCCGTGTAAAGAATGTCGAGTTCTGTGAGATCCAGTCGTGGATTAGTGACTAAATCGTATCAGGTTTAATGTATGTCCCAGTCTTTCAGAACCATTCTTCCAAGGGGGAATGTTGTCTAGATACTTATGAACTGGGAATCCGGGTACATGCACGTGTATGGTAGAAATTAGGGTCCATAGGGACCACAGACAACCGTCTGATTCCTCCGCCTACAAGGTAGATTTTACTGCATTAATAACAAGTGTTTACAGCTTTGTGTGATGCTTTTAACTATAATATTCTCCCCATGGAGAGTAAATCCTCAGTAAACCATGTATCTTCCTCCCTATGTTCCTCACCAGCAGGTGCAGAAAAGTCCTTCATTAAGTGGAGTTTATGCTCAAAGTCAAACTTGTCCACATTCTTCCATGCTCCATCAACTTTCTCAAAACAAAAGGTCTCATCTCCGGCACCCCTTGTATAGACACTGAGAAGAGTGTCCTTCCCTGGAAAAAAGGTAGGCACCTGTACATCCTTCTTGAGTGTCTGTAGCACTCCAAAGCGTATCTCCGTCGTCCACTATAGTCACTACAGAAGATCCATCCTTGGGAACAAAAGCCTTGTGACTCACTCCATAAACCAAATCATCAGCCAGAGAGAATAAAGAAGAGTCTGGAGAAGAGAGGTCAAGAGTAGTTCCTTCCATAGAAGCTACAGATGGAGAAACAGAACCTTCTAGTTGTTGAGCAACTTCTTTAGGTACAACATTACGGAGGTTCTTCTGAACAACCCCAATTGACTCCTCTCTAGCACTATATGGAACCTGTTACAAAATCAATGAAAAACGGAATGAAGTATGAGTCATTTAGAATAAGACTGTATATCTTTGGTGTGACCTCATTGTTCTTGTAACGTCTAGCTGGGCAGAGAAGTGGGTCACTAGAACAGAGATCCTCTCCAGAGCAGCTGTGTATAATACTCTTGCAAGCTCCTCCCTTTGCCTGAAAGTTTCCAAATTGACTCCTTCTGTAGCATAAACCGTGTTGAAATATTGTAATTCTAAGGCATGAGTCAATGATTAGCATAGCCCTTTGCAAATAGTAATTTATATGATCCATACAAAGCTCCTTTATTAACTCAATTAAGATGATAGAAAATGCCAGAGAGAACAGTGTAATGAACCTAAAGTCCCTTCTATAGAGTAACTCTAGTAATTTGTGCAGAAAAACGGCGACGCTCATACTAATTGCATTCATAATCACAATCCCTATTAGAATAATGAGTAGCCTCTTCCAAAATGTTAACAAGATAGCTCGCCATAAAATGTGTTTCACGGGTTTGGGGGCTCGCTTTCGCCCATCCTTACCCATGTATTCATATGCCTCCAGGCTTGCGATACCATCGCTGACATGCCTTGAGAATATAGGATACCAGATGATTGTCTGGTCTGCCAGTGGAAGTGGGTGAATCATGTAAGCGTCCAAGTACCTCCTAGCTGCTGTCCAAACCCACCTGTACATCCATAGCAGAAAGACAAAGTTGAAGATTCCCTTGTCATCAAAGTATTTAAACTTCTTCCCATTCGGTGCTATTGTCTTCTTCCTGACCACCTCCACTTCACTCTCCCAAAAGTGATGAGTGGTAGTTTCTGATATAGGCACTTTATCCCACATTTTAACGTTCATATGAGACGCAAACCTGGGATTCTAGTGTGTGGAAGGATGCGAATTGCAGAGACAGAGCCGAACGGGTCCATCCTCTGCCCTCATTATTCTAATGTTATGAAATGAGCAGCCATGTGTTTACATGAAAACAAAACATAAATTTGGTCAACTGACCTTCCACATCCATAAAAGAGTGGAAAAAAATTCTGCGAAGAATATTCTTCGGATATCCCCATTAGCGAAGAAAGAGGAGAGAAAATGTTTCTTCCGGAATAATTTTTTCTTGTCTTAATCGCGACATTTTTAGTTCATCCTACCAATTTGCTCTTGAAAACTGTCACATGTGTGTCACGGTACAAAACGAGGAGTTCCATCTGCTGTGAGTTTGTAGACTTTTGCATGTTGCCCCGTGATTGGTGAGTTTTATGCCAAATTTTGCTACAGATCAAGAGAATGTCGTTGTTGGACAAAGTGTCTAAATGATGGTTGTATTGTCTTCCATAGGAATAGCTAACGAGAGTAGTCTAGAGGGCTGTATCGCTAGCACTGCCTACTGGAAGAGCATACTGCATTGATATTGTCGTGATTCCATGGATTATTTTTGGCTTGTTGCAATGATATGTCATCCTTTTTGCCCATATTGTCTCATCAACATCCTCATTCACTCACACATTTGGAAGTGTCTATGGTGTGAGCAGGAGATTGTGCAAGTTTCGCAGACAGTGCATTGTCACTAGTTCTCTATTCTATGCCACATGTTAATAGATGTGGATTATACCTAGAATTTGGCCTGTCCATGTGTTCTGGGGGACAGGATGGAACCATGCATTGAAGGATTTGAGGATTCTCCACAGTTTATAATGGAGATGTGTTCAAGTTTATATCCACAAGAGGTAGAGAATCTTTCCATTTCCATCCTACGCATCCCTGTAATGATGCCAGAATAGTTTTAATGATGAGCAGGACATCCATGTAGGACCATATGACTGTCTACTGTTCCACAACCAATGTGTTAGGATATTACCCATCATTCTACAAAGTAGCATAGTAATGATAATGATGAAACTGCACTAATGACTTTTAGTGGCCATATCGGCCATACTGAAAAATGTGTGGGACAAAGAATCTCTATTGTGCCGCTTTTAGGTCATTTACGTACTATCGTCCCCTCATTCTTCTATAAACGATAAATAAAATTAAAATATTTGATAAAATAGAAGAGTCTTGTAATTGCTGAGAAAATAATGGAGATTAGTGGTGATAATTATCCCGACTTGCGACGTTGTTCTACACAGACAGCAAACAACGGGACTAGACCAGTATACATGGATAGGATCAATGCTAATGAATAATGTATGAAAGGATATAATCACGAGGGTATTGAGTGTGCAGTAAGTGTACTGTGGATTAGGATTCTGCTCTTTGGCAGATTTTACTGCATTAATAACAAATATAAATCCACCCACAGGATGGATTACTAGTCCATACAATGGACTTTCTACTGAAAAATAATCCTCTTATGGGATACAATATCGGTGAGTCTATCGTGTGTTAACGGTGTATCGTCAATCAGGTCTGTACGTTCAAGCGGTTTGCATGGCATTCTTTTTCTTGTCAAACTCTGTTTTATTAATTCCTTTCCATTCTCCACCTTCCCTCTCAAAATATTCGGACTTAAATTCCTTATCCTTGAGCGTTATAAGAAGAAGTGGGTTGCTATTCCCTTTTGTGTAAATTTCTGATGAAAGACATCTCTCGTCCTTGCCCTCAGCCGCCTTCCAGAGAGACTCACTACCATTTTTAACTTCCTTGACAAGGTAATCAAGTTTTGGAACAAACATTTTTACCTGTAGACCGAGCAATTCGGTTGGAATTAGATAACATTGTTCAGTGTCCTTTTCACTTCCAATGTCAATAGTAACGTCTGTTTTGTTTTTCGTCTCTGTCTTAATTAGATTGATTCTATCAGGAAATGAAAGTAAAGTTTCTACCCAACCGATGTCATTCTTAAGATAATACTTTCGTGATATGCCAGAAGATTTTTTCACCACAACAAACACTACTTCAGGTTTTTTATCCTTGTCAAGATATGCCTTGGCATGTTGCAATGTCTCTCCATTTCCTAATGACCATATGTGGTTCGCATCATCTTTTAGCTTTTTTATTGACCTTCCGGAAAGAGGAACAATAAGTCTAGTTAAGTTATCATCATAGTAATAGTCAAATTCTTGACATTGAGAGCTGTCTGGATTATTTAAATCAATGGTACCAGTATCCGATTCTAAAGATGGATCATTTTCAACACGTCCATCTGACTGAGTAACTGGAGTAGAATGAGCTTCTTTAACTAATTTTGTCAATTCATCCTTATTGACTGAGGTCCAATTCCCACCAGAGAATGAACGGTAACCTTCCATCAGTCTTCCGTCTCTCTTGAATCTGTATAGAGCGCCTAATGGTTCCTTTTCTCCGAGGTAGAAGATGGCTATTGAACATGCATCCTTTGGATCTTTACCTTTCCAAACTACTCTACCGTCGTATAAAACTTTGTTGGTAGAAGTACCCTCCTTAGCCTTTAATTTAAGAACCTTAAATCCACCTTCTTCTCCTTCTTCAAGATCGAACAGTGACCCATCTACTTTGGAAACCAAGGAGTTTTCAGGGTCTGTAGATTCCGAGGGATTCCGTTTCTCTGCGCCCTTTAATGCTTCTTTGGCACCATTATTGCCTCCACACCTTACCCATCTTATTAGAAATATTGCCAAGAGTGTATGAGCAATCCTCATTCTTCCTTCATGCCTGAGTTTCCCGTACTCTCTACCATGAATGCTAAAAAATAGTGCTATTAGATGGTTCCAACAGACTCTTCTTTTAGCCACTAAGTCCGGAGAAATCCGTGGGTGTAGAGGAGGAAGAGATGGTAATACATAGATGACTAAGCCTAAATCCAGAGTATTATAGCCCAATGTTGGACATTATTCTATAGTTTTCCAGCAAGATTCCGATATACCTTTATCTAAGGGTGTTTCTATTATGGTCCCATGAGTGCTACTTGATCATTCCACAAGATAATTGAACAATTTCTGAGATCTCTAACAATGTTCCATTTCTTTACCGTATTGGCGTACTTATAGTGTAAAGAACTGACAGAAAACCTGTACATTTAACATAGCCACTTGTAAATAGATAGTCTCCAGAAATACTTCACCATCTATAATTATCCAGAGAGGGGGAAATTGTCCTAGTATGGACGACATCAAAGTAATAGACCTATGGAGACTCTGGAGGGTGAGTTCTGTTGTGTCGTAATGATCTGATAAATTTGTAAATATACGCCTTGAACCACATGCAGTGGCAAAGGGCTCTTCATCTACTACCTCTGTAAATGATTGTACTTTTTCTGAGAGACTTGTACAAGGAGAATCTTGGAATTTTCAGTGATTCTATAAACAAGGTGGTGCAGAGTACATGGCCCTGATGAAGGATGAATGTCTGTATACTTACCAACTCTCCCAAAGGGTACTTTATGCTCCAGAAAATGATCCCATTTATAGGCAGAGAATTCTCATCCCTCAAAATGGCGGTAGTACTGCGCCTTATAGCTCAGCCCATTGTCTTATGGCATAATGCACATGTTAGTCTCACGTAAAATCTAGAATGGATACTACAAGGCGTTGGCGCTATTAATTCTCATGACTTGGCGATCCGCTCTCAATTTGTACATTTCATGAAGATGGCCTGGTAGCATCTACTGGATCGTTACTTTACGCTTTAGTTATTCAGAGTCTTAGGGTATCCTTGAGTGTTCCACTTGGCGGTACAGGTATGGACTGCCCTCGGTCCTCCAAAACAGTTCTCCACGTTATGTCCATGAACAAACAGATGAAATAAATAGTTTATCCTATGAATGCTTCAAAATGGTTATCAGGGCGTTCTTACCCATTTTAGAGAGCAAAAATTAGTGACCATATTCCACTGTCTACCACAACATCATGGCTGCACTATTTAATGTACAGTTTGCGCTTTCTCCCACAACTTTGCCATTCACATCTCTCAGAGTGGAGTTTCCATTCTCTTTCATTCTTTGCATCCTTCTTCCTCCACGTATCTCAGCCTATCATGCTCATTTGACTAGCCTTAGTCTCCGTCCCGTTTGTCTCTAGGGAGTCACTCCTGCATGAAATCCATGGCGCATGTACATCCATACTATCCATTATAGACAATTGTGAGACGTAGGTTGCGAGTATAGAGAGAATAGGCGCACATGCATGACCAAGGTCTTCCGTTGGCAGAGGTGGCGGAAGGAGGGACAAAGGATGCGAAGAATGAAACGCAAGTCGGGGTAATTATCACCATAATAATTAGTGACATGAACAAATGATATCCTCTTGCTATTTTCTAGAAACGTTTGGTCTATGCATTGTGCTCTTTTCCATTCTAGGTCCCGTAAGAGTAACGGCAACCCGCGATATTCTCGACATTTCCCGGAGGTTCTCTGACTTGGTAACAAGAGATGAAACTAGAGACGGTATTATTTGGACAACCAAATTCTATCCTCTTCCGGGAGTTGAAATTAACATGGTTGTGGAGCGCGGAGAGTTCGTCTGGCTGGCCCCTTCAGAAGAAAAGTTGGTGAGCCTAAGTCTAACCTCAAAGAAGGATGTGCCATTTTACGCGCTCTTGGAATCGACTATAGACGGAACATCCAAGAAATACTACTTCAAACATCGAGATGAGTTGATGACCCAGAAATGTAAGACCTCGCATGAAGTTGTGCTTGATCCCCTATGGAAACCAATTATAGAAAAGGAATACTACGATGCAATTGGAAACCTCTTGTACAGGGGATTTGACATATCAGGCCTCGTTGATAACAATGAAATTCTTGTACAAACCTACCGACCATATGGAGCTCCAACAAAGGCCTTTATGCCACAGCCACGTACCCGAATCAAATACGTGATAGATGGATATGAAACGCTATGGAGAGCCTCAGAAGAAGCAGAGGAATGTGTACTCGTTACACTCCATGGAAATCTGGGAGAAGGCAACTATTCATACCATAGCGGCTGTTCTGATGAATCCACCTCAAGTTCCAGCCATTCAAGCCACATTGGCTCTCGTACTCGTAGCAAAACTAGTCAAGATACAGCTTCCGAGGAAGTTACAAAGGAATTCAATAGTGCCAAAAGAGAACTGAGAAGACGAGGTAGAAGTGCATCGTCTTCCAGCAAGACAGAATCGCCAAAAGTAGCAACCAGTTTAACGGATGACAAGTCAAGTCCTACAGGGGTCAGTACATCTACCGGGAAAAGTGATGGTCAAAAGGCATCTCGTGGTTTAAAGAGGAAAAGAAGCGACTGCTTTAGTTCCAGTTCACAAGAGCCAAATGTAAACGTTTCTAGCTTGATGAGAGACATGAAAATTATACGCATTGCAGTAAAGGGAACACAGGGCATCTACTCGGTATACCTCGAAAAGGTTAGGCAGGGATGGTTTGAGATTACCAGGGAGCAATTCCACAGAAAAATGGAAGAGTTTGATGATGAATGGGATGAAACAGAGGCAAACGTAATGAACGAACCATCCTCTAGCATGACATAGTTGTTTGGCGATATATTTTGGATATATGTGAATACCATTATTCATGAGACGTATACATGGCCATGAATAGTGCCACATGACTCTGTTTCAGGTACTAAACTCTTGATCCAATCGCAGATATAAACACCTAAACAGGACAGTTTAATTAGTATGCAGTCCGGATGAGCCTTTAATCCTAAAGGATGTTAATTCCACCAGATTTACTCTATATCAGATATGAAATATTTATACATTAGTCTAGTGATAGTTTACTGACGCTCTACATGTCACACAGTCGACCACTCTGATCTGCATGCAGGTTGAGTGGATGGACATTCAATCATTCTCATGGACTGTACTTATGATATATTCGAGACTATATTCTCTGCAACTATTGGCATAATTGCAGAATATCCGTTTTTGGTGCTCTAAACTGCACTAGTTGTCCTATGAAGTAAGAGGTGAATGATTTTTCCAAATTTTAATTCTCATCGACTTTCGTAATTTCAAGAGGGGCAATGAGTTATTACGCTTATTTATGATGTAATGAAAAGGTTTATCCCAAAATTACCATCAGTTTTACCGGGATAAAGCCAATAAATTCGTCTCAGCGAGGCGTAGTAACCACATTGACATACCCACAATGGTTGGGTTAATTATCACCTAGACAACCAAAAGTACCTTATCCATTCATTCTTTGGTATTATAAACATTGTTACAGTCTGCATATCGTTCGTTTTCCTAAAAAAGACGCTATACTTTATCATTATCCTCTTTTGTACATGCGTAATATTATCGAGGTATAGGAGTGGAGAATGTTCCAGACTCTTTTACCCTTTTGTCTTTAGTCTTGTAGTTGAGTTTTGTTGTCTCCTGTTGAGTTAATCCTTCTCTGGAAACTTGCAAAGTAGCGTGAATTGTCATTTCATTGATCCATAGGAAGTTAAGTGCAAGCAACGTAGACACACTCTTGGCATGTTAAAGTATATTTACACCTAATATACAATCAAAATGACGCAAAAAGGTAGAGCCATCAAAGAGCCAGATGATAGGCAAGTTCTGCCAAGTGTAGAAAGGCTGGCTATAGTTGACATTGCAGAGAGCAGTAATAAGGAGTATAAAGACAGGAATGGAAAGGTAATTACTATGGAAAAGGATGCTGGTGAACATTACAGTGGCTTCAAATCTTACTCCCACATGAGTCATGGCAATCACATTGGAAAGATCATTCATGATGGAGTTACGCAAAAGGGACTCCCAGAGGTTCTAGGATGGTGTTACAAGGTTGTAGTTTACTATTTGGATTATGATTATAATAACAGGATTCCCCTCCTTGTAGATATTTACATAGGGAATGGCAAAACGAGCTACAATAACTCTGCCAAGGAAGTTAATCAATGGTCCCATATAGTAAACTTTTCCGGGTCTACACGTAGAGAGCAACTCCTAAGGATCTCTCAGGACATTGGATTTCCTATAAGCATAAATGTCAAGGCTGAGCGTGACTATGTAGTTGGTAATAATAAAGACTTTCCGCATGTACTCGTCGAATATAAGAGACTTTACACTGCGTTTGCAAAATATGTCCATAAAATCCCTGGAGAGAGGATGAGGGTAATATCAACCCAGCTTGGGAAATTTGACCATAATTCTAGAGATAGAAACCTCTATAGGCGCATATACAACTCTGCATCCGTTTACTATTGGGTTGGAGATAAAGACCTAAAACTGCCGCTATTCCTCGAACTTCACTCCACCGAGTCTCATCTGTACAAATTAAATAACAATCACTGGGTTCCAATACTCAAACCTTTAACTTTTGACGAACTTTTGGACCAAGAAAACTTTGATAGAAACAAGGTGATCCCATTTGACATGTCAAAAACGTCAACTTGCAGATACATGAGAAGTGCATATGTGACTAAAAAACCGTTTTTGGATTCGTCTGAATCCTTAAAAGTTGAAGCTTTCCGTTACAAGGCTCAAAAGGAGTACCAATTTAGCAGAATAAAGGACGGAACAAAACACCAAGTTGGATTCGATTCTGCATTTAAATCGACCATTAACGTGATTTACACGTATTCATTCCCCAATGGAATGAGTCCTTATTTAATCCACTTACCACAGGCTGGTAAGAAATGGTACATTTATATAAGGGAGAATACTTGGGGTGTAGTTTCGAATAATCTCCCCAAAGATGAAAAGGACCTTGAGAGCATTTATAAACTCCTGGAAGCGTTCGATGACGGGAGAAGTGACGCTTCTACGGAATTCAGCGACTTTTATGAAGTGGAAAATGTTAAAATTGAAAATGAGGTTGAAGTGGAGATTATCCAAAAATCGTCCTCGTGGAATAAACCTACATGGTTAACTGTACTAGAAGCTGCCATAGACATTTCATGGAAAGTTTTACTCGGATTAGTGTGCTACAAGTTCATCAAGAAGAGAGTATAGTCGTTATATTCTACTGTAACAAATTTGCATGTCGTCTCGGTATATTTTTTGGAGATTCAAGTTTCTAAACGGAATAAATCCCGCATTACCCTTTCTTATGGTACTATCCTTTAACATCTGGGCTGCCAGTCACACTCTTTTGACATCTTCCATGTCGCCAGAAAGTCCAGTGGATGTTCAGGGCGGCATCGCCGATAAACCAGCGTTACCTAGAAATAACCACCATTAACAGGGATACAACTAATTAATTGTTGATACGATAGGGACTCGCGATTAAAGGAACGTTCTACTCCAGTTACTCCAATATTCTTTAAGGAATAAAGGGGACCCTAGAGGGATCGTTTGTGCTTGAAATATCACTACTCTATAGAATTAAGGACTCTCTACTTAGTTCTGATTTAGCGTTATCAGAAAATATTAGCTCTATCCTTCACCATTTACGGACTCTAGAGTTTTCCTGGTCCGGATTGGGGAACTGCATGCATCCCTTTTACCGAGTCTTCAGAGAGTTTTTTCTCTTAATCTCCCTATAATTGTCATTCTTGAGCCTAAATATGTATTTACTAGTCCAAATTTTGGCTATAACGGCTTACCTGGCCTATAAAGAATGGTTGGACCTTGTGGAAATCTTCTTGGCGATTTTGCCATTCACACCGTTGAAAGTCAGAATCCTTTACCATTTTAAAATCCTTGAACGCTTAAATTCCCCTGTAATGGCTGTATAAACTGGCTATGATTCTCCAAAGGGGCTCTAAACGACTGATAGTCTCCGTATAGTCTTCTTGAAGCAGCCACTTGAGATTGCCGTAACTCCAACATTTACAGCTTCAAAATACCACCAATCACTAGTCTAGTGCTATAACATGTATAAAGCTAAAATTTTTTCACGAGTTGCTCATACTCGCTGTATCCTCTGCTAGCCAAAGGGTTGTCTGGATTTTTAAAAGTAGCACAAGTTGTAACCCTGACAAATGTTATAAATTAGATGTATTTAATATATTCTTTAAGGAGGAATATACATTAAACAAATTAGACAAGGGAAAACTACAGAAAGGCAAAATGACACTCATATTACCCATTCTACTAGTTGCAGTTGGGACTGTGTTTGGACGCAATTTGGAGGAGAGCCAAAAGATTCCACTGACTCTTGAACTTCAGGGAGATGTTTCAGACAAGATATTCACGGCTCCAGCAAACGATTTTTTGGACGGAAACTTCTATGTAGTAATGCCAGAACACAGTGCAAAGTATAGAATTGGCGACGTTGTGGATAACCAGGAACTAGTTTTGGAGGACTCCGAGCGGAACGTAATCAGGACTGTTGCCTCATTTAAAAGTAGAAACAGACGGTACATCAAGGTAATAGATACAAAGATTGGAGGGGACGGCGTATTGAAGCGAGAAGTGGAGGAATTTTACAGGGATCCCTCAATGAAGACCTACATGCCAATTAATAGAGAACCGGTTGATTTTGACATTTTGAACTTTGCAAGAAACCCGTACATACATATCACGTATTTAAGGAACCGTAGAGACATCAAGTTTTCCATTAAATTTGAAATGAATGATCACTTTAGAATTGGGGTATGCAAGTATGGCGATAGGATTATCCATGCGCTGGTAACGGACGTCCTGTACAAAACCGTCTACTTTTATGGGTCCTATAGGCCTCATAAAATTATCATTTATTCGTATATGAAGAATGGAACTTTTATAAAGTCAAAGTACATCTTTGTCGGTGGTGAAGAAATGTTTAGACTTGAAGAAGAATTGACCGATTTAGAAACTATGAATTAGTACTTTTATTTTTACGTGATTGACTATCTCTAGAGAGACAGAAGAATGGAGATATAGCCCATTCATCCATGACAGGTGACTTACAACGGCATCCTCATCCTCCCTTATGGTCGCCATAGAGCTCCTGCTAGTCTCTACGCTCCATTACATTCATTCTTGGGGACATTATTCATAGAGTTGTATAAGTCTCCTTTTAAATCCAGTGGCTTCGAATCTGCCGCAAATGATTTTATAATGTACTTCAGTTTCGGTTCCGTCATCGTACCTTGAGAATACGTGGACTCTTGGTCTGGCTAGCCCACCTTCCCAGAGGACATTCCTCTGTATGAGTCCATCTGTGTTATTATCTAAAGGGAGTCCGTTATATTTTATATCTCCAAGGACGACGAGATCTTGCATCTCTTCCTGAATAGTAAACTTCATGGGTAGAGTTTCCAGGTTCACCGGCATTCCGGTCTCAGGATTTACGTTTTGGGTTCCCCAGTCAACGACCAGCTCCACCTTGACGAGGATGTCGCTCTCTTCGGTCAGAATATCGATTGGTACGGGGAGCCTGGAGATTTTCTTGTAAGCCTCTTCACCTGGTCTTTTCATATATTCCTCAACGATATTGTCGTATCCATATAGACATTTTCTTCTGCTCATTACGCGTACGTATTTGCTATTGTCTGGACGAGATATCACGAGGACGTACCTAGTAACCGCCAACGGGTCTCCCATTGTTATCAGCCTACCTAGATGTAAATATATGAACGAACGTGATGTCCGTAGCTAAGCGGAGGAGATCTCAAGCGAGTATACGCAGTATAGGAGCTGTAAAGGCGATCAACGGGAGCCTAAATGATCAGCAGATAGACTATAAGAATAAAGTAGTAACCATGGAAACTGAGGATGAAGAAGAAACTACCAAGCATTAGAAACTCCAACCCTGGTATTGTTGCATTATACAACTCGATGTTGGCATCTCATAATGACAAATCATTCATCTATTCTTCTAGGGACTCCCTTTGGTCATCCTCCTAGCTCCACTAGTAGAATGAGAATCTATAAGGAGTCTACTAGAGTGAGAACAGGTGACCATTCAGGCTCCTATACTCTGTATACTCGCCATTTCTCCTCTATTCACTAGGCTAATAGAGTCTCCATCACTCCTCCTTAAGCTCCCGTTGGTCGCCCACTCGCTACACTCATTCCATAGTGATATACTACCTAGTCTTTGACGTCGGTAGGTCACCTGCTTTGGTCAATGGACCTACGCAGTGAGAATCCTTCTCTTCTTCTAGGCTTCCGTTGGTCGCTCTAGTCCCTCATTCTTCGGGACATTTCGCTACGCTCCATTCACATCCATTACTTACCTGTATCTGAAACCTTTCCGATAACGTGGCTATACTTTGAGCTTCTCTTTACGGAGTAATTCACTCCACCTACAAACCTTGACGGAGTGACAGTGACTCTAGTCGGCATGTCTCCGTAAATGTCTAAATCCACCTGAATCTTGTTCCTTGTAGGCAGGGGACTATAGACTCTCTTTACCACTACGAGAATTAATAGTGATGTACGTAGGATGGTAACCACGTTCATGGCTTCCTCACATCACCTTCATGTTCCCTTAAAGATTAATGGCTCTGTTTATGGACATTGATGGATTTGACAGGATAGGTTTTTGTCTTGAAATAGCACTGAAAAGTGGCCAAAGTGAGTACAGAAAAGGACCTGTAATGCGTGCATGCAGTTTCAACCCGAAGTCCCAGACACTGTAATAATGGCGAGTATATGTAGTATAGGAGCCTAGGCGAACAGAGTGAGCCTGTATATCTCTAGAGAAACAGGAAGGATGCAATTCCACTAGAGGGATAAATCCCTGGTAACAAGTAGCGCCAACTTGGGATATCCATTGTCAAGGTAGATGGTGGAAGAGGAACATGATTTCTTCCATCTTCCCAAACTCTTTCTTCTACATCAAAGTGAAAAGTTAACCTCTTATTTTAGATCAGATACTGGATCTATTTGGCGGGTTTCTCGTTCTTCTGAACAACTGTTGGTTTTTCTGGCTGTTGACTAACCTGTTTAGAAGCTGGTTGAGAAGGCTGATTAGTCTCCATCTTTTTCATATCATCAAGCTTCTTGTCAAACTCTTTCTTCTTGATGAGAGTCCACTTTCCACTAGCATTCTTTTCAAAATAGAGAAAGCATAGGTCAAAAGTGGTAGCTAGTGTTAGGATTGCTACGGAGGTGTTTCCCCTTGATTTAAGCTCACAGGATACACATCTCTCTCTTTGAGCATCAGGAGTCTTCCACATTGATGCTTCTCCCTCTTTAACCTCGTTAATCCATTTATTTGGGAGTGGAGTGTGTCTCTTGACATTTATTCCAGAGACTGTGGAAGTACTAGTGTTATAGACTTCATTATCCTCCTTGGTAACGTCCATAATATTTGTAGTAACTTTTGTTTTTGCATCTTCAGGAGCTCCAGATGAGTTACAGGTGGTTATAAGTGTGTTACGGTTAGTGACACTATTCCACTTATTATTACTATATTCAAAGTCTTTTGTCTCTGTACTGTTACCCTTCTTTACATAAAGGGTACAAAAGCCTCCTCTTCTAGTATAAAAACGAGCGCAAATACATTCTTCACCATTCTCACTCTTCCAAATTTCCCCTATACAAGATACGCTTGTAGTCTTGAACTTTGGGAATGCAACAGTGACTAACATTCCGTGTGCATAATATTCATAAAGGTCGGCTACATCATCTGACAACATCATGAATTCCAATCTCATTTTTGTGTCTACAAGTACCATGATGGTAGTAAGTGGAAGGATGGTAATGAGAGCAGTCACAATACAAGGTTTGGGGAGCTAAAGAAAAAGTATAATCCGGAATAATCTGCTAGGGAGTCTCTCGATCCTACTCTTAGCCTAGTTAATAATGGCGGAACTATTTTACAATGTAATGATAATTTAAAGACCACTCATTATTCATCCTATGGATGGATAGACAAATCATTAATACAGTAAATCTGCCAGTAGGCACTACTATACACACAATCATCCATGAGAATATCTGGACTGTTATAACACTCGTTTGCTTGTTTATAAAAAATTTAACTCTTGGTATACAGCATTACTCGTTTTGTTATAAAGGTGCATGTCCTGAGAGCACTTCCATCACTTGCCTATTCTTGGTAGTTATCTTGGTGAGTGTCTTTTGTAGATAGTATTACCGACTCTGTAGGAATGTATCATCATCACCGTTACTAATGGACTATGGGTAGGAGGTTAGAGCTGTTATACACTATAAACATTATTGGTCCATACTGTACCAAGTTTCACCTAGTAAAGTTTAATGGTGAAGGAACCTTTACCAGACCCATTCAGGTACCGCTGGTCAGTCCCTAGCCTACCTCCGACCAAGGTCTGAGAACTACCCCGGCTGGGCCATTCCCTCCGCTAGCGGTACCTGAATGGGATAAACGTACAGACTCCCATTCAAGGTCTTGCTAGAGAGAGTATGTGGATACTGAGAGGCTTAACGAATGTCTCGCAGACTTTTATTCACCCAATGAATGCCATTCCCTTCCTCATACACAATCATTCAGAGTAGAGCAAGATGAGGGTGTTTGACCTCGTTTATTTCGCCATCATTTGCGGAATATGTAATGCCGGATTTCACGGTCGAACCCAGGACATCTCCAATAGGGGCAATAGGTTGAGCGAAGAAAGCAAGGCGGAGGAACGAGACAGTGGAGAAGAGAGTGAACCCAAGAATCAAGAAGATGTGGCAGAAGAGGAAAAGACCAACTTGAAAAGGGAAGAGAGCGCCGGTGAAGGGATCCCTCAACTGGTCCTGGTAAGCACTCTGCTGGTGGCTCCTATAGTGATTATGACGATTTAAGGTCTATAGTCAATGTATAGTAGAAATGAGGTGACTCTGTATAGGTAACCGATGAGAAAAGGTCGATAACACAGTGATTTCCGGAATGAATGCTGAGAGCTGGGGGACACTCAAATTTCCGAACATTAAAGCTATCGCACATTTTGTAAGAACTATACTTGTGGATGTAAATGTATAAATTGTTGACGCTTTTTGACAGACAAGGCCTCCATAAAGAGGAGCTTTGTCCAGAGAAAAAGTTTGATCAGATGAGATGCAAAGCATTCTCTAAAGAATCTCGCCAGGGAGGAATATCTGTGAATTCCAGAGGCACAAATTTAGGAGAATAACCATCAGAATACTCATAAATTTAAAATGTAAACGTTACATTCTTAGGCAGTTTTACGTCTATTCTAGGAACCACCAGGGGACATAAACCACCCCTATAGACAGTAGACACTACATGGACAACTCATCCCATTTAGATGCTCTCCCGTCACATTAATGTCTATAAATTTGCCGAAAATAGTTGCATGCCGGTGATATGTCGATCAGATTCCGCGTACATTTGCATTATGTTTATGCTCTCTAAAGTAGCCTAGGCAGTTGAGAGAGTAAAAGTTAAACTTTTTAGTGAAAAGATAAGGACACTTCTCCTTTATCTCTATTAATCATCGCACTCTTACCTGCAAATTTTCACAGCATAGCTCCTTGTTCACATTGAGAAGCCCATGATTTCGAGGTCTGTAAAGACTGGTTTCTTCCTCCAAAGAAATGGAATAGTGAGTAGTTTAGACGAGTTTCTACGAGTGGCAAGATCTGGAACGAGTAAATGGAGCAGAGAACCAGACCCATCAAGAAGAAACCTCCAACGGATGATTAAAAGGTAACTGTACCAAAGGTTTGACAAAGAACCCTCTGCAACTCATTCTGGAAATGGATGTTTATACGCACTTGGAGCATCAGTTTAAGGAGCCACTACTCATGGAGCTGGCAAAATCCAATGGAAGCCACGCCTACTACTGCACAGTGTCAACTCTAGAATCCTCCAGTGATAGACCATGAAAAGCCTTCACATTATGCACCATTCAATTTATATACACTTAAACACATTAGTCGCTGTCGAGCACTACTCAACTCTTGCAAAGAGATCATCCAACAACTGCCTTGTCACCTTGCGAGTCTGTTACAGCAGCTATGCAAGATCTAACTAATAGAACTAGATGTAAAACCCCCAAAACATTCATCTTCCAGGTTACCTTATGGTGATTGAGTTTGATTGGCGGGATGAAGAATAGACAGAATGCATGGGGTCAAAGGAAGAGAATATCTATGGATATACGCAGACTGTGGTCTAAATTGGGATATTGTTGAGCAATAAAGATTCTTCCAGAATGAGAAAAAACTGTACCTTCAAATACTCCCTTTGGATGACCAAGAAGGCTCGTAATCCCATGCTGGTGGACAGAGTAGATGGAAGGAGGAAGACTCTTGTTGGAAGAATGAATCAGTATAAGAGGGTAGGAAATAGAGATTTCCCAACCTTTATAGTTGTATTTATCAGATTGGAGATGCTTCCGGAGGGGATCACTAAGTTTAGAATGTTTATCACTATTCATTAGACCGAGTCATCCTCCGTCAGAAGCTCAACTATGAGCCACTTTAGCAGTTACATCACACTCTGGTGTTGTGGACCAGCTCATTTTTGGATACGGGCCAAAGTATTTGTTTACGGGTATGACGACCATGGATCTCTCGTTCCTCGGGCAATCATTCGGGGCTGGTCGCCTATTCACCATGGTAGGTGATTAAAAGGATAATGAATGTGACAAGGTAAACCCCTCTTGTATAGATTCCATTCTCATATTGAATGCCATCATTATCGGTTTCTTCATCATTTCCCACCTTGTCTGGCTCGTCTTGTAGAGGACCAGTCGGAAGTTCAGAGGCATGATGCCTTGAGATTGCCTTGTCATCAGGCCCATTCTGAGCAACAGCAGACTCCTTTCTAACTCTCTCGATGAGTTCCTTCATTTCACCAATAGCGTCTTCAACCTCCTTTACATAATGGGCGGTTGGAAAAGTAGTGGAGTTATGCAGAGATAGTGCAGCCCTTCTGCAGATTCTTATGCATTGTTTATTCAACTTCTTCCCGCTTTCCTCCTCAGGTATACATTGCCGTATCATCTTCAAATGTCCTTCCAGATCTATAGTCGCAGGAATAACACGTGCCATGTTATCTCTATACCGTAACCTGAGCTCATGATACTGCCCTGCAATCTGCCTGTGGATTCTTTCAAGTGCAGTGCTTGGTGCATTATTTACAATGTCAAGAGATTCAGCCTCTATCCTCTTTGCCCTGTCCATCGCATTCTCAAACTTTTCCCTTGTGAAATTCATCTCCTTTAGATCGTCTTCCAGGGCTGTTTTGAGGGTCCCAGGTACCTTCTCCAGTTGCTTCTGGGAAATGGATATCTCCATGTCGAATAATATCTCACTAATGTCATTTATAGTCAGTTCTTTGGATTCGCTGTAGACTGGTTTATGCGGATACCAAACTCTCTTGACGGCATTTGACTTTGTCAAGGTCTCCAGCCAGCGCAGTAGTCTGAATTTGTAGTTCAGAATATATTTATCCTTCTCTATTCTTTCCAAAATAGTATTATTACGATCCAGGAATTGCTTTGCCCTGTTTGTGATTGTCATGATGATATCCCCGGCATTGCCGCTCAAGGCATTTTCAATGTCTGTAAGCATAGCTTTGACCTCGCGACTAGTACTTGCAACCCTAAGATACGTCTGTCTTAGCCATAGATAAATATCATTTTCTACCCGTTCAATCTCTCGGATTTCCCAGGGATTCTCAGCCTCGGATCTCGAAAGGATTCCCTTTACTAAATTGGTCACATCTTTAACCCTTTTAGAGAGTATATCCCTTCCGTTGATGACTGTAGAGAGGTGTTCCGAGTTTTTCTCCAACTTTTCTTTGATTTTAATGAGCTCATCTCTTGCTGAAGATTCTGCATCCACTGCATGTGTCAATACCAGCAGACCAATGACCAGCATTAGGGGTACCCTTTGATATTCCATCTTCTCCTAATTACCCTCTAGACTCTCTCCTCTATAAATCTGCAAGAAAATGGATACACTCTGGTAAACCATGAATGTGATTTTCTAAACAGCCATCGGAGCAAAACGTCACCTTTGGCTTACCATCCTATCAGCGCTACATTAGTCTGTTTACAATGTTTTAGAGTGGAACAATTATAACCTGGCATTTTTCGGTACTGCAAAGGGTTTTGGTAGGTGGTCAATCAACTTAAATCGTCATGGGTGTATGTCATTCTGCATGGATTGTCTAGCCCCGGAAACAGTACATTTTCACTCTCGAGGATTCCAAAGAGTTACTTCTTCCTCCTGGTCTTCCAAATAGTACGACATTCTTTATCCTCTCGTCCTGGCACTCTTTTAGACTTATCATGAGTTTATACATGAATAATGGGTTATGAATGTCATCATAATAAGGAGTATAGGCAGATAGTACTGCATTATAACCACAGGGGCTAGTCATAAGAAGCTATTAGGGAGCCTCGTGAAAAGAACATTGGACTATTTATGTCACTAAATAGGAACGGGCTACAGTTTGACGTCTTAAAACACCCATATACCATAGACACAATTACAGGTATTTCTCCATCCATAAAACCCATTCTTAAGACTATTGGACTGCAAGTTTTAATAAATTCTAAAACAAATTTCGTGTTTAGACATGGTGGATTAAAGAGGAATGGGCGCATAAATGCCCAGTTTATAGGTTGTAGGTGAATAGTATGAGATGGAAGGAATAAATGGCATATTCTTTATTCCACTATTCCTTATTATTCGTACGTATGGTCACTATTCTATTCTCTTCTTTATCCAAATGGGGTCTGCATGATTGTCTATTCTTCTTCCTCTTCCTTGCATCCAGTAGTTGCTTCATGATGGAAATATAAAAGGGAAAGTCTCTTGTAGTTTCTAATAATCACTTGGTTTCTTGAGAGGGCAGTAGTTAAGAGAGATGAGACTCTTCTCTTTACTATCCGCAGCATTCCTGGTTGGATTCTGCTATTGTGTTCCTCCAAATGACCGTAAAGATAAAGGAGGAGTTGGTGAAACGAAGACAGTCAAACTTGATGTTAATGGTATAGACACTAATCTCTTCTCCATTGAGGAATCATTTTCCGGAGGAGTACCTCTCAAGACAGTGACTCCAAAGGATGGTGTCCTCATAACTTCTGTTGTGGATGGAGAGAAGGAAGTTTGGAAGGGTCTAGATAAGGAGCATGGTCAAAAGGTAATGATCTGCTATGATGGAGAATCTCCTGCATCAGTAATTGTAAACTTTGTAAAGGCTGATGGAAAGAGCACTTGGAGATGTTATAGCGTGCAGGATGATGGATGGGAGGTAGTAAGGGAAGAAGATCATGAAAAGCTCTTGGATAAGCTCAAGAATAAGGCTCCAAAGAACGTCCCTTCTCTCCCTGGTACCATTGATATAAATAATCCAGACAGAGAGCAGTGTGGCTGCTTCTATCACTTCTTTTATGCCAATTCAATAGAGCTTATTGTTCCTAAGAACATCATGGTTACAAAGTTAATGAGTGGAAATGAGAGTGTTTGGACTCCTTCCTCTGGAGAAAAGTTCGATCATGTCAGAGCTATATCTTGATAAGGATAGGAAACTTGGACTCATTCTTATCGTAACAACTGTCTCTAGTACTATGAACAAAACTTATCTAGAGCTCAAAGCTGGTAAATGGGTATCTTGTAATAACTATTACTGGAAAATTGCAGAGTTAAGAAAAATTAGATTATGGAAAAGTAACTTTGAACTTGACATATCTCTTGATAAGGATATTAAAGAGTGTACCATTTTCGAAGCGGAATTGCTGGGTGTTACTACAAAGTATTTCTTTCCAAAGGCTGAATACGCAGCCATTAAAGTCAAGAATGGCGATAAGGAACTATGGGCATCCGAAAACCGTACGTATAAAAAGGGAGTAAAGGGACTACTCGATGGATATGACGATTACTGTCGCTATTGTGTCATTCATAAAAAAAGGGGTGTAGAAGTATTAAAGGTCACTGTCGTGGAACTCCTCTCAACGAGACATAAATGCTTTGAAAAGAAGAATGGTGGATGGGTATCCATCGAGAAGAAAGACTATGATAAGAAGATAGAGGAGATGACTGGAATTTCGACCGTAAAGATTTCTGATCCAGCTACCAAAGTGCAAACGAATACTCAGGACTCCATCAATACCGCTCTAGAGTCCCTAAAACCTACAGAAAAAGGTTCTTCTACTACTACTCCACCTCATCAACCTGAGTCTTGATAAAGCGCTTTAATTCTGCAATGACCATCCAGCGGCCATGCACATCCCATGGATGTACACACACTCAATGCAGCAAATCTACCAGTTGGTAAACCCACATGTGCCTATGGTACATCACTATTTCTGTCACACTATTCATACATGTTTAGGAATATTCTACCTTCACTATTCTTCCTCCATCAGTGTTCGAGGTACCCTTCCACTTTCACTCATTTTCATTCTTCTAGGTACCCTTGTAACATTTCCATAAAACTCCACCAATTTGCAATTTCTGGGCCCATTACCTGGCGATATCCGCAATTACCATCACTTAAACTCATGTGATGGCGTCTTCTTGATGGATCAAGCAGAGTTTGCGTTGCAGCTGCAGGCGTTGGTCGTGTGCTACGCCCACACCCCCAGAAGCGCTGAAATCGCCACTTTAAATTTCTCGTCCTTTTCTGCAGCTGCTCACACAATTTTCACGATTCTGTGAGTCCATTTATGACCATTGAGGAGTTGGTGGTCCTGGAATCTCCATTTGGCCTCAAAAGATCGACTTTTGTCTCTAAAAACGTCCCAGCGGTCCCATCTGCACCGTTCCTGGAGATAAAAAGCACAAGAAAAGTGACTGAGTGAGTTTTTGGCTTTAAAAGGCGAACATTTGGCGAATTGGTCGAGAAGAGAGGATTATCGACCCGTTTACCCTAAGGAAAGGTGCCATTGTCGCGAATCGCAAGTTTTTGGTCTCAAACCAACTGGATAAAGAGCCGATAACCGGCACTTGGGCTGAAGGAAGAACCGGGGAGCCCACCCGGGAGAAGGAAGAATAAAATTTTCTGGAAACAGAATGAAGTTCATACTCGAACGCACAAGAGAAGGTCAGGAGGACCTGGAGTATCTAGAAAAGGCGATCAGTGCCCTTTTGAACGATAGAAGAAGAGCCTCTGGACAAAAGTTGGTAACCATTGAAACTGCAATCAAGAACCTCGTCACAGAGGCACAAGGCGTTGCAAATATGCTCCTAGGTTACTATGGAGACACCGATGGATTACGTAAAAAGGAAATCAAGTTTATCGCAGGTAAGTAATGGATGTGAATGGAGCGTAGCAGAATGTCCCGAAGGATGAGGGACTAGAGCGACTATCCGACAATAGGGATGAAGAACTCTTCTTATCAGTAGATTATCCATACTGTACTACTGAAGACTGCATTGATAGTTGTTCATCTTGTTCTGTTGTGGATACTCTTTCTGACGGTGAGCTAGTTGTGAGGGAGGATGAATGTATGGTTGTCTAGGGAGTAAAGTACTTGTCTGCTCTCTTTGGTCGCATTGAGACTACTAATGGATCTCAGAGTTTTGAATGACTACTCTCCCTGAACATGGAGGATGACTACTGGAGTATTAAAGTTAAATGTACAGTGTAGTGGACCATGTAGATGTAGAAGTGATATAAAAAACCTAAATGTCAAAATAGATACTAGTATTAACAATGTTACCAGTTTTACCAGATATACTCATTGGATTCCAGATGGAAGTGAAAGAACTTTTATTCTATATAAGGAACTACAAGATGGAAGTAAGATAGTAGAATCATCCGTGGGAGTATCCATACCTAATGTAGAAAGTGTTTCAGTATATTACTGGAATGGTAATCTTGGTAAGCCTATCCTACTCGAAGTTACTATTGGGGGTGGTGGTAAACCAGAAACCAAGCACTATTGTCACAGTTCAACTACTGGAGGAGGACGAGGCAACTGGTCGAATGCCGATAATGAAGATAAAGAACTACTCTACCTTCTCGATGAGAATAATTGTCGGAGGAACAGGGCAGTGCCGTTTAATATCAACAAGCCAGAAGACACATCTCAGATTTATAATGATGATCAAGTACCTCAATGTGTAAAGGATACCAGAAAGATTACAGAATATGGTCCAAAACCTGCTCCTCCCGGAGGTGAATACACCGTTAAGGAATGTGTTGTTTATAATGATCCTAGTGATCCTTTTGAAACAGGCACTAAAGTATCTAGAGTGATCTTTGGAAAAATGAACACTGACATTAGTCTTCCAAACAATTATCCAGTATCTAGGATAAGAGTGTTCTCACAAAAGAATGTAGATAGTACTCCTCTTATTCTACAGTTCGTAAAGAAGGGTGGAGAGGAACAAAGGTGGTTTTACAGTAAAACTCTAGATTGTCTTGCCTGGGGAATCGTTAATAATTATAGATCAGAGGGATTCTATAACGATTCTGCGGGATATTATCCTACTGATGATCTTACAACTGAGCTCGACAATGTTAGGTGTTTTCGTGAGAGTCTTGTTACTATGAATATTAGTGAGAGTGTATCCGCAGGACAATCATATTGTTGTATTTACCATAGTGATTCTAGAGAAGGAAAGGTTACAGTTAGCGAGAGATCAGTTCAAGTTGGTTCTGGTACTAAAGAGATTCCGTTCCACAAACACGCCATCACTGATGAAAGCACTAATCTGGTAAAGATAAAGTTTTCTTCACAATGGAATCAAGGTACTGAAATAAAGAGGATAACCCTAAGTAAGCAGAATCTTCCAATCACGGGTCCTGTTAGCGTCTACGCATTTTATTGTCAAAAGAATCCAGTACTAATATACATTGAAGGTGGGAGGCCTCTGACAGTTAATAAGTGGTTTAAGAAGAATGGTGATACATGGATACAAGTCTTGAATAATGTACCCGGTCCGGAGCAAATTGATGACTGTACAAGCTGGACTCAACTTAACAATGAGCTTACTAAACTAGGTTGTCAGAGCTATGGAGAATGTAATGAACCTACCCAATCCTCACCTCTACAAGATCCTGCTACTGTTGTTAGTGATCTAGGTGGAGTTAAAGGATCTGGTGAAAAAATACTCAGTGACCTGATGAATTTCGGAAAACTAGGATACGGTTTCGCTGGTCTATTTGGATTAGATCTAACTCTTCAACTGGTTAAGGATATTGCTAGTTCTAGTCAAGCCGAAGATCAAATTCCTGTTCCCCCTGATGCTACTGATACTGGTAATGATAGTGATGCTGAATCTAAATCTGCTGAAGCACAAAATCCTGCTGGCTCATCTAACCTGGATGCTACTACTCCTGAACTTGCTTCTAGAGCTACTGGTCAAGGATCTCCTCCTGAAACTGCTAAACTTACTGGTGGCGAACTTACTGCTGCTGGTATGACTTTCGGAGCAATATCTGGCATATCATCTGGTACTCTTGCCGGAGCTGGTGGTCTTACTGGACTTACTGGATGTTTAAACGTACTAAAGGAGACCCTTGGGTTAGGCAGATTTAGGAGTCTATGGAGATACTACCTTGGATACTAGCTTGAGTACTGAGTAGTTGGTTTAATGGACTACTACAATGGATGAATACCAGGAATAATGACTTATTGGACTCCCACAACTCATTTCGCTCTCCTATATACCCTCAACAGACATTTTGCATTCGCACACTTTATAAGCACATTCACACACATTTATAGGTACGGACGTCCAAGACACGGATACGTTATGGAACAACTACTATAGCACATTAAAAAACATAAAGGACTATTACAGACACAATGAGCAGTACAATGCACCTATAGAAGCTCGTAATCTAAAGTCAATGGTTAAAAAGGCATGTGCTGATGTCCATTTGGACTCCATTTTTAAACCGGAGGAAAATAGCGGAAAATGTATTTATTTGCAAGACTTTTATATCAAATTTGTAAATCTGCAGCCATTGAGGAATTACAGGCTGAATACGCATAGACAACAGGAAATCCACCGTCTTCGTAACAAGGGTTTAACGGATGATAAGCTTTTGGAGTCTCACGTTGCTCCTTTTGTGGAGATGGATTACGTTACCTACTTGTCAACTTTTCATCAATTCCATCTCATCCCCCGCTACTGCAAGTATAGAAATGCAGAGTATATAAAGTATTTACAAGACCTTTACGCCTATCTTGCCGATTTTTTTTGCAGACAGAATCCACTCGCAAACTCCAAAAATCTCGAGGCTTCCATGGAGGAGAGCTTCAAGACTTCGTGGGAGTCAAACTCTCTGCAATATTGGAAGGATAAGACTTATACATTGGAACTATACAACGCTCCATCCGACAAGCTCTTTAGCTCCAAGGGCGTACTTGAATCGTTTACCAAGGGTAAAAAGTATGCAGCACTACTCGCCAAACATTTGGCCAGAGAAGAGGAAGCAAAGGTCAGTACAGATAATGGAAAGGACCATTCCGCAAGTGACACCAACGAGGGCCCAGATGACGCTACAAATGTCCTCCCATGGTACGCCAAGAGTGTGGAGCACGATAGGGAAATTGCGCGGCTCGAGTACCTTGTGTGTGCATACAAAGAGACGCTGCAAGGGACAGTTGACGCCTCCATAGAGAGTGTAGAAAAGAGAGAGTCTAGGACTCACAAGGAGCTCAATAGTCTCACGGAGGAAATATTAAAGGCTGTCGAGGAGACTCCAGAAGTTAACTTGGAAGGTTTGTTGTAATTCACATTATCATTGCGATTTAGAATCTTCCGAAGATGAAGACGAGGAAAAGGTCGTTTATAATCCCCTCAACCTCCCCCTTGGATGGGACGGCAAGCCTATCCCCTACTGGCTCTACAAGTTGCATGGCTTGGGTCAGGAGTTCAAGTGTGAGATTTGCGGCAACTACTCGTACTGGGGAAGAAAGGCGTTTGAGAATCACTTTCAGGAGTGGAGGCACTCGTTTGGCATGAGGTGTCTAAAGATTCCAAACACTCCTCACTTCAAGGTTTGCTTTCATTTCCATGCCCTTATGTACTCATTTAATGACCACCCATAATTACCATTCAGGAGATTACAAAGATTGAGGATGCGTTTGCACTATATGAAAAGCTCAAGACAGTTTCGGATCGCAACACATTCAAGGTCGCCCAGGAGGCAGAATGTGAAGACTCTGAGGGGAACCTCATGAGCGTAAAGGCCTATGAAGATCTCAAGAGACAGGGACTACTCTAACGCTCACCTGGCGTATTCAAATAAATCATAGCCCATAATACATCCTTTGTGGATATATACGGGAATGACGGTGTATATGGAAGAATGGACGACCGTAGGCTTTAGCCGAAGGGAGTCTCTAGGAGTAGCAACAACAAATTACCTACCCCGTACGTACCGGATTGTTATATGTGCGTTATTAATTCCTACACCCTTGTAGACACTACAGTTTCCTGTAGGTTTGGGGAATAATCAGAACAGGCCTTTATAAATAAGATTTTTCGATTGTATTTCGACCTGACCTTGATTTCTTGACCATTTGAGTTTATCCTCTTACTGAGGATTCCAGCGAATCTCCTAGAGAGACTTACTGGTTCTTCAACGATTACTATAAGCGCCATAGTTTTATTACCGCCTTGCTTTTTAAAAGTTATGTTTATCCCCCGTCTACACTGGGTAGTTTTACAAGTCGCCACCTGTTTATATAAGAAGTTTTTTTGATTAAATTCAGGTCCACATTGCAATTCGTCCAGGGTTAACGCTAACCTTACGTCAGCTAGATTATAATAAAGTCTTCTAGTGCCAAGTATGTCATTGTTGAACTCTTTGTCGTCAGTTTGGAATGATGCACGGTAGGTTGTACCAGTTTGTTTAACGATTAGTTTGGGTCCTATTCTTCCATTATCATCATGTTTTTGTTGCTTTTTAAGAGGCAATATGTCTCCCTGTTTACTCTCTGTATGATCGCAAGCTCGTACCCATTTAGAAAAAATTTTTTGATTAGATTCAGGTAGGCATTGCCCTTCAACGAGGGATAACGTAGACCTGTTGTCAGCTACATCACTTGTTGATATTAATGTTGGATTTGTGACACCTTTTATCGTTTCAGCTCGTGAAGTTGAGATTTCACTCGCTGCAGTTTGCATTCCGACGTTGTCGTCCCCTATTGTTTTATTCAGGTGTGATGACTTCCTCTGGAGGTTCCCTCGGCTTAACAACGAGCCTACAGAAGACCTTTCCTCGGAAATCATTGTTTACGTTGCCGAATTTTGGATTTTAATGGTTACTTCTCGACCCTCTGGTCGTTTACGTGTCCTGAGTCCTTCTTTGGAGTCAGAATACAATGTTCCTTTTGGAATTAACCATTTATCGATGCCTGTGCCGTTTAACTTTTTGGAATAACCGTGAAAATGGCCATTGCCTTTATCTCTATCGGAATGGACCTCCAATGCCTATTCATCGTAGTTAAAGAGCCTAAGATGGTGTATTTTAGAGAATATATCTCTAAAATAAGAAATATCTAACAATCGATATTTTTCACCAAAAGATTTCGACTCCTCTAGGAGTAGTAGGATGGACAGGTGCCACCAGGATTAGCGACACAGTCTCTTCCATCTTCCTTCAGTCGCATTAACACAATGATCTATGCACATCCATAAACCCATAATCAGTACAATCGCCTTAAAACACTAGAATCGCTCAGAGGTTGTGACTAGTGCTCCTGAATGATCGTTATGGACTCCCATTTGTCGCCATTACTCCATGCTTTGCATGCACTAGATACATTTGCATTATGAATTTAGAAATTACAAGTCGTATCTTTTCTCAATTACTTTGCTCTTCCAAAGAATGACCTTACCTGTTTCATAGTGCAAAAGGTCATTAGTCTTCCTAAGTGGCTCATTAGACACAGCGTATTTTACAAACTCTTTATCTCTGTTATGCTTATAATAGTACTCGTAGACGTCCGTTACAACTTCGACAATATCTAGTGGGTTGTTCGTATATCCGTACGGTCTAGTGAAGAGTGAGACAGTCTTTACAGGTCTATTTGGAAGATCTATAATGACACGACGTGTGGAATTCATAATGTGCCCAATGTCGAATTGCTTGTTGTTTGAGAGCTTGCGCCTGAACTCTTGGTAACCGTTGAGATCTCCATATTTGTGCGGGACATTCTCTACTATAACAGCGGCTCCCTTTTTCTCTTCCATCCCTGGGAACTTGCATGCACCAATATGGTATTTACTGTACTTCTTTTTCACCCAAATGTCTATAACGACCCTGTTGCCCATTCTGCAATTAATGTAACCTAAAAGTTCCCTGAGGTAGTGCATTCTCCTGTAGTCACTCTTGGGAGTCTTTATTCCCTCCCACTTGTTGTCGAGATTGGCAAAGCTGAGAAATTCCTTATTAAGGAGCTCAAAGTCTACCAAGAGGGGGACATTATTCCACCTGTAGACATAGACATTATGGACCTCCTGAGCCACCTTAATGTTCGTTGGAGTAGTCCCATCAACGACACTCTTGACCATGAAAGGAGGACCAGTATTATGGCAAATCTGGTAGCCAGGAAGTTCTGGATTTGTCAACATGGTGGTGAATATGTCAATTTTCGATGTGATGGTAGACGGTCCATACCAGCCGTCTGAATTTTTGCCAATGTCTATGGTCACCTGACGGTCCAAAACGTTTGGGCAGCTGTCAAGAGTGGATGACTTTGGAACCAATCGTCCATTCCCGTTGTTCCACAGAAACACCTGGGAGTTTTGCAGGTTTAGAGTTAGCATGTCTGACTTGTCGTACCTCCAGTAGACCAAGGAAGAGAGAATAATTTCGTCCTTAAAGGGGAATAGGTCAGCATGAATGTAGTGTCAATCTACCATGATATCTGAGAGGTGCGCCGGCTTGCTAAGGGTGTGAGTGTAGAATGTTTCTTCACCATCTTTATGACTCTTTACATCAATCTCCTGGCCAGTGCTACGGTAATTCGTCTGTCTTCCAATGTCTAGACTTATCACAGGGTGTTTAACACTAGTAGCCCAAATACCGGGCAACACAAGAGATAAAAACAAGATATGGCGACTTATCACCATTTCTACAAAATGTGTAACAAATTTGGTGAATATTGGCGAGGCTTTTTGCACACACTTATAGGGTTACTCTCCGTGCATTCCTCTTCCTCCGGGAATGAATAGCACCTCATAATCCTCATTAACACAAAACTCCAGCATGCACTGTTCCAGTGGTCTATTCGTGGGACGGATTAGTTACAAGATATCATGTAAAGTAGACTAGGAGGCCCGAAGAGGATACGAGCCTACATGCAGACGAGACTGCTCACTTTAGATTTTGTAACTCATGGTATGTCTAGAAGGATGCAGGAATAGACCTTGTAGTTATGAGAGAATGAGATAGAGACACGTTCCGAACTCATGAAGAAACTGTAGGGTCTACAAGGGTAGTGTAGAATGACATACATCCAGGGCAGATTACTTAGTTGGTAGTAGTCTCTCTTGCACTTGGGCATGGCAGACTAGCATCCTCATTACTAGTATTGCCGAATGGGTAACCGTAATGTTGGAACTGCATGACGGTAAGGTAAAGAGGTACGGGTCACTCGCAGACATTTTTTTGGATCAGGAAGAGTCTAGCCGATCTCACTGGGACCATCCATTCTGTCCATGAGCTATACAAGGTGATGACAACTGTGTAAACTCACCAATTCTCCAGATGAGCATTATATAGACTCCCTTCGGTTATCCATTCTCTAGAGTCCAGAGGCATCTTTGGCAGATCCACAGACGCCATGGGCTCCAGATTTGTACAGGAAGAGCGATGCTGATGTCCTCTCAAGTAATTGTGAGTGGGATTGCCGTAATGATCACTATGGAGGAATGGGTGAAGATGCCCCGAGGAACGAGGGGAGATTGAGGAGTTGTGGACAAAGACTTATGGGCGTAATAGATGTAGCTGGCATGAATAATTGGAGTGGACCATTACATACTCATCCTCTTGATGAGAGTCTACTTGCCACCTCCCTCAGTATCCATCCATGGAGGCAGTAGAGCACTCCAGGGATGTTCTACGGACTATACTACATCCTCATCCACCCTCTGTCACCACTAGATTCTCTCCAACTCCGCCTGCCACTGCAAAGGGGTAATACATATCAATTGTAGAATTTGTCCGGAATGACCATTGGCTTGTCCACACAGTTGCCCTTCCATAGCTCGCATGGCATCCATACACCAACCACAGCTGATTTGGTATAGTAGAGAATAGATTTATGTCTCCAGTAAATGTGTATGGAACGCTGGTTCCGTTGTTTGCAGTCTGTGTAGAACGACATCGCAAGTCGGGATAATTATCACCACTAATTCACCCTAGTGGGTACATTGAAATTGTAATTTATACAAAAGACGCCTGAATTGTGGAGATTAAGGCACTCGGCGAGGCCAATCTTGAGAAATTCCGCAAATTCCAGATTTTTGTCGACACACAAGACTTTTGCCACGTCTCGGCCGATTTATAGACAAAGGAGGTGGAATAAAGGAGGAAATTGGCGTCTCTAGTGAATGTACGGCTGAAATTTGGTCGACAAGACGCCCACGTCGTGTGTACTCGGTATATGCCAAACTCAGAGGGAATCGATCGATAATGCATTATTTTAAGCTCAAATGTGAAGAATGATCGAGGGTTTAAACACATCGCAGCATGGTAAGTTAATGTGAAGGGAGCGTAGCGGAATGAATGCGAACTACGGAGTGGTGAGCATGAATGACTATGAGCGTAGCGAATGTGCGACTGTAAGGAGTACTGAAACAGATGACCTACCGACGTCAAAGACTAGGCAGTAGATCACTATGGAATGAGTGTAACGAGTGGAATAGTGATGCGAATTCATCCTTAGATGAATGAGTTACCATTATGAGATTCTCAACATCGACTTGTATAATGCAACAATAGCAGGATGGGAGCCTCTGTATCTCCAAAACATGCAAGGATGACTATTACCATTATGATACACTCGGTGTTTACATGTCTATTATAGACTTTGGATCATCTTGAAATGGTGAATAGCACCGGAGGATATCTACTCCATTCTGAGGATCTCCATACTGTACTACTGACGACTGTATTGATAGTTGTTCATCTTGATCTGTGGATACTCTTTCTAACGGTGAGCTGCTTGTGAGGGAGGATGAATGCATAGATGAAGAGTAGATAGGAGACTCTCATTAATCTCAGAGTTTTAAAGGATCTTAAATATAGTTGAGAATGAATGTCTCCGAAAGATATAGATATAAGGATCAAATGCACAGAGAAGAGTAAAAGGAAGGGTAAAGGTGTACGAGGAAGCCATAACTCTTCTAGTGCTTCTGAAGATCCCCTATTAAATGTACGCACTCCCCCTGGGAGCATACACTACAAAGAATGCCATACGATTAATATAAGAAATCTCCGTCACCTAACATATGGTAGCGAAGAACTTACTATTGCAGATGGTGGATCTACTAAACTTACCACTGAACACCCTGAGATAGAGGAGATCTCTGTTTGCTATAATGTCAACTATGATGGTGGTGAGTATATAAAGAAGCCTCTTATACTCAAACTTAAAGAACACAAAAACCTTGGCAAGGTTATTTACTATGAAAATACTGGGGATAACAAGACATGGATGAAAATAAAAGATCCTCGGTTTGATCATTGGGATCCTAAGAAACAAGCTCGTGCACTTAAGGAAAAACTTCAAGAGCTCACCTGTAGATTCTTTAGGCCGGCAATCATAGATGTCTCATTTCCTAAAACTGGAGAGTATGAGAATCAGTACTGTATAAAGAAAGGATGTAAGAAGAAGGTATCTCATGATAAAGTGCAAGTTAAAGATTACAATGAGGAGCTCAGCTCGGAAAACTATACTGCCTTTGGGCATACCTGCGGAGGGGGTAACTTTATAATCACAGGTTTTAAAAGTACTAATTCAAAAGGTAATAGTCAAGTAACCTTTCCAATATTGGATGTAGAAAGGGTAATCGTTTATTTTTCCACTTGTGGTAAGAAAAACACTCCTCTTTTGGTCCATGTTAGCAGTAATGATGAGAAAACCAATAAGTGGTACAAGAATGAGGGTGATGGTAAATGGACAGAGAAGCTCGGAACTAAGGATCCACAGACAAGTGGCAATCTCTTAACTACTCTGAATGAGATTAAGGAGGAGCTAAAACTTATCTGTTCAGAAGAAAACCCCAATGTCACTAAACCACAAGGAGTACTACGTTCTAAAGAAACTGTAGAAAAAGAATCTGAAGATGGTGCTATACCTGCTCAACCTCCTGCTGTAGTTCCACCCTTTCCAGGTGGTAAAGGATCTGTTAGTCCTAGTGGTAATGCTACTCAACTTTCACCTGTAGAAGGTGAACAATCTCTTGTTACCGTTTATAGCTTAACCAGTGCTCCTGCCCCTTCACCACCGCCTCCACCTGTTCTTCCTGGACCTCAACGAACTGCTAGTTATATAGGCGGCTATAGGAGTACTACTGATTTTTTTGGTCTACCTGGAGCTGCTGGAGTAACTACTGCCCAAAAGGGTGAAAAAGGTGAACTTGGTGCCCCTGAACCTCCCAAGTCTGCTGCTCAAAAAACCCCTCCTAAAACCTCTTCTGATTGGGAAGTAATCACTGGAATAGTCTCTTCTGTCCTTGGCACTTCTGCCTTGGCTTGTTTTGCTGGATGGAAACTTTATAATCGCTATAAAGGAGACCCTTGGGTTAGACAAATATGAGACTCTATGGATGGATTCTAGATAGTACTCCAGTATGGAGACTAGGGAGTATGTACTGAGTAGTTAGTCTAATGGAGTACTACCATGGAAGGATGATTGGAGGATAATATGGAGTTAGAGAGAATGGTAGTGAATGGAGAAACATTTAACACTCCTACCCATGTAGGTGTACACCATTGCAAAGGTAAGGCCTCAGGGGACCCATTACATGAGAGAGTAAAGACCAACATGATTATATAAAGAGTGAGAGTGGATGGAGCTTTTGCTCCACAAGATCCTCCACTCATACTACAACAAGAGTATGGGCCATTACAGAGTACAAAAGACACGCTAGTTAGGAGACTGAAAGGGTAAATAGAAATAGCGTGCATGTAAAAGACCCCATGGCTGGTCACTCATCTCTAGCAATTCCAGAAATTTAGGTCTACTAGACAGCAAGAGACCTTTAAAATCTGGAAATAAAGGATGGTAACAAAGTCTGATGGTACTGATGCATGTGATACTAATGGAGAGACAGGTAGTGAAAACTGTAGACACGATGGAGCTCATATCATAGACGTTTCAGAGAAGGGTAGTTACCAATGTCCTGGTGGTTGTGGTAATAACATCACTGTGGCTGATAACTGTGCCACTAGTGAGTATTCATACTCTCATCTTGTTGGTAGTTTCTTTAGATTTAAGGATGGAGTAACGGAGCAGGCTGGAATTAACTTTCTACAGAGTACCACTCGAGTGTATGTATATTACTATCCAAGTGGGTACAATAGAATTCCACTCTTGATTTATCTCCTAGAATTATCAGATAAATGGTACCAGAGAACCTCTATTGACTCGGTTGAATGGAATGAAGTCGAAGGAACTAAACCAGGTGGTCCTACTAATAGTTCTGAGATTATTCAACTTCTAAAAGATATATTGCCAACCGTTACCGTAAATGTTGGATATAAAACTGGTCTTGAGACAAGTGAAAGTAGCACTAGTTATGAGGATAATTCTGAAGGAGGTGAAGAAGGAAAGCAACGGATAAATGTTAAAAGAAAGAATATAGAGGCACATGGAGAAGGGCCTAAATACGTTGGTTTTACTCACTCCGTTCAAGATAAAACATATTTTGTGGTTAAGGATGTGCAGTATAACACTTCCACTCTCCCTGGCATACCACTAACTTTCATTCTTACAAGTGTAACAGCATATTACTCTGATGGACCTAAATTTACGCTTAAAAATCTTCTCCTAGTTGGATTTGAGAAAAGAGGTACTGATCAGAATAACTATGTATATTACGGTAGGAAGGACGGAGGATCTAATTGGACTCCTCTTCATGATCAAACCGGTAAACTAGATGATACTGAGTTTATCAAAAGCTTACTGAACAAAGGAGGAACTTGAGGCTGAGAAAGAGCAATCTCCTGATAAACCTACTGTTCCAATTCCTAATCTACCTAGTAGTGGAGATGTTTCTGAAGCTCCTGAAAACACACCGAAGTTTCTGGTTATAACAAAGGCTCAGGCACAGATCCTGTTCCCTCTTCAGGAGGAGCTGATACTACTACCGTCGTTTTGACATCTCTTGGAGCTGTATTAGGCATGGTTGCAATTGGTGTTCTTCTATGGAAAGGATATGGTAAAGTTTCAGTACCAACAACTGCATTACGAGACACTCCCCTCTATAACCCTTCAGTATGCCCCTTCTACAAACCCTTCTCGTGAACAAATCTACTCTTGACTTATTTACCTTCTGACTAAAGCCTATGGTTGTGCTACTCAAGCTCCCTTCGGCTAAAGCCTTTGGTAGTCGGATAGCTCATGCTCCATTAATTCAATGTTCGCTACTCCATAGTTCACATTATGCTCATACACCTTATGGTGAATTCACCATTACTACGTTCGCATAATACACATTCATTTAGGTACTACAACATACAAGTGGGAGCAGGGTTACGATGACGTAACTCTCTACTTGCCAATCCCATCGAGTGTGACAAAGGACTCCATCGAGGTAACCATAAAACCGACATCTCTCAAGGTCCTTGTGGACTCCCTGTACGATATGGAGGGGCAGTTATCTGGTACCGTGGACTCTGGTTCATCCTTTTGGACAATGGAGGACGACAGCATCAACATTTACCTCTCAAAGAGCAACCCTGGCATCGTCTGGAAATGCATCTTTGAGGGAGATGGAGAGTTGTCGGTAGTTTCGGAACAGGACGAAAAGAAGAAGCTTCTCCTCGAGCGGTTCCAAAAGGACTATCCACACTTTGACTTTAGCGGAGCTGAACTAAATGGGAACGTTCCAGACCCCAAGAATTTTATGCGTAAATGATTGTCTATATTCTAAAGTTTGTAGATATGTTATCGTAGATGTTTGTACGCATGCCAAGGATTCTGGTACCGAGTAAATGCGGGATGTTATAGAGGTAAAAATAGAGATTACAAAGTATGAGGATTTTGGTGTCTTGGCAACAAAAAAGGTAGATGAGAGGGCTGGTACGGGTCTTCCTCAGGGATACACTAAATACAGTCATATACCGGATACCTCCGGGGATTTTAAAGGAAAAAAGTTCATTGTTAAAGAGATACAATGTGGAGGTAAGAGGGTAGAAAAAGTCTCTTTTCCAGAGCATGAATTTTGTAATCATGCAGAAGTTTATCAGTAGTTGTAAGTTGTTCATAGTTAAGCTTCTAATGGAGGGTGAGTCTACTTATTACTATTATCCCAGGAATTGAGTAGGCTCTGGACAAGATATGACATGTGCTAAGCTTAGTGAGAAAGGCACACGTCTCCTATGGAGCTTAAGGATCTGCTAAATGCTCTTAATAGGAATACTGTCAATTAGGCTCTGGAAATATCAAGGATGTTCTTGGTGATGGTAAATCCAGGCTGAACACCTCCAACTTGAGAACTGTTACCCATTCCGGATCCCATAACTACCATGAACCTAAAGAATTCTACAGGGTATACGACGTACTATAGACTATCACATTTACAAACTATACAAATTCGTTTAAAATAGTGTATTCTGGAAATTGTCCATTTACTGCATTAGTCCCTCGTGGGAACGACTACGTTTGCGTCCTTTAAAATTGAATTAGGAGCATGTTAAAACTAAAAACGACCATCCAGCCACTTGTGGATCTGTGGAACGCTGGCAAGAAGGGATTGAGGGGAGGTCAGATAATGACATGATCCCTCTAGTTCTACAAATGTTACGTTCTTGTTGTTCTTAAAGTACTTGTCAACCATTCTTCTTGGCCCCTTGATGTCACACATCTGATCTCCCTTGGAGTGAATAATGAGCGTTGGAAGATTTTTGGGAAAGTGGACCATATTCTCATCCTTGTTGGCATTAGTGCATGCGGTAAAGAGGAAGTTTGTCACCTTGTATAGGTTCCTTTCTGAAAAAAGAAGGGGTCATAGTACCTCGAAAAGTTGCTAAACGACTCCCCAAGTCTCAGAACATCTTCATACGCATTCCTGTCATTCGGCTTATACCACGCAATAAAGCCGAGGAATAAAAGGGAGAAGAACCTTTTAATTGATCCGCTAAAGATGCAGTCGACGTTTAGCATTGGAGAAGTGATAATGAGACCATCTACAAGTCTCGCTCCTCCTTTTGCATTCCTGTAAAACTCTTGAACTGCCTGAATGACAACGTTACCACTCATGGAATGACCAAATAACAGCACCTTTCTCTCCGTATCGTGACTATTGAAGACTGCCTTATCATTCCACTCTTCAGAGGAGTCACTAAACTTGCCTCTTTTGACAATACTAATAAACTGAAGCACATCATAGGCATAATCCTTGAAATCATCGGCACAACACTTAAAGTCACTGATGGCTTCAGAGAGACCCTGAGACTGCAAGTCAAATCCATAGACATTGTAGCCGAGCCTATTTAGGCATTCCACCAGGCTGCCTTCATATCCGTATCTTGGGGAAGTATTAACAACGTCTTCTCCCTCCACATCTGGGTTCTCAAATGTGTGTCTGTATCTTTCCACATCACTAGGCATAGGAGCCCTGTAACCGCCCAGAGGACTTGCCGATGGGCAGGTGGGAAAGTCGAAATGCTCAAAGATCCAAGTTTGGTTAAATCTACAAAATTCCGATTTGAAATGCGAGCGGATTCCATGAGATAAAATGATGTCCGCTTTGGCGTTTTCTACTCTGGAGGCGTAACTTGTGAGTCTAAGGCCTTGCCTATTCCTAAAACTACTCATGGTCAATTCATGGACAACCTCTTTGGGTGGAGCCAGAGGGTCATTACCGGAAGTTACGGAAAGGTAGTCTTCTTTGTCTACGCTAACCCATTCCTTACCGACCTTGGCAAAATACAAAATTCTACGGTCATCCTTTGGACCTTTTGTGAGAAGATACATGGTCATGACTTTGTCATTATAATAAAACACATCGGCATAGGTGCAATACTCTCCGTCCTTTGCCGTCCATACTGCATTCCTGCCATCTATAACACTGGTGAGAAGAAAACCTGGAAGTGGAGTAAATAATCGTTCTGAACAGCTGCCGGCAATGTAAGAGTGTGTGTGGAATGAATCACTCGGTTTTGAGAGGTCCATCGTAATGTGATTGTTAAAGGTGGACTCATTAAATCCGGCTTTCCTTATTCCCTCCAGGTATTCCTCTCTTGTCTTAATATTCCATCTTCCAAGGATGCCTGTTTTACCCAGAAACTCCTCCCTGAAACCATCCGAATTTAGAAAGAGTAGGTAAGTCCACTTTGGACTTTCTCTAGGATAGAATGAGACATACATGCAGCCCTTATTCTTGGCCCTGTCCTTCCAAATTGTGGTAGTCCATCCATTCTTTATCTTTTTGATCCTGCATTTACTATTGGCAGCGTAGACTGCAAAGGGGAACTCTGGCGTCTTGTTTACGTAGAAGACTCTCGGATCATGAGTTTTACTAATGTTCAAAGTCACATGATCAAAGTCTTCATTCCTCTTGACCACGGAGTGGAGTCGGTCATAGAACTCCTTCCCGGTAGTCTGTTTCCATTCTCCACCACTCTTCTCGAGGTAGAAGCAGCTCCTTACACCTTCTTCATTCTTTAAGTAAATGTTGGCATGAGTAGTCTCACGCGTTAAAACTGTTACATGAGTGCAATGGTTTCCATCCTTATTCTTCTTCTTCTTCTTCTTCAGCATGAAGAGGTGAATGCTCAGTAAGTTTTCCTTCTAGATTACCAAGATTTATCCTGTTATTATTACCTTCTGCGTGAGAAATTACAACATCTTTGCCCAGAATAGTCAATGAATCCTCCTCGTTCGAAAAAGTGGTTTCCAGTTCATATCCTTCAGTTGCCCCTGTCATTCCTGAAGTAGCATCGGATTCTCTGGGATTTGGGGGTCTTTAGGCCTCCTAGTATTCCAAGTGACACATTAAGGTCTTCTTCTTGGAACTCTTCTAAGCCTATCATCTGATCACAGATGAATAATGTCCTTAGAAGAAGGAATATGGACATGTAACACTCATCGTTATACCTATGTATGTAAGAAAGACTAACATTAATTGAGCATGCACACTCTCATTGGAATGGGGAACTAAGCATTGAAGAATAATACTGCATTATATCCATAGGGATGGTATCCATTAGTCACTATTAAGATGGAATAGTAGTAGAAGGATGTGAAGAAGCTTCCTCAGATTCACTCTTCATATGCTTCAGCTTATTATTAAAGTCCTCCTTCTTTATCTCAACCCACTTGCCATCAGCTTTCTCAAAGTACTTCTTTCCTACTGAGTCATTTTCCACTACAATCATCTCAAGTAGCTCCTTATCGCCTTTATTATGAATAATACATGAAAAGCAGTAATCGTAGCCATCAAAGTCTTCTTCTGATTTATGTCTGCCACAATGTTTTATGGGTTCCCATATGGACCTAGTCCCATCCTTTACTCCTTTGGCAAGGTACCCAGGTTTTGGAAAGAAATGTTTTGTAGTAATACCCAGCAATTCTGCTTCAAAAATGGTACATTCTTTAGTACCCTTAGTAGCAGAGAGATCAATGGTATAGTCAGATTTCTGTTGTGCAAATACTTTCAACTTGGGTACCCTGTCACCAATGTCTTTAGATTCCCTCCATCCAGTCCAAGTTTTTGTGTAATATTTACGCTCCACACCAGATGGAGTATTCTTTGTAACGAGCATGACTTCTGCTTTACCGTCCTTATTTAGGTATACCTTGGCAAACTCAAACTTTTCATCGGATTTTGCCTCCCATATAGAATTCTCTCCATCGATTAGTTTGGCAAAAATCATACCCTCATTTGGTAGGAACAGTCTAATGTGGTTATCGTCGTAGATATAGTCAACATGCTTGTAGTTTTGAGAGTCTAAGTCGGCAATATCCATGCTAACTGGACTACTAGAAGAGTTTTCTGATTCCTCCGCTTCATCTTCATCTTCCTCCCCTAGATCGTTGTCTTCAGATTCTTTAGGATGTCCTTGTTCTAGTCCTCCAATAGTACCTTCTTCAGAACGTGTTCGTGATTTAGTAGAAGTCTCAGGAGCACTTTTAAGACTATCATCCTCATAAGCTTCCTCCGCTTCATCTTCATGGTCTTCAGATGGATCCTCATCATCAATTACAAGTCCATCTGGTTCGTCTTGGGTATCATCTTGCCTTTCAGAGTAGTCGTCAGGAGTATCCCAGAAACCATCATGAAATTCTGGGTCTTCATCCTCTGGTAATTTCTCATTGGAATCTCGGGATTTGTATGCGTTAGATTCCCTTCGTGTCGAGTTTCTGCTTTTTCGAGGACGTCTCTCTGGTTCTGGTTCTAAGTCTGGATCATCGTCCTGCTCTTGAGATACAGGTCCATCCCAGTCATCATCCTCTGGAGATTCTGTAGGAGCTTCCTCATTAGGTTCTTCTGGTTCATTATCCTTTACCTCATTCTCTTCAGTAGTCTCTGGTTCTTCATCTTCCTCTTGGTCCTCATCTTCCTCGTCTGAATCATTATCCTCATCCTGTTCATTCTCCTCAGTGCCTCCTAGCGAAGGTTCAGTAGACTCTTCATCTTCTTCCTCTTCTGTAGCTGGTTCGGGCTCTGGTTGTTCCTGAACTACCTCCTCAGGAATCCAAAACTCTACAACGGTTTCTATTCCACCAATAGAGACTTGAGCTCCTCCATCATTTTGCTCCTATGTGGGATTAAAAATGCATTGTTTCAGTATCAACAGGGTATAGAGGATGGTGAGGATCCACATTTTGCGGTGTTACTAACCAGGAAGAATGAATGAGAATGCATGTGGTGAAGAAGGAAGAGATGATCAGGAAGAAGCAAGAGCTCTAAACATACGATACCAAAGAACATGTGAATTGGTAGAATTGATGCAAAAATAATGGGACACTACATCTACCAGACGGTCCTGTGGCAGAGCCGAGATCAGCCTTGAAAAGACAGTGCAAGGAGACCAGTCAAGACTCTTGATTCTCAAACTTGGAGGAATACAGGGCCCATTAAAGCCTTGTTTATAGACACTAGAGTTTTTATCATTTCTAGATGTAAAGGTTCAATGCTGTAAACGAGGTACTAACGCTCACTACTGCCATATAGACGATCTAGTGGATACTATTCCAGATTCGACACCCATCAATAGACTTTATTCTATGGTAGATATGACTACTATTCTTGGAGGTGAGGTACCACAACACAGACGTGGTAGTATATACAGTCCACATGCTGAGTATAAGGCTTACATTGCACATTTAGAGCATCTATAAAACTGGAAGATCCGTAAAGTAGAGCGTACACCAATATATAGACAAGTTAAATTGATCATTCCCATTGAGCGATAATATATTGGGAATGATCAAGCTTATTTCTGAGCAAGATGTTCCGCTTGAAATTATATAGTAGAAGCTCTATACTATAGTGATCCAGCAGTTTAGTGTGGACTAGTTGTAGATGGTAGTCTATCGTCATTCAGGAAAATAGCTGAAGGTCATAGTCTCTCCATAGGTTTGGAGGGTATCCATGACTATACAATCCATGCACTGAGACACTACAGCCTAATTTGGACCTAATAGGCCAAAACATTCTGTGGCATGCAGACAACCTTTCGCAATCATGAGCCTTTGTGCATAAGTTTACAGAGTAACGTCAGAAAGTCCTTGATAACCAAATCATTCACTAATGCCCGAGACTACAGTATGTCCCACCGGTGAGACCTTTTTCCTTAGCTCCGAGTCTAAACCTTCATAGTAAACTCTGCCACAATCAACTAGCATTTTTAGTATCAGTCTGAGCTCAAAATATGTTAAAAAGTGAAGGGAGTTAAACACTTTTAGGTCCTCATTCATGTAGTAGTAAAAGTATTCCTTTTCAGTTTCAAGTTCGATCAGCAGGGGGTCTCCATAATAGTCTTCCTTGAAATATACATGAACCTTATATACATCATATTCAGGCATGAATTGTGTGTACAAGGAACCAAATATTATGCCCTTTACGGTGAAGGCTTCTCCGGAGCAGAATTTGTGTATCCGTCTTACGAAGCCGTGCCCCGGAGCTCTATCGTTTTCTACAATTATACTCTTATCACTGAGATAACAGGTGTACGGTGAACGATTGTGTTTGGCGTTTATAATGACTTTACTCGTGGACGGAATGTATGAGCTGATCGCCTTAATCAATTTGCTCGTCTTTACCTCCTTCCAGACGAGGTTTGTTTTGTATTCTACATTCCTGTAAAAGATGGAAATCGAGTATGAGTTGATTAACTCAACCATGATGGGTCTATTTGGTTCTCCCTGCCAAAAGTAGACGTTTACCTTCTGGTAGGTGTCTGCGTTTATTTTGATATCTACGAGTTTGTGATTGTAATACTTGACGCTTTTTATAAAAAATGAGGATGTAGAGTGTTCGTGAGTGACTCTAACGTAAATTCCAAACGAAACGCTTTCCACATATATCATTCCATAGTTTTGATCCTTCGTAATCTGTATGCTGTAACCACGTTTTTTAGTCATTTTGGCGATTCTTCCGGCGCTGAAAAGAGTGGAGACAGTTGAAGATTATTTACCGCAACAACCTTGCAGTCTGGGATATACAGGTAAAGTAAAGACTGAGGGTGTCTGTACACGGAATAGGCACCCCACCTGTGTTACATGCAAATGTAGTGGTAAAAACAGTTAGAGTGTCATCCACACGTTATAAAGCTTTATCCTTTACACGGTCAATTACCTCACGCGAAGGGCATGTGATGGACCTAGAGCTTCTTTACGAGTTCCACCCGCCTCTCGAATAGTTTCTAAAGATTAATGTGATGTCCGTAGCTAAGCGGAGGACAGGTCCCGAAGAATGAGCGACTATATGAGCGTAGCGAATAGAGGAGTTTTATGGCGACATGTTGGAGCCTAAATGATCAGCAGATAGATGATCAGAATGAACATGACACCCATTCCTCCATCTACCAAGCCTTGTGTTTTTACAGACTCCATTCATTCAGCATCGAAACTCGCTGTAAAACAGCTCGTCATAGCTCCTATCCTCTCTTCAGTCGGATAGTTACCCATTCGCTACGTTCCACTCACGTGCATTAACATACCTTTGCAAGTGAATCTTGTTCATCTTGCCTTTTAATGGCTTCTTGAATAAACATTTCCTGTTGCTCCTTTAGCTTGTTACGGCACTGATTAAATTTATCAAAATCAGCTTGGCATTTTGGAAATCTTTCCGAGATACTGGCCTTGAAATGATTTTGCAGGCATTGAAAGTAGAGGGACCCTATTTACACATTACATAACCTACACCAAATCTACAAACCTGGAAGTCTGCACTCGTTGTCGATGTCACAAGACTGCTTAAAAATGTCCATGTACTTGTCAGCCTTCATTTCTCGTGCATTGAGTGATAGCTCGTCTTCGAGCTCTGGTCTCCCATTTACAATATCATGCCATAAGACTCGATCAGTTACTGGTACATTCGAGTTGTTTCCAGCGAGCCCAATGAAGTTGTTTGCATCTAGCAACTTTTTTATCGACAGTGATCTCTGTAACATTTGTGTGATGGTGTCTATAGTGTAATTCGTAGTATGAGCGACTAACGGGAGCCTGTGTATTCCCAAGGTTTTGTAGATGAAAGGATGAGTCCAAGGTTAATGTAGTTTGTCATGGCTTCTCCTACTTTTCATAAATAAGCCTACCACTTCGAAGACTAGGAGCTAGGAGAATACCACTTAAATCTGATCTTGATCTTAATCAAAAAACTTGTAAAGCCTGGACCTCCTTCCCTGGCAAAAATGCTCCTCTAGTCTTGATACTACTGGTTCTAATGTTGTTAATGAACCTGCTCAAGAAGCTGAAGCTAAACCTAAAGAGAAGGGTAAAGAAGCTCCTCCTAATGACAAATCTTCTAAGACTAAGACTATTCTTACTACAGTTGCTTCTGGAGCTCCTGTCGGTGGAAGATTGTCAGTACAACTATATGGAATATAGGAACTTATATATTCACCTTTGGTAGATTATCCTTCAACATTTTGACCAGAAGTGCCTCTGGAGGACACACATTTAGGTCACCAGAGAGGTCATTAATCCACATATATAACGCTCTTATATGACAGCTTGTTCATAATTTTCCATAGGATGCAAGTGTATAATATCCATGAGTCTCCACTATGTCTCTTATAGTACTTAAACCCCGCGAATCCAACTAAGCCAGATATAACACCAATGCCAGTCAGGAGATAGGAGATTACATCCCAAGGAGTTTTAGAAGAGCCTCCTTGATCACTAGCAGGAGTATGTTGAGAATGAGGAGGAGTAGTAGTATAATCGATAGCAGAGGGAGCTCCTTCAGCAGCTTTAGAATATTCTTCAGGGAGAGCAGAAGCTTTAGCTTCAGGAGTATTAGGAGGTTTAGGTTTAGGAGGTGGAGGACATTTTCCACCGGGACTAGAGATTTTACACCAATTACTTCCGAATTGTCACCTGAAATAATGCTGAGAAGCTAGAATGAGAACCCCTTCATCTACCAGAGTATAGACAACTTGTTCCTCCATCTGCCAATGAATAAACAGGATCCTATACTCATACCCTCCAATTCTCTATTCACTGCGCTCATTCTAGAGACCCCCTATAGTCGTCTAGCCCTTCCTATGGTGAGCCAATCTCTTGTTATACTGAAACGGTGAATGCAGAGGCTCCTATACTGGAGCATACTCACAAGACTCCTCTACTCACTAGGCTAATAGAATCTCCATCAATCTTCTTTAAGCTCCCGTTGGTCGCCCATTCGTTACACTCATTCCATAGTGATCTACTACCTAGTCTCTAACGTCGGTAGGTCACATACTTCGGTCTATGGACCTACGCAGTGAGAATCCTTCTCTTCTTCTAGGCTCCCGTTGGTAGCCATAGAGCTCACGCTCACTACTCTGTAGTTCGCATTCTTACCTCTGCTTGTATTCTGCGAAAGAGGAACCAGTTCTTGAGTTGTGTGTCGATATCTGCGATTTCCGAGAGTACGGCTTCGTTTGCCATCTTTTCTGATTCTTTGGCGTTTGGTCGGCGATTCTCGTCAAAGTTGGAGTCTCGCGCGGGTCCTTTCCCTTTTTGGCAGCCAGCGACGGTTGGTTTTGCCAGGAGCGTAAATGAAATGTGAGGATTCGGGGCGACGTAGGGAAGGCCGGGCCCCCAGGGGCGTCAGTCGCCGTTTGGACTCGAGAGGCAAAAGTTTCCGGAAATGCTAATGAAATGTTTTTGCAGATAAAATGACCAGGAGATCGCGGTCAAGCAGTCGAAGGAGAGGCGACAGAGATCGGGGATACAGACGATCACCCAGTCCCTATCGAGGTGAGTACAATGCTGACGATGATCCGACTGGAAGGAGGATAGGTCCCGAAGAATGAGGGACTAAAGCGACGGTAATGCGTAGCATGAAGGGAGCCTAAGGAAGAGAAGGATTCTTCACCGTCCAAGTACGCCAGTATAGGAGCATGTGTATTTACATAGTCCAGTAGATGGCTCTGTTGTCATTATGATATACTAAGCGTTGAGTTATCTATTCTGGACTTTCCACTCTCACTCCAGTGGATCCTCCATAGAAATCATTCAGACGACTGTGTTGATAGTTGTTCATCTTGTTCTGTTGTGGATACTCTTTCTGACGGTGAGCTAGTTGTGAGGGAGGATGAATGCATAGATGAAGAGTAGATAGGAGACTCTCATTAATCTCAGAGTTTTAAAGGATCTTAAGATAAGGTAGAGAATGAATGTCTCCGAAAGATATAGATATAAGAAACAAATGTAAAGGACCATGCAACTGCCTATGGAGCTCAGGTTTTATAAATGCTAAAACAGGCTCAGTTAATGGAGCTGATGGATATGAATATTGTACCCACGAGAAACTATCCGCATGGATAACTGGCCTTAAGTATGGCAATCGGTCTCTTCAAATTGAAAATGATAAGGAACAACCAAAACCGTTTAATAATTAACATTACTATCTGGAGGTGGTTACTACTTACTATCATAGGACCCATAATAGTAGCAGGCAATATATAGGAACACCTCTCATTCTTGGGGTCAAGGAAACGCGTGGAGGAAATTATGAATGGTACGAGAATACCGGAGACGGTATAAAATGGAAGAAGATTGGTAATCCTAACGAATTTCCTGCTACTGACCCAGGCCAAGTTAATTCCAGATTTAAGGATAAGCTAGATAGGCTCGCATGTAAACTACAGGGTATTGTTGAAATAGATCTCTCCAAAAACAAAGATGAGGAATATTGTCACAATCATGACGGGGGAATCTATACTAAAAGGATAAAGGTTGGACTTAACCCTGATACGTTCCACTTTCCTAAGTATGTCACATTTGATCATATTCCAAATCCTCAAATTTATGGAACAACTGAATTGACTATAGGAGGATTTAATATTGGGGGTACTCCACAAAATGTGAGTGGACTACACTTTCCTGTTACCAGGGTTAAAAGAGTTACAGTATTTATGCCGGCATGTGATCATAATAACCCCTTCCTTTTCCATATAGAGTCTGAGGATAATAATAATAGTGGAAAATGGTTTAAGAATTCCGATAGAAATGATTGGGTGGAGTATCGGACCCTAAATGCTCAGATACCAGACAAAGCTAATGAACAGGTTAAGCAATCCTTTCAACAACTCACTAGTGGCCTAGGAATAAAATTCTGCAGCATCTCTGGTGAAGTAAAACTGGACATTACTAAGATTCCATCCTCTGGTAGAACGGAAACGATATATTTTTTTGATGGTACTCCAATACTTGTTAAGAAAGAAAACCCTAATAATATACCTAAGGTATTCCTAAAGTATGCCCATATACCTGTCACCGATAATAGTAATACCTTCACTGTAAGTACCACATCCCTTAAAGGAGATCAAATAGGTTCAGGTAAACATAAGAAAGTTAAAAAGTTTTTTGTCTACTTCTGGGAGGGTGAAACTAGTAAGCCTATCCTGCTTGGAATTACTAAGGGTGGTGGTCAACCAAACTACTATGGCAAACGTACTAGCGTTAATTCTTATTGGATGTTGCAACCTGTGGCTGGTATGAATGAAATAGAGGCACTTGATGATCAGAACTGTAATAGAAATGGTGCCATCCCATTTGATATAAAAGAACCCACTAACCCATCCCAGTTCCTGTCCAGTAGTAAGCAATATAGCTGCATAAATACCACCAGGAAGATAACGGGTCCTAGATCCCCAGTAACCATTCCTGGATATACTGTTAAGGAATACAATGTTAGCGGGGGATACACCCAAATTTCCAGGGTTACATACGACGGAAAAGATACTGCTGGTATTATTCTCCCAAAAGATTATACAGTCTCAAGAATTAGAGTGTATTCTTACCCAGGAAATCCAGGTCCTCCAGAGATTCCTCTCATGCTCCAGTTTATACCAAAAGGTAATGGAGAGTCAAAGTGGTTTGAGAGTAATAATACAAGTGGAACTGATTGGGGAACAGTTAATGTAACTGCTGGATTCTACAATGGAACTGGAAACCAGCCTACTGAGAAGCTTACAACTGAACTTGATGAGATAGCATGTTCCATAGGTATAGGTGTTACTATGGATATATCTTTTAGGAATTCTGTTCAAGATGCCAGCCATAAGAATAGATATTGTTGCCGTTACCATAGTGACGATATGCAGAAAATTTCTGTTGAGAAAAAGATCATCCAAGTAAATGATAGAACGATGGACTGCTACAGACATCAAACCAATTACGGAACTACACTTTCCGGTATTAAATATTACGAAAATAGTAATACTAATGCTGATAGGAAGAGAATAAAACTTGGTGACCTTACCTTTCCCATAAAGGATTCGGTAAAAATCTATGTATTATACTGTGGAGGAAATCCTGCACTAATATATCTGGACTATGATGGACAACTCAATGTTAAGGGGTGGTACAAAAGAATTCCTGGTGATAGTCAACTATGGACTAATCTCACTAGTGAACTCCCAGACCAAACACCAGATAACATAAAAAAATGTGGTGACGAATATAACAAGCTTGTGACTGTACTAAATGAGTTTCCTGGATGTAAAGATTTGCAAAAATGCACTGAAAATACCACTTCCCAATCCTCATCTCTAAAAGACACTGAAGCTCTTCCTGGACCTACAGGACCTGGTGGTGAACTAGAACAAGGTGCTGGTACTGCTCATGGCAAAGCGAAAATTAAAGACTCTGAAGAAGTTGATACCCAACCTAAAGGCCCTAATCCTACTCTTGCTGATGAAAAGAATAAAAAAGAATTGGGACATAGATCTGAAGGGGTGCATAGAGTACTAGATTTTGTTAGCGATCTTTTTTCTGTTCTTATAGGGCCTAAGGGTGATAGAGCACAACCTAGATCCTCTCTTGGATCTCAAGGACCTGCTTGTGAAACTGGTGGTCAAAATCATGATAAAGGAGATGATGGTGAACCCGTCACTGGTGATAGAGATGATAGTTCTAATGAAGCTGAAGAAAAAACTCTTGATCCTCCTAAAGATCCTGAAGCTTCTCCTCCTTCTGCTACTCCTACAGATTCTGCTGAAGATACTTATACTCCACCTACTGAGACTCCTACTAGCTCTGACTCTGAAGATCCTAAAGCAGCCGAACAGAAAACTACAACTCCTCCTGAAGCTGGAGCTGCTTCTACTACTACTGCTTCTTCCTCTGCTACTGAATCTCATACTGATCAACTTGTTGGAGAAACCGTTGCTGCCGGTCTAGCTATGTCTTGGGGATCAATCTCTGGCGTATCCTCTAGTACTCTTGCAGGAAGTGCTGCAACATTTTTTGGAGGATGGAAACTTTATAATCGCTATAAAGGAGAACCATGGGTTAGACAGATTTGAGACTATATGGACTCTCCAGTATGGAGACTAGGGAAGCCATACTGAGTAGTTGGTCTTAATTTGTTGGTTTGTTGTCTGGAGAGACCCTAATTACTCCTTCTGGACTCCATAAATACCACAAATTATACTCACAAGCATCCCATTCCTTTTAGCACTTCCGCAATATTTAGGATACCCACATCTATTCTTCTACCCTCCCATTTACACATCTTAATTCTCATTACACACATTTATAGGTCATAGTAGGCACAGATACAGGCCTTCATCACGGAGTAGGAGTCCTCCTAGAAGATGGGATAGACCTCGTTCAGAAAGGGACCACTTCTCAAGACACGATACGAAATCGCATAACGCCTATTATAGAGATAGAAGATATTCTAGGTTCTCAGATACGCACGAAAACTTTCGACCAGACCATAGATATTCTAGAAGTTATGCAGAAAGACCACGTGAAGAAGCATATGGTGATTCGGAGTTCAAAGTTCCAAGTCTAGACTTTAGATCAAGGGATAGACATTTCCCAGGACAAGAACCCTATAGGACTCCAAGAGAATCCCACTATAAAACTCCCTATCCAAAAAATGAGCCTCTTTCCTCTGAAAATGCAACACAGTCTTCCCACCAGGGCAGAGATACTACTCAATTACCAGAAAAGAATGCTCCAAAGCCTGTAGATGATGCACCAAAAGAGGAGCCTGTGGTAGAAGAAAAGGAAACAACATGGAAGGGATTCCCTGTTCCAAAGCCATTTAGAGACAATGAAACATTTTACGAAACACGTCCAAAAATCAAATTTAGGGACGTACTTGCGCCTCTTTACATGCCAAAGAATGGGCCTAAGCTAAAGAGATACAAGAATTTCCAGATTTTCTCGGACATACTTGAAAAGTTTGTTTTCATGCCTCTGAATATAAATCTTTAGGTGTAATAAGGCTAGAGCGATTTGGAGAGATGACATTGAAAGGACAATTGTAGCTGGCTTCAAAGTATTGGAAGAGAAACTCAAGGTAAGAGTGTTTAACCTTTATTAAACATGTCGTAGCTTAGCAGAATCAGATCTGAGCTCGATCCAATCGTTAATGCTCTGAGGATCATGAGAAAGCGAGATATAGGAGGTGGAAAGTAATGGCACTAAAAGTGCAAATTTATTGGTGTATAGTATGTATTTATGTCCTTTATAAGTTTAGAGTATTGTCGAGGGGTTTTGGGTGAGGTTTTTATCTTTATGATTAAAGACTTTTAGGATCCCTTTGGAGAATGTTAATTCTTAACCGGTTTCTTTACATGTTTGTAGTTTTGAGTACTGAGTAGTATGTAGCATTGCCTCTTCTTGAAGCGTGCGATTTGTTCAAAATTTGTTCGGCAGTATCATTCACTGTAGGTTTATGGAATGGTAACAGTAGGATGTTGGTGTTTTGGAGTCACCGTTTCGTCTTATTGGATCTGAGTATAGATAAAGGTTCTGATGATAACAGCAAGGACAGCTCGTGCTTTATTACTCGCTACTGTTCTGCACGCATCGCCTCTGGACCGAACTAGCAGCTATTTATAGAAACGGAAAATATGAAGATTACATATTTGATGTATCTACAAATTTGACTACTCATTGTATGGATTATGAATTGTGACAATATCTTTTCCGAAACCTGTAAATAAGCATGATGTGGACTCACAGCTTCCTGGAGAATGTCTCCAATTGGCGAAAGAAAAGGGAGTGGATACTACTGGACCTGAAAAGTGAGTTGACATACAGAATGGACTAATTTATTTGCGAATCAGACTTTGCATCATGAGATGCTGTTGTCATCATTTTCACATCCTTTGACTAGAATTTCCTAAACATAACATTAGCTACATAATACCCTATTGTAGCGTTATAAATACACGACCTTTTACGGATGAAATGAGGATCGCATACACTCGCAAGAAGTTCTTGTGATATTATGAATCGCACTTCAGCAGCTTTATTCGAGAAACCTTAGAGATGCACTTGGAATAGAGGTTCTCGATGAACACCAAAGAATGCAGAGAATGGTCGACGTTATTCTGTCACTAAATACATCTGCGATGTAGCTAATGGTCTTTAGGGTATAAGGATGCACAAAATGCCTACAAGATATCTTCAAAGACTCGTTGTATTGACGGTGGATCTTTACAGACTTTTATTTTGGACGGATCATTTTCGTGCAACTGCATCAGACATCCAGTGCTTAAAACTCTCAATTCACAGGTTCAAGGCCTTCAGCGAAATTTGCAACTTTTCATGAATCCTTTGAGTTGAAATACCACGCCAAACCTTTATAAATACATTCTACTTTACTGCTTTACTCAAATATCTCTGGATAAACAAGCCCTCTGGACCCCTCTACTTCACGGCGATTTAAGAAAGTTGTGACACTATATTCTTCTGTAAACTGTACATTATTCATGAAAGACATTAAACAAATTACAAGCGCGGAGAATACAAAAGACTTTTGGAAGACTAGACCGACATGGCGTTGTTGGAAAAGGTCAATAAAACGTGCAAAAAAGTGTATGACTGCCATGTATAACAGAAGGAATATGACCAAACAAATCAGCATAATCGACTATGATTAAAGCTCCGGATTAAATGACATTACATTAAAGGGATTGATAAATGTACAAACTAGACCATGGACACACCTTGAGATTATACAAAATGCCAAGAATGGACCTAGGCCCATAAATGCACACTTCGTATAATCTGATCGGGTTTAAAAACGTACCAACAGCCCAAAAAGCACTAAAAAAATGGTGCATTTAGGTACTCAAGTGCAGCTTTGTGTGTTGACCTCAAACTCGGTGAGTATGCAGATGGACGAATTTACCGCCAGAAAACCCTGTTGGGAAGATGTTTTCCTGGAGTCTAGAGAGCATAAATCAAGTTAGACATGCATGAACCTTTTGGAGGGTTTCTGTACCACATGGGCGGGTACCTAGAATGGTCTGTACGGAGGAGAGAGGATAGTGGAATAAGGACAGATGGATATAAAAGACTAAATAGTCTATAATAAGTGAGTTCCAGGCCCAAACACTCATTATAAATGCGCATGCAGAACTTTATGAATATAAAAAGTACAAGTTAGTCTAGGCTAAGAGAGCATCAGACTATCTCAGGGTATGTTCTGAGTTTGACAAACGACCATTATTCCAATAGCTTGCAATTTTGACTACCAGGAAGCCATCCGAAGAATCCACGGTGACTTCCCTTGAGAAAATATCGTAGCATCCTGTTCCATATATAAGGCGGTCGCCGTATGATACTATGCAAATGTAGGCATAGTTTATCAAGTGCGGTCTTACCCTGAATACCGTCTCTCCAGACGGATCTGTAATGCGTTCAATTTCATTGGGAAGGTTATTGGAGAGTAGATTAAGGTCCACTGGGTACCTCGCCAATGGTTCATACTGGTAGTATCCCTTTCTTTTGACCAACTCGGTAGTTTCACAATCTAATCCTCCTCCGCCTGCGATAAGGAACATGTCACTGACTCTTATGATTCTGGCATCTCCTTCGTCCTGGAAGTAGACTCTTCTTTCTATGACCATGGTATTAGCCTCTAAAATGACCTCTCCATTGTCCAGGACATCGCCAATAATGTGACTATCATAATGTTCTGGTTTGACTGTATAGCTGGTTGCACTAGGGTTTCCAGGGGCTTCTTGCATCAAGACCATCTCCGGCGTCTCACCAGCCACGTCAATATCGATAGGAGTCTTTGGAGGGTTGAACGGAATTGCTTGGTCCTCAGCTCGTGGCACAAATCCTATCGCTCCACCCTCTACGAGAGATGAGTTTGTTAAATTAGCCCGAAGGATAGCCAGGGTGGCGGGAATTACTAGCTGTAGTAAGACATTCATTGTGATTTCTTGTTCATTACTAAAGTGGTTTTTATATGAGTTACCTGTGAAGATGTTTTATGTGAGTTATAAGTATGCCATGTGGCTGTGGCAGCTGCATGCAACCCATTCCAGATCCCCTACAGCTACCACAGTTCCATTCAGCTGCTATATCTGGCGGCTAACCATTCTCTCACATGACTCTGGTATCTAGACACACCGATAGAATATTATAGGCCCTTTATACGTTTGTTTATATAGACTGGACTAGTCACTATTCACGCTACCGATCCGAGTGAGGTCCACGTACAATGGATGATTCGAAGGCCGTTTGAGTTTTCATTCCGGAAGCTGAATTATGTACTTAGGGAGAATTCTACAAGAGTGGTGATAGGTGATTCCTAGTTAAGCTTATGATGGAGGATGGCTCTCCTACTATTATGCAAATCCTTCTGGAGTAGGTACTGGTAAGCAAGTGGGTAAATACTGCACAGGATGCCAAGGAAACTGCCAAGGAACGTGCAACTGTGGATGTGGAGGAGGCCAATGTGATCCTAGCCAATGTAAAAATACTAACTGCCAATGCTGTAAAGAGAGGGAAGGTACTTATTCATTTTTAAACGCATTCACATCCCAATCCATAATGACCATCTTGACCTCTACTGGAGACGGTTACCTCAAGACTTACTCCAAGTATGAATATGATCGTGATAAGTGGCCTACTGGTAATGACCATGGTCACAACTCCGCTAAGAATGGTACTCATGACACTAACACCCTCTACCCATCCCATACACCATCTCAGCTATAGAAACCGGCGAGTGCCGGATAGACTTACATGTACAGCAAAAATGAAAAATTAACCAAAACTTATGTGATAGTGAGCAGAGTGCCAATGGAAGATTGACCAAGGAATACCGTGCATGCATCTATTATCCATGGAGTAAAAAACAGCAGGCCGCAATTTTTTTGGTTTTTCCCTTTGAAGCGCCTAGTATGATTCTCTCTAGTCTTTCGTCGGAGCCAAAGTTTCTGCTTGGATCTCTGGCCCCTGCTCCAATGGCTCTATTGATTGCCTCAATTTTTCCGACGGGTGGTGAGTAAATGTGTACGCAGTATTCTGCGCTTGATCCTTCTTTCGGCTTTTGCAGGGTGTAGTCAGTGTAAAAGACGAATGATGACCTTCCAGTGAGTGCGGGTCTGACTTTGTCTGTCCACCCGTAAAGTACGCCGCGGTTCTGCAGTCCTCCGCAGTTTCTTTTATTTTTGCCGCAAGGTACTTGTTTTCCCGGATCCATGGAGCTGTTTACCGGATATCCAGTCAGAACAGCCGAATAGTTTTTTGTGATTCCATAGACACGTATAGTCGGGGACGTTGAGTATGGATAGCTCTTTACGACTGAACATGTAGGTACATAGAGCGCAAAATTGGCCTGGTGTCTAGGGGTCCAGTTTGGCATTAGCCTCGAGAGCAGTGTAGTGGTGAGCCTCTTGGTTGGAGCCTTGTACCCACTAACTAGACATAGGCTCGCTAAAGTTGCGATTGTTATGTTTCTCAGATTCATTTCTTTTATCGGCTAGTAACTTTTGTTTATGGCCTTGCCCCTTGTAAGATACCGTTACTTATGCATGCACTCGTTTCTGATTGATACGCCAAGTTATAGCGACAAAATGAGCATTAAACAGCAAATTAAAAATCTGGTATAGCAGTAATGAAAACACCAATTATGCGATACGCAGTGTGTTTGGTTTAATGCGAAATCTAAACTGAGATCATCTGAGATTGGAAAAGTTGCCCGAGGCAAAAGTTTTCAGATCTTTTTACCGTCTGATTCGGGAGAATTTCTCTTTGATTTGGTGGATCTTCGAGCGGCTAATAAGCCATTTCCAGGCTTGGCGGGAGTACATCAGACACTGAGAGCCAAATTCAACGCTGTGGACTGGCCGTGATCATCTGACTCACTTGGATCCCGTAAAACTCGCTGATTTTACACGCTAGGAGCACAAATAAAAGACTCTGCAGCTACTTTAGAGGGGGAATATTGCAGATCTATGCCGAGTTTGGTGCAGTACGCCTGAATCTATGAGAATGGTTGTCATTCTCCATGGATTACGGTGAATGCAGATAGAAGCCAGGATTTTCCCGTACGGAAAGATAAAAGGATCAGGATAAACGTGTAAGAACGGCGGGATGGCCGGAAAATCGAGAGAATACACGATGATGTGGTGGCGGGGAGTAGGGTCCAACGATCTCCGTTTATTCTCTGTTCAGGATGACTTATGACTTCCTTCAAGCATGAATTCAGCCATCGAGTGCAGCGCATTCCGTTTTTACAAGAGACTTACTGCAATAACCCACTATTTTCCTTATAAATCACTTTTGGCCGATCCCAGCCAACGTTTTGCTTCTTCCATCAAGTTTTCGTCAGTTTCTGGACCAAATTCCTTCTCCTCTCTAGGATATTGCGCTGGAAGACGGTTTTGTAGCTATACAAGGGGACAAAGTTTGTTCAGGGCATCTTTTTGCACTAAAACGTCATTCTCTACTTCTACTGGTTCATCTCTCGTTTCTTGTACGGGTAAGCTCGGTAACACGCCAAAGAGGCTCTTCTCATCCGCTTCTGATGTTGAGAAAATGACTGGCATTCCGGACTGGGCTCACTCGTTTTTCCGCTACAAGGAATACTCTGAATTGGAGCTTTTTAGCCTCTCCCAGATGACTAACGGGACTTCTGGTCACTTGTTCAATGATACTCTGGCGAATAATCCAGACTACAGCATGAAGATGTTCTTGAACGCTTCGGATGTTTTGTTGGATCCCGAAGCTGCACCTCAGGCTCCTTTTACACCAAAGACTCTCTCTAAGGAGGACATCTTGAAGTTCCTCGCCAATGGTGAACTGAGGACCACAAAGACACAGCTGATTGCCGTTGTCAATGTTGGAAAGGACTGCTGCGGACATGCAGGTGTTTGGCATGGAGGCGTCATCAGCGCCATCATGGATAACCTGTTTGGTTTGATTGGAAACGTCATCCTCCCAGTTGCTGCGACAAAGACCCTCAACATACAATTCAGGGCACCAATTTTGGTTGGAAGCACTGTTGTAGCGGTCACAGAGTTTGACCCGGAAGGAAAGGACCTTGGCGGAAGGTTCACTGCAAATGGATCAATCTTTGACAAGAGCGGAAAGGAAGTTGTAAGGGGATCATCAGAGCTCGTTGATGTATCCGGAAAATGGAAAAAGTAATGTGTTTCGTCTGAGAATTCTTGCATCCATTCTACTCGATTGGATGACCTCGTTGTATATGGGTGTGGAGGCTCTTTGGAGACACACCATACCTATTGAATTAAATAATGTATTCGTGTTTGTTCACATTTACTGCAATACCAAGTATTTGTACGGACTTTCTGGATTCTTTTACCTACAAGGTGGTACCGCATTAATGACAAGTATAGATGATGCACTGAGAATTCTGTGCCATGTATTCCACTCTGTTGTTTGCAAATGGTCATGTAGTATTGTACAAATTGTAATAGAAGCCCCCATTTATTGTTTATTATTGTATATACACGAAAGGTGTCCGAAACACATTACTCTTGGAAAAATGTTGATAATTCCTCAAACAGTTACACAATCACAAACTCTTTTCCTCATAATTTTCCTGGTACGATTAGCATGCGCTGTTCCCTGCAAGGAGAGGTATCCGGTTAATTTTGACCTTTCTGGAGGGATAGCGCCGTGCATGCGGGTTTCTCGGTCGGCAGATTACCCAGGTGGGATATATTATTACATCAAAAGGACCCTTGCAGTCGTTTACAGGATTGGGGCAGTCACCAATTCAGGTAAGGTTTTTGATTGTTTGAAAAGGTTGTGTTTTATACTTTTACTCCATGATATGGAGTCGTCTAGTTTGTCATTTAATATCCATTTACATTGTACCGGTGACTGGTAATGCACGGCTCATTTCCCACTAACACCAACATTCAGGCCAAATGATCCTCCCAGGAGATGCTAGAGAGATGGAACGATTTATCTTTATGCATCATCTGCCAAACTGTACGGTATACGTTAGAATTGTTACCAAGGCAAAATTCCGCGGTGGCAATAGAAGGAAGATTATGGAATACATGACGAGGGTAAATGAAAACAAGTTTTACCAAATAGTTCGAACGCCTATAAATGTGGACATATTGTCCCAAAATAGCACTAATGTGATACAAGTGGATGACAACTTTCAATACACAGCCAAAAGATTCAGGGTAAGAGATGAAATGACATACAGATTTACGATTGGTATGGTCCGGTACGGAACATTTCTCCTTAGTAACAAAGCCCAATCACTGATAGATAGAAGAATCATTTGGGAAGGAGGATTAGAAAGACCATTTATAAAGATAATATCGACACTTACATACGGAGAACGTCATATTGTTTCTTACAAGTTTGTTGGTCCAGAAGCAGGCTTCGTTATTGATAGCAGGAAAACGACTAAAATCTTTCTTAACCCAAAGGATGAAAGATTTGTTGATGACTATGGGCAATTTCCCTTGAGTTCTGGAGGGGAAGATCAAGAAGATACGGAAAGGCTAGAGAGTGCTGCCAGCGCATTCGTAGATCCGGAAAGTGAAGAGCCGTCCACATCATCTTTTGTGCTACCTGATATCATGCCTCCTGAGGCATTTTCAGAACAACCAACAACTTCGTCTGCAAATGCCTCACAACACTGGCCATGTCTTCCATTAGAATCACGTAGATATACCGAGCCTCTTCGACCAGCAAAAAAATCCTCTGCAGGTTACGTACCTCCGCTAGAATATTCGATGGACGGAGACCCAGCATATTGCGTGGGAGCAATAAACTGCAGAAGATATATGAGAGGAAGAGAGACTGTAATAGCCACACCTCAAAGTTCAGGATGTGCAGCAGCGGACGAAATAGATTATGACCAACGACATTCTGACGGTAATGTAGATAGTCAGCACGTTTCCTAGTATTTTCAGACTTTTGTCTGATGGCTGTAGCAGAAATAGGACAGAGCATGGCCAAGATTAGTTATCGGTTTTTCATGGATATTCAAAGTTACCAAGGGGTGTAAGATTCACGGACGCCCTATATAGAATCATAACACATGCTACTCATGTACTACTTTACTTTGCATGCATGTCCAAGGGGAGTTTCTTGTGGTTATGTACTCTTGGAATTATCCCAATTGACCACAATGCTCATACCTGCGCTCCAGTAGTGTTGAAAACTGGGTCAAGGCAACTTACAGGAGCGCATGTATGATGACCTAGTAAGGAGATTGTATATCCTGATGCCTGTTCAATGGTTCACTCTCCAGAATCATCCAAAGAGATGCTCCGATGGTCATTTTTTCATAGTAGCCATCATGTTCCCCTTTCCACGGTCATCTTCTCTGAGCTATGGACCTAGCACTCACCCTGAATATCGCCTACCAACTTATTCCTATACTGAGAATGGAGAATACACAGGCTTATATACTCTGTGTACTAGCCATTTCACCTCTATTCACTAGGCTAATAGAGTCTCTATCACTCTTCTTTAAGCTCCCGTTGGTCGCTCAACCCCTCATTCTTCGGGACCCATGCTCCACATACTCGTTTCACTCGTATGCTACGCTCCATACACCATGTTGCACATTTTCCGGAGCGCCTGGTTTAACCACCTAGACACCCTCCACTGGATTGCACCGCGGTCTGCGGGTTTGCAGTCAGCAGACGGGACGACAAACACATACATGCTATCAAAGTGCCACATTCAACTCCTCTGGACGTTTCTCATTCCCTGGGATAGACACTTGCGTTTCTTCCTTCCGAAGCTACGCATACCCCACATTATTACACATCCCCACCGTACATACCTCCTCTTCAGAACCATTAACTCTTGCGTTTTGGTTGTGCCATTTAATGCTCGGTTAGTGGTTCTCACCCGTGAGTTGCCGCGGTGTGTGCGGCGATTCACTCTTTATCATGCAGTTTATCACACTTGAAGTGTGTAAACTCCTTGGACCTGTGGTCTACATGTAACAAATCGACAGACAAACAAACAGACAGACACTAAAACTCAAATTACAGGGTGCTTGCTAGAGGGCATCACTCTTAAGATATCGGAATCGAATAGCCTATGGGCGTTTGGGCAAACATACGTCCGCTTATCGAATTTATACGGGTGATATTCCGATAAAGGTTTACGCCCACGTTTTGGTAGTTCGTGCCAGTTGGCATGTTTAATTCATTCATTTAATGGTAGTGGTTGGTTTTTTGTAGGCCGGCCTAAGCAGAAGTAGGATCGTTCTAATTTTTCCAACCACGCACTTTTATGTTAGCTAGTGATAGAGTGTATGTGTTTATGCATTTAGATTTGGGCGTCCGTTTGTGATTGCTGGAGGCTGTGCTACTGTTGCTGTTAATAGTTGTATTCTTGTTCAAAGCAATGGTAGTCGTCGACGTAATTTACGCTTCGGTCATGTTTATTTAAGCGGCGCTTCCGCTTTTTGAGCTTAGTGCCAAATCGTGAAAGGGCATTTTCTGGAAGCTTTTGTGAATCGCGAATAGCATCTCCGAATTCTGGACCGAATTTGCGATGAGCCCATATTGGGGCATAATTGGCCTGTATTGCCGGGAATTTCCTTCTATCATTTCTAAGAAGATACTCCTGGTACTCTGGGTGTACTCCAGCCTTGGTCATGACATGATTTCTTCCCTCCCTTCTAGCTTCTGTTAGATAAATGTGGTAAGCTTCAGCCATTTCCTCTATACTTGTGTATCGTCTAAATGTTTTTCCTATTGGATGATAACTTATCAAATTGAGTACTACGGTCCGTTCTTCTCCAGTGTAGTTGCTATCTCCTGCCAGGTCCGACCCAAGGGGACGTGACTTTCGTAAATGATATTCAATATACTCTGGATCAGTGGGTTTATAGTTGGCCTGATCTCTCAACATATTTCTAGCTCTTATCAGCGCAGCCTCTGCAACAGCCTTTAGAACAGGAGAATCAGTTTTTTCGAATTCCGGAGGATTAAATAGAATCTTTTTAATCTGATTCATCCTATTGAGTGTTTCCTGATCATTTGTTTCGTTGTATAATGCTTCCAGACGATCCCATTCGCGTATTAGCTTCTTTTGTTTTACGAGTTCCTCTTCCACACGTTCATAAGTTCTGGGCATGTAACCCGCAAAACGATTTACCGCTGCAAGTTTTAGATCCATATCTGGATTCATTATGAATTCAGGAGGAGGTTTTTGATAAACTGGAGTTCTTTCAAATACATCCCATCTAGTTAACCAGGGATATGGAACCTCTTCAGCATTTTGGTGCTTTATGGAGGACTTCCATGCAGATAAAATGTATGGCATTCTGGTATAAGCAGGCTGATGCCAGGATCCCCATTGCCTCCTTTCCAAGTCTAAATCTGTTTCATTAATTGCGCAACTTTGATAAGCATCTGGATTTATAAAAAAGGTTATTGCACCGGGTCTTCCTCTTTGTCTCCATCTATAACCATGATCAAGAGGATATGGAAATGTTTCGGTTCTATGACGATCCTTTCCATGGCTAATTTCCAGTCCCTTTCCGTCGTAGTTTTGGGGACCACCTTCAAGAATTCCAGCCGGTTGTTCCGGATCACGCGAATGATCTAGATACCCCCATTCATTCTTCAAGAATTTGTATCCAATATTCTGCTCCTTTTTGAACGTCTTTATAATGGGCATTTCATATTCCCAGGGAATAGTGTTTAGGGGATCCAACTCGAAGCCACGCACGGCGGTATCAATTTTCGAACCAGGCGGAGGAACATTGTACCTATGTGTTTTCGATGTTTAAATGGTGAATGAATGCGATGTCTTGAGCAGAATGTGGACTATGGAATAGTGAACAGGCGACTGTACTTTAGTATAGGAGCAATGTCCTCCAAAGGAGGATTAATGAGCACAAGGGAGCCTTTGTTTCTCCAGAGATGTAGGAAGAGTGGAGGAGCTGTAATTGGGACCACTAGGCTTGTCATTTCTGGGACAATGGTAGTAGACATGGTCATCCTTCATTAGTCTCAGCTATGGTACCCTAACCTGAGATTCCAAAGGTTTCCCTCACCCATACCACATCGATAGCAAGCATTAGAACCTTCCCAGTATAAGAATAGGAATACACAGGCTCCTATACTCCGTATAGTCACCTAGCTCCCATCCTTCTTCCAGTCGGATAGTTGTCATATTCCCTAGTCTTTGACGTCGGTAGGTCACCTGTTTCAGTACTCCTTACAGTCGTACTTACGCAGTGAGAATCCTAATAGACGGAAGAGCTCCCTTTGGTCACCATAGAGCTCCTGTTAGTCGCTTGTTCGCTCTAGTCCCTCATTCTTCGGGACATTTCGCTTTGCTCAAGACAGCATTAAACTTACCTTTCAAATCTTCTCTTGGGTTGATCGAGTGTGTAAAAGGGGCGAGAGCCACCTTGGTTCCACCCTAGATAGCCGTCCCTTTGTTTATGGCCTACGCCAAGGTAGGCGTGGAGTGGAATCACTGCAAAAATCGCCCATCCCAGAATCACTACCGGGACCATGCGTTTTCGTCATCTGCTCTATAAATGAGCATAGAATATACAGAGTACACGACAAAATCAGGACAATTCCAAGAGGGCCCCAAATTTGGTGACCATAGAGTTAAATGAGAGTCTTGAATAGTCTTCTCCCAACTTTTCTTTATAATCGAGTGATGAGGGAATCACTGCGGCGAGTTCGTAGTCTGCAACGTGAATGGCCTGGTCCAGTGGCGCCTCGACAATGACACCGCCCTTGTAGAGCAAAATGAGCACCTTTGGCGGAGGTGAGACTTTGAACGCTGACAAAAGGTAGAGGTTACCGCTGTGTGCTTTTAGAAGCTGCAAAAAGGCCAACCAAGCCTCGAAATACTTTTTGCGATCGTGCTGGAACCGACTGCCCATATATTCCTGCACACCTGTGGATAAAATACATTTTCCGCCGTTATTTTCATAATGGTAATTTGAAATATCCTTGCCCGGCTCTACAAACGCCAAAACACCCGCAAAGTCGCTAGATGGAGCATCGTGTGCATATCTTATGCAAAGGCTGCCACCATCCTCGAGGGAATAAATGAGGTAGGCGCCACTCTTTTTTGGAAGTGACTTGGGTGGGCCAACCCTGGGAATGTCGCCCACAATCTCTTCCCTGGGTGGTGGCGGCAACGCTGCCACGGCACCAGTTATTGTGATTCTTTCAATTTCCTTTTTCTTGAACTTTAGGGGTTTTTTTACGGCAACAAAGTTGGGTTGTTCCTCCTCTATATGTTCCTCTTGCGGCGTAGAAGGTTCTTCTGGCACAACCAATCGAGCGCCTTCCGAGCTCTTCTCTGGCTCAGGCTTTGCGACGCATGGCTCCTCCCTTTTAATGACATGAGTTATGGCCACTTCAGTCTCGGAATCCCCGCAACAACAACCGCAAAGCTTCACAAAAATGTTCATTTTTATTCTCACCCAGTATGTACAAGTTTATGAAAATTGTAAAAGAATCCAGCCTTCCAGCGTTATTCTCGCAAGTTAATGGTTATCGGTCGTAAAAACTCCGCGTATGTGCTCTTGAACTCGTAAAAATGCAGAGTACTGTCGAACCTCGACATGTTGCATCAAGGTGCAGAATCGCTAGTGTATATGTAAAACTTTTCATGCAAATTTATACCACGCTGAACATACCAGCATTTATAAATCCCCTCTTGAGAGAGTGTGTTTATCACCTAGGGATCCAAGTTCGTGGAGAAAGATCATTCCTCCAAAAATGAGTAATAAAAGGTAAAGTCGGGTCTAACGACCTTTTTCCATTCTGTAAATGGTATAAAGTTTATAGAAAACAAACCTTCTATCTCAAAGCAGTAGAAACTCCCCTGCTCAAATGTCTCTGTGACCTTGAACGGCTCTCCGTAACGTCTGAACCAGAGCAACAACTTGGTGTGAAACCTCCAAGAGAGCTTCCGGAGCTCCTGCGCAGCAAATTGTTGCTGGATTGTTCCCTAATTGTGGCGTGTAATGTGTGATATTGAATGCTATAGACGACCATGGGCGTTAGCCAGAGGGAGGATGAGCTTTGGCGACTATACGCCATTATGGGAGCATAGACTATCACTAGGGGACGATACTGGTAGAGATGTAGCTCATCCATCTGCCAATGAATACACAGACTCCTAGAGATCCCCTAGCTCACTACTCCATAACTCACTTTATGCTCATACACCTTATGGTCACTATTCCTCATTCTTGGGGACCTGGCAGTCACACCGACGTACTCCTGCCAATACTTACCGGAAGAAAGTAAAAAATGAAAAATAACGTTCCCTCTGACATTCTTGAAAATTGTGTAGGGGTGGCATAGTGAGAGAGAGGTTCCTGTGGAAAAATCGATGGAACCTTTGCTGAATTAATCGGAGCGTATGGGTTTGGTGGTTCCGCTCTGAACATTGCTTCACTCTTTTCAAGAATTCGTCTCAACTTTTGTTCCTCTACACGTTAGATAAATATAAACGACAACAACAAACTTGCTTCAGAAACTGCAGGATCCCGTTTAACCTCCTGTGTTGGTTCTGGGTAAGGAAATTCTCCTTGTCCTGGAAGACAGAGCTTTTCCATTGGATACACAAGTCCGCTCATTTTGTAACTTTACAAGGATCAACTTTTATGTGACCAGAGGAATAAATGATCACTTGCTAGTACTTTTCCTTGTCACTTCCAGGGTATACCTGTGTATAAAGCGCCGGGTCGTTCTGTACATTTGTATTTGTGGTAAATATCGAGGATCTATAAGCAGGGAGAGCTACGGATGAACAAACGTACCTTGATTGAAGTAAAGAAATTGTATACAATGGCTAATACAACCAACAAAAACACGAAACAGACGCTGAAATATCGATCAGATCCCACAATTAGCACATTTAAAGCACAAACAACGTATAATGAACAAAATTAGAGGCAAAAGCTCGCCCATATACAAAAGACCACTTAAAACAATAAATTTGCCAAAAATATAGACTCATAAATCACAAAAGATAAACAAACCCTAGCGTAAGATGGAATTTTATGGTTTCAGGTGGATGTGATGGAAAATCGTCTGGATCCAGAAAATTGGCTTTCTACAACATCAATATGGAGTTATAAATATACAAACCGATGGCATTTTAGAGTGTATTTGGTTAACTAGAAAACATCACCAAGGAAAGTTCAAAGTGATCACAACAGCAGGAGGGTGACAGACTAGCGGAGCGAGACTACAGGGAAGAACACAAAAGTACCATGAATACTCTGGAGACGTTTATATGGATCACAGTCCATAGGAATGTCCAGAGACAAGTAGAAAGCATATACAGATGCGCGTGTAACTGTTAAGCTCATGCTGGGCATTTTGCTACAATTATGTTGATTTTTGGAATGTGCCTCTTGATGGTTTCAGAGTTGTAGTATGATGTCTCAATCCTTTTGATGACGCCTAAATGGAAGTGTAGCGGTTTAATTTGTATTATGCGATGTCCATGGTAAGCATAAAGTGAATTATGGAGTAGTGAGCAATGGCGACCTCTGGGAGCTTAAAGAAGAGTAGGATGGACAGGTGCCACCAGGATTAGCGACACAGTCTCTTCCATCTTCCTTCAGTCGCATTAACACAATGATCTATGCATATCCAACTTACCAATTTTGCGCGAGGAAAGCATCATTGCAGTTTCGATGGCAACCTTTATGGCTGTGCCGAGCCCTGTCACGAAAATTTCTTCATAATTCGATTGTTCTGCAGTGCCGTTTAACAACTTCACTCCAATGTTAGCATAAAATGAGGAATTCTTGGAGAGTGATACCTAAAAACGAGTGTTTCCCGTCACGATGCGAGTGAATAGGGACCACGTTCCGCGAGCGGGACGGCGCCCTTGAGCATAGAGAGGCTTCCGGGCGGATGTAAAAGTCCGCAGAGACACGCGTGGACTAAATTAACTTACAATTAGGGAATTTGGTGGTCTCGAGTCTTTTGGTTGGGTAACTTCGGATGTTTTCTCATCATCAGCCATTTTTGCAAGAACGAAGGAAAGTGATGTTCAAAGTTGACTGGGTAGTTATAGACTTACTTAAAAAATGTTTTACAGATAATGTTTTAGTGTAACGTTTGGTATTAAAACAGACATGAGCATAAATTAGAGAGTAGTGATGCCACAACGGTGTGGGGAACGAACCATCACAGGCCTAGTTACCAGTCGAGGCCAGCAACTAAAGAGAAGTGTAATGAGTTTTTTGACACCCGGAACCAGCATATGAACGACTGGGGTATAGATTGAGGAGCCTTATCAGTCTTCTTTCTTCCTTGAGACCCGCAGAAGAACAGGACTACCATGGCCGGGAAGATATCAACCTTCCCCGTCAGATACACCCAATACATTCACGTACTCAATACCATTATCCTGTAACCGCTAGAACCTACCATCTCCATTTCGCTAGCGTCTGCCCTGTAAAAGGCTATTCGTGATTCCACATCCTTTAGTAGCTGTAAGGTTAATGAATGTGAATGGAGCGTAGTGGAGTGAGCGTTGGCAACCATAATGTGTAGCATGAATAGAGCTTTAGAGCGAACAGAGAACCCATTAAACGTACCTCGAACAAGAGTTCTCTCCTGGATACGGGGTCTGAGAGTGCAACCTTTTCATCGTACAAAGTCTCCCTTTCTGTAAAAGGATATTTCATTGCAAGAATGCGGATCTTAACCACCATTTAGTCATCCATAAAAGTTGTTTTGTGCCAGACGAGAGACTCACCTTTTGTTTGAGTCTTGGTTGTCCCGGGGCCAACTTCCATCATCTTCTTGTAGAGCTTTTCATAGTCCACAATTGCCTGTGAATTTTTTGCTAGAAACAGGAATGTTACCTTTGGTGCGATAATGACAACGGGTGTCTTGATATCGGTACTTGTACCAGGTTCATCCCCTGTTTATTCATGTATATGGAGTGTATCCGAAAATGGTACCAAGGGGTATGCCACAATAATTCGACTGTAGTGATCAACTAGGAAGTTTTACAGATTTAAACCAAAAGACATCCTGCATATGGACCAAAAAACCTCTACAGAAACAAATTCAAAATTTTCCTATTAGCTTGACCAATGAATCTTCCAAAATCCTCAATGAACACATATCTACCTCTAATCTCTGTATTATCCGCATATCTTGACAGAATGATAATCCTTGGCCTGTAAAGTCCTCCTTCCCAGGTAACTTCTCTGTTCAATAGTCCATCAGTCCTGCTCTCTATGACATACCCGTTATACTTTACCAAACCAATTGTGAAATTGTCCCGCATGTTTCCCTGAATAGTAAACTTCATGGGTAGAGTTTCCAAATTTTCTGGCATATCCATGGTAGCCCTTCCATTGGCCACATCTTCATCATGTTTTTTCCAATCACCCAAAAGTTTGGCATTTATCATGTGATTGTGGTTTAAATCTAGGATGTCAAATTCCAAAGGAGCCCTCTGGATTTTCGTATAGTATAAATCAGTTGGATATCTAAGAAATTCTAAAACCTTAACTATTGGCCTTCTAGAAGCACCCACATATTTTGTAAGCACCTTCACATACTTGGTACCGTCTTCTCTAGGCACAACTAGAACGGATCTAGTTATAGAGTTTGGATCTCCAGGGATAATCAGCTCTGGTCCATCGAACACATCTCCAAATACGTAGCGAGATATATAACCTCCCTTCATGGTATAATAAATACCTCCGGCAAATTCTTCGGATAGGACATTCTTAATATAACGCTTAGGTTCCTCAGCAATGTCTAAATTAATCGGTATCTTGTTTCCGGTTGGAGTTGCATTGGTTCCTTGAAGAAGGGGTAGTAATAGAATGAATGGTGGAAGAGTTGTCCAGAATAGTACCATTTTTGATAGAGTATAGTGAATGAATGGCGGGAATAAGCATGGCTAGTGATGGACAAGTAGCTATCCATCATAGGGTGCTGCGGTAGGTTTTTAGTCCAGCCTAATTGTCATGTAATATCTCTGTCCACAACACTGTAATAGATGGTCAGCTCAGGAGTAGTAACATCTTCCTCTGCACATTCAGGGTCACGAACATTCTTTCTTTTCCAAATCCGATAATTTTAAAGTTCCGACTACTATAAGACTCATAAGCGAGTATATATCGCATAGTCTCTAGAATAAATAACCATCCACTACAGTCGTAAAATCGCCATTCTCCCTTGTATATGACTTTAGTAGGTCACTTGCTTCGGTCTATGGAGATAAACTGACCTGTTTGTAGGTTTAGTTTTCCGACAGAATCGTCCTTTGGAAAGTCTGCGCAGTCGTGTCAAAGTGTGTGTTTCTTACTGATGTTGAGGTGGATGTTGGACGACTTTGGCTCATCCTTGGCATCTTCAGAGCAGACTAGACTTGTAACGGATATAAAAAATAATAAAAATCGCATCTTAACATTGGAAATCCACATTTATGTCAAGATTATGCCCATTTAACTGCTGTATCGCCCGGCAGTTGTCTTTACCATTAACACATTTATCCACATCGTATACATAAACGCTAAAATTCATAAATATATCATTATGAGTTTGAAAAATAGTTATAAAATGTGAAATGAGTCGGTGGCTGCCTAGAGGAATCCGCTTGCCCACTGTGCCTTGTCTATGGTCCTCCACCGGTGATACGACAATGGAATGACACTATAATCAAGCCTTGAGAGATATAGTAGAGATATTAGGACCTGAGGCCTTGGCACCGTGCCAAGAGGTACCCAGTCATACTCACTCCTATAGCCTTGAACGTGCACGAAATCTCCAGGAAACAGAGGGAATATGAGTTTGTCTGCGATCCTTCCTAAAACTACCACACCCCCAGCGTTATATCTGACCTAAGATAGTATTCATGAGTTAAATTGTGAAGAGAGCATAGATGGCTTGCATTTATATCATGAAGCTTTATGACCTCAGGAAGGATGGAATTCCTCACTGTGTGCATTTTTTATAAAAGCATGCAATCTACCAAATGCACAGAGATCCTTAAGCACCCTTTTATGATATATGGACAAGAGAAATAAATATAAAGCCATCATGCCCATTCTGTTCACATGGACAATTGTCCCGGACTCACTATGTTTGCTATAAAATACTCACCTCTGTCTTGTCTCCTAATAGTTCTTCAACCTCCGCGCAGAGCGTGTATGGCGCTCTATTTACATTTTCTTGTGCGATAATTTCGGATAGGGCCTCTTGAATTGATGTTCCAAAGTGTTTTTCAATTTCAGGTATTAAACTTGATCCTGGAGCAAAGTCAAAAAAAGTATATAGGCCGAACAGGAGTGTGATGAATTGCGATTTATATTTAATAGGAACCGATTTAAAAATAGTACCAAACTTTTCAATATAGTCATAGAGCCAACAACAAGGGAGTTTTATCAACAGTTGTAGTGTTTGGAAATTGTCAATACTTGATGTGTTTGCAAATGTTTCACCTTCTGCCGGAAGCGCATGAAGATTGTCCCTAGAAATACCCTCAAAAATGTGCTTAATACACATGTTACACAACTTTTCCATCGATTCTGTGAATTCAGAGTTTACGATATACTCCAAAATTTTGACATGATCATCAAATGTAGAATCCTGAATGATATAAATTGCAAAAGTAAATCAACAAACCTTGATAAATTCAAGATATTTGGTCATGATTAGTTCATCTGGAAATATTGACCTTGCTAATAACGGTACGGTGTCAAAAAATAATTCCGCAGAGAGTTTATCGACGTCAATCCTTTTCACAAGATTTTCCGGAACAGTGATATCCAGTTTATACAAGTTTGCACAAAAGCTTGGAATGTCAAATAGTTCCACACTATCAATTTTATGCTTGTAAAACAATTGCTTAACTCTGTCGTTTTTATAGTCCAACTTGCTGAAAATGAAGGAGAGAATTCCGAGGTCGTTTGAACTTAAGTTCTTTGTTTTTGAGTATCCATCCAGGACAATTTCAAGCAGCTTCTCATCATAGTATCCAATAATGGCATAGCTCGTCAGCAGGATCCTATGATCCTCTAAACGAAACCCATTAGATCCATTACACGCAAAATTTACAAGTGTACCTATTAAATCACAATTTAGTGCTTAAATGGTAGGTTGATATTGCCATAAAACTTACCAAAAAGTGGATCATCACGAATCCCTAACTTTGAAAATGCCAAAGATAACTTAATAACATCTATTGGAATGGCTTCTGCGAGTCTTAGCTTGAATGTAATGCTAATTTTTGACAAGAGTGTAAATACTCCTTGTAAAACAAAGGGGTTGTGATTGGCCAAATCAGAAAAAATCTCTGATATCTCTCCCAGTTCACCGCAATTGTAGGCTTCACACTGAAAATATGTAAGCGATACTCATGATAGGGCAAAACAAACGTATTTAACGACTTGCTCCAAGACTGCCTCCACAAAGGGATGGTCTCTTGTTCGTATCTCGTGGCCATAGAACCTGTAAAAGTTGATTATGGCTCTAACAATCCGCAAAATATCCTTTTGATCACAAGATTCCAGCTTGTTCTCGCAGGAATCGACAAACGAGTTCCATATCTTAATGTCACTGCTCGCACACTTGGACACATCGCCAGCAATTTTACCTATCAACAGCCACATTACGATGTATTAAGGCATAGATAAGGATATAAACATTGATATATATATGCATTAACGCGGAGAATAGGATAGAGAACTTACCGAGCTGCTTGGAGCTCAAAGTTTTCATGCCAGAGGGGTCATTTTTGGCTAAACTCAACGTTGTTACATTCCTAAACAGATTTATACAGGCAAAACTCAAGCTTCTTCGGTACATTTGAGAATATGTACTGAGCCTTGGGTGATGGGCTTAACCGCTTCGTCGTAAACACAAAATGTTTACTTATGATTTTGAGTAGGCTACCAGTGGCATTTACAGGTCTTATGCTCATTATTAATTCTGTCAAAACTGTCAGGAATCGCTCTAGAATATGCTTTACGGGACCATTCGGTATTAGGAATAGATATTGCTTCAACCAAATGGCACAAGTATCGGATTTACGAACATGGCAAGCGCCGAGCAAGGAAAACAAACAGATTACGGGGCTTCGCGTTAGGAATTCGCTTTGCCCGCAAGAAAAGGTCGAGTTTGTACCAGAAGTAGGTGTTATCGTTTCTTCTTTGCCATAAACTTGACATTCAGGAAGGAAGGCAGATAAAATGGTATTCCTGTGGACCAACTGTCTACGATGTCGCCCATTTGGGTCACGCAAGAACGTACATTGCCTGCGATATCATTCGTAGCATTCTGGAGAATTACCTAAACTACGACGTATTCTTCGTGGTAAATATCACAGATGTAGACGATAAGATCATACAAAGAGCTGCAAACGAGGTATAGTTTTGCTTGTCATTATGAGTAGCAAAGACGCCCATTTTCGTTAAACAATATTACACAGGGTAAAAGCGTATCTGAAGTGGCTTCACATTGGGAGAAGGAATTTTGGGAAGATATGATTGCCTTAGACGTACGGTAAGTTTTAGATAATGCTTTAGACATAAAAATCCAGCCTACCGGACTGTATTACAAGAGTTAGCGATTACATGGAAGACATTGTAAAGTTCATTGAGAAAATCATAGCTAATGGCTATGCATATGAATCCGACGGAAGTGTATACTTTGATATAGAAGCATTCCGTAACAGCGGTAAACATGTATACGCCAAGCTTGAACCAACAAGTTTCAACGACTTGAACCGTCTCTTGGATGGAGAAGGAACCTTGGGTGAAGTATCCGCCAATAAGAAATCAAAAAGTGATTTTGCACTTTGGAAAAAGTCAAAACCAGGAGAACCATATTGGGAGAGTCCTTGGGGATTAGGCAGACCCGGTACGTTTTTAAGCATGATTATAAACTCTCTAGGTTGGCATATAGAATGTAGCGCCATGTCTAGTAGCATATTTGGAGATTCTGTCTTTGATCTCCATTCTGGAGGTATTGACTTGAGATTTCCACATCATGACAATGAAATTGCACAATCCGAAGCATATCTTGATACCAACAAATGGGTCAACTACTTTATTCATTTTGGCCATTTGCACATTCAAGGGCAGAAAATGAGCAAGAGCTTAAAGAACTTTACATCAGTCAAGGAAATGCTACGTAAATACAACAAGAGACAGATACGTCTCTTATTTTTGACTAGCAGGTATGGAACATTTGCAATGTTTTTCGCATGTTTAGATACGATTCTACATTGAACTTCAATTCCGGTCCAGACGGAATGGACGAAGCAGTAGCTATTGACGAGTCCTTCTTTCACTTTTTTGGACTTTTGAACTCGCGGATATCTCCACTTGATTCACCACAAAAATGGACAGTTGATGATTTGAAACTTAATGATGACTTCCAAACATTAAAACAATTGGTATGTAAAAATGCATAATCATGACTATGTACAGGTTCATGACGCTATTCTTGATAACTTTGACACTCCAAGAGTTATTTCAGCAATATCAAAGTTCATTGGAATCATAAATAGCTATTTGTCTGCGCCAAATAAATTTCTCAAACACTCCCAGGGCAAATCATTTAAGGATTATCTCTACCGCATCCTATCTGTAAGTTATCGTTTGACAAAAGATGCATTTCATGATATAGATGCTAAAGTTAGTCAAACCTGGTTGTGAATATGGAGGTAAAGAAATCTCAGAATCACTCAACGAAAAGGCAATCCTTAAGGAGCTGGCGGATTTGCGTCAACAGACAAGAAAGTTTGCACAAGGTGTACTAAAGAATGAGGTAACCAATGATAAGACCAAAGACCTGCTTAAATACTGTGATAAAGTAAGGGATGTAAATCTTCCATCCTTGGGAATAATCCTGGAAGATTGTGACAATGGAGAATATCGACTAAAGTATAAATCATTGTTAGTTTTTTAATAATAAATGCCTACCATGTAGAGAGGAGCAAGAAGCTGAAAAGCAGAGAAAATTGGAGAAGCAACAACAAAGGGAACTTCTTGAGGTAAGGAAGCACAGTTCTAATCATACCTTATAGAAGGAACGATTGGAAAAATTGAATACTCCACCGGAGGAATTTATACACAAGACATATCCAAATAAATTTGGGAAACTAGATGACAAATTTATCCCAATTGAATATGCAGATGGGACACCCATATCCAAATCGGAGCGTAAATCCCTGGAAAAGGTATCTCACATTTTCTATTTATTTTTAATTTCCATATACTATTCAGATAATGGACAAACACATGAAGCAGCATTTTAAATCCACAGAAAAGTAGTTGAGTACTTGGAATAAAACTGATGCTTAACAGAACCGATTAGTTGTGTTAACGGAGAATCTCTCTTGCAGATTAATTATAATTATTTTTAAAGCTCTCGTTCATATACCTATTAGCACATTTAACATTTAATGGACCTTGGTTACCTCTATTTATCATGCTGTTGTTCCTGTTCCGACCTTTTGATCTCACTATCTCTCTCCCTATATCTTTCATGTTACTTCTTCCCCTGGTAGAGGGTCTTTCCTTCTATCATCCGTCCATGAATTAATAATGGATGGTGTACCATACCCCTGGAAGAAGAAGAAGGAATATGTATTACTCATTCACTTTACCTATAAATGTAAAGAAGACTACCATTAGTTAAACATGCACACTCTAATGGAGTGTGAACAATATATTGAATTATGGTATTACATTGTATATTCAGTATACATGAGGAGTCACTACTGAGAAGCTTGAGTTGGAGTAGTAGACCTTGTCGCAATCTCCCTTAGAGCTTCAAGCTTACTGTTATGATCCTCGTTACCATTCTTCCACTGGTCTCCATCCTTCTTAAAGTGTTTTATACCAGCATTGGTAGAAATTAAAAGTACTGATGACTTTCCCTTGGATGACAATGTTGCAGATAGGAACTTTTGATAATCTTCATCTTTCTTCCATAACTCCTTATTACCATCCATAACAGTAGTAATCTTGGAAGTATCCTTTGGATAATACTCCTTCTTCTCCACTTCATTCCTACTAGCTCTGAGAATATCCACCTTGGACTCGTCCAGATGAGCAAGATCCAGAGTATCATCACCTTGTCCAGCCGACTGAGTAACAGGAGTCGCTGGTTTAGCAGCTTGTCCTTGTTGAGTAGGTGGAGTACTAATATTCTCCGTAGATACTTCATTAGAACCTCCTTGTTCTGCTTGATCAGTAACCTCGTCATCTCTAGTACCTCCTCCAAGACACCCTGCACTGCACAATCTTACTAAACATGCTGTCCATAGTATTGCAAGGATCCTCATTCTGCAATACCAATACCAGGAAGAATGAGTAACAATGCATGGGGTACTGATTTATAGTTATTCTTCCTATTCTCTTCTTCCTAGGTCTATACCTGCTCCTAGTCTTTACTCCATGCTGTGTTTGTAGAGAATAAAATGAGATCATTCCGTGGAGCCTTCAGTTGTTGATGGTATGCAGTAGAGGTCCGCACAGAAGACTCTTCCTAGGAATGGTCAGTAGCTAAAGGCTCCTCTTATTATTCCTCCTACACTGTAATGAGTGGCTTAGTCAAAGACGGGAATAACACAAATCTACTCCATTTGTCGCATAACAACTGACATCTTGTTCGTCATAGCCAAGGAATCTCACGGTTTATGTACTATTAAAAGGGTTCTATGTACAAATTCACACGGTCTTCCTGGAGCTACCTATGGACTTGTCTAATCGGTAATCTTCCTGGATGACATAATTGTCTACTAGGCTGTCTATCATGTTGGCGGTTTCCACATATATGCTCCCTTCTTGAGGGAGATTCTACATTCAAATTAGACTGTCATATGGTCATTCTGCATACATGGATGGTTTATCCATGGAAACACTGGTACTACTCTCCCGAGTAGTACCACATTCTTCCTTATCCTCAGTATTTAAGCTGGTATTTCCCAGGTGTCTGCATAATGCTACTATTAGATCATGCTACAGACTCTTCTGGCATGATGCTCTCAGAGATACTAAGAATAACACTACCCCCTACCGGGCATGATAGTCCACCGAAGGTGGAATGGAGGCTCTCCGTTAGAGTCCATTAAAGAGTCCCCGAAGGGTACCAGGAATGGTCAGTACACCTCCCTCTGTTCGCCTAGGCTCCTATACTCAGTATACTCGCCATACCCCCTACGGGGAGAATACTCATTCAGACCCTTCACTGACGGGTAATCAATGAGTAGAAAAAGCGGAGTGAAACGACATTATTATGAGTCTCTTTGGAGGACTTGAAAGTTGAGAAATCGGGCTAAAGTGTGTACAGCTAGCTGAATGAATGCGAACTACGGAGTAGTGAGCATAGTGAAATGTCCCGAAGAATGAGGGACTGAGCGACTGAAAGGAGCTCTATGGCGACCTCTGGGAGCTCTTCCGTCTAGTAGGATTAAGGTCATTGCTGGAGTGCAACGGAAGGAAAAATGACCTACCGTAGGCTTTAGCCGAAGGGAGTCTCTTCTTCACTAGTGGTGATAACCACTTCGTGGTACCATTCCTATGAGACTCTTCTATAGACTCTTATGGAGACCAGTCATTCATGCATGCATGTTAGTGTCTCTGAGTAGAGAAGAGGTGGTGACTATACGCAGTATAGGAGCCTGAGTGGTCACTTATTCTCACTCTAGTAGTCTCTTATGGAGACTCTCAGTAGTCATTCTGGAGGTTGTCTGCAGAATAGATGATAGTGAGAATCTTTCTTAGTACTGAGTCATGCATGCATGTTAGTGTCTCTGGAGACTCTAGCAAGTCTTCCATGAAGACAGTACTCTCCATAGAATGCCTAGTATCCCCGAAGGGCATGATACTCTCATGAAGAGACTTCCCCGACAGGGGAATAATGATGCTCAGGAAGAGTCTACCACCGAAGGTGGAATAGAGAATCTCCCCTACCGGGGAAGATGTTCCATAGAGTCTTCTAGAGAGACTAATGAAGATCTACACTCTATCGAGTGAAAACAGTACCCCATGGGTACCACTAGAGACACTAACACTCCTACGGAGTGGAAAATGCCCTGTAAGGGTAGTGAAGAACTACCCCTACGGGGTGGGAATAGAGAGTCCCATAAAGAGACTCATGAAGAGTCTATGGAGTGAGGAAGAGCTCCTGTTAGTCGCTCAGGCTCCCCATGGTCGCCTGGTCGCCATCTGGGGATAATTATCCCCCGATCCACCGAGTGGTAGTTATCCGGGCCAAGTCAAGTAAATGTTGGGTTTTGGAGACTTTTAGCAGTCTCCCGACTATGAGAAATTTCTGATTTTCAAGGCGTTAAATCCCAAAAACCATGTGTTTCTTTTTGCAATTTGTGACTGTGGGGATCGGCATTTTAAAGGCTAAAAAAATAAAATTTCCCAAACTGATTCAAAATTCTTAATAGGTGACAGATAGACAGGACTATTCTTCACTCCGTAGGAGTGTTAGTCTTCTTCGGAGACTCTTTATTCCCCTTCAGGGGAGGTGGTGTAGTAGTCTTCCCACCCCGTAGGGGAGTGTCTCTATTCCCCGTTAGGGGGAGTACTACCATTCTCCTAGGAGTACCTACCCCACATGCATGCAGTATTCCTACCCCGTAGGGAGATTCTCTAGTACTCCTCCGGAGACTCTTGGGGGGTGAGTATCTTCTGCCCTGTTGGGCAGTGTCTCCCTTCTAGGTACCTCATAGAGAGTCTATCCCCTGTCGGGGCATGAGTGTCTATCCCCTTCGGGGGAGTAGTCTTCACTAGTGGTGATAACCACTTCGTGGTACCATTCTTATGAGACTCTTCCCGACCGACGTCGGAGACTAGGGAGTTTGTCACTATGGAATGTCTTTAGGCGACCATAGGGAGCATGAATGCTAACCGAAGGGGAGTCTATAGACATTCTCCTACCCCTTCGGTGGTAGACTCTTCTGCCCTGTTGGGCAGTGTCTCCCTTCTAGGTACCTCATGGAGTCTCTTCCTTTCCCGATAGGGGAGATTCTCTATTCCACCTTCGGGGGAGTAGTCTTCACTAGTGGTGATAACCACTTCGTGGTACCATTCTTATGAGACTCTTCCCGACCGACGTCGGAGACTAGGGAGTTTGTCACTATGGAATGTCTTTAGGCGACCATAGGGAGCATGAATGCTAACCGAAGGGGAGTCTATAGACATTCTCCTACCCCTTCGGTGGTAGACTCTTCTGCCCTGTTGGGCAGTGTCTCCCTTCTAGGTACCTCATAGAGTCTCTTCCTTTCCCGATAGGGGAGATTCTCTATTCCACCTTCGGGGGAGTAGTCTTCACTAGTGGTGATAACCACTTCGTGGTACCATTCTTATGAGACTCTTCCCGACCGACGTCGGAGACTAGGGAGTTTGTCACTATGGAATGTCTTTAGGCGACCATAGGGAGCATGAATGCTAACCGAAGGGGAGTCTATAGACATTCTCCTACCCCTTCGGTGGTAGACTCTTCTGCCCTGTTGGGCAGTGTCTCCCTTCTAGGTACCTCATAGAGTCTCTTCCTTTCCCGATAGGGGAGATTCTCTATTCCACCTTCGGTGGTAGACTCTTCCTGAGCATCATTATTCCCCTGTCGGGGAAGTCTCTTCATGAGAGTATCATGCCCGGTAGGGGTACTATCTTCTGCCCTGTCGGGGATACTAGGCACTCTAGTGAGTGGACTACTCATACTACCAGATGCCCATACCACATACCATAGTGGGAGCTGAATGGTTACCTAGCTCATCTTACTTCGTTCACATTCTATACATGCTCTACCACTCTCCTACTGTCTCCATGTTAATACTCACCAGTACCATGACTGAATGTTGTACAGTGGTCAGGTAACCAGGCATCACTCACAAAGTAGTCATGCCATGTCACCAATTCCAGACTTGTGAACACCCTGGTAGATGGTCTCTCATCTCCATACTACATAGTCACCTCACCATGCATACTTACAACTCATCTAGTCATAGTACTGACATTAAAAACTACACCCTAGCCTAGGTGGAATACAGATATACTCACCCTCACTACACCGTAGGTGACATGTTCAATATGGATGACAGTCTGTATGAATGTTCAATATCCCCTGCAAGGGGACTACTCATTATGGTCACCATGCAATACCAGATACCAACACATAACCAAAACTCATACAATACATACTTACAAAAGATGTAATGGTATGGTGTATACTGAGTAACTAGTATGTAGAAATATGGTACCCTTCACCACAATGTGAAAAGTGTGACATCACTAATCTGGATTAGTAACCTATACATATCCGTTACCATGACACATCTCGTCTCACTATATAGTAACAATATGTTAGTACCATTATTCTACAATTATTCAATAGTATGGTAGTATAACTATTGGTGACCACAAGATGAGGAACTCGTATTACTAGTGTTCACAATGTTACATTTCTGATACACCCACTATTATAGTAGTGACATGGTATCTACTATTGTAACATAACTAATGATAATACACCATACCATTACATCTTTTGTAAGTATGTATTGTATGAGTTTTGGTTATGTGTTGGTATCTGGTATTGCATGGTGACCATAATGAGTAGTCCCCTTGCAGGGGATATTGAACATTCATACAGACTGTCATCCATATTGAACATGTCACCTACGGTGTAGTGGTGTGGTAACCACATAGTGAGGGTGAGTATATCTGTATTCCACCTAGGCTAGGGTGTAGTTTTTAATGTCAGTACTATGACTAGATGAGTTGTAAGTATGCATGGTGAGGTGACTGTATGTAGTATGGAGATGAGAGACCATCTACCAGGGTGTTCACAAGTCTGGAATTGGTGACATGGCATGACTACTTTGTGAGTGATGCCTGGAGGGGTGTCTGGTTACCTGACCACTGTACAACATTCAGTCATGGTACTGGTGAGTATTAACATGGAGACAGTAGGAGAGTGGTAGAGCATGTATAGAATGTGAACGAAGTAATAGATGAGCTAGGTGACCATTCAGTTCCCACTATGGTATCTGGTATGGGCATCTATAGAATGGGTAGTCCACTCACTGGAGTGCATGTATCATGTACAGAATGGAGAATGTGTAGTATACCTACGGGGAGTGGAGACTTACTCCATAGGGAGTAACTCCATGTTTGTGGACCATAGTGACTGTGGTAACCATGAGTACCTAATGGAGACTTATGGAATCGAGTGTATCATTATGGTGACATAGTGGAGACTGGAGTATACTCATCACTCAATGGACCATTGTGGTGTCTGTAAGATGCCTATACAAAGTGAGTGTTTACTACTCATGTAATGCAGAATGAGTACCCATTATACATACTGGGTCATGCACTAATGCATGTGTAGTCATACTATGGAGATGGTGGATCATGCATAGTGTGCCACCCATCATGTTCAGTTGACCATACCACTGACCACTACGTGGTTACAATGACCCTGTACTCACTCCGTACTAGTGACAGTCATATGGTGCATAGTGATCATAGTGACTCCAGATAGTGTTCCATAGTCTAGTACTCATCACTCCATAGAGTGAGAGATGGTCATCAGTGCATTAAGGCGACTGAAGGGAGCAAGTCGATGAATGATGTGTAGTCATAGTATGGAGACCAGAATGGTACTAACTCCGAAGGAGTACCAGGAATGCTCAGTATGGGAGAAACACTCCCCCTACCGGGAAAGGAATAGTGTCTCTAGATACTACTCTGTATGGATGCTCAGTATGGAGATCATGGATAGAAAATTCTCTATGGAATAGAGAGGTACTATGCAGAATGATGTGTAGTCACTGGATACCAGAATGGGTAGGAGAATGTCTATAGACTCCCCATGGAGTGAGGAATGCTCAGTATGCAGACCAGAATGGGTACTAACTCCGAAGGAGTACTGATAGAGAATCTCATGGAAGATACTGACTCTCTAACAGGGATACTAGGTTGACCATGCATGGTGATCATAGTGTCTCTAGATACTACTCTGTATGGATGCTCAGTATGGAGACCATGGATAGAAAATTCTCTATGGAATAGAGAGGTACTATGCAGAATGATGTGTAGTCACTGGATACCAGAATGGGTACTAAGACTCTCTATGGAGTGTAAGGTACCCTGTAGTGCATGTGCATTATGTTCCCTTCGGTAACACTGATGAGGCACTACTTACCATACTTGTGACTACATGGTGGTCAACTCATGGCCATGGATGATGATACTGCTGAGTGAGGAATGGGTACTGATGATGATACTCATGAAGAGACTTCCCCGAAGGGGTGGGAAGAATGATCCCTAGAAGGGAGACACTCACCCCCCGAAGGGGTAGGAGAATGTCTATAGTCTCCCCTTCGGTTAGCATTCATGCTCCCTATGGTCGCATAAGAGTCTCATAGGAATGGTACCACGAAGTGGTTATCACCACTAGTGAGGAAGAATCTCCCTCCGGCTAAAGCCTACGGTAGGTCATTCTTCCTTCCGTTGCACTCCAGTGATGACCTTAATCCTACTCTTCCTTAGGCTCCCAGAGGTCGCTGCAGAGCTCCTGTTAGTCGCTTGTTCGCTCTAGTCCCTCATTCTTCGGGACATTTCACTATGCTCACTACTCCGTAGTTCGCATTCATTCAGCTAGCTGTACACACTTTAGCCCGATTTCTCAACTTTCAAGTCCTCCAAAGAGATTCATAATAATGTCGTTTCACTCCGCCTTTTCTACTCATTGATTATCCGTCAGTGAAGGGTCTGAATGAGTATCCTCCCCGTAGGGGTATGGCGAGTATACGGAGTATGGGAGCCTGAGCGACTAACAGGAGCTCTTCCTACTAGTAGTCTCTACTGACCAGAGGGAGATTCTCTATTCCTACCCGGTAGGGGTAGTTCTTCACTCCCCTTCGGGGTATGGTAGTACCATTCTACAGTCGTGCCAGAAGAGTCTGTAGCATGATCTAAGGGTAGCATTATGCAGACACCTTGGGAAATACCAGCTTAAATACTGAGGATAAGGAAGAATGTTCTACTACTCGGGATAGTAGTACCAGTGTTTCCATGGATAAACCATCCATGTATGCAGAATGACCATATGACAGTCTAATTTGAATGTAGAATCTCCCTCAAGAAGGGAGCATATATGTGGAAACCGCCAACATGATAGACAGCCTAGTAGACAATTATGTCATCCAGGAAGATTACCGATTAGACAAGTCCATAAGTAGCTCCAGGAAGACCGTGTGAATTTGTACATAGAACCCTTTTAATAGTACATAAACCGTGAGATTCCTTGGCTATGACGAACAAGATGTCAGTTGTTATGCGACAAATGGAGTAGATTTGTGTTATTCCCGTCTTTGACTAAGCCACTCATTACAGTGTAGGAGGAATAATAAGAGGAGCCTTTAGCTACTGACCATTCCTAGGAAGAGTCTTCTGTGCGGACCTCTACTGCATACCATCAACAACTGAAGGCTCCACGGAATGATCTCATTTTATTCTCTACAAACACAGCATGGAGTAAAGACTAGGAGCAGGTATAGACCTAGGAAGAAGAGAATAGGAAGAATAACTATAAATCAGTACCCCATGCATCCTGTCTATTATTTGATCCCATTCCCAGTAGACAGCCTCCACAGTGCTATTAATCTACAAAGGACTTCTTGTAGTAACCTGTATCTCTGACTTGTCAAGACAAAGGTCTCTGTTTCTTACTCCACTTCCCTGTTACGTCTATTTCGTGATCCTCTAGTAAGACAACATATGTGCATGCGCGTTGTTGTCTATTGTTTTAACAGCTTATAACCATTCATCCATACTGATCATCTTCATATCAGTTGAGAGGTGGAGTGGGATGAGGATTCAGTATGGTTGGCCAATATGAAGCTGCTATCGATATCAGCAAAGTGCCTGGAAAACATGACCTAGAAGAGGATGGTGATAAAAATAATGAATATTATTATCAAGATGGTAAAGAAGGGATAATTGTAATCCTCACCGAAAATCTTCCAAAAGCTCCTGGATACAAGAAACTAGAGTACAAACCAGAAGACCAAGTTGTAAAGATTAAAGGGATTAAGAAGGGAGACACTCCTCAGAATGTGCTTCCTAACCCTTCTGGATATTCCAATGTCACAGAGGTGGCAGTCTACTACTGGGAACTTGATTCTAGCTACAGCAACCCTCTCCTAATTCAACTTGTTAAACTTGGTATTGATGAAGAATACTATACGTCCACTCCTGAGAACCCAAACTATTGGACTAAACAAGGGGGTATAAATAATAGTAATTTAAAGGATAGGCTTGACAAGCAGAACTGCAAGAATGGAGTCCATACTGTAAAAATTTCGTACAAGATTCGTGGAACTACCTCGTATAGTCTTGGTTACTACTGTCCAGTTTGTAATCAGAGAATTACGGTAAGCTATCTTGATCCACCTGATCATGACCATTATCACTACTACTCACACACTATTGGACATCCTGGTTCTTCGTCCTCAATCTCAGTTTCTGGCTTTAAGGACAAAGATAATTATCAAGTTGGACTCCCACCTGTTAAAGGTGCCCAGTTTATATCTGTCTACTGGAGACAGTTTACTGGTAAGCCTCTTCTCATTGCCTACCAACAAAATTATAATACAACTTATTGGTTCAAAAGAAATGCTAGTGATGGCAACACTTGGAGTGAAGTATCCCCGAATTTGATACCTGATCCTAGAGATACTAGTCACTATAGGAATAAAATCAAAGAGCTCCTAGACCTTAAGGAATATTACCCTAAACTTACCCCGGATTTATCTAAGATAGATAAATATTCCGATAGTAGTGGCATAAGTATAATTGTTAAAGTTGTTTCTCGAGGTGCTTATATAATTGAGCACTCTCTGAATGGCCAACAATTTAAACTTGATAAAGTTAAGCACAAGAGCAAGGTTCTAAAAGGTATAAGTTCTGATTATCCCTTGATTGGCGTTAGAGCTTATTATGACAAAGATGGTAATCCTGAGACTGAAGATAAATTTGACTTGGTTGAACTTGCTGTTCAAATACTTGAAAGTGGGATTCATTATACCAGATATATATACTACGGAAGACCTACTACAACTAGGGAAAACTCATGGTACGCATTTCTTAACTTAGGCACTCGGCCTAGTGAGGAAGATCTGAGGAAGGAAGTAGATAGAATTAATGAACTGAAAGATAAGAAATACAGTATGGATGATATTGTTAAGGCATCTCTAAAAGTTGCTAAACCTGGAGTTGGTGCAGGAGTCGCTGGATTGGGTACATGGAAACTATGGTCTGTACTCGCGACTCTAGTTTGATTGTCCCTACAACATCACAATGAGAATACCCTATATACTACTCTCTTCTCAGTAGGCAGGACTAGGGAGTCTCTCACATTAACTATTGGTATACAGTATTACTCGTTTTCTTATAAGGGTACATGTCTTGAGAGTACTCCCACAACCTACTCTTGTTGTTCTGTACACTAGTGATTCAAGGGTACCATGTTGAGTCAAGATCCTCCCTTCTCCACAGTACCAAGATGACCAGTGAATCAAGTGTACCACTAAGAGTCTAGAGTAGGTAGAAACGACAAGGAAGTATTATAACATAGGTAAGCTGTAAAAATGTAGAGTATATAATATGTATATTTATAATTTACGGGACTTTCCCCTATATACTATAACTGTAATATAGTATGAAGAGACCTAAACATCGTCTGTACTTCATCAAAGATATTTTTTTGTGTTGTCACGTCAATTCCCTGTAACATAATATCTGGAACTAATAAATAACATACAAATTCTTCGAGTTTTTTGGTAGCTTCTGGCAAAAATTCACCTTTGGTAATTATATTTTTCCTGAATTAATCATGTGTTTGGTGTAATAGTTACCATGGTCGTTTAGGGAATCTGTCTCTCAGTGTATTGTGTAGTTTTATTTGGTCATAAAGTGAACAATCCTCTGATAAATCGAAGCAAAATATGACTCCAACAGGCATATCCTTTAGAGTTGAATACTAAAACAACTATATATTGTGGTTAGAAACGTACGGTAAGCTTTTCGTATGGATTGACAAAAATACTCTTTCCATCCCTCCATAACATACCAGGTGTATCTATAATTTGGCCATCAAATAGAAAGTTATTGATTTTGTATTGTACTTGCGATAAATTTATGGAACGTGTGGTAAAATTATAATCTGCTATTTTGGCATCCTTAGACATACTTTTCCGCACAACAGAATTACTCCATTTCAATCCAAGAGCTCCGGAAATAATGTCGATTTGTTTTATATTAGATCCAGATTTCTCAGAATCCATCTCAGAAAAGGGAGTAGAGGCTATCTTGTGGAATAGTGTTGTTTTACCGATATTTACATGACCAACAACTGCAACTATCGGTCTATTTATATCAATTATGGGTATTCTTCCAAGAATTGATGCATACCATCTGTATAATGAAAAATATTCTTCCCCCTTTGAATACATAGAGTCCAACTCAAAAATGTATGTCTTTACAACGTTGAATGCATCTCTACACTTTGGAATCAATTCTATTTGTGCATTAATTTTATTTACTTTACTTATTATTTCATTTTTAATTGATTTAAGTTTAGCCATAAGCTTTTCAAATGGTAATTTTGCCTTTCTGTTTGTATAACAATCATACAAGATTGTGTTTAATAATTGGTATTGGAATGGGTGAATATAGCGCAAAAGTTGTTTATAAAATGTAGTGACATTTTTCAACTGAAGGGTTATAGCATGTGCATACAAATCCAATTTAACCTTCAATTCTCTTAATACTCTTTTCTTCATATGTTTTATGGGATGAAGTCCATTATATACACCTGGAAATAAAATCTTGTTCCCGGGTGTTTGATCATCCTGCTCTTTTGTGCTAACTTTATTTGAATTTCCGGATGCGAGTTCAGATCTGGATCCAACTCTCCCCTTGACATAGGCCTTTGACCTTATCAAGATGGTCTTTGTATCATCTATTCTTGGAACTTTCTTAAATAGTTTTTTTACGTACAACCTTTTAGATAAAGTATCGCTCTCGGAACTTGGAGCTTCGCCATACTCGGTAGATTGTTCAGAAGCATCTATATCTACAGGCATCTCTTTTGAGTCCAGAATATGAATATCCTTGTACAAATCCGAGAAATCGGAAAATACCAAGGTTTCCTGTTCATCTTTAGAGGGAGAACCCGATTCTTTATCATTAAGCAGTTCAGAATCTCTTCCTTCTTCTTTCGTCTCCGCACAGACAGGCTCTACACCGTTGACATTACGCAATGAAGCATGCTTTTGACTAAATTCTACGCCTGATAATCCACCATAGTTAGTCAAACGAGTGCCAGAAATGAATGAAATACAAGGGTTGGCAGAGCCATGAAATGTGTAGATTCCATGATTTCCAGGGCAAGTTAGACGCTGCTGAGAATACAAACGCTCATATCCAGGCAAAATTTTCAAGGATAGCGATTCCCTTAGGGCAAATAATGACAAACTAAACCATAAAATTCTCAAGATTTTCATACAACGTCGCTGTTACTAAATACCTTCTTCAACGCGGATATCGATCTCAAGATTAGTAAAATAACACCAGGGGTTCCGTATAAACCGCTTAAGATTCTTTCCTATACGACGTAATCGATCATTTCTATGAACCAACCTCTAGCCTTCGCCTTATGGTGGGACATGAGTTCCAGAACAAATAAACCGACATTTACGCCATTTGAATACCGTTCGTTACAAAAAACACAAATATCGCAATCTATTTGGTGTAAAATATGCAAATCGTGGCGTGAAAATGAGAGATAACAGAGAAGGTGACATTTTTATCACAGAAGGTACCCTAAATGGCATCATTAAGGCCTTTGAAAGCAAAAGTTGGGATAGAATTGCTGTACAGGATTTAAGAAGGACGGGTACAAGGCTCAGATTTGCCAAGAGGTACTCTGTCGCCGAAATATCCAAAATAGGAAGAAGTTTTATGGCATCAATCGCAAGATATTATGTCAATTACGTATGCAAAAATGATTCAGAAGCACGGTGGCTACATACTACTGCAAGGGACCCCTTCATCAACAACCGTTTGTTTTCAACCTCTCCATATAAATCTTCCTACAGAAAATAAAAAACACATTTCTACATTGGCAGATAGAGTCGATGCAATTTCCGTGCTTCTTGATAACAACTGCGTTTTGAATTGGAAATTATTTTATGGTTTAATAGAGTTAACAAGAAGTGATAAGATTAGGGTGAAACAGACTTCCATACAATTTCTATATACAACACTCATGAAAATACTTCCTTCCCGTAAACTAAAATATATTGATCAAATAGAGGAAGATCGCCTTAGGTTTTTGGGCGCGCATTTGTCTTATTTAAAGGGTAAAGGAGGGTCTATTGATGAGTGTGATCCCTTTGCAAAGAGCATGCTTCTTGCTGTTTCTTTTGAGGATTTCCTAAAGGGGATTTATTCCACTTTCATCCAGGTATATCATTGCTAACCCTTATATACTTTACAGATATTGTCCGATATGATGAACAGCAATCTAGAATTTATGCAAAAAGATGCCTCTAACTATTGTCTACAGATGCTAATACAGAAGCCAGAACAGGAAGTCATCCTGTTGGATATGATAATATCTAGATTAGGTCACAAAAACGACAAGATGTCGTCGTATGCTTTTAATTTGCTCGACACTCTTCTCCAAAATCATGGCCAGATGAAGAGAGTTGTTGTTGCAAAAGTTGGAGAACGAATTAAAAAATCAATTTCTTGGATGTATAAAGATATGCATCATTGGCCTTCGAAGGGAAAATGGTTTACTCGCAGGAAAACAGTTATATTTCATCATACTTTCAGTTTGTTTCATTCGTTTACTTATCTTTACTTTGCAGCGGATGAACTGATACACATGTTGAAGGGTATTCATAGGGGTATGCATTACATATCAAGGCTCAACTACACGAGGTATTGTCCATGTTCTCTATTCAAGTGCTTTAGGAATGAGTATGATGTTGCGTATGAAACATTTAAATGTTTTGTCGATTCGGTACACTTCTTTTTTGCTTTCCATGATATAGGATCAAGCAAATTTTCTGCCCCAATGTATGAATATGAGGAATGTGCAAAGATAGTTCGTTGCATTTCTATTGCCATAGAGAAATGCTTACGTTATTTCAAATTTTTGGATTCCCTTGGTACCAAACAAGCACTTTCCAGTGGTAAAACAGGAATTTTTGATGATAGACGCAAAGAACTACTGGACTCCTTGCAGGATAACGTGAAGTCTTTATATAGAGCAGCCCATAGACCCACTTCTTTATCTGCTAATATATCTTTGCTATCACTGCTATCTTCGATCTTCCCTTCAGAGTACGTTTATGAAATGTCCCTCATTTCTCTTTAGGGACCGTTACTATAACTTACTTTATGAAAGAATATTGGATATTAGAATGTTTGACGCATCAAATACACTTTCACTTTTACTGGTAGTCGATAAAATGATGCAGCAAGACTCTGACGTACCGAGAGTCTGTTCATTTATAAAGCGTCTTTTGCAGGTAGATCCCTATATTTATTCATCCATTCCTTTTTAGGTTGCAGGCACAATAACGTCGACTAATGCATCGCTTTTGATAGCTAGGATATGTAGAAAGAAAATGGGTGATCTTCCATCCATTAGAAAAATTATTCATGACTCCCCTAAAGAGGGGGAGCATTATATTCATGATAAACGCAATCCCACATACTCCATGGTATGTTTTAGTCTTTTTCTTAACAAAACAATTAGGCTGATGAGTGCCATCTTTGGGAATTATATCTAAATGCAGCATCGTATAATCCTATTTTAGAGCATGAGTTTAGAAATCTTGATAAGGACCCTGTTAATGCACTAGATCAAAAGGGATTTTCTACAGAATACAATACATTTACATTATTTCAAGAACTCAGTTTATTTTCTGGTGCTCTTCAGCATGGTGACTATAGTTATACACAAGAAAAATACTGGAAGAATAATAAACAAGCAGAGCCTCACCACATGTCATTTAAACTATATCACAAATTGAAGTATGAATGCGATCCGAGGCTTCAACAGAAAAAGAAACTAGAATTACCTCAAGATGTTGCTGATGAGATTTCGGATGGACAAGATACCGACCCGGGTGTTGAATTCAACGATGTTAACGATAGCGAGGTAGATACTGAACCTTCTATCTCTGAAGGTGACGCTGAAGATATATCTGAAGAAGACACTGATGAGGAGATATCTGATGATGTTACCGACGATGAAATTAGCGAAAGTGTATCTGGTAATGAAGAAATTGACGACCTGGACTCGGAGGAAGATAGTGATTCAAATCGGGAAAAAAGAAACCTCTCAAGTACCAACGATTTGGAACTTAAAAAGAGGAAAGATATTGAAAAAAGATTAAAACGTGTTACCAGGGGTAGTTTTGCGGACGCTTCACGTTTGTTTTTTTTGTAAAAATATAAAATCTTGTAGCAATTGCAGGACTAGAAGATCTACTATAGGAACAACAAGTATCAAGATGTAAATGTAAAGTATCACATTATTTTAAGTTTGAGCAGTTCAAATGGTTTATCACCGCTTCTACATGTTACCATTTTCTGAACATTATTATTATGTGCAAAAGTAAAATTACAATTGTCAAATCTTTTTCCCCTGCGAGGATCACAGTTCCATCGAAATAGTTTGGGCTAATTTTACCATCTATTGCTTTTATTTTGGCGCCTTTACCAACAGTGTTCGAAATTTGAGGGGCATTCTAGGTTTTTGATGAGTATTTTCGTATGAATTTACCTTACAAGTGTGTTTTATGAATGATATGCATGGTAACTGTATAAATGTTATTTTCAAACTCTTCTTACCATTTTTTTGAATCTAAAGTACATGGAGGAAAAGTAATAGAGGGAATAAATTGATCCCATCAAAAGTAAAAGTATCATTCTTTTTCCTCGGCGATAGGTTTCTGGAGTTATATCATTTCCTAAGTGGTTTAAGACTGTAGATGCGCTAACCAGATCCAGATGTGGTTGGTACAGTTTTTTGGATTTCCCATGATGACTCTACATCAAAAGTTTCCTAAAGAGAGATGAGAGATATTGTGGTACATACATCATGCGATGGTGATATAAAGTTTATAATATCTCTCTTTAGTAGATATGGCTCATTCTTGTAGGTAATGATGGATTCCCAGATCTGTATGTAAGTATTTAATGGAGCAATTTCCCACCGTTGCATTGGATTTGGAATGCAATTTCTTGGCGTAGACGTCACCCTAAATCCGCATATGATTTCAACGGACGAATGATACCTTTTCAGGGTCTTTACTCTCTAAAATCGCCCAGAAACCTCTAGAGTCAAACTTCTTGAGGGCAGCATTCCCAGAAATCTACTCGTATATGCGTAAAGAATAGTATGTAACGTACCTTCTCGGCATCTGCGCACATGTGTTCTAGTTTCACATCCCTAAAGAATTCGTTTGCACTGGGATAACAAGCGTACCTTTTGAGTGACCATTTTGAGAGCTGAACCAGCATAAGAGACGAAAAGACCGCTAAATTTAAACGCTTATAGCTAAATGTGCCAAAGTTGCTAAAGAATTTGTTTGTTTTCCCGCCTGCCATAATGTGTAGACAAATCGTTCCTAATTGATCCTAAATTAAACCTCTAGAGTACATAGAAGACCCTTGAGGGCACATCATCCTTTTTTAGTTTCAACTGTTCAAAATGCCTCATTAGGGCAGCCATCAGGCCATGCGAGGGGCCAGTATCAATTCTCCGCGGAGATGGAGCTCCCCGAAGGGTACATTTTTAAGGCTCCCTGTGTCTTTTGGAGAGAGAAATCCTTGTTATTGTATGCTTCTGGCTCTGTACTTTACGCCTTTAATACCAGGTATGTCCTCTCGTTCACCTATTGACCTCTAGGGACTCTGTTTTATCGCATAAATTTGAAAATGGACACATAACAAAGGCCATTCGATCTATAACTGTAAGTTGTTTTGCTCGTATTTAAACTGCTCGTTAAAGGTTGATAATGCCCGTTCTTTGATACTGGTGGCCTCGGAGGACAAGATTCTATCGATATTCGACGATTCAATCAAGCTTTTGGCTAAAAGGTACGGGAAATTCTGGTCTAAAAGTCTTGTGATAGGCAATTTGGCAAAAAACTGGTGTCTACTGCGGTTGTTGAGAACAGCATACTGATCGCCGACTCCTTTGGAGACATATCTGTGCTTCCATTTGCTGATATTCACGATATTGAAGACAAAGGGAGTGATAAAGACCTGCTGTGCCCCTTTTCTCACTACAGCACAATCACTGCTACGGTACGTTTTTGGAGACAGTTTACATGCTTCCATAGTACACTAGTGCTGAGGGATCCATATTTACCGCAAACAAGGACGGAAAGGTGGTGCGAAATTCGATTCCAGATGTTCATAATATCCTAAACTATTACTTGGGACATACACAGTGGGTTTTGCTCCATGCATTTATAAACGTTTAGGTCTGTGTCATCCCTCGCAATAATAGATGGAGATATTGAACCTGTTTTGGCGTCACTGTCAATCGACTTTAGCGTTAAATTTTGGGATATAAAGAGTGGAGATGAACTTTACTCTGTAGATTTGACACAGGTCCTTGATGATGTTGGTGTGGTACCCTGTCATATTGCATGGGATTCTGCAAACAAGATACTTTTGTTACCATGTTCAAAGAAACTGTTTTTCCTACATTTATCTCTTGAAAATGGTGTTTCGCATGTAAACACTACGACTTTATCGCTGGAATATACTCTACAAACATGCCTTGCAGTTCCGCTTGAGGACTCGTCTCAACTCTACATTGTAGATTCTGAGGGCAACTTGCACATTTATATCTCAAGCCTAAAAAATCTCGACACATCTTGCAAGCTTGTAAACGATGTTAATATAAATCTATGGGAAAAGGACCTTGTGTCTTCATCTTTGGAAAATAGTAAAGCAATACCTCTAAATGTAGCTAAACACGTAATGTAATTGATATCCTTTATCATACAGGCTAGTTTATCAATCAATGCGCTCCCATATGCACCACCAATGTTTCTCTTTTGGTACATGACCTCTATGATGGAATCTATTTTACAGATTAGCTGTTGTCTAAATTTCAGGGATGTCTACACATTTACATTAAAGTAGTTTTAAAGATACCTCTTTGAACTCAAGAATGGACTTTGCATCGGAAAGTCTCCAAAAGTTTATAAACTCGAAGAAAACGAATGAGTGGATAATGTAAAATGTTTCCAGCGGAGGACGATCGTTATTGTAACTGAATGCGCCAAGTTTTGACGTGTTCCAGTAATCTAAAACCCAAGAAGTTACGTTTATACTTGTGACTGCAAAAGGGAACCAGAGTTTGGCATCGTTGGAGGCTTCCAGGGCTTCTTTGGATTTTTCGGGGAAATTGGTTGCCATGTAGTTTAGGCACTGTAAGCCGAGCAAACCAGTCCTCCTAAAGTCGGTAAGAGGCATCTGAAACCCAAGCACTCCCCAACTGCTGGTTGTTTTGTCAGTAGCATCCACGGAGTGGGATACACTGTAAGATTCCGGCAAGGGTCTGGTCTCCAGGGACGTCCACAGCTCATCTAGCAACTGCAAGGAAATGTAAAGGGTACTAAAAACAAACTTTTCTATGGGCCTCTGTTTCTTCATCTACTTGTACGGAGATGGTCTTGTCAAAGACAGCCAAATGGTAGAGGTGCTTACTTATTTGCAGGACTGCATCTTCCACGAGATGTAGATACTTTTCATCGATATTTAGCCTCTCCATGACCATCTTCGTGACACTATCGAGCAGTTTGGGATTATTATGCAGATTTGCAAACACCTGTAACGTATTTGTGACTCGCGGAGCTTAAGCTGACCTCCCTGTCCAATGTGTCGAGACATAGCTGCTCGAAATTTGCAATTACCTTCGGATCATGAATTTTGTAGCTAACAGGGCCGAGGGTCCACCATAGCGAACCTAGGAGATCCACTAGACTGCGGTCCAGTAAGACCCTCTGACCACGCGAGTATCCTGTTATAAGGGCGATAATGTAGTCAAGTATATCAGTAATCATGGAACACATGAATTATATGTAAAGGATTGCAGTAGAAACGTACACATGAAGAGGGCATCCCCATCTGGAAGTTAAGAATCTTCGGGCTCTATAGTGTCAAAATTCTCGACAAATTTAGATATCCGAAGCCTGACACTGTCGTCATGTAAGAATTCGGCCGATTCCAGAATCTCAATGATGTTCTTCTCGTATAGCATCTCGATTGCAGTAGGCTCAATGTTCAAAAACAACTCAAAATAGTCCAAAGAAACCATAACTGTAGTGTAATCATGTTTGCACTGGATGAAAAGCTTTAGAAATCCATCCAAAATCTGAAATTTAAATGCATCCAAACGTTTCCTGTAAAGAGCATTGCGGTAGATACTCACTATGCAAACTCCAGATTCCAGCCTAATATCGTAGTTCTCTTCAGATTTTAGTATCTCTATGATGTCTGGAATTAAAGCAATGGTGAACTCGATAACTTGATCACTACCCTCTGCCATTATCGTACACAAATACAACGAAACCAGTTTCACGCTCCTGCCAAGTTTTTAATGCCGAAAAAATCAACTAACCTATGAGGACTCTTGAAACAATTCCTCAGAATGTTCTGCAGGTTCGGTATCGAAATCGAAGAGTTTACGATATCAGGGTATTTACAGGTAGTGCATTGAGATATAATCTGAAGTAGCGGGATCAAAACATCAGCAAAAGTTGAATCCATCTTTACAATGAATTCGTCAACTGGAATAAAACTTTCCCGTTGGATATTTACCCCTTCAAGTCCCGTTAAAAATGTTTGGACAATGTAGACAACGTTTTGGTAGTCTTCGTAGGTAGTATTGTAACTTGAACTTATAAAATAAAATATAGCATACAAAATGTCTCCAAGCATGGTCCTTTCAGTGGAAACAAAACTCTTGTTTATATTCGAATAATTTTCCTAAAGTCGCAATTTAAGGAGGGGGAGGAAATACCTTTATAATCTGGATGAGTATATCAAGACATCTGTAATGAGCAAACATATCATGAAACTGTGTCCCTGCTGTATTTGATTCAAGTATTACACACAAAAATGCGGAAAATGTCTTGACGAATAGACTTGGTTTCTGGGTATATGTATAAAATGCAAAGGATTACTTACCGTTTGTTGCAGCAATTTAACACCATGGTCTACTATACTTGAAACATACGGAGTTATAAGGTCAAAATTGTTAAATCCTGACATAATGAAGAGATTCAAGACCGAGTCTAAAATGTTTACAAAAATTTGATCCGCACTAGTTGGTACAAGTTTTGTACAGGACTCAAAGATCGCAGCAAGCTTTGCGATATATTCTTGGGATATCACAGTCCCAGGATTATTGTCAACGATTTCTAAAATACAGGAAATTGCAAGATGGACAATTTGGTGATTACTGCACATGTTTGAGTATCCGAAAAAGAAACAAACTTTGAAGATAGACATTGAGCCAGCAGCTCTACTCCAGCGCCTTCAGACTCGCCTAAATGTTTTTTAATGTTAAATTAACGACATACCTAGGTCAAACTTGAGAATACCAAGAAGCTGCCCAAGTATAGCTATGGTTGCATCCGCTGAATTCGAGTCAATCGACTTCTTCAACTCGCTAAGAAGCTCATTCAACTGTAACATCTTGTATAAATAGACCAAAACTTACATTTTTAAAGGATAAAACTTTGCCATCATAACCTGATTGTCTGGATGCCTCTAGAAGTCTCGACCTTTCCGACTGTCTATGGTTGGTTAACATGGACTTCCTAAGGACAATTATGGGTATGGCGCATGACAATTACCTCACAAACGAGGAATCCAGGTTTACAGGCTTGTATAAATCCCTTCTTTTTGATGCGTTCATCGTGTGTAGACAAGTTTGTCATTCCCTGTTCATATACTTAGCAAGTGTCTCCACGTGAATCTGGAGGATCGGTGTATCGATTGTTCTACGATTGTCTGTGTCATCAAAAGGTCTGTCCAAATTCAGGAAGAGCTGCGATTCTCAGCGAGTAGGATACGCCGTGGTGTAAGTCCCAGCAAAAGCGACGTAAACATACTTTTAAAGACCGAAATTCACAACCCGATCTCCAGTATTTCAAGATTATTGAACTGGAAGATGGTGGGTATTCCGGCGCCTGGATCGTGGTGGGAGAGGACCGAAGGATTCCCGCAGCAGCGGTCAGTTTAATGCTTAATAAAGGTTTTGAAAGTTGTTTGATTTTTTAGGATAACGGGGTGGCCTTTATAAGTGTTAAAACATGATACAGGTCGATAATTTTAATGATACGCGTTAGATTTGAAAAACCGTGTAAGATAGGCTCTATAAACCCTATTAGAGCCATATAGGTTCGATTGAAGCAGTTTATGTCCGCCTTTTGGTCACACATTCCAGTCACTGGCTTCCTTGTGTACCGTCAGGAATGTGTATGGGCAATTTACACACTTGCGGACAAAAATAGTCCTATGGATTCTGTACTTGTTGTTTAGGGAACTGTTATCTTGTAGGATAAGTTCTCGGATGCCTTGCGAAGATGTCAAGCAGCTCAAAAAATGACTTCACTTCAATCGGAACGTCCATAGACATCACATGGCAAAACTCTAGAGATCGCAAAGGATTAAGAGTAACACATAGCATTGGGTCCTTGAAGAAGTATAAGAAAATTCGAACCACAACTAGACTATTACACAAGGAAAGGAGACATGGCTCCGAATATTTTGAGGAAGAATACAATCATTCATCCATAAAACCGGAGCTTGTTGAAAAACATCATAATATATGTTTTGGAACGAAAATACGACCAATATGGGAATCTAGGACTCTAAAGATAAACCCAGTAGATCCAAATGACTTGTCTCGTTTTCTGAAAAATGCGCAACATACTCAAAGATTTGCCATACTAAGCCAAGTGTGGTACATTTGTTGGAATACATTTAATAGATTGCCATTTTTGTGGTCAATAATTATGGTATTTATTGAAGCGCTTATTCTCAATTTATGTATTCCAGACGTTCCAAAACGCTCTTGGTATTCTACAGGTCTTCCATTGTTGATTTCAATCCTTGTATCCATTTTTTCAAATGTTTTGGAGGCAAAAAGACGTTATATTATTGGACGCTGTGTTGACTACAAAAAGTGTACCGTGCTACACGGACGGAAAGCTAAAATACGATCAACGAGGGTATCTGATCTAGTCGTAGGAAACATTGTTAAACTTTCTTTAGATGAAGAAGTTCCAGCTGACATAATAATTTTGGCTTCAAGCAACTCTGATGGGAAAATCCACATAGATACATCATCTATTGATGGTAGCAATAATTTAAAGGTAAAAACTTCCGTAAAAGGTGCAAAAGTGGAGGCTTCCATACGTTCATTTGCTAATTTAAGGGGTCATATTGTTTGTAACAAGCCTTCATCTGATATGGATGTATTTTCAGGGACATTGTACTTGAAAGGTCATCCTAGGCCTAGTAATATAACTATTGACAATTTTGTTATGAAAGGATCTATTATAAGGAATACCACGTATCTTTATGGAGTTGTTGTATTTACGGGTCCTGACACAAAGCTCGCGCAAAATACTACACATACATTAAAACAAATCAAACTTGGATCTTTTGAACATATTATTAATAAATTTTCCATTATTTTGGCTCTATTGTACTTTATTTGTCTTTTTTCAAGTGTAATAACTAGATCCTCAAATATTATGACTAGAGAACATCCCCTTACCAAAGGAGTTTCTGTGCCAATTGAATCCATACCGTTTGTGATTTTTAGGTTTATTATTTTGTACGGATGCTTGATGCCTATAACTCTTCCTGCTATTATGGATCTTTTGAGACTCTCTTTTGCACCATTTTATGACGGAGTATGTATAAGTGAATGTTTACAAAATAAAGACCTAAAACCAGGAAAGGAACTGCCTAAAAGACTAGAAACTAAAGCAAATTCGTTGGAATTCGATGATGACGCTCAAGATGGTCCAAAGTCATGGTCTTTGAATTCTTCTCTTTTTGAAGATTTGGGTATGGTGGATTTCATATTTACAGACAAGACTGGTACTCTTACAAGCAACAATCTTTCAATCACCTTGATAACCTTTGGAAAAAAAACTTACAGGGTAGAGGAAGCCATTGATAGATTCAAAGATGATGTTGAACGTGACCTTGGTGATAATCCAAATTTTGACTTGTTTGTAAGGTTAATGTGCATGTGTAACTCTTCGTATCAGGTGACAAATATGCCTCCTTTTAGCTCAATTAGGTCATTCGTTACTACAAATCTATTTACGTCAAAACTTATGGGATCTGGATCATATGAAAGATTGAAGAAGCATAACACCGTTGGATTCTCAAAAAAAGGTACTCGCTTTGGGAGCGTCTTTTTTATAGAACCCGAAGGTACTACTAGTTCAAAATCTGAATCAATAGCTATTATGGGAAGTGCAAGATTTGAAGATTCAGATAGTAAATCCAGAGGTTCTTCAGGTAGCAGTATATCTGTTGGGTCTTATGGATTTAGTCAAACAACCTCAAAGATTGACCCTAATGAAGCTAGTCATAAGTACACAAGATCAAGTCGTACCAAAAGCTTCAAATCCACGTCACAAGAGGATGAGTGTATGACTGCCCTTGCAATGGAATTGGGTTATTGTTTGATGTCACGTTCAAAATCCTCGATTAATGTGAACATTAAGGGAACTATTGAAACTGTGGATATTATTGGTATAAATGAGTTTAGTTCTACTCGAAAAAGGATGTCCATTGTATTAAGGCAAGAATATGATGGTAATTCTATAGTTTTTGTAAAGGGAGACGGTGAATCTATGCTAAATTTGCTCGACTTGAATAGGCATAAAGGAGATATTGAGACATTAAGAAATAGAATTAAAAAACAAGGTCTATTTGGATACAGAGTTTTGGTTTGTGCATATAGAAGATTGGACAAAGAAGAAACTATTGTTTACCAACGACATTACGCAGATTTAGAGGGATCTATTTACGGAAGAGAGGAACGCTTTGAATCATGTGCAAAATTAGTAGAAAATAACCTCATATATTTGGGACTTGTTGCGTTTAAGGATGAAATACAGCCTGAGGTTATTGATACAATAGATATGATCATGGATTCTGGAACAAGAATTTGGATGGTCACTGGAGATTCCAAGGGCCCTTCCATAGAATCTGCATATTTATCCAAACTTTTGGTGCCTCCATGTCGTATATTCCATGCAAAACTCGAAGGTACTGATGCAAACGACTCTTTAAATAAAAGGAGTACAGATCTGTATAACAAATTTATACAAGAAAGACCAAGTGGGATAAATACAGAACAACTCTGTTTAGTTGTAGAGGGTACTGACTTGAAAACCTTTTTATCGACCCCGGATATGCAAACATGCTTTGTAAATATGGCTTGCTCTGCGGATGTTGTTATAGCTTGTGGATTAACACCCATTCAAAAAGGGGAACTTGTAAAGTTAGTAAAGTTGCGTCTAGTTCCCACCCCAATAACACTTGCAATAGGTGATGGATTGAATGATGTTAAAATGATTGAGGAAGCTCACGTAGGAGTAGGAATAATAAATTCAACAAGCCCTCATGCAGCATCTTATGCAGATTTTGCAGTTACGTCATTTGCTTCACTAAAACAACTTTTATTTTTACAAGGTACTATAACGTTGCAAGCAATGAGCATTGTGGTCTATTGGAGTTATTTTAAATCTTTATGTTTTGTAATGCCACTATTCTATTACCAGGGATATACTAACTGGGCAGGATTGGATCTTTATGGATCATTTATACAGCTACTATTTCAAATCGTCTTTACTCCAATCCCTGTAGTGACGTGCGCACTTTTTTACAAGCAGATACCTAACGAGTTACTTGTGAATCTTCCAGTATTTTATACACTAGGACGCCGTAGATATTACACAAGTCTTTTGAAATTTTGCTTTTGGGCTCTGGAGGGAATTATAATGTCACTTTTTTGCTATTATTCCCTTCGAATATCAGTTGTTCAGGCTCCAATGATTTATGGTGGAAATACTCTAAGTGCACGTGCATTTGGTCTTTTGTGTTCTCTAGGATCTTTGATAATATCAAATTCCAGGCTTATTATTGAATTTGCTCCAAGGACTTATCTGGTGTCTATTCCACTAGCCATAATCTTTGTTCTTGGTGTTATCCCTATTTTCTTGTCTCTCACGTATGCTCTTGCTGGGAGATCCCTAAAGGCAGCAACTATGCAAGTTGTTTTATGGAAGCCTTTTTATATTCTCGTACCTCTATGGTTTGTCTCATCTATTGTATCATATACTGTTTCTTCCATATTACAAGCTTTTGTTTCTCCGAATCTTTCAGAGTATATTGTAAATTGGTTTTCAGCGCAAAAGTGCGATTGTAATTCTGATAATGACAGTTCTAAACAAAGATTTAGATTTAAAGTGATAAAATGGTGTTCACATGTTTTGGAAAGAGCTAAAAATGAGTTCAACATACATGAATCTTCTAAGGTGAATGGAATTATACCAGCTGCCAGACCCTTCAAAATTAGAGAAGGAGCTGTTTCCCTAGATGAAACGCCACCATATATAAAAGTAAAAGATAACATGGAACGTAATGATGATGATAAAAATGACAAAACGGTAAATCATAGAATATCTAACTTGATAAATAAGCTAACCCTTCGATTCCAGGATATGCAGCTAGAAGCAGATTATCTATTCTACAAAACTCAAAACCACTATTACGAAAATAGCAAATGGTACTTGGCTATATACTTTCTATTGGGAGTATTTTATTTTCTGGATTTTATCGTAGACTATAAACTTCGTGTACACTGGGGAGATAGATCCTCAAAATGGTTTATGGGTTTGACTATAGTTATGGAGCTTTTAATCCTGTGCTGCATATTGTTTATGTTTAAGGCTAAAACTTTTGCGAAACATGTAAATCTAATATTGGGGTCGCTAGTTTTCTGTATGATATTACAACACGCAGCAAACAGATTCATTCTTGATTCCACAACGTGGATTCATCCAGTACTCTTTCCGATTTTTACATTTGTCATTCTAAGGATCCCGTTTGTTTATTCTGTACCATCAAATGTTATATTTTTCACAATCACATTGGGATCATTAGGGTCATCCCTTCACTCTATTCCACTTTTTATCGGTATAATTGTGTTTGTGGGCTTTGTGGGCTATAGGTTAGAGTATGATAGTAGGAAGAGCTTTATACTTGAATCCTCTGTTGCAAATGCACGGAAGAAGCAAAGTGAGCTCTTGAATACAATGCTTCCAAATTTTGTTGTCTCAAAAATGATCAATGCAAGGTTAAATGAAGATGGAATTCCAATTGGGTTTGAGGCTGAGAGTCACGGAGCAGTGTCTATACTCTTTTGTGATGTTTATAATTTTCCAGACCTGATTGCTAACGTGGAACCAACGAGACTCATTGAGCTTTTAGATTCGTTATTCCTTGCTTTTGATAGATGTGTAGAGCAATTTAATGCAACAAAAATAGAAACTGTTTCTGAATCTTACCTTACGGCATTTGGACTTGATGACTCTTGTCCATACACTTCAGCTGCAAATGCTATTGATATGTCACTCGCTATGCTTGAAGTGGCTCATCAGATTAGATATCCATTGATAAACAAAACTGACAATGATCCATCTCGCTCAGGCTCTTTGAGTATTGATGGATTGTCAGAATCTATGCCTGTAAAAATAGGAATAAATTCTGGGGGAGTTATATCTGGTCTAGTTGGTGCAAAAAAGCCACAATATGCTCTATTCGGGGACACGGTAAACACAGCAAGTAGAATGAAGAGTACCGGTGAAGTTGGGCATGTTCATATCTCAGAAAGTACATATGAACTTATCAAATCAGACGAAACGTTGCAATTTGAACAAAAGGATACATTTGTTAAGGGAAAGGGTACTATGAAAACTTATTTACTAAAGTCCGTGCTAGGTTCATCTTATCCTGGTTTCGATGGGCCAAAAATTATCCATGAAGTTGATGCATTTTCTCCGGAATTTAGCAAACACATTGCAGGTTTGAATTTTGATCATTTTAATAATGACCCATCGGAATCAATAGAGGCTGATTATACCAATTGGGGTGAAAATAACATCTCTGTAAACCCCTCTCTTGTGGAAAAGATGAAAAACCGAAGAGTGAAGATTTCAGCAGCAATAGGGGCATCTTTAGAGGAGGATTTAGATGACGAATATATGGGATCTGTGAGGGAATTTGGATCTTATTCATTCAGTAGTTCATCATCTTCCGTGTATAGAGGAATTTCCAGATGTTTACCGTTTCGTAAAAATAACACATCCAGATCTAGCTCAACAATAACATTAATACGTGAAGCTTCAAAACTTGATTGTCAATATGATAATTTAATCTATGAGGAACATGATAGGTTTATGAAGAAGGACCAGGAGAATCATATGAAGCGTCATGAACTTTTACTTTTAAAATTCAGTGACAAATTGCAGGAGGACCGCTACAGGCTTAACTTTTATAACAATGCTACAAATCTCAACACAAATGAACATGCTTTAGTCATATTTCTGGTATGTTTATAATAAATTAATAATTATCTTCAGATGACATTTGTGGCTCAAAGTGTAATTGCGCTTTCCTTACCACGCATATACACGGATGCGGCAAATGTAACTCACCTTATCTATATAAAATACATTCCATATTGGAGCACTCGGTCTGTATTTACTGTGGTTGCATTTATGCTATGGCTAGTATTCCATTATAGGTGTTTTTCAAAAAGTACAGAATCTAGTGGTACCAGGTTTCTCACTTTTTGTATAAACACCCTCTTTGTTACTGCTGCGTGTGTTTTTGCTCTTTCAAATTCATGGGCTGTATCTGGAGAAGGTGAAAAAATTGATACATGGCTAACATCGGATACAATAGAATTTTACTTTTATATTGTGGTTTTGCATCATAGTACAGGAATGCTCTTTCATACATGCCTTTTAGTTGATATTCTGTTCATGATTTTATCAATGACATTTATATCGACTAGTGTCAAAAGAACCCCGGTTTCTGTTATCGCATTATTTACAATACCATGTTGCATTATTTTCAATCTAATTTCCGCTCACTGCAAGGTATGGATGTATCATTATTTACATGCTTCACTAGGAGGCGATCGATAGGAAGACCTTTTACACCAACGAAAAGGCTAGGGCAATTGAAGCGAGAGTAAGCCAGATGTTGAATGAGATGCTTCCAAAAAGTATCCTTGAGGAATTCAGAAACGATAAGCTAAAAATGACGTATATCCATGAAAACATGTCCTTTTTGTTTTCGGATATCGTAGGGTTCACCAGCTGGGCAACCTCTGTGGATGCATCTGAAGTCATTGCCCTTTTGCAGAAGCTTTTTGCGAATTTTGACAGAAATACTACTCAGTTTGGGCTGTACAAGTTGTGCACGATTGGGGATGCTTACGTGGCTGTAAGTGAGCCTGCAACAGAACCAACAAACGAACAAACAATCATCAATGATATTGAGGGGGTGTTGCAAATGGCGTCTTCAATGCTAAGGATTATCAAGGAATTAAGAGAGACCTTTAACGTTTGTTTGCATTTTGTATAATGTCTAATTTTCAGATTCCCGGACTCAACATGAGGATTGGCCTGCACTTTGGAACTTCTATAGGAGGTGTTATTGGATCGGGAAGACTACGTTATGATCTCTGGGGGATGGATATTTACACTGCAAACAAGATTGAAAGTCATGGAGTGCCAGGAATGATTTGTGTGTCTGAGAGGCTGAAGGATATCATGTACACCATATTTCCAAACCGTTTCACATTCAAATTCAATACCGAGATACAAGTTATAAATGAAACAGTCAATAGCTACATTATCGTAGGCGATAATAGTGAGCATTGAGCTTAGGATGAGCAAAGCGACTGCAAAGGTAAAAGCTCTCTTCCAGGAACTTTCTAGTCTCTCTCAAACTCAAGCAGGTATTATTTTGAGTAAAAATTACAAAGTTTACAGATTCCCTAAGTTCTATCTTGATAAAGAAGCTCTCTAGGAACACCAAATCGGGTGCTGGCATTTGTAGGCGGCGAACACCCTTTCCTCATCCCGTGCACCTCTTTTCAGAGAGATCTGCTACTACAAATCAGAGTTTTGTGCTCTCTAGACTCTCGTATATGATATGTAACTTATCCAAGAACAAGTAATTGGCGAGAAAATCTTGTTTGGAGATGGAGACTTTACTTCAAGATAAGTGTGCGGTGACGCTTCTCGGAGCGCTTAACCTTGTGTTGATCAAGGTGTGCTTTGAGCGTTGTCACTCTGGGTTTGCATCATGGGTATCCAGATTGATTTTGGCGCTCATGTATAAAGTGTCTAGTGATGGAGCTATTGTTGGTGCATTGTCTAACATTGGAGAATTCATATCAGATGCTCTAGGGCTGCCTATTGCATCACTGATGGCACTACATCGCTTTCCCTTTGTAGGTGACGCAATGATTGATTCACTTGCTACTACTCACTCGGAAGAGTTGCTTCTGTGGGTAAAAGCAAAGTTGATTTGGATGTTAAAACTCCTTGATGCCCCGAGTTTCTTGTATTTTGAAGTTTTTGCTCTATTTTTCATCATGCTTGTAGTAAGGACATTGCTCCTTATTCTCCTGGTCTTTTTACTTTACACACAACTCAGACGTTGGAAAAGCTTACGTAAAACAGCACCTATCGCAATAGTTACGCTCAAACAAATTACTTGTGCAATGGTTCTCAACACACTCATTTATCGGAACCCATTCTCATTCTGGCTCATAACTGGATCTCTTGTAATGCTCATACTAGAAAAATTATAATTAGTTAGACAATATGCCTAACATCATTAAGTTGTTTTTTTATACCCTTTGTAAGCAAAACAGAAACAACTGCACAAATTCCAGCGACTATAATGTGAGAAAAAATAACAGCAAAAGACGCAATGTAAAATATTGCTGCCTTGAATTGCAGACACTCTGGCTCAATCTTCACTTTCTTGTGTATTCCCTTGTAGATTTGGATAGACGCATTCGAAAGTTCATATATTCCCCAACCAGAGATAAAAGTGTCAACAACCACAACTGATGCGGTAACAATTGCCGTAACTTCCCAATCCCATTCTGTGCCCCAATCTTGGCTCGCAACTCTGAGGTAGTACCCAGCCATAATTGCGGATCCAATGGCCGAAACGAAAATGTTAGCCAGCGAATGAGTGAGTATGCTGCAATGCAAATCGTTTATAAAGGGGAATGAGACGGCAGAACATGCCAACAACAGGAGTGAGACGTGCAAAATGACCAGTACCCTAAGCCACTTTTGAACCGGGTTCTTGATGAGCGGCGCCGGTCCTCCTCCTGGAGGTCTGGAGAACGAGTTTAGCACACTCTTAAGTGCTGACATGGTTATCCGCCATGCAGAGTAGAGATGAAGGTGATGCGCTGTTTATTTTCGATTATGCAACTCTCAGTTCCCAAAAGCTCCCAATCGATATCATTGACCAAGACCAAAATCCCGGGCCTAATCTTGCATGACTCGTTCAGATTAAGCTCCCCGGAGAAGTGTGAATCCTTGCATTCCACCTTGACCCTCGTGGAGATGGAATTTCCTCCAGCCTCCAAGCTGTCTGGACGAACTTGTTCGGATAGAGACGCTTCCGGCCCGAATGAGAAGAGGTCCTTTTTCGCTCCAATTACAGTCCTCCTAATGTATGCTATGAGTTGTCCTACGTCGACTTTTGGTGTGTAAATCTTCAGGTTGAGCTCCTTGGTTTGCTCCAGGGTCAAAGACTCCAAACCTCCGCTAAATTCGACCGTTATATCCAAATGTTGTCCACCGGCTCCTGAATTTGACATATTAGTCGCTTGTCGTGGAGAAATAGCCATCTGGCGTACATCGCGACTAGCTGTGTGCCACCACTATATACTCATTCGCAAAGCTGCGGTAAAGTGGACTTTCGAGCCTAGAATCGCGTTGGTTTTGTCGAATGAAAGTATTTGTAGGAGGTATTTCCCTTGTATTTTGCAGATTAGACGGTGGTTGGCTCCCTTTGGGTCTTGCAGCCACTTGCAAGTTTTGATGGCCATTTAAAGTCTATCTGGTACGTTTTTCCTGCAAACAATATTAAAATACCGCGGCCTACCGGCTGGTGGCGCTGGAATACACAAGTTTAACGACGCTTTCCCACACGACTTTACAGCGTAAGATGCGCAATGTCCTCAGAGTCGAGCATAGATTTCTACTTATCTCAAGTCGATGTACAAAATCTGGAGTTTATGATTAACTCTCTCTTCAACGGTGAATTTGTACCGGAAAGTAGCATTCGAAGGTTGTGTGAAAAGGCCAAGGAGATTCTCATTGGCGAAAGCAACGTCTTGCCCGTGAGAGCGCCAGTCACTGTAGTTGGGGATATTCACGGCCAGTTGTATGATTTAAAGGAACTTTTCAGGATTGCAGGATCTGCACCAAACACAAACTTTTTATTCCTGGGCGATTATGTTGACAGAGGATATTATTCGGTGGAAAGCGTCACGCTCATCGTGGCGCTCAAGGTCAGGTACAAGGATCGAGTCTTTATAATTCGAGGAAACCATGAATGCCGCCAAATTACGCAGGTTTATGGATTCTATGACGAGTGTCTACGCAAATATGGAAGTCCAAATGTATGGAACGCCTTTACAAGTGAGTTTTGGCTTCTCCCCTTACACTTTACAGACCTTTTTGACTACCTCCCGCTTGGAGCCCTGATTGAAAACAAGATTTTTTGTCCACATGCCGGGCTCTCGCCCTCCATTGACTCTCTTGATCACGTTCGAAAGCTCAATCGGTTTGTATAATCTGATCCACACGTATTTTGCAGTATTCAAGAGGTACCGCACGAGGGTCCAATGTGCGATTTGCTCTGGAGCGATCCAGAGGATCGCACTGGATGGGGACTGAGTCCAAGAGGAGCCGGATTTACATTTGGCTACGACATTACCAAGGCATTTAACCAAAATAATGGACTCGATTTAATCGCAAGGGCGCACCAACTCACAATGGAGGTTTGTCTGCCTTTTAAAGATGCACATAAACTCACAGGGGTTTCAATGGTCACAAGACAAGAATGTAGTCACAATCTTTTCAGCGCCAAACTATTGTTATCGCTGCCGTAATCAAGCGGCCATTTTAGAAATTGACGAAAACATGCAGTTCACATTGTAAGTTTTTTACCCTACCACACGCATTTCCAGTATCCAATTCGATCCTTCACCTGAGCGAGAACCACCAACTTCACCAGAAAATAGCGACTATCTACTCGGAGATTTAAAGTACATTATATAAATTTACATGCTATGCATTTATGCTACACCTCTGCTCATCAAATGAGCCTTGTACATGGCAATTTGCTCGTTGGGGGTAAAGTTTTTTTCTTGCCTGTTGAATAGTCCATCTACCATGCTAAAGAAACCAGAAAACCTAGACTTTTTCTCCGGCTTGACAATTATTGGTCCACACTCTGATGCAGATCGCTGAGGCAAAAAGTAAATGTCAGACTCATCCGCAAATTTAACCCTAGGCACTGCTGTATTGGATCTCATGGGAGGCATGCTCTTTGGAGGAACACTGTGGATACGTTGTCCAAACTGAGGATTATAAACTGGGCGATTCACCGTTGGTGGAATGTACGGTTGTGGCTGTTCCACAGGGTCCTCTAGAGTATTTGTAGCAGAGTCCATTGGTACGTTTGATGTACTTGTTGGAGAATTTTTGGCACTGTGTCTCCTTTTAGAGTCGGCCAAGTTCTTGAGCTTTTCCTTTGTTGATCTCAAGTATGCAACAGATTTGTTAAATTCCTCCTGAAGAGCATTCTTTGATACTTCCGCCTTCATCAAACGATCAGCCAATGATTTCTCCCTCTTTACAGACTCTTGGTATTTGCGTCCCAGTTCCTCGAGTCTTCTTCTCAACTCCTCATTCTGCTCCTTTATCTTGGCATTTTCCGCGAGTATATTTTCCTTATCAGTGCTCCTTGCAGATTCCGCAGGTGTTGATGGGTCTGAGCCATTTTGTGATCCATCAGCCACCTCTTGGGGCACCTCGTTTGTCTCTTGTGTATGCTCTTGTAGAATGTTATTCGTCTCCTCAGTACTATTGTTGTTTCTCATATCAGCACCCCCGTGTTTTGGTGAGTTTGAGCCTTCACCATTCTGCATGACCAACTTATCAATATGTTCATGTACTCGCATAAGGTGCTTTTGTACCGATTCTACATACCGCTGGTTCACATCATACTGCAGTCTTCCGTTATTCTTCAAAACATACAAAAGCTTATCCTTCAAACTAGAATTCAAACCTCTTAACCAAGTTATCTCCTGCTCAAGGGCATTAAATGTAAGGTTTGTTTCCAAAGTGTTTGTAGAGGCATCAAAAGTTTCTACACCATGTAAAGAAGGCCTATCCCTGGAACTTCTCTTGTTTGTCAACTTCTTTACTCCGAGCCTAGAGAGTATAAGAGCTTTAAGTTCATCTACTTCGTTTCCAGGCTTTATGAAACTCTTCCAATTTGGGTCCTTGCCAATATCTACGCTAGAGCATCTGTTCAAAATACTCTCTTTGGATTCACTACAAGTGTCCACAGAACTTGCAACTTCAATAGGGACCTGTTCCTGATTAAATTCACCATACTGTGTCTCCATGCTAAGTTGCATGGAGAATGAATCGTTTGTAGAAAGCGGACCGCTGTTAGTTCTCTCCAGAGAACGGCCAGAGTCTTTTGTGCCGATTACATTTTCTATTCCATCATACAATTTTACATTGGGGATCTCACATCCTGCGGGTGTAGAGTCACTAGTCAGTTCAGAATAATCTACATTCTGCTCATCACACCACCATTTGAATCCATTTTTAGGTTCACTATACGCATTTGTAGTTGTCATGTTCTCTGTAAATGTCATTCTTCTATCCTCATACTCGTCTTGGTTATAGCTGATGTTTTCCACAGAAACCTCTGTATCGGAACCTTTGGATGTCTCGTTGTAAATCTTCCTGTATATGCTCGAGAGTCCGCCGTTGTTCACATGTGAAAAGTTATCCTTGTTATGTGACCCATCATAAACCTCCTTTTGAGCGACACCAAACATCTTTCCATTCTTTTGCAAAGTCATAAAACGCTCAATGTCCACCCCTTCCCTTCCAAATCTAGGGGACGTATCGTACCCGTTCTTTGCATAACCTGCATTGGAAATCTGGCTGTTTCTATAAAAGTTTGGGTTCCTTTGGACTCCGGTGTTCAACTTGTAGAAATAGGCTCCGCTATTGTCGCTGGCTGCTGCAAGCTCAAAATCACTCAGGTCCGAATCCAAGTAACCTGCGGTCGTCTCCAGCAAAGCTCCATTCATATTCGGGAAATGCTCGAATTTCCTCTCTTTAGAGGAGATTTTATGAGATGTAACCTAATCTGTGCCGTAAACACCCGGTCGATCTTTTTGTGGGCTACCGATAGCTCCAATAGTCGCTAGTGGCAATTTATCTCAATGTGTGCGTAAATATCGACGAAATGTTGGATTTTGCCGCCTAAAGGCGAGATGTCAGTGTGCACCATAATTACACACACGAGAGGGAGGCTATTTGCCCATTACTCTCGTCCACTCGCCTTCATTGAACATTTTTCCATCTTTAACGCCATATCGAACGGGATGTGTGAGCACATCGCCGAGTTTTACGGTAATTCAGACGCAACGTCAGACATGTTGTCTAATTTCTTGCGGGACGAACCAAATGCTATTCTGATGGTATAAATCGGTGGATGAGTGTTATAAAGGTCTGATGTGTGCGTCTAGATAGAGGATTGTTGTCCAAAGTTGTCTTACTGGAGGTGTTACTCATGTTCTAGGTACCCCTCCAGCATTTTTCCATCCTGTCCATTCTTCTAGGTACCTCTGTCTCCTATGGGCTCTTTGGCGGTGGCTTTCTTACAGTCGTGAGTTGACAAACTCTCTCCTCTCATCATAGCAGTGGAATTGGCTATTCCCATGACTTGTAAGCAGGTAAGTGCTCTTTACTTTGTACCCGTTGGTATAAATTGATGTAATGGTGATTGTAGGATCGCCGACTCTCCCTCCCCAAACGACAGTCCTCTCTATCAAGCCTCCGATTCTATCCTCCAAAGTGTGTTTGCCATACCTAACTCTGCCAATGGTGATATTCAGGCGATATTCCGGTCTAATTGAGTAATGCGTAGGAAGGAGTAGTGGAGTGGTCGATGTGCTCTGCAAATTCTCTTCATAGTCATCCGGTGGAATTAACGCCTCAACATTAAAGTAACGAGTGTTGTCCTGAATTAGAATGTCCAAATCGAGCAGTACTCTAGAGAGCCTCCTGTATGAAAGATCCCCTGGTCCCTTTATAAACTCCTCAATAGCCCTGGACAGGGTAATCCTCTTACCTCTTCTTTTGGTCATTACTCGGACGTATTTTGTATTTTCCATATTTACCAGAACAAAAACGTATCTACTCACAGCATCTGACTCCCCGGAGACAATGATCTCATCTCCGTCCCTGACATCTCCAATAATGTGAGTGTGTCTGGAACTCGCCTTTACTGCGTAATTGTTGCCACCAGAAATCTCAGTGGACGGAACAATTTCAATTCTCCTTGGAGGCTGCTCAAAAATGTCAAGTTCTAGCGTGATTTTGTTCTTGACAGGCGCCGGAGATGTTGCTCCTATGATAATCAGTGCGATTAACAGCGATAGTTGCACGGTGGTCATACTCATTGTTTTAGGCGATTATTTCCCCTGTCTAGTCAAAGGGGTAATTTGGGAGAGTCTAAAGTAGATAAATACCCATGTACAGGAAAATGTCTGGATGTTAACTGCATGCAGAAGGTTTGGAGTATATATTAAATAAATGATGTGATTAAAAGTTGTTAGAATTTGTATTGGTTGTGCTTATCACCATAAAATACGAAAATTTACTCATTAAGACAACTTGAGGTCCACTGGAACCCACCCATAATTTATGTATAAAGACCATGAAAAAACTACATGTTTGTAAATATAAGATTGTATAGTGTGATTATCATCAACTTTAGCCGTGAAACTCTTTTATGTTGTATACCGTCAAGAGCTACACTTCATTCCCTCTAGTTTTGCAAAAAAGTCCACAAAAGCGATTTCTTTCCACCCCTGAGCTTCTTTCTCAAAGTACTTTGATTCGTACGAGTTTGCAGTTGTAATGTTTAAGCTAAGAATAGTGCATTCGCCTCTTTCATAAACTTCCGATAGTACACACCGTTCATCTCCAGAGGCAGTCCATATACCAACCCCGTCTTGAGAAACTAAATTGATAAAAAAGCTCTTTCGTGGAAAGTAATCGACATATTTAACTCCGCTATTTAGCGTTCCAGAAGCGCGTATTATGGTAGAAGTGTTTTTTGAAATGTCAAGAGCGATAGGAATCTCTTCCATGCGAGTTGTAGTTTTCTGCCAATCTGAGTCGTTTTCCGTAACATTATCGTCATCAAAATCATGGGCTCTCATCAAGTCGTAAGATTCTTCGTCTTCAGATCCTCTTCTGCATCCAAAACAACTAGGCCAACCCGCACTGCAGAGTTTAATGGTGGCGAGAATGTGTACTAGAATGATGAGTCTCATGTTTGCATTCCTTCTCGGAAGATTAAATGGTGAGGGCATCTCTGAAAAAATGGCGAGAATGAAGGACTGAGGAGTACACGGCATGTTACGCCTCTTCCTTGTATAGAGCATTCTTCTATACTGTTCAGCTTCTTATCAGCCATAAACGGTCTCTAGTTACGTGAAATTCCATCCTCTTTTCATTCTTCTAGTCTAAAAGCATGTATCCTTCTGTCAATTTCAGGGATTCTCAAGTTCATCACCAATGAATTGACAGATACAGCTGTCTCTCCAGCTAAAGCCTTTTGTCGCTACTGTTCGCCAAAGAAGCATTACAAGTACAACAAATTACCTACCCCGTACGTACCGGATTGTTATATGTGCGTGATTAGTTCCTACACCCTTGTAGACACTACAGTTTCCTGTAGGTTTGGGGAATAATCAGAACAGGCCTTTATAAATAAGATTTTTCGACTGTATTTCGACCTGACCTTGATTTCTTGACCATTTGAGTTTATCCTCTTACTGAGGATTCCAGCGAATCTCCTAGAGAGACTTACTGGTTCTTCAACGATTACTATAAGCGCCATAGTTTTATTACCGCCTTGCTTTTTAAAAGTTATGTTTATCCCACGTATAATCTGGGTAGTTTTACAAGTCGCCACCTGTTTATATAAGAAGAAGTTTTTTTGATTAAATTCAGGTCCACATTGCAATTCGTCCAGGGTCAACGCTAACCTTACGTCAGCTAGATTATAATAAAGTCTTCTAGTGCCAAGTATGTCATTGTTGAACTCTTTGTCGTCAGTTTGGAATGATGCACAGTAGGTTGTACCAGTTTGTTTAACGATTGGTTTGGGTCTTATTCTTCCACTATCATCATGTTTTTGTTGCTTTTTAAGAGGCGATTCGTTATTTCCCTGTTTACTCTCTGTATGATCGCAAGCTCGTACCCATTTAAAGAAGAAATTTTGATTTGATTCAGGTAGGCATTGCCGTTCTCTATCGGAATGGACTTCCAATGCTTATTCATCGTAGTTAAAGAGCCTAAGATGATGTATTTTAGAGAATATATCTCTAAAATAAGAAATATCTAACAATCGATATTTTCACCAAAAGATTTCGACTCGCATTACAAGTATAAAAGGTTTGATGCAACCGACGCGAGTATGTGACCCACTGAAAGTCCAATGTACGAAGTGATTGGAAACTGGGCATAAACTTGATACCAGTCCAAAAGAACCAAAAAATTGCCAAAGGAAACACCAAGAGCAAGCAATAGTACATAAATAACAAACGAACTGTAGAATTTTTTTGTGGCTTTATCCTTTTCTTCTGCATTCTTAGAGTCGGTAAAATCACCCTTTTCCAGGTAAATGAAATGCACAACTGTTCCAAAGGTTACAGTTGTGAATACGATTGTTACAAACACATAATTCAATATATGAAGAGGGTTGTTGTTTGTAGTCAGAATCAGCGCAAGGAAGAAAAGGTAGATGCAAGAGTTTCTCATGAGCCTGAACTTCTCGCTCCTGCCACGCCTCAAAATGTTGTTTCCATTTTTGTGTGTAGAAAACGTGTAGTTTGGTATCACAAATGTGTGAATGAATACCTTTGCTGGAACCAGAACCAGTAAGAGGTATGTAATTTGCTTTGTTAGTCGATCCACTCCCCTTGAGTAATCCCCAAAAATAACCGCAAAGAATAAAATTAGCGATGTTGTTAAACAGCTGAGGAGATCAGCCCTGTAGTATCTCTTCACACATACGTTGATATCCATGGTTGTATATTCCTGTGGTACCTTTACAGTTTTAAGTCCAACTTTTCCAGTTCCAATTCTTCCTCCTCTTCCCTGTTTACAAGTTGTGTGTTGAAAAAATCACTTTCTGGGTTACAAAGATGATCGTCAATGTCCATCAATTGTGAATATCCCGATGTTTCCAGGGTCCTTTCGAGCGATTCTCTCGCAATTTTTGTGGTAAAGAGTTCAAAATTGCCCTCAAATTCGAAACAAGCCAATATTTCTTTTGATAAATGTGAGTAATTCAGCTGTAAATTTGTATGAATTGCTGTCAATGATAGAATATGAATTATAGATGATGTGATGTGTAAAATGTGGGTAGTAGTAGTAGTAGGAAATTGTAATATTTGTGGAGAGGGATAAGATATAGGTATGGTATTTCTTATCTTAATAGGTATTCGATTGAAGTCGCAAATAAAATGTCCGCAAGAGAGTCTATTCATACTCAATATGGTAGATTCTTTAAAAACACTATGGGATATCCGTGTCTAACCCAGGGGTCTCCATTATATTTCGTATAGAACTTATATCCTGCAAAACAAGCCAAGGAAGAAGTTGTAAGAATGCCAGCAGGCACAGAGATTGTAGTCTTAATAATTTCAGGAGTGTTAGAGTCAGAAGTTCCATGAGGTTGAACTCCAGGACCATGAGTTTCAGAAGAAGTGACTGAGACTTTTTGAGCAAGTCTTTCAGGAAGAGGAGGGTGAGGAAGAAACAATTCAGAGGGAGTAAAAGATTCAGGATCTCTATCAGGTTCATCAGAAGCAGAAAGAGAAACTTGAGTTGATCGAGCATATGAGACAGGATCGATTCTTTCATTTGTTCCAATCATTTTCGGGTCATATGTTTCCAACTGTTTGCTCTTTAAGAATGGAGAAATTGGCTCGAAAGTTGATTCCAAATCAATGTGCCTCACATAATCTGTATTAGAAGCACCTATGGTAAAATCGTCTCCACAAGTCCCACTCTCATCCGAATCAACAATAGCTTCGTGATTCCGGATGTTCCTATCACATACAACTATATCAAATGGCATTTGAGGTTCTAAAACTAGATCCACTAATTTAATTTTCCCTTCTTTAGCCAAGGCTTCAGGGAGATAAAAATCAACGGTAACTGCGTTCTCCGAAGGATTTTTAGTATGGACGTCTTCCTCAAAATTCTTTCTACCAAGTTCATATGGAGGAAAATATGATTCTACAGTTATATCCACTGGGGAAACCGGATAATTATCTCCATAATCTGGAAAGTATAGATGCTCTGGAACATCCACATCTTCCTCGGGATCTCTAAAATTTGCATGAGGACGAGTAATCTCAAGGATAAAACTCGGGTTAATCACTGAAGTGGCATCTTCCCTGCCACTGGGTATAGTCTCTATAGATTCTTTATCGTCCTTATGTCCAACATGAGCAGAGCCTGTTCCTCCTCCAATACTAGTTCCAGAACTACCAGGGCTTCTACTACCTGAAGAAGATACAGAGGCACCAGCAGCAGGAGGAAGATGAGTACCTTTAGGAGATGTTCCCAACTTGGCACACTTTAGCCCATCAAGTACAGCTGTACCAACGGCAGTAGTCAATCCAGCTACAACGGATTTATCTAGTACGGAGCCAACAGCTCCATCAACAATTCCCAATAGTTTTTTACCAAAATCCCCTATAACTTCACTAACAACAGAAACAGGATCAGTATGTCCTTTAGGAGTATCAGCACTACCTATTCCTGTAGATGTACCTCCCTCTTCCTCATCCATATCTTCGGGTTTGTCTTGTACTTGTCCTTCAGCACGTGGTAAGGCCTCACCTCGTTCATTCTCTTCCTTTTCATCTCGGAAATTAAGTTCCAATTCATTCTTACATCCCTTCTTGTTACAGTATTCATTTATGTACTTCTGTTGCTCAAGGGTATTTCTGTCTGCTGGTTTGAAAAGTGTACAGGTGAGATCTTTAAGTTTTTCCTCCAGTTCGTCCTTGGTAAGGATTTTTGGCAAACCTTCTTCATCACTTATCATGGTCCATCTCTCATTGTGATTATAGCCATCATTAGCAATAGAAACTTGCATACCTAAAGCGGCAATTTCCATAAGTAGAGGTATCTTCCGCTCCCTGTCTTCATCCCAGTAATATACAGAGAGATAGTGAATGTGGTCACTATTAAGTCGGATAGGATCGTAGTTGCCTTCATCTCCATAATTACTGCTTCTCCACTTAAGATTAACGTTTCCGTATCTAACGGAGTCTGGGTTAATAGTGTATTTGTGCTCATATTTGGTATATACCGTAAATTTCTTTTCTTCAGAAAGTGTGACCTTGTATGCTTTACACACACAAATATAACTAGTGATTGCACGAATGTCTACGTAGTGGAGGTCGTGGAGTTTACAGGTAAGTTCATGTAGGTTCTTGGTAAACTCTTCAGTAGACTTATTGCTAATTTGAGGGAAGTTTTCAGAGTCTGTAATAGCTTTCCATCTAGCATTAGATATATCCTCGGTGTTTTCATACCAATGTACCTTACCATCGCGCTCTTTAAGCCTTAATGCAAGAGGCTTCTTTATGTGCTGTGGATCTATGTCATATGTTTTGCTATAGTATACGGATAACTCAGTGACCGTCTTATCTTTTGAAAGTTCAGATCCACTCTCATCAGTAAGAGGATGTCCACCATAATTTAAATCCCGAGTTGTAAAGGTTTTGAAATAGTGTTTGCATTCTTTGTAATCAGTATTCTCACTGTTTATGCATATATCTCTCAGTGATGCATCAAAACCATGTTTACACGTTACTTTGTTAGCATTACCTGTTTCCCCTTTTGGACATTTTTGCTTGATATCTACGTTTGGAGGCATTCATAATGCTACCTTATTCCTATCTTCCTACCTTATATGCCTTAAATAATGTTATAGTAGTATCCTCATAGTTACTCCACTTTATTCCATTACAGCCATTCATTCATCCTCCCTCACAACTAGCTCACTGTCAGAGAGACTATCCACAGAATGACAAGATGAACAACTATCAAGACAGTCATCTGAATGATCTCTATGGATAGTCTACTGGAGTAAAGATGTCATACTGTATAGGCTCCTACTCTAAATCTCCACCAGTCCACAAATGTTCCCAGTTAAACAGCACAAAAATGCCATCATCCACCAAACATGTTTCAACTTACCTTACAGAAAAAAAAGTCTTTATTGGCCAACTCCAAAATCTCTTTTGGGAACGGTACCTTCTCCTCGGTAATTTCGGTATTCTTTATATCCAAGACAGAATCCGCTTGATAGTAGCCAACAATGCAAAGTTTTCTTTCCTTGCAATACTCTTCAGCCTAAATGTATGTGTATAGATTGGAATATAAATGGGTATGAGTATTTTTATACAGATGAGATGTAGTATAATGCCTAGCATTAAGTCTGAGTGACCAACGGGAACTCTTCCCATCCAGCTGATCGGTACTACTTCAAATTCCCTCAGGACCGATCGGCTGTAGGAATGACCGGAGACACTTCTGGAAGCGTAAGATTCTTCCTTAATCTCTCAGTACATACTCCCTAGTCTCCATACTGGAGAGTCCATAGGCTTCTAAATCTGTCTAACCCAAGGATCTCCCTTATAGCGATTATAAAGCTTCCATCCTCCAAAAAATGTTGCGGCAGTTCCTGCGGAACCAGCAAGGAAGTATCCAGATATAGTAGCGATAAAACCAGCGGATTCAGCAAAAACTTTAGCAGCTTCAGAATGTGCTTTAGGATAAGATTCACCAGGAGGTTTAGTATGAGGAGTTTTAGGTTCACCAGGTCCAGGAGCAGGATCATTATCTCCTCTACCACTAGCAGCACCTTCATTGTACTTAATTCCGGCGAGTTCAGATTCACCACCAATGAAGTGTTCATAGTATTCAATGTCTTTGGCTCCGGGAAGACTAACTCTAACTTTATCTCCCCTAATGGTAACCCTTTTTTTACCAGTATCATGTTTATCACTACAACAATAAGTTCCACTACTGGCATAAGTCTTAGAATGAGACTCTGTGAGATCAATGGTAACAAGTTTGTAATGTTTACAATTGAGGTAATCAAGTTTCTGCTCAAGGGCTTTACCTTCCAGCCGTTGATTATCTTGAGAACCACTATCATGTGGATTCCAAGAGCCATTTCCCTTAGTTTCATGATAGCCATACGTACCATTTTTATTGTGAATCTCTATGAATAAAGGGTTATTCATTGATTGGTCATACTTCCAGTACCAGACAGAATAGGACTTTACAGGCTCACCATTTTTTGGTTTTATCTGATTTATATCATTACCACTATTTCCAGACTGAACTTTATCAACAGTGAAAGGTTGTCCAGCGGATGCTACATGTGTATACTTTAAGAAGCCAGAGTTAAGAGGAAACTCAGACTTTTCCACTTTAACATCTCGTTTACTAGTACCTCCATAGTATGTAATAGGCCCTGGTTCATCATCAGGACTCTGACTTATGTTAATAGTAACAGTGGGTAGAGCCATTCTGCATTACATCCTAAGAGGACCAAGTTGTTAGTTCTCAGATGCTCACTCATCATCCATTATGCACCGTCATTTTAGATAACCATTCATCCTCCCTCACAACTAGTTCACCGTCAGAGAGACTATCCATAGACTGTCTTAGCAGTCGTCTCTACTCCGTAGGATAATCTTCTGGACTCCATTCCTGCTATCTCAAGATTCTCTAAACTCCAGAATAGACAACTCCTCCATCTACCAATGATTGCACAGATTCCTATACTCCGTGTACTAGCCTATCCTTATTCTAGAGACTCCCTTTGGTCGTCTGGTACTCCTTACAGTCGTACTTGCACAGCGAAGAATCCTACTAGACAGAAGAGCTCCTTCCAGTTGGCTGGTCCCTCATTCTTCGGGACATTCGCATTAACTTACCAGTAAAACGGCAATCTTGTGAATGTGTGCTATACAATGTGTATGTGCCACGGGAACGGCGTCATAGACAACACAGTGTTTCTTATCGCCCTTAGATTTTAGTAGTCTGCCTATAAACAGTCCACTCACTCTTCCTTGTGGATATTTTGCCCCGTGTGCTATCGATTTTACAATTGCATTTGCCAGAAGAATGACTTTGGTCATACTAACCCCTCAAAGTCATATCCGCCAAGCTATATGCCCTTTGTGATTGCAAAAATGTAAAATGTGTGTCTCCAAGTAATGCAAAGGAGAATTGCCAACTCTGAGCGCCACTTGTCTTGGTTCCCGAAAAACACCAACACCAAAGACCCCCGAGACTACAGGACCAAACAAACGTCTTGGAAATCTGCTCTGGTCCACATACCAAGTAACACCAAAGAGAATCTGTGGGCTCCATAACCGTGGCGCAGCAGCCACAGTACCGAAATGGCCAGGGGTACCTGGAAGGATGCTCAGGGAAGAAAAAAGTGTCAAGATGAGCCCATGTTTAGAGGCTTAAATGGTGATTTCTGGCTACTCTCCAAGTGTAGGAAAGGGCGTGAACGAGGAGACCCGAAAGACGGACTGAAACTGGACAAGTTCATGGCTCCTTCCACGCCGATTTTCGCGGTAATCTGGGCAATTTTCGTGTATAAATGCATTTGGATCTGCAGTTGCGAGATGGGACAAAGAGGGGAGTATGGCTAGCTGGAGGAAGTACTATTGGAAAATGTGTACACCCGAGTCCTCTGGTGCGTTTTCTGGGATTTTGCGCAAACGTCATGTACATTATGAGTTTTTGCATAGAAACTCTCATTATCTCGACTGTCTTGCCTTTTCAAGTTCAACTAGCGCGAATTTGCCTCTCGGCGACTCCACGCTCTCGCGCCCCATTCGACTCGGCGATTATTTCCAGTTTGCATCCACCAAATACCCTCGAATCACATTTGATGTTTGCTATTGTTTTGATTTCCCTCGGACGTTTCGAGAAGTTTTAGGTTTCGCCAGGAGTTGGACGTTTCTTTAGGTTTGTTTATGCATGGCAGATTTTTAGACTGAATGCGGAGCATATGAGCGGAGTGAACGTCTGACTGATGTACACGCAATGAGATCAAGGGAATGTAACCGTGTTGCAGGGTAGATGGGTCACTCGACCGCCAGGGAGCCCAGGAAGGCTTGCTGTCTCTAGGCTGCCGTCGTATGGGCAAGTTATGGTATGGGTGTTGCGCTATGCTCAATGACTGGCTGTAAAGTGACTACTAGATGACCTCAGGGAGTCTCTAAAGTGTCTACTGGAGTGAGAACGGGTGACCATTCAGGCTCCTATACTAAAGTATACTCGCAAGACTCTCTATTCGCTACAGTCATGTACTCTAATCACTCATATCCCTCTTCTAGGGACTCCCTACGCTCGTCTAGTACTCCTTACAGTAGTACTTGCACAGTGAGAATCCTACTAGACGGAAGAGCTCCCGTTGGTCGCCTTTACAGCTCCTACACTAAAGTATACTCGCTATAGTTCCACATTACAACAACATTCAGGTGTATGATATTCCGAGGAGGTCCTCTGTTGGGGTTCTTTATAATAAGAAGAATGGGAGCGCACCTGAGTAGTCCTAGGACTGACAAAACCTCGGCATTTGGAGGTGATTTGGCCAAGGATTCGACCCAATTTGGATGTACTTCGATGCAAGGATGGAGAGTCTCCATGGAAGATGCCCATTTGGCGATTCCCGATTTCATCAAGCATAAAAATGGAAGCATAGGATTGTATGGTGTGTTTGACGGCCACGGAGGTCACTATGTGAGTACCTGGTGTTCAAAGCACTTTCATGACTTGTTTCGTGATGAGCTTCAGGCCCATCCAGATATGCCAATTGATATAAATGTCGAGCCGCGCATGCCAGTTGAAAAATGCGTTGCGGAATCGCTCCAATCTGCGTTTTTACGTGTAGATGAAGAGCTTTTAAAGCCTGAAATCGAGGCTGAGTTAAAGAGCTACTATAAACCAGTAGACAAGGCTGAGGTCCCTGGAACCTGTATGGACTCCAGTGACATTTTAAAGGTTCTTTTGCCAAACAAACGTTCCACCAGGGAAGCGCTTAAAATTTTGGAAGCCATCAAGAATCCCGAAGGTTTGGACCAGCAGTGTAGAAGCATACCGATTGAATCTGAGGATGTGACTATGGATGCAGTAGGCGGAGAGGAGGAACGTGCACACTATGCTAGCATGATTCAAGAGGTGTGCGTAGATTCTGGAAATTATGGCCGAGAGGGTGTCTCTGAATTCTCCTTTGAATACGCAAAGGGAGACATGTCCGCTTATAGCGATGAACTGGATGACATTTCTCCTGAAGACTCTATTGATGCCATTATGGAGGAACCATATGGAGAAGCTATTGCGCATGGTTGCGGAGCTGCCTCCGTTGTTTTAGCTGTTACTCCCGGTCCAAATCCATGTCTTGTCGCTGCAAATGCCGGTGACTCTCGTGTAATTTTATGCAGAGCCGGAAAGGCTATACCTCTATCGCATGACCATAAACCTGGGCTCCCAGAAGAATCTGAACGTATAAGGAGAGCTGGTGGGTCTGTTACCAATGGGAGAGTTGATGGGAATCTCAATCTCTCCCGTGCAATTGGAGATTTATCCTTCAAGCAAGATCACACTCTCAAGCCAGAGGAGCAACGAATTTCTGCTTTCCCAGATGTAAGGATATGTCCAATTAGCAAGGAAGATGACTTTGTCATTCTAGCATGCGATGGGATTTGGGATTGTAAGACAAATCAAGAGGTTGTAGATTTTGTGAGAGAACGTATTAACTCTGCAAAGGAGAAAAATGCCTATGATGGTTCTACACTTTCAAAAATCTGCGAAGAATTATGCGACGCTTGTGTCTCAAAAAATCCAAGCGAATCTGAAGGTATTGGATGCGACAATATGACTGTTATTATTGTTAAACTTGGGGACTCCATTCTTGATAATAAAAATGTGGATCATACTGTGACAATGTATAGACGACCATTGGGTAGTCTTTAATATTCGGAGCACCAAGGAAAATGGAAGCTCTAGACAAATTCGGATTACACACACAAAGTGTACACACTATACACTAGGATAGTTTAGACACATGTAAGCCCTCGTGTCATTTGGGCATGTCTTTAGACAGCATGTGTGCAATGGTGTAAATGTGCATAATGGCACATTGGCGTCGCAATTGCAGACGCTGTATTTCAATTGTTAATGTACGTACTTGTGCGTAACTATAAAGTTTTGGAAATTCCATCACTAATGTGTTTAGAAAGAATTGGTTGCCAGAGAAGAATCTGGTCTGCCAAGGGGAGAGGGTGGAGCATGTAAGGGTCAAAATACTTCTCCCCCGCCGCTTTGGTCCATTTATATGCCCATGTGAAAAATATAAAGCTGAATATACTCGTTTCGTCAAAGTACCGAAACTTTGTGCCGTCAGGCTTCACTACCTTCCTCAGAGTTAGGGAAGGTTCACTCTCCCAAAAGTGATGATCATACCCTTCCCGGGTCCGATCCCCTTTATCTACCATCCTTCAAAAAGTAGAATGCTTTATCGGCGTGTCTATACCTTGTCTACATGCTCGGAAGAATAATTCTGGTTAGAGAAGTCAAGAGTAATCTCCTCGCTTTGTCTAGCCTTTACTACCTAAGCGATAAGTTACAACCGTAAATGACCAGGGGAAATCAAGACTCTGATTTATAAAGCCGACATAACCAAAATAATGCAGGATATTTATTCTTGGCATCTTCTTCATGGGGAGGTTTTGACGGGCTCAGTCTCAAACCTTACGTTTTAGCAACGATGGACTGCCATGTGTAAAATTACTCGGTTGATGGAAAAAAAGAGATAGAAGACATATGAACAGTGAGAAGGTGACTAAACGCCGTCCTTCCCCGGGCACAATGTGGGTCTCCTCTTCGAAACTCCGTATGGCAATAGCCAAATCAAAGAAGGCAAAAGAAAAGGGGAAGAAAAGTAGTGATGAGGAATTTAGGGAATCCATGACACCCACAAGTATGTCTTCATGTTCATTGCCTACTGCATGGCACCCATCTCTGGTGTTACTTTGCTTCTCGAAAGTGTCTTCCACTGCGAAAACATCGCAAACAAGTGTTACTTGTCATATATTATCACTGGTTCTATCTCCACCATAACATCCCTCATGTGCCTTAAGATGAGCTTCACCGCCTTGGTAATTTACTTCTGGCTGCTCATGCCTATTCTGGTTCTATTTGTCCCAGTCATATATTTTGGGAACGGACAAACTGCTAAAACGATCTTTATCATTCTTTGTGGAGTAGCTGGGATTCTCGAGGCGCCAATTCTCTCCAAGCATATTAGTGATATCAAAGCTATTCCTAAACTCTGCAGCCTCAACTCTATATTCCGGCTACCCATTTGGGTCGATCTCCATGGGACTGTTCCAGCTAATCATGGAGCATATTATAGGCACCAGTAGCACACCTCAGATGAGATTGTGCGCAATCCTATGTTATGCAATAAAGATAACCATAGCATTTTTCACTGCACTATGGGTTACCTACCTGTACATAATGTATGACGAGCGTGTCAAAGAGATTGAAAAGGAGGAAAAGAAGAATGGGCAGGAGAGTGGTAACAGTGCTGATGCTGGCGATAGTAGTAACGGAAGCGAAAAAAAGGTACAACTGTTAGGCAAGGTCATAGTGGTTGTGCCGTATTATTCACCTCGCCTTGTTATACAGACTGTTGGAACAATCTTGAGGGTGTTCTTCCACCCCTGTCTCATACCTTTCCTTATAGATTTGTCTAACAGAGAGAAGCTTGTCATCTCACTTTCTTTCATGTTCTTTGACTTTATAGGTGTGAATTATGCCAGCAATTTTGATGAAACCATTGACCCATCTGAAAGGGCTCCCTCTCAGTCTCACATTGTATTTTTAGTCACAAGGGATTTGACTCTCCATCTTGTGTGGATATCAACTATTTCCATTGCCTCATTTATCGTCTGGAACATTTGGACTTGCAAATTTGAATTCACTAACTCTTCGTTCTTCCTCCTGATCTTGGCATCCGTAAATGGCTTTATTGGAGGAATCTTTACTGGAAGAGGACTAAATGGTTGTTTTCCCATCCTAGAATATTATAATGGACAGGGAATTATAGGAGATGATATCATAAAGCTTGACAATATCATTAACGATATCGCACTTTCTTTCGATTACATCATGTGCTTTTTAATGTCTCTATTCTCCAACATTACTGAAAGATTCATACTCAATCACAAAAATTCCAGAGAGTACATTCTCAGCAGCAACAAGGGCGATTTATCAATCGAAACTGTAAATGCTCTACTAATGCAGTTTAAAGGGTCATTATAATCCGTATACACCATGGATTTAAAGGAGGTAGGCAAGCCTCCCCTGGACCATCTTCAGGTCATTCACATTTGTCATTTTAAATGCAGTTTACCGCAGTAAATCTGTGAGATTTCAATGTTTAAAGGACTATATATATTCTTAAGATTCCCATGATATCTGCATGCATGACTTTTTGGGTCCAGTGACTCTTAATACCTCCCAAGTTTAGACACCACTGCTCAATGCTTGACATCCTGCTTTGGCCTCCATAAACGTGAAAGTACTAGCCAGCATTTGTACATCCAACAGAACAGAGTTACAGGCAGTAAGGATCATCCCCTGCAGTTCCTTGATTTTAGTTTGTTCATCTTGTACGGCTGTGGTAATGGAATAAAAGGTAAGAGCTCCAATGTTCTACCCATCTGGAAGTATGTCTGACTTTTACCCAAACGACATACTATACAGCTTAAGATACACTTGTAATGCCGAATATAGAGAGGCGGACCAAAAGGATCCATCCAATCATAAACTTCCACCGGGTCCATAACATAGCCCACTCGGCAGTTCTTAAACACAGGGTTGGTAGGGGATATCTCTACCTTTGTAGGTCTACCAGAAGAGTAGTGAGTAGAATAAGGACATTTTCTACAAATACTTTGTAACTTTACCTTTCAATACCCTTCAGAATATACTAATATCACCCTAGACCCCTGGTAATCACCATTGGATGCGTGCCTGTAAAAGTCATTCCATTGGCTAGTGATGATACATGTACCATATCCTCTACATATAGATGGTTGAAGACCATAAATTCACGTATATATGCATTAAAATACCAATTCACGACATGAGGTTTCTATTTCAACCTCTGGAATATACTAGTCAATTAACCGATACACCTGTATAATTACCGTTAGGATGAACAGAAGACCTACTTTCAAGATATTGTACATGTGCAGACCTTTACATCTGCTGAGGAAGGGAATTTCATTGTACTGCATAGTAACCATTCATGGACTTACGGCCGCCATTACTCACTGGTCGCTGATCCAAGTACCACTATTGTATGTAAATGTGAGTGTCCATTCCTTTTCCTGGTTATACTTTAGGATGAGGTGAAGCTCCCTGTTGTCTACGAGAAAGGCGCTGATGCATCGTTCTCCAGGTTTGCCTTCCCAGAACGAATACTCACCACGACAGACTTTTGTCGCATGAAATCCAGAATGCGGAATGAACGCCAGAGTCCTCATATTCTGCAGTTCCAACGACGCCCATCGATTGTCATTCTTTCCAATATCCAGAGTAAAGGACTGGACAGAATGTGGAGTCTTTCGGACTTTCCTTACGGCATCTCCAAATTCCTTTTGGTTTGCTTCTTCCCATTTGGCTCCTGCATAACTGCCACCAGTGGCCTCCTTCAAGACTAAATTCTTTGAACTGTGCTCTCCAGACTCTGGTTCCAGGAGTAGGAACGCTGACTGTGGCACACCGTCCTTGAGATGCACATTTAGGAGAGCAACATGCACATTGTTTTTACATTCCCAGACCAGAGTATCACCGGCTACAATTTTGTCCAACCTGTAGCCAAATGCCGGAGCAAACATTAGCGAAGGAGCATCATCAAGTTCACACTTTGCGGTCTTGAATGTCGAATTACTTTCGCTTAGGATGTCCAAAGTGACAGACTCTGGATTTCCAGAATCAACTGGAGCTATTAAGGCCCTGGAAAGTTGAGATGTGAGAAGCAGGAGAGTGAAAAGCATCTGCATTTTGTCCTCTTTACAATATCCAATCAACCCAGTACCCTGGCATATAGTGTGTCTTTATCCTCTCTTATGCATTATCGCTCTGCGGAGCTTTTGCGATTCTCTATGGCTGTCTACAACGCCTTTAGGTCAATCGGGAAAATGTGTGAAACTAGAGATCTTATTTGAAGCCACAATGTTTATATTTAACGTATACAACGATGATTAAGAGAATTCAGCAAGAGTTGGTCGCCGAACAATGATAGTAGAGAAAGTAGGAGCGCTCGGAGTCAGTAGGGTGAGTGTGTGAGGCATCATTCCTCTCCTTTTTCTTCTTCCGCCCACTTTATTCATTCTTCTCTCTTGTAGGGTTAATTATCAGGATATTTAGTGGATCTTGTGGTCCGTCCGTGGACCTGCACTAGGCTCTACAAACTCTGTACTTGTGTCCTTGTTTATGCCCAAAAATTGGTCTTGAGTTACACCAGTAACAGCAACCTCTTGGAGCCTATACAGCAGAGCAGCTATACTCCAGTAGAGACTCTGTCATGGACTCTTTATACTCCAGTGGACATCCACGAAGGTCAATGAATGCTCCATTTACAAACATTTTGCTTACCCTCAAAGAGATTATATGGACGATTTGCATGTAAAAATGACCAAATACAGGGCAAAGGGGTTTGGTGGGTCTATTTCTACGTCACCCTGTCTTCTTGGTTCCACTGGCTTCATTCACTTTTCTCCAAAAAGGCACTTTCATGGACTACTAAGATGTTCTTCTCTAAAAAGGAGATAACCATCTGTGTAGGCTTGTCATTCTTTGGGTGAAACGCCAGTAATCTCCGTATATAGCGCAAAAGTGCCGGGGTCAAGAAGATGTCTAATCGCTCTCCAAATTTCAAACAGTCCCGAATATGACAATTGATTAGGCTCAATCACACCCTTTAAAGACTTATAAAGTCGTACAGGGTCATAAAGTTGTCAGAAAACCGGCAAAAGGTTAGGGTCCGGAAGGGGCGTAACTACGACAAAGCTCTGAAAGCCACTTCAAGCTCCTAGTTATCATTCTTTATGGAGTTTTGACTCTGGATAGCTCTAGAATCGCATTGAAGATGCATGAGGTTGGCCCATTGCTCCAAAATAACTTCTTCCTCCTGTCACTACATCTCACTGCCTCGTATACTCCGCTCACGTATCAAACAGCCATAATCAGTTTGGCCATGGCTTCTTCCAGTCGCTAGTTTCTTATTCCTGCTATTTATCTCGCCACAAGTCGCATATAACCGGTAAATCTCGCCTAGCTACGGGAATCCTGGGTCCGTAACTCGCTGTCGATCTCTTCACGCCACTCCTCCACCCCGCGGTCCGCTCGCAGGTTCTTTGAGAATAATTCCTGCTGAATAAGATGAGCTTATTCCTGTGTGGAGACCCCAGATGTGCGTAAATGTGTAAGAGACCTTCCCAAGGCAGTCAGTTTATTTCTTCATTTTGGGTGGATTTACGGATTCCACGCCATTCCATCTCTTGTGGACGACGAGAATAGGTTCTTTATATTCTACTTCTTCTCCATGGAGTTACGACATCAAAGAGAAGAGTTTGCAGATTCCTTGTCTAGAGAAGACTCCACGTCGGATTCAGCACAAGAGAATGAAACGGAAGAGGAGTTTGTAGATCACACTCTTTATTCACCGCAATCTTCAAGTCCTTACAGCGATAATATTCACGAATTTCCCTCTAGTCAACAATCCACGACAGCCTCATCACAAGACTCTTGTAGCGATTCTCCGCTCATCCACCTGCACGAAACAAGTACTCAACAATATTCAGGACTGTTTCCAAAATATGGTCAAACGATCTATTGCAAAGAAGAAACTCTTGACATTCTAAAACCCGACCAAAGTATCGCGATCACAGAATCCAAGATCAACAAGGGAATAAAAACAAACACCTACCAGGCGAAATATAACGTGAATGTCGTTCGTATTGCCGAAGGAGAACTTTCGGTCTGGGATGGAACCACTGGAGAACGATTCAAGAATGGGACAAGCTACCACAGAAATGGTCACCATCCGCTATTCCTGATGCGATTCAAACGAGGCAATTATACCGTCAACAAGTACTTTTTGAAGCAAGATGGAGAGTGGAAGGAGACCAACGGATTCGGGTTCTACGCAATACTGCAGGCAATGGTGGATGGGAAGGATAGTGCAGAGATGGTGGACTCCAACGATGCTCTCCTGAACATCCCAAAGACCATTGGAATATCCCTAGACATCTCAAAACCTGACAGATCAAGCATGTACTGCTACGAGATGGAGGAGGACGGGTACATTTACAAGAGATTCACCTCCATGGGTGGAATGTCCTTCAACAAGGTGGTGGACGGCAGACACGTAATATGGAGAGCTTCCGAAGAAAACCTGCGAGAAATAAAGGCGTTACGTGTACGATATCGCGCCAAGAACAATCGCAGAATGCTGGTAATTTACTTTGGCAGTGGTGCCCTCTGTAATGGCAAGCACAAGTACTTTGAAAAGGTAAATGGAGAATGGATCGAGGTAAGAAAGGAGGACTACAACATAATGCACAAGAATATGCAAGACTAAGTTTGTTTTTCGGATAACCAATGTAGTTTGTTTTGCCCAGTGGTAACACAGCAACACACAATGTAGTCAAATCACAATGACTGTATCTTCATGAGTAGCTATCTAAATGAGAGATCTCTTTATTCTTTGGTGCTGGAAAGGGCCAATACACTCAGAAAGGCTCCAGGAACCTGCTCAAGCTCTCGGATCCTCGTTACTCAGAGGATGGAGATTCCTGGTTATTTAATCCTCTCTGGATGTATTGGAGCTATAAAACGCCAAGAATGGCTGTGAAACATCTTCATTCTGTCGCAGATTCCCTCGTCTTCCCTATACTCCACACCGCCCCTTATTCTGTCACGAATCTCAGTTTATATGTCACATTACATCCTCCTAGACATTAAACTGCTTGTATTTCACACTAGATGTGTTATTATCAACCATTCTGTTGCTCTTTTTGTTCGACTCTCTTCCTAGGTTTCTGGGACCAATTTCTCAACACTCTGTACGTATCATCGAAAAGTTCCGTATAAAAGCTCCATGTTTACGCTAAAAGTTGCATTTGAAAAACACTTTGTGGATGCTACAGGTCGCTGGGAATTGGGCTATTGGGATGCGCCGATGTGGCGTTCTGGAGGCTTTTTCAAATGACCTGTAGCATCCACAAAGTGTTCTAAACTTGATTAATCATCCCTCAAATTATGGCTGAATGGAACCTCGTAAATTGGCTTGTTGCTGGCCTACTAAACTTGAGGGTAGCGAGCCACCGTCACTCGGCAAAATGCCAAGGACGGCGCAGAACCAAAGGTTACGTCTCGCTTAACGCCTCTAGTGTTCTTGCCGGTATTGTCCCGTATGGCGTACCTTCCTGCCCTGGTAATGATGTCCAGTAGCCATGTGTTCGGCTCCGGTGATTCCACGAATGAGACACCTAAGGACTCTTCATGTATGAATCCAGACACTGAATAGTTGTCCTTGTACTCATGAATTTCCGTGTCTCCGAAATTGCCAAACTACGTACAGTTGATGCGAGCTCCTATGGCATCCAGTCCCTGGTCAGTATTTGTCTGGTCGGTTGTAGATAATCACATCACAGAGGGTCCATGTCTGCTTGTGCGCGACCCATTAATTCGGTACCACACTCCAATCGATCTTGGGCAGGTGTGTAATTAATCAAGGGCCAATGAAAGCTATCACATTCTTCTTCACAGCTATCACACTTGGACGTTTTAGTGATTTAAAGACATCAGATAATGTTCTCTCCGTTGAGAATGAGAAAAAAGATAATTTTCCAATCATTCTGGACATCTCAAATCCTGACACTGACCCGAGATGTGAGGTCATTGAGTATATAATTGACGGAATTCATGCGAGACTGTACCTGCCTGGGGGCTCATATGTCGATAATCTTTACTACAAGGAGCATCTTCTTTGGGAAAGTGATGTCTTCGAGTCCTTATTTATCTACGCCATTGTCTATCTGGAAAATGGAGACCCAAAGTTACTTCACGTTGTCCATTTGGAGGATGTACGTGTTTGTGACCTTTATATGAAGAGGGCAGGGAGACGTTGGTCCAATTGCAGAAGAAATTACGACAATGTGCTGAGGAATATAAGGAATGAAAGCTCTGCATGCGCCTCTGGGCCCACCCACACAAAACTCCCTGCGGAACAAATCGACGTCAATGCAGGGTCGAATCAAAAGATTCGTGCCTTCAGAAGATTTTTATACGGCGTAGATACACTCATCCATATGCCAGTAGAGGGTCACACTTGCACAAGAGTCGTCCATGGTGACTTTGTGTTCTGGGAAACCAGTCCTGGTTACCGTTGCCTCTTCACTCTCACTCTATTTTCTAGGGGTGAGCCCGTATCTGTATACTTATTCCTAAAGGACGAATGCGGAAGATCTGAACATCACTATCACAAAAAATATGACAAGTGGATCCATGTAGAGTTGAGCAAATCCGGCGTTCCACACAAACTCATCAAACCCATGGGAAGTTCTAAAGAAGGGCCAATCGTTCATCATCAAAGTTCCAACGAGGAAGATGTGTTGGACCTCTATCAAACTTACCATGAATACAGTAGTCCCGCACTTGGAAATGTCTCTCATAGGGTTTTTCTACCAATGAGGGACGTTTTCAAAAAGGTCATGTACGGAGAAACAATAATCTGGAATGCACAGAATGAAGAATGTATTCTTGTGGAAACATTCTATAGAAGAGGAGTTTACATCGTCAAGCTTGGAATCGATCATTTGTCAAAGAGTAAACATCTCTACTTTGAACGAATTAATGATGAATTCGCAATGTACGAACTAGAGGAACTTTTGTCGAAATACGAGTGGCTACAAGGTAAAGATGCGACAGTTGATGAACTGAATGTCAATACCAAAGACGACTGCCAAGTATAGCATACGGGACAAGTTCCAGAAGAAAAGTCCATGTCGCATATTCATGGATATGAACATATGCGAAGTTAATGAAAGTGTTTTAAAGAGTTGAGCCGATATTCAACTCGAAATATTCCTCAAGATCAGTACCATGCCAAAAGTTTTTCCTCTATAATAGCAAAATAAAGGTGTTTTAACAACTTTTAAACTATGAAAGGCATCACAGTGGGAGTTGAATAACTTGTAACATGCAACACAAACCAGAAATATGGTGCATGCATAGTGACCAATCGGCCACAGCTTGTATAAAAATCCAGAATACCTGAGTTCCGAATGTGAATACCGAATATAAAGGATGAAATGAAAAATAACCTCCAAAAGAATATCTGGGAATATTTGTATGATTGACATTTATAAGAGAAGAGTGGACATAACACCATCCAGTAGATTCTATGAATTGAAGTCATAAAACTACACCTGCTTCGGTCTAAAGGCCTACATATAAGTTATTCTCTTCCTGAAAGTTGTTCATGCTCATTCCATGCCTCGCATATTTGACACTATCTCACATAAAGATTCAGTTTACCCTCCTTTGCATGCACCATATAGACTGTCTGAAACGCCCTTTGCATCGTCTGTACTTGCACTCTGTACGTCCGTATGACTACTAGACAGTTTTAAAATCAATTCTCTAGACTATTCCATCGTCCATTCACCATTTCTCAGAGATGATTCCTCTCGTAGTCATCGCTATTCTAACCGCGACAATTACCGCAATAGAGGTACAATTGGATATCTCATCAGATCAAGTACCAGATAATCTCATTAAAGATGTGCATTTGAGTCCAGATATCTCTAACATAATGTTTATTCCTCTGGGCTACACGGTGGTATCTCAAGTTAATGACAAAGAACAGGTAATCTGGAAGGCCAGACCCGGTCAAACATGCAGTCATTTCAGAGTATACTCACTCTATGGAGAGAATAGGCTTGCCATAGCCAAGATTTCAAAGGTACAAACCGTGGAAACTGTCGACTGTAGAAAGTTGTTAACAGAGGAGACTAAACCTATCAAGGTGGGTAAAAAGGACGGTAAACGCAGACCAAAATCAGAGTCTTATTTTCCTGATGTCCAGCTTGCGTCACGCAGTGACACAATGGAGAAGAGAAGAACGAGACTCTTCTCAGATTCCACACCAAGTCAACCTATTGGAGAGCCTGAGGAGCAGGAAACCCTTCACTTTGAAAACCTTTGCGGAACTTGGAGCTTTATGACTGCAGAAATGTACAAGGAGGAATTGGCAAAGCTCCAGTGTGAAAGGAAGCTCGACCTTGCTAAAGAAGTCTCTCCCATTGTATTCACAAAAAACCCATGCGATTCATTTTCTGGCAGGGGACATATGATTGTTCCATACACCAAGTTCAAAGTTCGTTCGGTATTCTATAATGACGACCTTCTGTGGAGCGCCAACCGAATAAACCACGAAGAAGGTAAATGTGAATATGCTGTGATCTACGAATATTCTGTTATCCGCGAAGGAAAACTGGAAGACGTGTGTTTTGTACACTTGTACATTTCACATGGACTCTTCTTTGAACACCTATACATGTACAAAATGGGCAGTACATGGACAACTTGCTCTTACAATCGGTTCTTTGACATGCTCGTTGAATATAACGAGAATGTTGAAGAAACAAAGTTCTGATGCGTGGAATGAGAGTGAAATGAATGTGGTTCGGAATGATCAGCCAAGTAGCCTAAAGCAATCAGGGAGCAAGGATTCCCGGAGAATGAGGAAAGCTAAAACGGTGGACAGAGACCTGCAATAATAAGCAGAATGAGCAAGATTTTGGTATAGGCCCAGCCTAGAATTAACGCGATAGTGGCCACAAAGTCTATATTCTGGGAAGAAAATCTCCCACAATCCTCTTGGGGAATAAATACAAATAACACCAATTATTGACATTTATCTATTTTTGTGGATTACATTCATCCTTCTTCCTCCACGTATCTCAGCCTATCATGCTCATTTGACTAGCCTTAGTCTCCGTCCCGTTTGTCTCTAGGGAGTCACTCCTGCATGAAATCCATGGCACATGTACATCCATACTATCCATTATAGACAATTATGAGCGTAGGTTGCGAGTATAGAGAGAATAGGCGCACATGCACGACCAAGGTCTTCCGTTGGCAGAGGTGGCGGAAGGAGGGACAGATAAGGCACAAGAGCGAATAACTGCAAAACCACATTAATAGCATTTAACACTGCAATGATTGCAATTTGGTCATTTGTTATCCTACTTGTACCAGTTTTTGCACCGTTACCAGTGACAGCGCAGCGGAGAGTCCTAGATATTTCAAGGCCAATAAATCCCGAAGAAGTGATTGTTTCCGAGTATAATGAAGAAGGTTTGACTTACAGACTCTTTCTTCCTCGCGTGCATATACTCATTGGTAAGGTAATAGATAGGGATAGACTCATTTGGTTGGCTCCTTCCAGGTTTGAAAATTGCTCCAGCTTCCGAGTTGTTAGAGATGGCAACAATATTGTTTTTGCCCTTCTTAGAAGTAAGCTTGGGTACGAGACTAAAAACTACTACTTCATGTATGTCGAGGCACCACCAAGTGATCGAGCGGAGAGATCATTTCTAGCTTCACTAGTATCACCATGGAGACTAATTCCAGAATCTGAATACAGAGAAAGACTGGCAACGATGGTAAACCGGAAATTTGACCTTTCTGCTCACTATGATTACCGCTTCTTCAACATTCAAAATTACCAAGAACTCGGGATTCCTTCCTACATTTACACGCCTCGCGAAGAGTACCTGGTCAAAAGGGTGATGGACGGTGACGATATCATCTGGCAGTCGACTAGGCCAGAGGAAAGATGCTCACTTATTCTACTCCATGGAGGTGAACTCCATAGCGACTATATAAGACGTCAGAACCGGGAAAACAAGAGGGTACTACGACTGTATATACACCATCATGGCGGTAAAGATTCGCTTTACTTTGAAAAAACAGGTACTGGATGGGTTCCAATTACCAGAGAGGCCTTCTATGAGGAGATGGAGCATGGCGCTGAAGACCAAGTTACAAAGCTTTAATACATGGGTATTTGGGTTTAATACTTTTAGTAACATTATGGGTTAAATGTACAATGTGTTTGCTATATGCCATAATATAGATAGCATAAATGACTTACAGGGATGCAATGAATCTCAGGAGCCTAAAGCTACAGGACTGGAATCTTCTGAAGACAAAGAGCCCAGTGATTTACCTTCAAAACTACACCAGTTTGTTGGTTTCCTTAGTATAACATAAACATTCAGACAAGTACACACTGGATGAGTTTGTAGAATACTGCAATCAGGACGATTCGGAGGATGACAGCGACTTTGAGCAAGGTCGGTTTGGGGTCTCATTCGTCAAGGTCACTTTATGGGAGACACTTGTCCATCCAATGAGCCACTATGACCGATGAAACACAATATTTTAGAAAGTAGTTACACCTCGGATGAATCCGAAGGCAAAGACATCGGTGAGGATTCAGAGGACCTCGTAGAAGAGTACATTTGCTCCAGAAGAAGGAGACTTGTAGAATGACGCTCTAAAACCACGGAATAGAGCACTCAAATTTACATTTCTTGAATTTTTTTATCATTTTAAACAGTTTGTGGTCTCTGAATAGCATGTCGGACGTCGGGATAATTATCACCATTTTCTTCTCATTCTTCCTCGACTACCTTTTGATGCTGCCAATAATGTTTCTAAAACTGTCTATAGAAGGCAGACCAGGAACATTTAAAAGCACTCGCAGCTACAAGAATGGGTCGCAAAGGCTCACGCCACACACTTGAGGCAATGCAACTGAATCGATTCCAATCATAATCACAAGATACTTTAATTTCATGATGTGGGTGGAAGAAGTGGTAGGATGTTGCTACTTGATGTATAAGGGGTGTCCACTTGGTACTCCAGGCAAGAGCAGGGTTCAGCATTGACAAATGAACATGTTTTCTAGCACGGTAGCATTCGGAAGATGGATTGATATTGCAAGGTTGAAAGATGCTTGTGATGGAGGATGACTGGTGGAGTGTTAACGTTAAATGTGGAGAGAATGAGCTATGTAGTCGCACTAAGACTCCAACTGACCATGACCCTGGCATTACCACCAAGAAGAATGATAATAACGCTGAAGGATTTGTTAGATATACTCATGAACTCAAGGGAGGTACAATTACTCTCAAAGGAGACCTAGACGGAGATGAAGAACTAAGTGCTAGACATGAGATCCAAAATGTTACTTCAGTATCTGCCCTTTGCTGGGTCGATGAACTTGCTACTCCACTTCTCCTGGAGGCAAACATCGCAAGGTGTAGATAGGCATCCCTCATTAAAAGAAACATGTCATGAGACTGAGAAGGATCCTTCTCCGATGGATTTATAGCCTCGTTAACACTCACAGTGTTTAGCTTTGATATAAATTCTGAAAGCGTAAGTGAAAGAGAACAAATGAGCTTGATGTGATGTGGAATGTCCAGTACAAATGGGATTAGACAGGGGAGAAGAAATACCTTAGAAAGTATGCAAGAGTGAGACTACGTTTTCTACAAGAATGTCTCTAGGGGATCCAGAAGACATCTTTGGGAGATTCCTCGGAAACCTCTTGCATGCAAATTAGTCTGAGTTGGTCCATAAATCGCTAGAATCAGTGCTTCTAGGAGGCCAAAGACTCTCAAACCTAAATAAGAAGATGATTTGCAAGAGTATAAGCTAAGTAATGCACATATAAACTCCTACACCTGGGATATTTTAATTAGTACATTTGTAACCATTATGATGAGTGGATAAACTGCATTAATGACTCGGTAGGTATTCCTGGCAAGGAATGAGCTGAGGAAGGATCAGAAAGTGAACGATGCACACTTGATAGTCAGTGGATAGTGTCTATGGAACTTCACTATATCACCGTTCACATCCCACAGTTTGATTCTTTCGAATAAAGCATACATAGACAGTAACGGGGCGATCAGGAATGTAAAAGAAGCAGATGAACCCGTCCAAAAGGACCGCAAAGCTCCTTCTTTGAAAAGCACAAGTTAATCCTCCACAATAATACGCCGTCTTCCATAGAATAGGCATAAAATGGCGCCAAGAAGGGGATGTATGGGCTGTACACAGGCCCCACTGGTACCGCCGTTGGATTCACCTTTTCCGCAAGGCGTACGTGCGGTCGGGTATTATTCTTGTATGCGTTAATCCGGCGAAGAAGAGGAGGAAGACCAGATAATCTCTTTTAAACAATAACTATAAAACTCAACACAAAAACCTTTAGGCCATACTAATCACCAGCTAACGACATGGATTCAAAGGTAGGCGCCCACATTGTGCTGAATACCGGTGCAAAGATGCCTGCACTCGGTTTGGGTACCTGGAAGTCTGCTCCAGGCAAAGTTACGGAGGCTGTGAAGACAGCTATTGACCTCGGATACCGTCACATTGACTGCGCTCACGTCTACAAAAATGAACATGAGGTTGGATTGGGTATCCAAGAGAAACTCCAGGAGAAGGCTGTCAAGCGTGAGGAGCTTTTTGTCACCAGCAAGTTATGGTGTACCTATCACGAAAAGGATTTGGTCAGGGTCGCCTGCTTGCAAACACTCAAGGATCTAAAGTTGGACTACCTTGATCTCTACCTCATTCATTGGCCAACGGGATTCAAGGCTGGTCCTAACCTTTTCCCGGAGGATGCTGATGGCAAAGCCCTTGCCAGTAACACCGACTTCGTTGACACATGGGAGGCTATGGAGGAGTTGGTTGATGAAGGCTTGGTAAAGGCTATTGGAGTCTCCAACTTTAACCATGTCCAAATTAATAGGATCTTGAACAAACCAGGTTTGAAATACAAGCCAGCAGTTAATCAGGTTGAGATTCACCCATACCTTACTCAGGAGAAGTTGGTAGAATTTTGCCAGTCCAAGGGCATTGCTGTTACTGCATATAGTCCCCTAGGCTCTGGTGATAGGTCAGACGCAAAGCCCGATGATCCTTCTCTTTTGGGTGATCCCAGGATCAAGGCTATTGCAGACAAATATGGCAAGACTTCAGCTCAGGTTCTTCTACGCTTCCCACTCCAGAGAGGTTTGATTGTTATCCCCAAGTCTGTGACACCAAAACATATGGCTGATAACCTGAACGTCTTTGACTTTAAGCTCAGTGACGAAGACATGCAGACGATACTTGGCTACAACATCAACTGGAGGACTCGTAATCGTCCATACTATTCCGCCCACAAAGACTATCCTTTTAATGAACCTTTTTAGGTCTATTTTACCCAATGTGGTAATGCTTTAATTCACTGCTCAAACTGTTTGAGGATGCTAAGTAGTACACAGTATATGATCGCGCATAGGTATTTTTAGTATTGACGGAGGCAGAATTTGTCTATGGATGTTTCTTGTGCACCCATGAAGGAGTAAAGCGTGTTGATCGGTAAGAGTAAATTTGGCAGATGGTTCCAGCATCGTCAGCAGGTACTGAATATGATAGACTGAACCAGGCCAAGCATCTGGATACCACGAAGCAGAAGGAGTTAAGGTTCTCAAGCTAACAATCAAGGAGGGTACTAAGGCTACTAAACTAATGTAGAATTGACAGGAGGTATGATCTATAAGTACTTTTTGAAAAGGCAGTGGAAGGATGGTAACTAAGAGGATCAGAATAAAGAATTTGTGGGATAAAGGAGGCTATGAGTACCTGTGGGAAGTAACAAATACTCTCGAAATTTTAAGCTCTAAGAGATTGTTAGTCTGAGAATGAGCTGTTACAGATGGTACCTTCAAATTTCATATTTACAGCGGTAAAATATACACCAATAGCAGGTGGCTTCTATTTTAAAGGAAGGCTCAGGAGGGAAGGAAGTTTAATAGAATTATCATCAACAAAATCAAAGTAGTTGACTACAGCAACTCATCCGCAAGGGAATATGGATCTAGAGTACCCTCTCTACCCTTTGTAGGAAGTGGAGACTCCCTGATGTCCTCTCAAGGGTACGCCAACATTATGAATCACAGAAGGATATACAAGACTCAGCGACTATGTTGGGAGGCTCTGAAAGCATTAAATCCTGCGTGATAACTGATTATACCCATTAACCCGCTGAGAATGTGGGCTAGTTTATTTGGTTCATATTTGTCCTCTAAAATTTCAAGGCATTCCCCACTTGGAATTTGAAACAGAATATTACCTGCATGTAGTTTGGTTTACAAATGTTCTATAACAGTTATTCTCTAATAATCCATAGACCCATGCACATATGATCATTGACTCCCTACAGGGTAACTTATGCTATAACCGCAAGACTGAAGATACATCTATACTCGCTTTCAGATCGCTTCACTACTTTTTAATTCTTACTTGAATACGAGGCGAATAATTGGAATATAAGCAAGAAGGTACCATGAAAATGCTCTTCTCTCTATCGGCAATTCTGTGGACCATGTTCTTTCATCCACTTGCAATTGTTACATTCACTCCGTTAGTATGGTTAAAGCCATCTGAGGCTATAAAGGTAATAGAACTTGATCTAGCAGAGGAGCCAAACTTTGATAATTATACGTTTCTATCTCGACAAAGGGGCGCAGTGGAAACGCGAATTTACGGTATGTACCCAAAAACATTTTGCCGAGAGGTCAGAGACGGAGGTAACATTCTATGGAGACCAAATCATCCTCAAGAGCGATTCTCAACACTAATGATTCGTAAACTCTACGATACAAACGTCTTGGCCTACATGCACGTTATAATGGGAATAAGATTCTGGTACGTTCACTTTGGATACAACAACGGCAAATGGGAGGAGATTACAGAGGAGGAATATGAACGGAGAATGGAAAGAACTCTCGAAGATCGAAGGTTTTATGTTGAAAACCCAGAAAGTGATTATGTGTTCCGAGTTAGCAAGTACAAGCCTTATGGAATCCCAGCGAATATCTACATGCCAACCTTTAGGTACAAGATTAAAGAAGTTTGGAGTTACGACAGGATCGTATGGAAGGCACAAGGGAATGAAATTTGTACCTTTGTAGCATTACATGGAAATAGAGGGGCAATAAGACTTATGCATATGTTCATAAAGTACGATTCTAGCTACAAGATAATCTTTTTCCAATGGAGATTTGGTAAATGGCAAGAGATGGATAAGAATGGTTTTTACAAATTGCTGAATCTGTATGACTTTAGTGAAGAACTTGCGAATAGAACCGGAAGACAGTTTAGATGAAATGATAATGAAAAGGTATGAGCAAAATGGACGACCGTAGGCTTTAGCCAAGGGGACTTCAGAAGAGTATCGTACGGAACAACTACAATGGCTATGCCCCCAGGAACGAATAACTGGAGTCTATCGAATAGAGGATTGCTTGCTGGTTCAAATTTTATAACCTTCTCTAGCAAATGTGTAGAGTATTTTAAAATGTAGTCTATACACTTCCTCTCCATTGTATGCCTGGCAGAGTTTAGGGACCTGGGCCTTGGCTCGTGCATGCCAAGCGCCTTGCTAAAATTTCAGACGTTTGGAGTAAAATGGAAGGAATTCACTGGGCAACTTTCAGGAGAAGTTGTCAACCAGAATGGTATGGGAGTACCGTTACCAAGATCTCCACTATTACCATTCTTCCTGGGACAATAGTAGTAGGCAGACCCATCCTCCATTAGAAGCTTAACTAGCAATCAGGCCTTCTCGTTGGACAGGTAGACACACCACTCATTCATATTGCATTCCATTGTGCTCCAAATGTGTCCGGACTTCAACCGGCCCGTAACTAGACCTGTGAATCCACTCATTGATAAACCAACACATCCCTAGATACCTTATTCTACGGACATGACCGGTCACTAACGATCAATCGCCCAAAACTCCAGAGAAGAAACCTGTACAAATGCTCTCAAAATACCAAGGTCAGTTGACAACCCTCTCGGCTCACCTAATCTCGTTTCCAGGCACCATGTCCAGTCGTTCTCCCATTCATTTATCTATATGACTTTCAAAGCGTCAGAAGAGTCCACACCTCACGCCAACAAGGAAGAAGAAAAGAAGAAACTGAAGAGGAAGAGATCCCCATTGACCACTTTGCTCCCTTTGCCAGGAGCTCTGAACGACGCCAGTTTTCCATAATTTTGTATAATACGGGGATTTAGTTGATATAGATGTGATTTTAAAGTTTGAGAGTCCAGGAGCAAATCGCAAACATTCGTTCCGCTCTAACTGAGGAGCTGGACCCTTTGATAGATACGCACATTTGACATTTCAGTCGAGAGTAGAGGTAGGTGATGATCTATGGACGAAGGGAATGAAGAATTATGGATGACAGGTCCCCGAATAATGAGGGACTGAGCGAATGTGATGAGCTCTTTCAGGCATATTTGTGGTCTATACACTTGTAGTATAACTGAATGAGTATGTCAAAGCTGTACTAGTGACTGGAGAGTCCATAGGGTCTCACAGCCACTAGTACCTAAAGATTCCGTTCCCACTCAAGAGGTTGCTACTCAACACCTTGCCATTGGTACGGTCCTCAGATGGAGACTGGGACAAGTCCTCCACCTCATGATAAAACCTATATCTACCAGAAAGTCTGCTTTACTCGTGTGCCATGCATTGTAATCGCCAAGAAGACTCATTCCTCCATCCTATTCATCTCAAGGATACACCAATTTACAGCAAAGTTTTCCGCTCGGATAATCGACAATAAGATCACTTACATTTCGCAGAGAGCAGGAATAAAAACTCGACAGCCAATTCCCAGTAACTCTGGTTTCAACGATTATCGCATTGGTCTCTTTAACTAGACCAATCCCATTTTGTATCTTCAGCGTAGGTTCTTCTTACTCTTATTTTCCATATCCATATTCTGGACTGGCCATTGCCTCATGGGAATGGTAGTGAAGTGCAGTTTATATTCATGTGGATGGGGATGCCTGTAGGATTCATTCATCATCTTTAATCATTGCAACTACCAGCCTGCCCACTATATTCTGACGACTAACAATTCATTCAGGAAAATGGCAGTATCGAGGCTGAAATAGCGCACACATGCTGGTGGTTATATTCCTCCTTTGGTACATTGTCGCATTTCATGGTGCAGAGTTCACTCAACCACAAAATAACAGGACTTTAGAGAATCATACGGCCAACTTAAAGAGAGGACTAGGGAATCCACCGGGAGCTTTAGGCTCTCTAGACTGCAGTCTAGATGAGCACCTTGCAGTGTCTTCATTCACATGCGAGGGAGTAGAGTACAAGAGATTTAATATAGAGAATTGCAAGCGTGTGCTATACGAGACCAAAAAGATATTAGAGGTAGAGGAACTGGGAATCGCCTTGACATCTTTAGTAAATGGGAAAAGGTACATTGACATATTCGTCAAGGAAGAGGCTACAGATACAGCTTGCAAGAGCTTTAATGCGGACAACATCACTGTACACATTCATACCATAAGAGATGAGAACTCATCCAACGAGTCTCTCTGCGAACATCTCTGGGTGGAGGATGAACGTAGTGCATTCATAGAAGCTCCTCCGGAAGAATTCAGAGACGCAATTTCAGATTTAATTACGCTTGACATTTCAAAACATGACGACTCCGTCCAAGTCTTTACGAGAACACTCCTACAGGTAAAAAGACATTTTTACTTGGTTTTTCATCCGGCGGAAATATTTCAGTTCAAGCTGTACAAGAATTTCACAAGCATGCAGAGGAGGGAGCAAGACTGGTAGACGGCCTAATTGGTACGTCTGCAATGTTCAGCTTAGAGTCCCGCCTGAGGAATATAGACATCTATTTCATATTCCAATTTCTGAAAAGAGCTGCATCATCTCGTCCAGAATCCATGAATAAGTACGAAGGCAATAAAAACTATGGTGCCTCCTTTGAGGTTTTCATGAGGTACGTGGATCCGTTCTTTTATCCACACAGACTGACTTACAAAACAGTCTATTCCTTATTAACCGCCTGTATCGAGGTTAATAAAGATGAGAATATGGTCCACTATCCAAAGGACCTGCCAACCCTTTTAATTCACTCAAAGTGGGATAGGACATGTGATATCAAGGGGCCAAAGGATATTTGTAGCAAGATTGGAAAATCTTGCAAACTTGTAGATTTAAATAGTACATGTCACTACTTGCTGGTAGCACAGATTTCTTTTAATGCAGCGCGACATATTATGGCATGGTTGTCAGAACATGGCTGAAATATAGGCCCTCACTTATACGCCATGTTGGCACATTTTTCAATAGTCTTAATTTGTTAGTTTCAACTTTATTTGTGTATCTTTCTTTTCGTGGAATCTAGTCGAGTTATACCGGATGGATTTTGGTATCATGCTGAACGACCTTTTAATCCTAAAGGATGTTTATTCCACCAGATTTACTCTATATCAGATATGAAATATTTATACATTAGTCTAGTGATAGTTTACTGACGCTCTACATGTCACACAGTCGACCACTCTGATCTGCATGCAGGTTGAGTGGATGGACATTCAATCATTCTCATGGACTGTACTTATGATATATTCGAGACTATATTCTCTGCAACTATTGGCATTGTTGTAAATGCTGTAGATGGCTTGGCTGTAAAGCTTTAAATGACAACTTTGGTTATTTGACTACAGAACCCATGGGGATTATTCCGGCATTTTTTAGTATAAATAAAGGGCTTTAAGAATTATTAAAAGATTAAGAATAATATAACCTACTGTCACATCGCAATAAACCTCGGCAATTACCGAAATTACGCACTAGTCCACAACACTTGTAAATGGACTAAAGTCAAAGCCTTTAACCAAAACAATTTCCAGAATATTCTTAGGATATATTCTCATCTTTTACACGAATAATACCCTGAATTCACATTTTTACAAGTCAAAAGGTAAAATCTTGAAAAACAAAACACCTTGGAGAGGTACAAATTTTTCGTAACAAGGACATGAAAATATGATTAACGGAGCAATAGAGAGTATTTCGATAGACATTTCAAAAAAACCAAAAGAGGTCTGTGTGGAACGGCGCACTTGCCCGCAATATCCGCAGGTTGTCAAGGTAATTCCAGAGTCCAGTTGGTACAAAAAGTACGCCATTATCTTTCCGGAAAATACACTTGGACTAGATGGAAAAGTTACAGAGTATAGGACAATCACACATAGGGGAATAAAGCAGATGGGACTCCCGGAAGACCTCAGAGGTTACAAGGAACTCAACGTCTACTACCGGTGCTACGACAAGCTCAACCAAATGCCAATCGCACTGGAATTTATAAGGAGAGATGAAGACCCAGGAGGACTTTATGTGGAAACAGAAGAGGCATTGTTTGGCGTTGAAGGAGCCTCAGCAGGTCTTGCGACTTCCGGGAACGTCCCAACTATATGCATGCAGACGAATGGCACCTCTTCAACGCCCTTTCAAAACGGGCAAACAGTAAATAGACGGGAAACTCTCTATGTCAATTGTGGCTTTGGGAGTAACACCTGGGAGGAACAGCCAAAGAGACCAAGACTCTTGAAAATGTACGACCTACTTATTGGAAATTTGGTGACGTTCCGCAACGTTGTTGCGGTCGATCTCGACGTAAATGGCGGGAATTACTCGCACTTTTCCATTGAGGGAGGCCCAGACTTTATGCTCCAGACCCCAACCGTCTTTGTCAAACTCTGCCTTACGATGCTCAAGGGCTACATCAAATGCAGTCACTCGTTCATTGAGCCATTCAGAATACTCTGTACGATTCTAAACAACTCCTTTGTCCACTTCAAAGAGTCCCTGATGGACGATTTGTACAGACAGGTTAATGTGTACTATGAAAGTGCTCCCGTTTCCGAGCCTAGGATTGACGTTTTGGAGTTTGTTTCTCTGGAAGGAAATAGGAGGTACTATAGACTGGACGGAGGCGAATGGGTACCGTGCGAATTCACCAGGAAGTGGATCAACTGGGGGATCGACCAGACCACCGGGGAAGACCTGCAGAATGAGGATCAGTGCCAAGATGTCACCGAGACCGAGAGGAAGAAGCAAAGGATTGCATAATGGGTCGCGAGGGCTCTGAATGTGTACCATACAGACCAGTAAACTGCGAAGCAGAGCCTCCCTAGTCTGTGTACCAACGGCACCTATCAACGTCAATATTATGGACCGAGTAAAGATATTTGCTACATGGTGTACTCGTACGATTCTGGTGCCTGCGTAGAACCACCATCTTTGGAAGTGAGGAAGAATGTGTAACGGAAGGTCATGGCCATTCGAGTCGCCTCGTTTGCCCATTGGTTCAAAAATCGGATGCTACAATAGACCTAAAGGCAAAGTTAATGCCATTTCCATATAGATGAAACTTCTTCTTGCTCCAAATTCCTTCATTTTGCCCCTCTTTGTTCTTCTTCTTTCTACACACTTGGCCTTCATGGGGTCTGCATGGCCTACGTCAAGGTTCTCTTCCGGAGCATTGAAAACGACTTGGCATGTTTCACGAGGTCGATTTAAAGATTTTTACACGCTTGGGTGGGTAAACGAAATGTACGCTCCAATTTTGCTCTACACACTTTACACACTCTTCTTCCTCCTGCAGCCATGCAAGTGCGTAGGATACTATGAAGATGGATCTGGAAGTTTCCTAGAGTATGAGTATGCCATATCTGGAGTCTATGGATCCGAAGAAGGTTCAGGGGTTGATGCTCCAGGGCCCGAAAACTCCGAGGAGATTCCGGTTGATACTGAAGCCCTAAAGTTTTTTAAATACACCTTCAACGACAATCCAATGATGCTAATCGTTCCACAGGCCGGAAGGTTAGTCGTGGAACTCGTAAGTGAACAGGAAGAAGAGATTTGGAAGGGCGGATATGAAGAGACCCTCAAGTACGCCAGAGCCTATCTTGGCCATAATGAGGAACCAGAGCTCATACTTGTGGTATCAGAAACTCCATCTGGAAGGTCGCAAAAGTACCTTGAACTCAAAGGCAGAGAGTGGGTATTTTGCATCAATCATGATGCCAAGATCCAAAGCCTCAAGGTGGCTACCAAGCACCGGGGCGACTTTTCTATGAATCTGCAAGACTTGGAGGCTACAGAGCACTGCACAATCTTCCAAACTCCATTCTTGGGCATTGAATCCCGCTTCTACCTTCCCGAACCAGGCTATCATGCCACCGAGGTCAAGGACGGTGACCAGGTCCTCTGGGAAGGTTTTGGGAGTGACAAGTGCTCATTTTCCACAATTTACTTTAGTAACGGCTTACCACATTTGTTACACATTAAGGTGACGTCCGTTTTGAAAAACGACTTCTACTGTGCCAAGGAAAATGGAGTTTGGAAGATTGTTCCAGAGGGAGAATTTAGGACAATGATAAGCGAATTGAGGTCACAGGGTACCGAATCGTGAGGAATTGACTCGAGAAGTGCTTCATAGACGCCGCCTATGGACACTCATTCATCCTGTGGATGGATAGACCGATCAATAATGCAGTATACTCCACATACAGAGGATGTAGAGATTGTTAAAACCTGCCAAAGAGCACTTTTTAAAACCATGACATGACCAATACTCCAAAGAAGAGGAATAATTTAAACTTGGAGAACGTAGTCTCACTGGCAGTTTAGCATATAGAGGACCAATAAAGGCCTCGTTATAAATTTATACGACAAATGCATGCACCATAACAAGGTCCCACAACTTTCAGTTTTAATACTCAAGAGTTGAAATGGCACTTAGACTTTGTGTTTCCGTATTCGGAGGATCATTTCTCGACAAAGTCCTTCTTTTGGCGTCCGTAGCAATCTCCTTTGCAGACGCTTACTTCGTTACAGCCATAATTCGCTACTTCAAGGAAGATGAGCAGGATATAGCCACTATGCTCCACAAGTTTCATGCGATTGACTAGGCTTTCTGTTCCCTCAGGTGTGGCCATTGATTCCTTTTATTTAGCGAGAAAACGGGCATAGGTAACCAGACATAGGCTCTATTTCCGAGGCATGGCACTATTACAAATTTTTTAGGTTATAAGAGGTAATTAATGGTCACCTGGAAGGTTTACAGGAGGAAGGGCTGAAACGGGCGTCCCTGGCAAGTTATACTGGCAACGTCTCATCACCTGGCCGGTTTATATGTGTCTAGATATAATCATTCACGCTTTAATACATGAGTGGATTGTGTATATGATGACTATGCGGAACAAGGTCTATGTCTACACTTGGCTGCGATCCAGTGATGTATAGTGGACAATATTGGAATTGGAGCACACATGAGAGATATAACCAGTTTTTTAGGATGTTACTGATCTCTACAATAGATAGGAGTCTGTTGAGCACAAAATGCTCGGAGAAAAGGAAAAATAACGGAGATTTGAGATCCTACACATTCCTCTTCTTCCAGAGATTTTCTCAATTATTCTCCCTCTACCTTTATCTACTCTTTGTTTGCTCTATATGAGTTACAGGTTGGACAAAATGCTCTCTGGAGTTTTATCTACCTTGTTATCTAGCCGCCCTTATGTGAGCTTCCTGGGACAACCTCTCTAGGGTCCTCCAGGTGTGTTCATTCCTAACATCGGAATCTCTATACGAGTACTAGTGCCTATTTGGATGAGATGGTTCAAGGTGTTGAGCTTCTTGAGCGGGAACTTGATAACCTCAACTGTTATAGTAATGACGCAGTTACTCTAGACCTTACCAAGGATGCATACGGGGAAAATGGACAGCTTCCTTGTTGCAAGGAGCATAAAAACCATAGCAAGGTCTCTGTTGAGCCAGTGTCAGTTAATCATGCACATCACGACCACCACCATGTGGGTTCAGAGAATCTTACAGTCAAAAAGTACTCCATTGATGGTGGAAGTCTGGCAGCTATAAAGCTTGCCGGTGAAAAGAAAAAGAATAGGAAGCGTATAAAGTTTGATAATGGACCAAAATTTCCTATTACTGGCCCAGTTGAGATCTCTGCATTATACTCTGGTAACAATAAGGAACCCGTCTTGATTTATGTCGGAAAGAATGGAAACCAAAATCCTACAGGTTGGTACAGGAGTGGTAGTTCTAACACATGGACAAGAGCTACTGGACTAGATAGTGTAACACCAGAAAATATTACCGAATGCGCCAACTGGAATAATCTTGTAAAGGAACTTAAGTATAGTGACAGTGACTTGCAAGAATGTAAAGAAGCTAAACAAGATAAACAACAAGAAGCACAACGTTCTGGAAGTGAAGAATCTGAAGGACAAGGATATAAAGCTGATGCTGGTGGCAAAGAAGCTAAAAAGGATGAACCTGTTGAGAGTGTTGTTGGTAGTAGAGAAAATGGTCTAGGAGAACCTGGTCAAGGTGTTGATACTAGTGCTAGTAATTATGAAGACTCTGCTACTGTGCATGAATAAATGTGTAACATATGAATTACAAATTAGTCTATGTGACTAGCCAGGAACACATGGATCGAGTCAGTATGTAAAAGGCCCATAAAATGACATTTGGGTGAGCAAATTATTAAAATGATTAAAAACGTGCAACATGAGCACATGAGGATAGACAATGATAGCAACTTATTCGGCAGCAACCATGAATTCTTTTGGGAACTCGCTCTCCTCTACAGGCTTCAACTCTGAGTCTCCAAGGAAGAAGAGATGCTTTGCACCAGTCTTGCTGACTACCACAATGTGGACTGCCTTTTTATCCTTGCCATCATGTACGGAGACATGCAATATGCTCTACCAGTGGTTGTAGCAGAGCTAATACTCTATCTCCATCTGTACAAATGTACACGACCATATAATAAAACTTTGGAGAACTTGATGCATCTGAACAATTATACGTTAATCATTTGGGAAAGGTCGCATTATGACCCTCTAACCTACCGCCACTCCAGGGGCCATTGACTCATACCAGTTAATCCAATGGATTGGACTGCCTCGCACGTGTCCACAAATCTCCACTCGTCGTGTTTGGTTGACTTGTACCCCCTAAAGTGCTAACAGTCGACTGGCCAAACTGCGGAAATGCGTTCATTGTAGAGCTTCCAAACCCAAATGGGCCACCTCCAAACTGTTGATTTTGGCTTGAAGATGTGCCAAGAAGACCTTGTACACTTGAAAAATTCAGTCCCTCGGCTTTAAAGTTTCCACTGGTAAACCCGGACATGCCAGTAAAGGATCCGGTTGGTGGCTGCGCGGATTTTGAAGCAGCAATGTCAGCAAAACTCGTGTTACTTGCAAATGTTGAGAATATGCTAGTTCCAGCGCCAGAAGATCCCAAGTTTGAGCCCATCAAAACATCACTTTGTTGTCCAAATATGTATGTAACAGGGGCGCTAAACATGGAACTTCCAAATGTGCTTGGCTGAGACTCTGCAGGTCTGTCTGTACCAAAGATGGACCCTGTGGTATTGAACATTGAAGAGCTGAAGATGGAAGAACCTGCCGTGCCACTTGTATTTCCAGAACCACTGGTAAAATCAAGACTTTGCCCACCGTCCAACCCGCTAGATGGAGTGTTTATAGTAGTAGGAACAGCATCCATTGCGTCTTGGCCGTCCATCATGCTCTCCCGATTGCTTTCAAGAGGATCAGTGGCATCATTGGTTGGTGTGGATATCTGGAGAGAGACATCAGGTGTTTGTGATGATTCATTTAGACTGGTTTGATTGCTCGAGTCTAGAGGCGATGCTTCCTGTTCTAGCACAACAGGTTCGGGTTTGGGCCCTTCAACTTTAGGCTCAACATTAATAGAAAGAGGTTTATCTTCAGGAGAAGTAACAGGAGGGCTACTAGCATCTGGAACATTTTTAGCCCCAAAGCTAGAGAATGAAAAGAGAGTGTCCTTTGGCTTGTCAAGAGTGGCGGAAAGAGTACGCTCGAGAGGTGATTCACTGTCAACATTGCTCTTGTTAGCATTACTCTTCATTTCCTGATACTTGTTAAACTTTGGAGAATGCTCCTTTTCCAGCTTTAGATTTTCTAGTGAGATTGAGACATCTCTGGTACTAATCTCTTCGATGGCATCCAGGAGCTCTTCAAACTTTACTCTTGCATCACTAGCCGCAGATTTCACATTTCTTTCGAGAGTTTCACAAGTGGTTCCACCTGGAACAATGGGTAAGCTTGTGACTTGCAGGCTGGATAAGGGTAGTAGTGACCCTTTTTGTGTGTCACGTGAACCTTTAATCTTTTTGAAAATGAGATCCAGCTCAATTTCATCAACCTGTTTTTCGTACCTTTCCAGCTTATCTTGTAGCTCCATAAGGGACCCATAAACTCCCTCGATAACATCTTCAGCTTCCTTGATGGAAAAGTCTGAAAAGTCCACAGAACAACTAGCAGGGGCAGCTGCAATATCTTTGGCATTTTTGAGAAGCATCTTGTGCTCCAAAGGGAGTTCCACAGATGGTGCAGGTTTTAAAGTACATTCAAACGTATTTATACTATCCATCATCTCCTTTTGCATTTTCTCTAGCTTCTTTACTTCGCCTTCCCACTTTAATATAATGTCGTCCATAATATCCATTTTTTGTTCAATATTATCGTTCAAGTCAAGCGTAGGTACATCTGTATCACAAACATTAGAAACCTTTGCTTCAAATGCATCAAGTGTATTTGAGAATGCCTCAAAGAGCTTTATTGCCTCGAGTTTTATTTCGCTTTCTCCATCAAGATTCCAAATTCGTCTAATACCTTCGTCATAAAGCTTCTCTATGATTTCTTCATTTGAAAGCCTTTCAGATCTATCCGTTTCAGCGTCGTTTTCTGCAAAACTATGAATTGTGACAGTAACAGGGATCGATGTAGATGAAGGTTCCGGTTCATTTGTAGCACCGCTAGTAGCTTCTGGACTAGTTAATCCAACAAAAGGTTTTGGTGGAACTACTTTGTGTAAGGAAAGGTGTATATCCTCTATCGAGACCACCGATGTAACATCAGCATGAGATGCATCACTAGCGGATCCTCTATCAATACCCATTGTCTCATCCAATATTTGAACTTCACCCTGTCTACTCCAGACATCTGCACAGTGCATTGAAATCACACCATCCATTTGTGCAAGTAAAAATACCGGTGGATCAACCAACAACGGAGTATCTGCACAGGCGTTCTTCCTGTATAGAGTTTCTCTAAAATGTACCGAAAATGAGAGACCTCTAGTACCCATTTCACCGTCTGTACTTTCCAGACAGTAACCTTCCTGCATCATTAAAACTTTCCAATCGCCACCAGTAAGTTTTTCATTCTTTGATATAATCACAACTTGGGTAGAGTTTCCGGACCAAACCATCAGTGTTTCCCATGACGGAATCCACAACGACTCTATACGAGAACTAATGTGATGCGGATCAATAATGTCAAGTAGATAAAGCTCGTTGTAGGCATAAGATAGTGTAGTGGTGCTTTTGGAATCTTCAAATTTTATAATACAAATTAGAGTATCCTGGGAGTTTAAGACCATGGATACAGCGGCAAAGTTTTCTGGCAAGAGACTACATCCTACTACTATGGCAGATTCTAAGTCTGAAGGATTTAAATCATCCGGCAGTTTTATTCGGGAATATTCAATACTGCCTGTCTTAAAACTTTCTTCATTTATACACGCGATTGATGGAGGATTTGAAATACAAGATGCGATGTACCCCTCATACTCGGGGGATATGACCTCAGATTTTGTCGGTATTGTGAGTACCGGTGCGATACGAGTAGAGCGAGATGAATGTGTATGCGATTCCTTATTACCCTGTTCCAGAAGTTTAGAAGCGGTAAAAAATGAGCTCTGTGAGACATGATCGTCGCCATTATTTTTTTCAGAAAATAGGCCACTAAAATTCTCTGCAAGATTCCCTATAGATCCATTTTTTTGAGTCTCGTCTAGTCCCTTCCAGGCTCCAAAGTTTCCAATCAGATCTAAATTTTCCTCCAAAAGCTTGAATCCCGAAAAACTTTCATAATTATTAGCAGATAAATTCGTAAAAAATTGGTGGGATGGATCGTCTACAACCTCTGGTACTATTACAGATGACTCAACATTATCCTTTTCATCTTCGCTATATCCCTTGTCAGACCCACGATCTGTAGTAGGTTCCTGGTGGACATTATCTTTAGACTCGCGTACGGATATAGTTGCTTCTGGATCATCTATGGATGATACCTCAGAGTCTAGGCTTCCTTGGGAATTTGAGGCCAAAAGTCTATCGAGCGACTCCCGATAATCCAAGGTATACATGTGTCTCGCCAACTTAGAGCGAGCATGTTGATCTGTAGTGGTTTGTTCTGCAGCTGTAGAAGTAAGGTTATTGTCTTGTACATGCTCTATGGTGAGACTTGTGTCTTCTACAGGAGGCGTATACTCTTTAATGTCCGAAGGCATTGTTGGTTCTATAGTTTTTACATCAAGTTCTTGAGTAACAGACGCCTCTGTTCCAATAGTTAGAGTAGATAACACATCATCAGAGACATTCAGAGTGTCAAGTTGTCCATCCTCATTTTCATGCTCTTGTCCAAAATCGTCTGTATGTAATGTCACATCCACTTGTGGGCTGATACACTCTGCCTCTTTGTCCTTTTCAATGGAATATTCCGACCCACTATACACATTTACATCATGATACTGATCATTATCGTCGGAAGCATCAAAAGTTGTAGCTTCAGCTCTAGCACTAGAATCAGAACCACCATTCGTATCACCATTAGCATCATCTTCAACCTGTGCATTCTGAGATACTAAATGTGAATCATCCTCCTCCGGAACATTTTCGTCATCATCAACTCTATGTAGCATGATTCCATTTTCATCTATGCAGACAATAGAGTCATTTAGCCACTGAAAATCAACAAGTTTGCGATCCCATTTCCTCACAATCATCCATTTTATAAAATCATAGAGTATAAGACAAGAGTCACCTTGGATAGCCAAAAGGTCACCCTTTATGCGCAGTCTCTTTATTTCAAATGGGACGTTAATGTGTTTGACGGGGTGCACAGAGGGAGTTCCCTGAGAATCTAAAAGGGATGATAGGAACTTCGAACACTTGTAAACCTCAACCGTTTTTGATGCAATGAACAATAGATCATGGTCATTTGAAACTTGTATGACACTTCCAGAATTCTTCCAGTCGATACCTGTGTTGGAATTCGGGCCATGCTGAAATTTAAGTCCGTCACAGTCATCTACTGACTCTATATACGCCATTTTGCACCTGTATCATTAATTCTGATCCGTCATATATTCTATAAATGCACCCTTTCCAGGGTAGTCGCTGAATACATCTAATGAGAAGATCCTGCTATGAGTTTCGCAAGCTCAACACTTTCACGAATTGTAGCAGATAAATCACCCTTTCCTTCACTCTTGAACCAACCAGAGGAAAATACTCTTTTGTTATCAATATATTTTTCAAGTTCCTTGGCTATTTCGTTATGTGTATATCCAATGCACTTTATCAGTAAATCACATGGAATACTTGTAAAATGCACCGTTTCTCTCTTTTTCACATCCAATCTCGCAACTTGTCCCTCTTCTTCGTGTATTTTTTCAGCTGTAGTTGAAAAATGAAATTGCAAAATCTTGTTCTTTTCGGATCCCCAATTCCCTTGCATAGACTTGTAAATATCACCTTTCCGTTGTAGGATCCTGTTTGTACTATCCTGGATATTTACAGAGGGATCTACAACCGAAAGTAGGGACGGAGAGTTTAAAAGGTGTCTAAGTTCAGAATTTGTAAATTTGCTATAAATCCAGTCTCTTCTGCCCAAGACATTGACCTTGCAGATGTTTGCAGCAGATATATCATTAATAAGAGTCTTTGGTGTGTCTAAAAGGGACTCTTCTGGAGCGAGAAGGATTCTAGATACATCCAATGCTACGTTTCCGTTTCCAATAACACAAGCTGTTGTAGGTCTACCAAGGGTAGCTAGACGATTAAAATACCTCTTTACACTTCCAGAGGTGTCTATATATTTATATCCGTTGTACCAGCGAATGAAATCCAAAGAGTCAAAAACACCTAGGGTGTCATCTCCAGGTATTTTTAGAGAAACAGGGGATTCGGCACCGCACGATATCACACAAAAATTGTAATCTTTTAAAAGAGTTGGAATTTGAATATCCTTGCCCTGAATATATGTATTAAAAGTGCGGAATGTGTATGAACATGAAAGTATGATGGAGTGTTGGAGTTCAAAGTGCCAACAGAGGATATCCAGATATTGACCATATACCAAGATTAGTGAGACCAGCAGCAAGAAGTCCAGTAGAACGTTCAGCTTGACCATCTTCAGCATGTTCTTCAGGAGCAGCTTCACCAGCAGGTTCAGTGACAGGAGGAGTACCAGTAGGAACAGATAGTCCAGCAGGAAGAACAGTAGTAGAAGCTTCAGAATGAGTAATTTCAATTTGAGGAGTAATATCTGGGTTATGTGAGACAGCAGAAAGTTCTTTATGGGTAGTATGAGCACCTTCTTGACTAGATAAGGATTGAGGATCAGTGCATGTTGAATAGTTTTTACATCCAGTAGTATTTAGTACTTTCAGAAGTTGTTCAAAGTTGTAACCCCTACAGTCTTTAATGTTCTCTGGTGTTACATCTTGGAGTTTATCCTTGACCTTTATCCACCTCTCACTGGAGGTAGTTCCCTTATACCAGCCTGTAACCCCTGAGCCTCCACCAGTTGGTTCTTCTCCACCACCATTAGGAGTAACAAGATATTTTAGTCTCTCACCATCTATGGCATCTTTCAGACCTTTTTCTTTGGGGCCTTCTTTAGCTTCATTCTAACCAACAACAGTAGGAATAACAAGATCAGATTCTTTTTCATCCTTTTCGGCAGCTTTACCATTTTTACCAGGTGAACCAGGGGCGACAGACTCATGATCGGTACCTAGATTATCTTCCTCTTCTTTCTCTCTTTTCTAAGGGCTCAGTTGTGCAGTTTCTCGTTTTTGTTCTGGTTCTGGAGGTGGTTTAGACTTTGGAGGTTCATAACAGGTTGGTAAATTATCAGAACCACGCTCTCTTACTATCCTCCAAGACTCACTCCTAAACATCCATACTTCTTCTAGAGACTCCCTACGGTAGTCCAGTACTCCTTCCGTTGCACTCCAGTAATGACCTTAATCCTACTAGAAGGAAGAGCTCCCGTTGGTAGCCATAGAGCTCACTACTCCATAGTTCGCATTCATTCAACTCACCACTGTGACATTGTAAAAGAAGCGGAAATCGTCTTGTACGAGTTTCTGCCCGGTTTGTCGGAGGCTTTGTCGGTCAGGGGCGACGCCAAACTTGAGTAGACCTAGTGGTTGGTCTAGTTTTTCAAAAAAGTCAATCTTTACGCCCTGGATGTACCTCTTTAGTGCTTTAGCCACGTATAAACCTGAAGGACCCGCTCCAACTATGCAAACTCTAGTTGGCATCATACATTGTGCTTCCTGTCGACTTCAAATTCGCCCTTTCGGCCTTCTTCTCACCTGTCCCAATCCCTTGGGTCGTTTTTTTACCGCGGGATCCGAGTGAAGGGGGAAAAGTGGGAAAACGAGGAAAATGGCGAGAATTTTCCTCAAACGCGCAGATTCTACCGTTGGTCAACTCGCTCGTCGTTTGCGCGAGTTTATCGGCGTTTTAAATGTCCTGGAAATTCACAGAGAGATTAAAGTGAAAATTTTAAGTGAAGTAGAGGGCAGAGAAATGTGTACCCGTCAAGGGATAACCAAATGAAGCACCGTCGTCAGATGGAATGAACTAGCGTATGAAATATAGACACATTTGTACCTTATATGGTGATTATGGTCATCAACTGTGGTTTATAATAGATAAGGGACTCCCTAGAAAAGGATGGATGAGTACAGACCGGAAAGAACCTATGGAAGACAGGGGTACCTAGAATGGCCTATAGAGAGGAAGGGTACATGGAAGACTCTCTGGGAATCTGTCTAGTATGTGCTTTGGGTACAGGTCACAGGGGTGTCTCTAAATACATGAATACTGGAGCTCAATAGAGACTATACATTGGGTACCACGGCTTTAATAGCAACTGGAGGAGTAGACTACAGGATAGGCAAGATTTTGACTTTAGAGAGGTTAACACTAAAGCCTATGATCGGATAGCTCACTATGTTCGCCATATACCTTTATAACAAAACGAGTAACGTTGTATACCAGGAGTTAAGGTTGTAGGCTCCACAGTACTACCTACTGGAAGATTTGTACTGCATTATTGATCGGTCTATCCATCCACAGGATGAACGAGTGATCCTTGAACTATCATTCTATTGTACAATTAAAGCGTCTTACTGCGATTTATTGGGTCTAGGAGTGGTCTTAGAGGGGGAAGCAGGATTGGGAGACCCTTGAGAAGCTTTGGGCTGAGTAACTTGAACCCTTTTCCATTTACCACCTTCCTTCCTAAACAATATATCTTCTTTCTTGGCCGTTTGAATTTCTAATCTCAATGTTTCTTTATTGCCTACAATATTTTGTGCCCATGTACAAGTTTTCTCATTCTTTCCAGCTCTCCAAACAGTATATTCACCATCCACTACTTTAGTTACTGCGACGTTTCTGAGATTAAAACTGTGATCAATATCTCCAGAACCATAAGGTGTACAATGGTATATGCCTAAATCTGTATCCTCCCTCTTTGAAATGTCTAGAGTTTCTCCAGGCTTGCACCTTTCCTTTAGAGCAGTCAACTTATTTTTATGGTCACCCTCTTTATCATCCTTCCACTGGTCTCCATCTCTATATACGTAGACTCTGGATTCACCGCCAGCACTCTTTGTCTTTATAACAGCAAGTAATGGAGTACCACAATCCATATAAAACAATACTGAAGAGCACGGCTTCTTATCTTCCCAGACTACTTTACTGTCGAATGTGAGCTTAGTAGCCTTAGCACCCTTCTTGGGTGTAAGTTTGAGAACCTTGACATTGTCCTCAAAAGAGTCCAGGGCATTAAAGAGAGTAGGGTCTACTTTGGAGCCGAATTGACTTGTATATTTCACGGCTCCTCCAATCATTGTCGTTACCCCGTCATTAAACGGTTCTTCATCTACTTCATTCCATGCTCCACCAGCCTTCTCACAGAATTTAGCTGTCAAGTCATTACCACCCATTATAGTTATGTAAAGGAATGAAGAATCACCTTTCGTGTAAGACCTAGCGAAGCAACACTTTTCATTTCCAGTGGCTGTCCACATACTCACTCCTCCATCCATAACAGAAGTAATCTTGGAAGTATCCTTTGGATAATACTCCTTCTTCTCCACTTCATTCCTACTAGCCTTGACAATGTCTACTTTAGACTCATCTGGACTGGCAAGATCCAAAACGTCTGCCTTTCCAGATGAGGCTGTTACAGGTTTAGCAGCTTGTCCTTGTTGAGTAGGTGTAGAAGGATTAGCCTGAGTTTGCCCTGGTGGACCCTGCGTATTAGGTTGAACGGGCTTCACTGGATCTTGCTGAGCTACTGCTCCCTTTAGTCCTTTACCATCATCACCTCCACCGTGGCAGAGTCCTACTAGGCACACCGTCCATAGTACTGCTAGAATCTTCATTTTGTAGACTCCTTATCTCTCAAAATAGAACCGAGTCTTGGTACAAGCAGTAGTTGTTTATACCAGAGAGAAATAGTGGGTGCTATCTAAAAGAAGAAAGTGCCCAGAAGTCTTAAAACAATAGACAACAGCAAGCATGCACCTGTGCCGTCTTACTAGAGGATCACGAAATAGGCGCAACAATAGAAGACTAAACAAACAAAGGAGTCTTAGAATGAGGTGTTGCAAACGGGCCCTGTCTATTCGGAATACGGAAGGTGGTGGGGGCGTTGTCGGCTTCGAAGGAAGAGATGATTCCCTTTAGTACCAGAGCATTCATTTATAAATAAATTAAAATACCCCAAGTTTATGCTGTTCTGCTTTACTCTTGCAGATCAAACAGCGTCTTCAGGAGTCCAAAGAGTTACTCATTCCTCTGGTAGAGGCTTCCTTCTATACCTCTTCTTTTTCGATCGTGAGTTACCGAATCAAAGGTGGTACGTAGTTCTCTAGTTTGCATGTAAGCTCTGATTTTTATGGGCACCGCTATTTTCTCTAGGTGCTTCGCGTGGTATTTTGTAACCAATCCATCCCAAGAATATACTATTGGAACGGTGCATGCTGGCATATTATGGATGCCTCCACTTCATTTGGCAGCCTCTCATATCTCCTGTTAATGGGATCTAGTGGACAGTTTACTCCTCATTCCTCAGTGTAGACATTCTTCCTTATCTCCTCCATTACCATTCCAGTCTATTCTTCGATATCCTGACGTCCGTCTTGAAGAGTCTCTGTTTCCATAAATAATCATTACTCTCTCCTGCAGTATCTATCCGTACAGTCTTCCTCTTTGTCCATACTCTAGAACATGTAGTAAATGTTCTCGTCGTATTCTAGTCCCAGTATTGAGCTTCTCCATTCCTAGTCCGTCTATGAAACCTTAAGGATGTGAGCTACTTAAACATGCATCTTGAAATGATGAATAATACTGGAACACTGAACTCCTGAGTAGAGAATGGAGGGGTATCTTCAACTTGTAGCCAATGATATGGTATATAATGGTGTGAACGACAGGTAAGATCACAAGATGACAGATGGGAGATCAGGGACTTCAGGAAGTTGTAATGTCCTCTCCATAACCTAGCTTCACAGTAAAGCCGTATAATCGGCACTAACAAATTACACTACCCTAAATGTATATCCTACATGGACTCCGTACCCTTGTATACTCCACAACCTCTCATTCTCCTTAATAACTCATTTAAACGGAGAGACAAAGGATGAGTTGGTGACTATAGTATCAGTAAAGGAAGAAGGGGAACAACTGGGTACATTGGTAGGATGTATCTTCCGATCCATTCCTAGCCTATTCCTTCAACCATGTCTGTGAGTCTGGAGGATTAATACTAGGGACATTATTGTGACTACTAACCCACAAGCATGAGAGTCTCAAGGTAGTAGTCGATTATCAGGAGGAATAAATGTCTACGTGAGCCGTTATTTATCCCCACTGTTCTCCGCATTCCTGAGTTCCATTCCAATTATTCCTACTTGATACCAAGACTATAGCTGTTAGATTAACATACTGATATTCTACAAGATGAAGGTCTTCTCAGTACTGTTTACAGTGTCTCTGGTTGGACTTTGCCACGGTGGAGGTGATGACGGTAAGGGGGCATTAAAGAGAGCAGTAGGTGGCAAACAACCTACTCCTAATCCTGCTCAACCCACTCCTCAGAAGTTACCACGGGCAAATGGACAGTCGGCTGCTCAGCCTGGTCAAAAGGCAACTCCATCTACTCAACAAGGACAAGGTGATGATACTCTGGATCTTGCTCATCCTGATATGACAAAGGTGAATTTGGTAACAGATTGTAAGAATGGAATAAAGACAAAGAGATATACTCCAACGGGTGCTTCCAAAGTAACCTCTGTTGTAGATGGTGATAAGGAACTATGGAAGAAAGCTGAAGATTATCAAAAGTTCCTATCTGCAACATTGTCATCCAAGGGTAATTCCTCATTACTTTTAATTTCTACCAATGCTGGTATAAAACACTTTAAGAAGGATAGTACTAGTTGGACTTCATCGAATGAGAAAGACTATGAAGAGAAACTAAGGGAAATGAGGTACACTGACTAACCAGTCTCCTACTTCCCTCTCTCAAGCTTTTTAATAGTGACTCCTTGTAGTTGTACCAAGTCATCCATATGGTCTATAATGCAATACCCACGGTATCTTCTTTATATTCCACTAAAGTGTACATTCTCAATTAATGGTAGTCTTTTACATGTCTATGTTCCTTATGAGACTCCGCAAATCACCCATTATTCATGCATGAACGGATGACAAATAAGAGAAGAATACCATGCACCGCTTGAAGAGTAAGAAGAATGAGGAAGAGAGTATCTTTGGACTCCTGAGAATGAAAAACCATAGTGTTTCCATGGGTACATAATCCATGTAGGACATCGACATAAGGCAGTCTAATTTGTTGGTTCCTTTGCATTTACATGACACATTTTGTACTACAAAAACCATTATACCCACAAAATGTGTCATGTAAATGCAAAAATAACAACTTTGAAATTTGTGATATTAACATCACAGATGTGCTGCATTTACCTGCGTTGAAATTACTAGTCATAAGACAACACCCACTACGTTTTTATAGCAATGGCAGCCTTTACAATTGACCATAAATGAGTCCATCCCATCATCCGTGTGTCCTTTTCCAAAAAGGCCAAATTTGGATCTATGTCTTGTGTGTTCCTAGAGTGTGTATATTCGCAAGGTGACTCTTTATCAGCCGCCTGTTTGCCATCGGATGATTCCTTAAAGTCATGTGCCTCTGAATCCGTGCTATGCTTTACGAGAACATCAGTCACAACTGGATCTACAAGTACAGAGTGCCTGTATAGTCCTCCAAGTGTAAAGTACTTGCAGCTTCTTCCTAGTAGCTCTAACGAATCATCAAAGTCACGCTTTGGCTCAAAACCAGAATCCGATTTTTCTGGAGCTAATTCACCACTCTTATCTTCCCTATTCTTTTCATCTGCCACCTTTATGGGCATGCAAATTTCAAATGTAAACTTGGGCAGGTGTTCCTGTTTCTTTGGCTTTTCTTCCTCGACTGACATCGTCCTGATCATCTCCACACATTCTGCAATTTCCGAAGGATTTAGACTATAGTCTGTGATGCAGGATACGGATTCTCCCTCCGAATCTGCCGCAGTGATATCAATGGTTTCCACAGATTTAGTCTCTATACTTGTGGCATTCAGAGTGGCAGATTCGTTGTCAGATTCCCCCTGCTCATCAACTTTGTCATCTGCAGGCTTGTCCTCGTCCTGGTCATCTTTTTTCAAGGATTCATTATCGGCGGATATAGTAGTGTCTACGTTATGAAGATCTGTTACAGCGCTGTCAGAAGTGGGTGAGAGTACTTCCCCCTTAGGAGTTTGAGATTCTACAGGTTTATCAGCAGGCTGTGCATTCGCTTGAGTTTGTCCTTGTTGAGCAGCCTTGTCATTTCCCCTTGGTTCATTAGGTTTTGGGGCTTTAGCGTCCTCCTCAGTTGTCACCGGCACTGTAGATTGCACATCTTCGACCTCAGGAGCCCCTTGTGATCTATCTAACTCCTCAGGATTATCCAGAGAGTCTTCGTCTTTTATCTCGTCATCGGGATGTTCTTGAGCAGGTTCCGTTGGTGTATTCTGCTCATCTTTGGTTTCTGGTGTACCCTCCAATTCTGGAACATCTTTATCTAAAGGTTCGGTTTTAATGACTTCTGTTTGCGGCACCTCTGGCTCTGTTTCAATAACCTTGACATGTATATCCTCCTTTTCTACAAGTTCATCTTCATTCACCTTTATACCGTATACAATTTTATACAAAAATGCAAGACATCTGTAGCACCTAATTCTACCATCATTGCGGTCTAAAAGAGCACTAGATGCCAAGTCTGAGACATCTTTCCTTTCCATCTGTACACTCTCTTTCTTCTTTTGCTTTGAGATTTTTGAGTCCTTTTTGGATGGTGCAGATGTTGTTGCTTCCGCATCTTGTGAATGAGCTAATCTGGATTCTATGTGATAAATTGCATCCAATAAAAACTTTCTAAATACACGTTTATATTCTACATTTATATTCTGCATTGCAAACTCCATAGTGATCTCGGCAGCCTTTGCAATATTTTCCAGTGTGTTTGCACTCCCTAGTGCTACAAGCTGCTTTGCTAAGATGTAGCACCTGAATTGAAATGGAGAGACCCGAGTCGTAGGAAGCGAGACCCTGAATTTGGTATAAAAGTGGAACATGTCCTCTGAAATGTCTCCTCCAGCAGGGTGAATTCCCATTAAGGTGCGATCACTATATGGCCAACTTAGAGATGAGTCTGCGGTATTAACATTTCCTCCACTCTTATCATGTGCCATTTTCCCCGCATCTATTATTGCAAGATTACCCTTTAATTTTTTGTCAATGTCCAGCTTCATTTCCTTTAATTGTAAAAGTTTTCCAGAGAGCAATTCAGAGTAGCCATGAACGCAATCATTAATCAACCCGCACTTTAGATATAAATATAACAGATTCTCCTTCAAATTCGCCATCTTTAGGTGATGAGACAATTCCGCAGTTTCCCTCCTGATATATATAGGTTTTTGATCATACTTTTCCAGGTTTTGCATCATTTCTGAGAATCTGTCCTCGATTGCATCCTTTAGAGACCACTCCATGATCCATTTTATGTCGTCCCAATCCTTGTAGAGAGAGATTGTGGATTTCGGTTCTTCTTCAGACGCTTTTGGGATATTTATTGGTGCTTCTAAGGGTGACTTCCCCTTTTCAGGCCGTAGACATTTTAAATTCACCATTGGAGCCAGTAAGAGTCGAGTAGATCGGTGTCCCATATTAGACAGTTTCCTTTTAATTTTATCAATTGTCTTATAGTTAATCTTCTGTTCCTCTACTAACTCCCTCTTGCACAAACCATATATTATTAACCATTCCTTTGTCTTTTTTTCTCTTATCCAAGCCTTTATATCATCCTTGATCTCCTTGTAAACATCTGAATGCATAGGAGGGATGATGTAAAGATGAAGGTACGGGTGTTCAGAGAAAAAATGCAAAGTACTCATTCTACCACATTCTTCAAGCTGTTTTGAGCTGATGTATAGACACGATACTTGACCCTCCACCGATTTTTTATCCAGTCTAAAGTCCAGAGAAAGGGGAAGTAGAGATTTCATTGATGGCTCAATCTCCGACCATATAGAGAATGGATCTATAAATTAGTATGTCGTGTATATAAATGTTATGTAGATATAAATGTGTGGGAAATATGGTAAATTGGTACAATTCCAAGAGTATATGACCATAAGGAACTAGGGAGTTTTCTAGATTCTCAAAGACTATTCATCCAATAATCTGGCCCTATAATCCATGTATCTCCTTTAAAGCAGTTGTAAGGTTTCCATCCTCCAAAAAATGTTGCAGCGGATCCGACAAGAGTACCAGAGGTAGAGCCTAATCCAGTGAGAACAGTAAGAATACCACCAGAAACAGGATCACCAAGAGCTTCAGGTTCAGGAGGAGGAGCAGGAAATTTTTCAAGGGCTTCATAAAGAGAAAGAGTAGGTTCTTCAGGTTCAGGAAGTCCTTGAGGTCCAGCAGGAGGTGGTAGAGATGAGAGTTTAGATGTGTCAGCACATTCTCCACCGGTTCCAGATATTATACAGTTTAGTTTATCTACATATTTTTTAAACTCTCCTTCGCTACTACCCTTGCCTTTTACTTCATCTGGTGACTTCTTTGGAGCATTAAGAACTTTTTTCCACTGAGAACCATCAGTAGTACTTCCCCTATACCATCCCTTAAAGTTAGGTTGATCGGTATATTCCACAAATATGAGCTTTGGATCCTTGCTACCATTCGAATAAAATGTGTAGAGCTTTACCGAGCTATCCCCAGAGTTGTCAAGGCCAGGGATCTTTATTCTATTTCTTTTACCTTGAGTATCTTTGTAGTAGATACCAGCAAGACTCAAACCAGGACTAGTGATGGAATGTCCATAGAATGTAATAGAACTTGAACGGGATGGACCAGAGACCTCAGAAACAGTTACCCTCCCATCATTCTTACCCTTACCTCCATGGTCTTCACAACAGTATCTTCCTCCTGATGTAGATGTATCATAAGATAGATCTATGGTAACATAACCTTGCGAGCATAATACCTTATCAAGTTGTTCGGCAAGGGCAGGCTGTGGAATAGTACCACTTTTGTCAGTGTAAAAATTCTTCGACTTACCCTTTCCAACCTCTATCCAGTTATTACCATCTTGGCTTATACTCTCATAAAAAGTAGAATCTCCTCCATTACTTGACTTGAGCTCAAACATAAGGGGTACATTGGGATTAACAGGTGAATAGTATAGTTTTATTCCGTCAAGTGTATCATGGGGAATCTTGATGTCAATTTTTTCCTTGTCATTCTCTACTCTGGATAACCTCACATTCTGATCAGTTATCTTGTAAGTTTTAGCAGTGTACTCACTTCCAGAAAGGGTTGTTTTATCACCAACTGATTGTACCGTTACCTCCTTAGAAATATTAGAATCAGATTCAAAGTGCTTGTCAGGTTGATCAAGGTGAAGAGGAATGCGATTGTTTACGCCCAGATTTCTTTCATTCAGCAAATCTTGTAAGGATCCTCCACGTTTTTTCCAGACCTTCGAATCATGTTCTTCTAGTTCACCATCCTCATATTTCAGATAGTATGTTGACCTATTTCCATTATCCTTAACCTCAATAAGAAGCGGTTTCACATTGATACCCTCATAGTCCTTATCACAGTAATACACTGAGGCTTTCTTAACATGCTTAACTTCTTGGTTACCACCAACATCTAGTTTCTCATTATTACCTAGACTTTTGAGCAGTTTGAATTCCTCTTTACTGAAATGAGTGTAGGAAACAAAACCAACTACCTGATCAACTTTCTCATTCTTCTCGGTTTCTAGTCCGTCTGGTTTTTTAGGATTCCATTGGCAACCACAGTCATTACCGACACATTTTCTCTCTATGCTTAACTTGAGTGTGTACGCATCCGCACTCATCCTCCATGTTCAGAGGGTATGCTTCTTCAAAGCTTAAAACAGTCCCCGTTAGACAGCATTCTCTCCATTAAATCACAGCTCCCTCAAAAATAGCTTACATGCTCTACAACTCTCATAGCTAACATTCCGGCTCCCTTGTTGTCGCCATCCCCGTTTGTGCACATTGCACATCCCCTTCAACGCCGCCGGTTGTCTGCATGGTAACTAGTGAAGTTCTGGCGACTGTAAAAACTCAAATTTCTCCTCCATCATTCTCTACTCGCCTCTCCTAGCACATCATTCAAGTACCGTATGATCATTTAGCAGAAATCCACCCAAATTGGCAAAAACTAACCGTGATATTCGATCAGGAACGAGTTTGGAACGTCCTGCATTTTCTCTCGACTTTCTCCTCAAATTCTGGCGGCAAATCACTCGGTTGAGACCCAAATGTCCATCTTGATCGCGTCGTTTGGTTTTTTCGGGGCAAAAGATGGAAACTGAAGGCCGTTGGTGTGTATGGTGCCGTCCACACAAGTCAGTCGTTAATGTTTTATAAATGGGCGCTTTTTTGGTTACTGTGGCCAATTTCCGATGCATTTAGGTACCATGCAGGCGTGGCTACCAGATGGGCCGCAAGGACCGGCTGCAGGGGAAATTGGCGGCCGACGACCCCGGCCAGGCGACCACCGAGACTCCGGGCGATTGACGCAGGAAATGATGGCGAATCTCCACTCAATGGGTCACTACTATGTGGTAATCTGCAACTGTCCGGCCAGGAGGACGACAGGGGCCGAGAACTGGGAGCTGGAGAGCCTGAGAATGGATCCAGTCTACCGCCAGAAAACTCTGCCAAAATGCTCCAAGAAGCCACCAAAGACAGTGATGGATCGATGAATGAGTCATTGGGATCGCAAGAAGACGTGGACTCCGCAGGAATGAAGGTGACTGAGGAGGAAGAAGCGGTTGTGGAACAGGATGAAGAGAAAGACGAAGACGCTACGAGCGCAAGTGGTCATAAAGATGGAACTTCAACTGGCAACACTCCAATGGAGGAGGATCAAGAGTCCGACTCCTCTGTGAGTCCACTGGAATGTGTAGACAATGGTGAGGTGGATAAGTGTACGATAAGGAATGTGACTCCAGAAGAGTCATCTTCAGAGGAGGACAAGAGTAGTCTAAAATCGGAGGTTTCTGGGTCTACTGATGATGAGGATGGGCTAGGAGAACTTGAGGCTCCAAGAAAATCCGTAAAGATGGAAAGTTCGGTAGAACCTAATGAGAGCGACGCAAAAGTTGAGACTCCGGAAGATGATAAAGCAGAGTCTGGGGAAGAAGATGAAGAATTATCTAGTGATGATGAAAACTCATCTGAAGGACTAGGTGCTAGTGCTTCTGGACCTTCTGGTCCTCCTGAACCTAAAGGACCTCCTGGTGCTCAAGATACTACTACTGCTGATCATACTACTTCTGAAGATGGAGCTCATACTACTCTTGCTCCTGTTCCTATTACTGATCATTCTGAACCTACTGAACAAACACAGAAGGCTAGTGACCCATCTTCCGTAGATACTTCTCAACACGCTGGTAACTCATCTGGCAAAGGTAATACTAATTTAGGTGTAGATGGTCAATCTGGAGGACCAGGCTCTGCTGGACATACAGGACCATCTGGTACTATAGCTGGAGCTGAGAGAAAAGAGAAGGACGAAGATAAAGGAAGAGATACTGATGATGGTGATCCCCCTCAAGTAGAACAACCTACTGGTGATGCCAGTCTTCCTGATGCTACTTCTAGTGAAGCTAAAGGAGCTAAAGGCCCTGAACTAGATGTAAAAACTTCTGACCAATCTAACCAAAATACTTCTCAAGCTGCTGGATCTCAAGGACCTGAAGAACAAATTCTTACTTCCTCTGACTCTACTACTCCTCCTGGAACTCCTGAAGAATCTTCTGAAGCTCAACCCTCACCTCGACAAGAAGCTACCGGTGGTGATGCTAGTCTAGCTACTCAAACTAACTCATCTCCTGAACCTGCTTCTAAATCTGATGCTGTCTCACCTGACCTAGCTAGTACTCCTGGTGGAGCTGATGGAGAACAAGACTCTGCTGATGGCACTAGTCAAACGGGTGGGTCACCTCCTACTACTCAAGGTAAACAAGAGCTTGCCACTGGTGCTACTCTTCCTACTGAACAAAGCGACCCTGATGAACAAGAAAGTGAGAACAAGGCGAAAAAGGATACTCCAGAAAAAGAGGTACAGTCTGGGAGTGGCAAGGAATCTGTGGATGCAAAAAAACCATCGGAGAAACACCAAAATGACTCATTTCCTAGGAGAGAATACGTCTGTATCGATGAATTTGGTATAGAGATCCCGCCGTATCACTGCGATCGCGAAAAGGTGAGGCAACAAGTGCTACACTATGGTCCTCACATTCCAGAGCCTCTTTGGAAAAAGCCGAAAAGACCTGTAGGATTCTTTGGACCAAAAAGAAGTGCTCCTGACGTAAAGTTCATTGATAGGGATCGTTACATGGTAGGAAGAATGATGAGGCGCAAATACCTGAACATAATTTACCGCGACGTCCGCAGGACATACAAACAATATATAAAAAATGCGAGAAATACAAACGAACTACTATATTGGAGGGCTAAACTAGACGGCCTTCCAAAGGACTCATCTAAAGTGAGATTTAAAAATATCTGCATGCTTACTGGGAGAACAAGGGCCGTTTATCGCATAATCGGACTTACTCGGCACAAATTTAGAGAATATGTAAACAAGGGCTATGTGCCAGGAATAATGCAAGCTAATTGGTGATTTATATTTACATGTGACAAATAGAAGAAAATGTTTTATTTTGCAGGATGGTTCATTTCTAATCATCCCCAAATTTATTATTTGTCCACAAAGTGTTGCATGCATTATCCTAACCACACAAGGGTTTGTGAAACATTTCATAATACCTCTACTCCGGTCGGATTATTTATTACCACAACAAAACTGACTTAAAAACATCTATAGCTATTTGACAATCTAAAGGATAAAGAGTAATCTGCGAGTGCATTAGTGTATGGAAAAGGGATTTGCAACAGAAGAAATCGTCTATTGGGAATTGCAAAGATAATCGGTTTCTCCACCAAAATAAAAGTTTACAAGATGAATTTCATAATATTTCCGTTAATTTTAACTTTTGTATATGCTCAACCTCCCAGGGAAAAGCTCCTGGTAGAATTGAACCTTTCAAGACCACTTTCAATGTTTATAAGGACTCTTCTTCCGCCTGACATGCCAGATGCTCTGGAATACGTCATTAAAACACCCTTTAAACATTCACATCGTATAGGAGCCGTTGTTGATGCAGGTATGCTTAATTGTGAGCATAATGTGATGTGGAGTGACGGTTAAAACCCGTACCCACATGTTCAATACTATACATTGTCCCTAAGCAACATGTTCCGATTCAGTCTCATCTCATACATTCCTTCAGGTCACTTGGTCGTAGATGCAGACGTATCAAGTTCAAGCAGAAGCGTCCTTGTTAAGATTAGGGACGATGGTTCAAAATACATCAAAGTAACGACCACTAAAGTAGATAGTCCCAATACCGCCACGATTGAGGAATTCGTAAAGAGTCAATCCAACCCGAACTATAGGAAACTCTCCAGGGTACTTTACGACGTGGACCTGCTTCTCAAAAAGGGCAATGGCATTCTCAAAGTGATCAAATTCCTAAGGTCTGGGTCTCTCAGATATACAGTCCAAAAAAACATGCGAGACGATTTCACGATCGGTCTAGTAACCTTTGGCAAGCATATCGTAGATGATAACGTCTCTGGACTGGTTTACAGAGATGTTATCTGGGAGGGAGGAATGACAGATCCACAAATTACAATCAGGTCACAGTATAGAGATGGTTCAGAGGTTGAGATCAAGTACGAGTTTGAAAATGATGAGATTTCTAGATTCTACTGCTCTGGTATAAGAAGGAAATATCCTGACCTCCAATAGTGGATGTTATGACCTAGTCTGCTATAAACACCCGCAATGTCTACATTGGCTTCGTCAATGTCCCGGAAATCGCACTAATTGTGACCTCTATGACTCTCCTCATAGAGGTTGTAATTTTCTCATGTCCGCATCAAGTCATCTACAGACACTAATCCACAATATATGCCGAGTATAAGAAAGCAAGAGTATTTGAGCGTTACCTTTTCAACTGCATTGTACTCTACAATGCGTCGAAATGCTCTAGCCCAAACTTTAGACTGTACCTTCCACGGGTATTTTGGACCCTATGGCTAATTTTCCACCAATGACTATTGGATAACCTTGAATATTTACTTATAGACCAGTTCCAGTGCCTGAGCTACTGCTCCTTCATCACAAGTCTTCTCCATTACCCACTTTGCATGCCTCTTGACAAAGTCCGGTGAATTACCAACTGCAAACGAAACCTTACAAAAGTTCATAGCTTCTGTATCGTTATCGCCATCGCCAATAAATCCACACTCTTCTAGAGGAACTCCATAGTGTTCCATGAGTTTCTTGATACCTGTAGCCTTTGTTGCATTCCGCGGTACCAATTCACAAAACATGCCAAGTTGAACCTCTTTCTTCGAGTATTCTGTCTTTAAATCCTCTATATCAAAGGTACAATCAAGAATGCTTATGCTGCAAATTTTTAGCTTCAAGAGGGTCTCTTCGTCAACAATAAGCGGATTCATCTTCTCGTAAAATAGGAGTAGCCTTGACACTATAAACGGAGCAAATTCCAATGAATAATAACGTTCAATGTCCTGAAATACAACCTTTTGACGATATCCGGTGTTATTAATGTGTTGTATAATCTTTGAAATGAATGAAGGGGAAAAGTACGTCTGGTGAATAACATTCCCCTCTTTGTCAAAGACAAGCGTACCGTTACCATAAACACCAGGGTAGCCTTTATAATCTGTCCTGTCGAATAATGATGCACCCAATTTGGAAACTGAGCCATTTAGTGTTCTGCCTAAATGAATGTATAATGAATGAGTATAACGCGATATGGAAAGTATCGAGTATGTGAGCTATGGAGTGAAGTGGAATTGATGAATGAAAGGTTGTAAAGTTTCCATCCTCCAAAAAAGGTTGCACCAGTCCCTGCAGTTCCAGCAAAGAAATATCCAGCTATACTAGCAGCAACAGGAACTTCAAGACCAGTAGAACGTTGAGTTTCACCTTCAACAGCAACAGAACCAGGTCCTTGAGGTCCATCAGCAAGAGTAACAGGAGCAGATACAGGGGTACCAGCAGCTTAAGGAGGAGCAGTAGGTTGAGCTTGAGGAGTAACAGCAGAAGGAGCAGAAGAACCATCAGTAACTCCATCGGGTGGAGTAGACGGACTAGCAATATTAGAGTCTGGTCCTATAATATCTCCAGGTTGACCATCTTTACCAGCACTAGGAGTATCGCCAGGACCTTTTTTATCTTCTAGAGTTTCGTCATCAACCGTAGTAACAAGACTTAATACTTTATATAAGAGCTGTTCAGCATCATTTTCAGCTAGTCCAAGGTTGATAAGAGGACCAATCACTTCCAACAGTTTTCCTTCAAAGCCTCCTTCAGCTCCAGCTTCATCAGTAGAATCAGAATCATCACCAGCAGTAGCAGTACCAGTATCAGATTTAAGTTTAGCATCTTCTTCATGGTCTTTCCTTTCGAGTTTTTCCTTTAGTTCTGGTTCTTGGCCGAGTAATTCTTGTAGTTTATACTCTGGAGGTTCATCACAATCTGTCAAGCCACCGATATCATGCTTAAGTACTCTTTTGAGTGCCTTCAACTTGTCACATTCAAGGCTTCCTCTATCCAGATCAATTTCTGTTATATTCTTTAGTGCAGTAGGGATCTTACTCCAGTTACTGTCATGATCACCATTATCCTGCATTTGATACCATCCAGAAGTTTCATTATTGTCTTCATTTTTATGAAGATAAATAAGTTTGGGATCCGTGCTATCACCGGAGTATAATGCATATACCTTTACTGAATCGTTTCCAGTAGCTTGAAGGCCATCAATCTTTATCTTCTTTCTTTCACCTTCGTCGTTTATATAGTAGATACCAGCAAGACTATATCCATTATTGATCTCATGTTTGTATACTTTAACAGGATTTGAACTGGATGGATCTTTAATTTGTGTTTCTTTAACAGTTACCCTCCCGGTACCCTTAGCACCCTTTTCACCTGCATGTTCTTCGCAACAGTAATTCTGTCCATTGAGATGATTCTCAGAATTACTCTTGGTAAGATTTAGGGTAACGTTTTTATACTTTGAGCATAACACTTGATCGATTTTCTCTGAAAGAGCAGGTAGCGGAGTAGTACTATTTTTTTTAGTGTAAAATTTCTTTGTTTTCTCATCTCCAACTTCTCCCCATTGGGTGCCTTCTTTGTTTTGACTTTCATACCACTTAGACTCTCCACCTTGTTTTAGAAATGAAACCATAATGGGTGCATTTGTATTAACGGATGAAGAATAGAGTCTGACTTCAGTTATAGCATCAGGAGGAGTAGAAAAAGTAACGGGGTTACCACGCAATGTCACTCTAGATATCTTTGTCTCTATATCTCTATCAACAAGACCATTAATAGTATACCCTGTAACTGTATAATCGCTTCCTGGAGGGGTTTTTGGAGGGGGAGATGATTGTGCAGAGTTTATCGTTCTAGTCTTTAAGCAATCAGCTTTCGAGTCATTGGGAAGATCACCCGATTGAGGACTTGTTATGTTTAAGGGGATGGCATTGTTAATCTTGCAGTTCTGTTGATCCAGAGCTTCTTGTTCATTCAGACCAGCTTCTACGGGATTCCAATCCTTGTCAGTACTATTATTCCTGCCATAACGTATAGTTGTAGTGTTACCACCATTTGTGATAACTTCAATAAGGATTGGTGTATTATTATCACCGTTCCAGTAGTAAGTAGAAACACTCTGTACATTTGGTATGTTATTCCCTGCTGATTCTATTTGATATCCACCGCTTAATTTACCTCCATTACTAAGTTCCTTATTTAGAGTAAATATACCTCCACTTTGAAGATAATGAATATACTTGGTAAATCCAGCTGTCGGCTGGCTAGCCCTCTTTTCGGCCTTTAGGCCTGGTATGGTATCACTACACTTGCATGGTGAATCTTTGTCGTCACATTTTTTCTCTAGGCTTAACTTGAGTGTATTCCTTCCACTCATCCTCCATATTCATTCTCTAGTATATCTTAAACCTCTTTCAAAACTCTGAGATCCATGAGTATCTCAATGCGACCAAAGGGAGCAGACCAGTACTTTACTCATCCATTCATTCATCCTCCCTCACAACTAGCTTACATGTTTTACATCTCATAGCTAACATTCTTACCTGTACATAAAAACGGTGTATAACCCATCTTCATGACTTTGGCAAAGGCTTCAATATTTTTCCTAAAAACAGCTTCGTTCTCTACAAAAAACGTTCCGTCCACATCAATCCCAAAGTACTTTGGTGGACTCTCTGGCTTTACAAAGTGCGCAATATTTGGTGCTATAGTTGAGTCGCTAGCAGTAATTTTCCCGTTCATCTTCATCCCATCCAACTTGAGATTAAAGGTTGCCGCATCTGTTGGCGTCCACTCACCGCCCTCATTGTAAAAGTAGACGCGATGGAATTTGGAAGGAATGCGTTCACCTACAGGGGCAGTAGGTTCACCTCTGACATTTGTGGGTGACTTTGTTACCACAATCTCAAGGAGTTGACATTCGGAGATTCCTCCTTCTTTATCTTCACTATTCTTCCCACCCATTCTTCTGGGTACCCCTGTCTTCTCGAGACTGTCCTCGCTTGTCGCTGTTTCCTCGAGTTCCAGGGTCATTGTACTGCGTTTTCCTTTGAATAAAAAGAGCGAATGAGCGTGTTCATCGTCCATATTGCTCTTCCAAACTGTATCTTTGTTTTGGGTGATCTTTACGATCTTTTGACCGGATTTTGAAAAAAATATCGTGAGAGAGACAGAATACCAGTCTGTTGTCGTAATGTGTGCGTCCCTCGACGACAAATCGAGCTCAACGAGTTCATACTCTCTCATCGTTGCTGTTTTCCATCTACTCCCGGTCTTTTAGTCTACTCTCATGGTAGAAGATAGATTTTTGACTACTGGAATGACTCGAGTGAGGAATTGTATGTGGAATGAGCTACCGAATGGGCCCGTACACCGTGGGGAAGTGCATGTAGCCAAATCCCTTTATACGAGGAGATGAGTGGATAACTGGTACTATAACCAGAGTATAATTATGATGTGAGTTTGTAGATGAAATGAGGGTGAAATACTCTTGGGGATGGATGAGTATGGGCCAAAAAGAGGCTCCATAAGACAAGGGTACCTAGAAGAATGTGTAGAGAGGAAATTCAGTGACTAGATGACTCGGAAGAAAATTCCGTGGGCCAGATAATCACAGAGTCTGGAGTGACCGTAAGTAACTCTTCCGTCTAGTAGGATTATCACTGCGACTATACTTCAGTATAGGAGCCTGTGTATCAGTATCTCTATGAGACTCTATGGAACATCTTCTTCCCCCTTGCAGGGAGAGAGTCTCTATTCCTCATCCATCCGGTAGTCATTCTGGGAACTACTATGGAATGAGTGTAACGAATGGGCGACCAACGGGAGCTTAAAGAAGAGTAATGAAGACTCTATTAGCCTAGTGGGTAGAGAAGAGGTGGCAAGTATACTTTAGTATAGGAGCCTAAATAGTCACTTTATATACTCCGGTAGACTCCTTATAGATTCTCATTCTACTAGTGGAGCTAGGAGGATGACCAAAGGGAGTCTCTAGAAGAAGGATGGATGAGCTACTTTGTCACTATTGAAGGAGCCATTATAAGACGCCAAACATCGAGTTGCGTAATGCAACAATAGCAGGATGGGAGCTTCTAATGTTTGCTATCTGGATCTAGCACGGAGTAGTTAAGCTTCTGGAATCTCAAGTTGAGGTATCATAGCTGAGACTAATGCAGGATGGATCCGCCCACTAAGGTTCTCTTGGTAGGAGTTACCACAGGGAGTGGAGGAACCAAGTATTATGTCAGGGGTACAGGTGATAAGTGGATCGAACTGGAACAACTCTCAAAAGATGCTGAGGCCCTTGAGAAAATACTTGATGACTTAGTTTGTCAGTATTACAATAGAGTCACCATTGACCTTACCAAGAGCATATCCACAGGTCAACAGTACTGTTGTAGCGAACATAAAGGTAATAAAGGTAGGATATCTGTTGAACCAAAGACGGTTTCTTGCCAAGAGCATTCTAGCTCAAGCTCTATTACAACTTATAGACACTCCGTTCAAGGTGGAAGTCTTGCAAAGATTAAATATTATGAGAATGGCTTATTAAGCAGTGAACAACATAGAAGACGTATAACTGCTCCAGAGTTAAACTTTCCTATCCCTGGTTTACTCAGTGTGCATGCCTTTTACTGTGGAAAGAATCCAGTATTGATATACGTTGATGGAGGCTCAGATACAGGCTGGTATAAGAAGCCTACTAATAGTAGTAGTGGTAAAGATGAAAAGTGGACACCAGTAAAGGATCTCAATGGTATAACACCTGAAAAAATTAATGATTGCAAAACCTGGAATAAAGTTGTTGGCGAACTAAAAAATCGTAGTAATGGCTTACAAGACTGCCCTCAAGAGCCAGAACGACAAGAACCTCCTCTAGAGAAAAAAAGTGAAGATAAATCCGATGAACAGGATGTTGTTCAACCTGGACCTAGTGGTATGAAGCTGCTAAAGCTGATGGAGCTGAAGTAAAACCTCCTGCTCAACTTCAACCTGAAACTCTTTCTCCTCCTCTTCAATATTCTGAAACTGCTGCTCAAGAATCTCTTGTTCAATCCACCTCAGGCTCTTCTCCAGGCTCTCTAGACTCTCCTGGCTCTGGCTCTTCTCCTAACATTATTAAAACTACCATCTCTGTAACTACGGGTATTCTTGGTACTTCAGCCTTGGCTTGCTTTGCAGGTCATAAGTTCTATACGAAATATAAGGGATATCCATGGGTTAGACACGGATGTCCTATAGAGTTTTTAAAGAATGTACCATATTGAGCATGCATAGGTCCACTTGTGGACTTTTGTTCCAGGTGGGAATAGAATACTCATCCATACTGACCGTTCTGCTCACACCAGTTGAGAAATTAATGGAGTACTACTATGAAGGATGAGTGAATAAGATAGAGGGAAGTCAGTGGAGGGACTGATTTAGCATCCTTGGCAAAAATGTAGTATGAGCAAGGGGAAAACTGTTGAGGTGGACATCAGTTATTATCCCAGAAATGGAGAAGTCAAAAAAGATGATAAAGGGTACTATTATGATAGTTCAAGTGGTGGAAAAGTTCTTGTGACGGATGCGTGGTATCCTGATCCAGATGGAACTTATATGAAACTCACGCATACTCCTGAAAATGCCAAGATCCAGAACATTTACCACAGTGGAAACCCCCTTTCCGGAATCACTGATTTAGGAACTCATAAGAGCGTTTCAGTTTACTACTGGTCATTGGATGAGACTTTTGAAAACCCTCTCCTAATTCAACTTGGGGATGAATACTACATCTGGAGTAAGAGTGGTACATGGACAAATGATCCAGGAGCAAGTAATAATCTACGAGGCTCACTTAATAAACAGAACTGTGAAAGGAATAAGGCTCACATTGTAAAGATCTCTGAGAGGGTTCGTTCTGGTGGTAGCACTACTTACGAGTGTCCAAGTGGTTGTGGAACAAGAATTAATCTAAATAACTTTAGTGGAAGTGGTTTAACTTTCTGTACACATTCTATTAGTTCTGGTTCTTATTATGCACCATCATTCTCAGTCTCAGGGTTTATAAATGGTAATAGTTGGCAAGCCGGACTTCCATCTATAAGGGATTCCTCGTCCATAACTGTATATTTTGAGTCAAAGAATAATATCCCTATCGTAATTGACTACCAGAAAGGTGGGGAACATTGGTTCAGAAGAAATACCAAGGATAACAAAACTTGGACTGCAGTTCCCAAGGATCAAGCATCAGGTGATAAAACAGAAAAACTTCTAAACCAAAATCCTTATTACCTCCAAATTACCTTAGATCTCTCTAATCCATCTGGAACATACTCTGATAATGGTGTAAGTATAACTGTACGAAATACTCCCATAGGCGATGACTATTATATATCCCGGCACTCCCTGTGTGGTGGTCTCTTTGAGCTAAAAGGAGTTACCCATAACGATGCTCCTCTTACAGATATAAAGTCTGGTGAAAAATTGGAGAGTGTTTCTGCATACTACTATGGAACCGATCTTAAGGTTGATAGACTTCTCCGTGTTGAACTGAGATCACATAACGGAGACGTACACGGGCACTTTTACAAATCACCTAAAGATAATGAATCTATGGTTCTCTCCAAATCTTCTGAGTCATCTAATACAGGTATTCTAGCTGGAACCTCTGTTGGAACTGGATTAGGCGGAGCAGGGTTGGGTGCTCTTGCCGTATGGAAGGGTCCTGCTCTAATTGCAAAACTAATAGCTCGCTTGTAAAATACTCCCTACCCGTGGTAGGTAGTAGAGACTCTTCCCCTTCTAGACTACTCTCTTGTTGGTATACTGGAATGCTAGAGTCCATAACCTTAACTCTTGGTATACAGTACTACTCGTTTTGTTATAAAGATGCATGCTTTGAGAGTGCTTCCATCACTTGCTTGTTCTTTCTATGGCATCTCTTGTGCATCACAGTCTTGTAACATGAAACGTCCCAAGGTATGTTTATACAATTTCTGGCAAAAACAACCGACCGTAAAGTGACCATTGAACTGCATGCAGGGGTAGACCATATCCCCTTACCCACTAAATACCCTACCATGTTCCATGACTAAATTGATGTTGTAAAAGATGAGATGTAGAGATACTAGAAGATGTGAAGTGTACTAATGAGGAATCTTACTCTTCCCTTAGGCTCCTTCCAGTCGCCTGTTCGCCATGTTACGAATAAATGAACATTTAGACATGCACTACATTAAGCGTTGTCTTGTTTGGCTTTGCAAGACTAGAAAGTTTTGGTGCAAACTTGGAGGTTGAGAAGCTTTGCCGGAGACTCCAGAGTTCGTCATATAGAACGACAAAACTACCCACGAACAGATAGGGATACAGTCTTGATTTCATAGATGCTAAACTTGTCCACTTTACCCATGTTAAACTCGTACTTTGCCTCAGTTTCCTTAGAGTCCTTGTACTGCGATTGAATGATTATTCGGGGATAATACTCCCCTCCTTCCCAAATGACTTTTCTGGATATTAGTCCGCTCACTTTATCCTCTACGAGGTAATTGCCATAAGTCACAGCACCAATTACCACCTTGTCCAGAAGCTTTGGTTGAACGCAATACTCCTTGACTGGCATATCCGGTTCAGAACCCATTCTAGAGGTTACCTGAATGGTTTCATCTGTCTTTTGGTCCAGAACGTCCAAGGTCATCAACTCTCTGGAGACCTTTTTATACTTTGGCTCCCCTATCCCTTTTGAAAACTCTTGAATGTATGACAAAAACCTGCGGCATTCCCTGTACCTGGTCATTACCCTCACGTACTTGGAGCCGTCCTCCCGAATTCTCACCAACACGTATCTACTCATTGCATTTTTGTCTCCCTCGACAATAAGCTCGCCTGAATGGGTGTGATGTGTTATGAACGACAAACCCTCATCAAAAACTGCGCCGATTACGTGACTAAAGTTGGAATTGCGTCGAACGGCATAGTTGGTTCCTCCCGGATTCTTGACCGATGGCAGCACTGTAATCCTGCCAGGATGGTGATTTGAAATGTCCAATTCCAACAATGTCCTTTGGTTAGGCATTGTAAATGCATACTTTGCAAGTAAAATTGTCAGCGAAACCACCGCCTTTCCAATGGCACAGAAACTCATACTCGCTACGCAATGAATCAAATTTCACGCTCTTTCTCTCTTGATCTCACTTTGGATCTACACCTGTCGTAAGTGCAAAAGCAAATTGAATGGGACTCTCCATGTGGTGGGAATCCCATACTGCATGCAGGAGCTTTATGCCCTCACTTGGGACGATTTTGTGGGTCTGCGGCTAGTCTAGTATTTTATCTGACTTAAATGGTATGATTCAAGTCAATGTAATGGTGGAAATGTGTATGGTAAAGGTTTCAAGGTTCACGATCTGGTTGTCTTTTGTTTCGTTATTTACACATTCCATTAGGACCTTGTGAGATTACATATGGGCGAATAATGGGCATCTGTATCTTTTGTCCATACTGGACATTAGAGGGAGCCCCTTTGATATTCCCAGAGACCTTGACAGGACAGTGAATGAATGGGAACCGTAACAATATCTCCAGGGACATACTTGTATGTAATGCTATTCATAAACTTGGCTCATTACATGTATAACAACTCTGAAAGTGTTAAACTCTCTGCTTTAGGCAGTTTACTGCATTAATGGCGAATTTACATCCACAGGATGGATGAACGAGTGGTCATTCTACTTTAGAGTAAAACAATCTTCCACACTTTAAATCGCAAGTCCAGACTATACTGCAAGATTTGTCACCAAACAACCTCAGAACACCGAGACAGTCTACTGTAGGAATGTGATGGCGTACTCAAAAATCCCAGTCCTCGTCGGATTTTCCTTGGCATGCTCCCATTTATTATTGACCATGACAAAGGTGTAAATGAGGTCATTTGTTCCCTCTAGAATCCTCAGGTAGAGGACCCTCGAGTGCGGCAAAGTTAGGATAACAACCTTGGCACACTCGGCATTTGTCCTGGTCCATATTGTCTGATACTCATCTATTACTCGCTGAATATATGTTCCTTGTTGAGGAACGATAATCTTGTAGTCAGCTCCTCCAATGCGATGCTCTTCAACGTGAAAATTTGGAGGACCAGGGTAACCGGAAATGTTCACTGTCAAGGGCAACTTCTCGCAGTAACAGGCCAATATTATCATAGCAACCTTTAACGCAAACATTTTTAGCCTCTTTTATTTGTACTAGACATGTAGAGTTCGCTGTGGCTCCGCAGGGGCTGCAGCTAGCATCAGGCCTAACTAGTCACTTTATGCCTTTAGAGGTGGTTAGTTGTGGGTATAATTTTGCATCCCAAAAGGACCAGTTTTATAGAGATATTTGCTGCATGCATATTCATACTACTGTCCAGGATTAGGTGCTGGCAGTCTTCCCATCATTAGATCGAGTATTCATCCGAGGGATTTTCCCGAACAAGAATGTGTTCATTGTTTTATAAACCAAGTTTATGGCACTCTAATGGGCCTTTTCATTCTCTATATTCTTACCTTGATACCAGTTGCAGTGCTTAGATTACGTTGTTACCAGGTGTAATGGCTCTTCTTCCTTTGAGCATGGTCAAGGCTCCCATTAGAAGGCTCTGGGACTCTTCCGGAAAATCTATTCCTACCGTCTCGACTGTGGATGTATAATAGCTCTAAGGGAGACCATTTGGTACCGAGTATAAAAGGTGTAGCATCCTACCTCCGGTCATTTTGTGGCCGTTAAGAGAGTGTATTCTTCCGGAGCCAAAAATGGCATTATTAACTGTAGGAACATCTTGCTGAGAAGCTTAACGCTGCTCTCCAGACCTGGGTAACCATTTAGTCCATCAACCCATTTCTTCCATAGGATCACCCGGTGGTAACTTTGCTCAGATAATGAATACTTCTCATAATTGTAACCATTCCTCTAATACTCTCGTGAATATACAGGATCCTATACTCTTTATAGCTGATCATGTAGTTGCCATAATTCCTCTTCTTCTTCCTGACGGATAGTTGCCTTACTACCTGGTATATCCTTCTTTCTTCTGTAGACTCCTTATAGTTGATTATGCTCCTATACTGCGTCTACTCGCAATACCATCACTAGGGATTACGAATATACTCAGCACCTGGTACTATTTGCCCATTCATCGGAAGATGCATGAGCACCATCTCCACTCTTCTCATCTCTCTATAGTCATTTAGGCTCCTGTTAGTCGCTCATTCGCTATTCCATAGCTCACATTATACTTACTACTCCGTAGTTCGCATCCCTCATTCTTCGGGACCCATGCTCCCTCCGGTTTATGCCATCGACAGGGTTGCCCCTTGTGACACTATCTGTCCCCCTCTCTGCAATTCTTCAGTTACCCATTAATTGTCCAAAAATGGCAATTCGTCCGGTGTTAGCCTTCTCTACTCTCTTGTCATTGTTCTTCCTTCTTCCGTCGGTTCATTCCAAGGACGTCATCTTGGACATTTCAGCGGAACCTCAAGAATCCATAACTCGAATCTATCACGCTGCAAGAGGGATTTCATACTACATTTACACTCCGAATCTGGGTTATTCCGTGGTTGAGGTGAGGGATGGACAAGAGACGCTCTGGAAGGTCGCCAGAGATGACCATACGCTCATGGACGTGGTAGTGCATATTATCAATGAAAAACCGGTTCTTATCCGCATATTCTCAACAGGAAGACCGTCTTTCAACTTTAAATACTTTAAAGCAAGACTTGAAGGCCCGGAATTACTTGCATGCAGAAGAAGGTCAGAGGGAGATTGTCTACCATATCGTGGCACCGGCAGGAGACTGAGCGCAGACGAGACTGGAGAATGCAGCAAACACACGACAGGATTAATCACGAGAATAGCTCATAGAGCCAGGAGGGGAAGTATAACTAAAGAGAAACAAAGTGACCACCACGAGAGGATGTCACCTCATGAAGAAGAACCAGAGTCCCATAGAGAAAAATGGACAAGCATAACAGAGGAAGAGTACTATCACGAGTATAATGAGCTGGAAGTTCCCAAAACTCTCGACCTGAAAGAGCCCCTAGACGAGGAAGTATTCAGGAAGTGCACCTGGAAACCGTTTGGAGTTAACTCGAGCATTTACACCCCTCGCGGCAAGTTTGCCATTGGAAAAATCACAGAAAGTGAAAGGGTAGTCTGGGAATCAAAGGGACATGGAGAAAAATGCACCTCATTGGCTGTTTACGGAGAGGAGAATAACCCGAGATTTTTCGTCCTCTTCCTCCAGAGAGGGAGCACAATCAGCAAACTATACCTTGAAAAGAAGGCCGAATATATCGAGATTAATGAGGATATATTTTATAAAAAAATTGCCAAGCTGGAATGGAGAATGGTAAAGGAACCCAAACAGCAATGGTGAACATACTCTCCACAACAAAACCACGAACTATGGATTCTCTATAAGAAAGTAAAGTGCATGCAGACCCGATTGATAGAAAAAGAGTAACAGAAAAACAAAACTTAAACATCAAATACGAATGCGACTGCAAAAGCACAGACGTAACTGGGGGAGCATTTGCTAAATTTCTCAAGCGCAGCTATATTTTACAAGAGTTTTAGATGGCGATTACAAATTACAAGATACCCATCATTTTCTATAAATTATAACTCTGGACTATTCATCCATCTACAATTCGGCGACTCCAAATTTCATTTTGCAGGTAGAAATGCCAATATTGTGAACCATATACAGTTTCAAGGGATATTTTAATGTGAATGACGTCTCCATTTTCCCTCATTTCAATAACGGTACAAATTTCATCATCCCATACCTTCCATAGTCCCTTATCGCCATATTTCACACCAGTGATTGAAATGTCATTCATTGGTGTTACAGCCATATATAGCGAGTCTCGGTAGAGGCGTGCCCTTGTTGTGTCTACATTTAAAAGATCAACCGTGTATGTATTGGCGTATTCCGTAGATCCCGTGCTGTCATCATCTCCTTCATCATTTTCTTCTTCAGGCTCTATTTCCTCACATCCTTCATCATTATCACCCTCCTCCTCGTCCTCCTCCATATCAACATCGTTTGGACATGCAGCACCAGCATCTTCCGTATCATGGCCAGAGGAGACATAGCCGGGGTTATCACAGCCTCCGACACTTCTAAACTCGACACTGGCATCATTCTCTTCATACTTTATATTCCTGTGGTCCACTGGTGATAGCAGAGTGTCATCGGAACCAACATCAAAATCGTTACCAAATATTTGTGCATGCAGCTTGCTTGCTTCATCATTTTCTTTATAGCTGCTATTATTTGGTTCCAGTCCGCCAGAAGCACACGGAAGTTCGTCAAGAGCAACTGGTTCCTCTCCCTTGAGCTTAAAGAGCGTATTTCCATTATAAAAGACTTCCTCTTCGTCTACTATTTCTTCCTCGGATACTTTTGGTGTGGCAAAATCCTCAGTGTAGAGCGTATCTCCTAAGGTAGATACGCCAACGGATTTTGATTTCCAGCTGCATTGCTCACCCAGTCTCCTGATTCTCGGATACCCCTCATTGAACTTTATGCGAATCCATCCATTACCTTTCTTCTTAAAGTACCTGTGCTTTGGGATGTAACTCGGGGTCCTGATTAGGAGGTAGACGGAGGCTATATTTTCCAGGAAAACGTCTGGAATCCCGCCACGTGAGCATGTTGTCATATAATCCTGTGAAGCATCTTCTTCATTTAGGTACATGCCCTTCTTGTAAAGACGAATCTTTCTCTTTTCAATTGCGATAACGATTATACAGCGTTCTTCATCATTCTTTGCACTCCACAAATCCCTTGAGCCGTGGACGACCTTGTTGCAAATGTATCCACTTTTTGGAGCAAACAAATGTGTATTGGTCTTATAGAGCTTTGTAATTGAATGTTGAAATGAATCACTGCATTCGATACTCGCGACATTTAGAGTAAACTTTATGGGATCCATTGGTCTCCTAATTGTCTCTATTGTGGATCCAAAAGTTGTTAAAAGGGATATTCTGCTAGGAATTCTGATTGATTTGATCTTCTCATCGTACTTTCTAAAGGAGTCTGTCCACTTGCCGTTTTTGCATTTATAAAAGAGGTCCACAATTCTAGTGCCCTCTCTAGCAACATTGTGCAATATCAAAGGCAAATTGTTTCCGTCCAGGTAAACTACACAGAAAATACACTTTTCATCACTTCTTTGAGCTTGCCAAATGCGCTGTGTACCTGCCATGATGTTGTATACGGATCCAATCCTTGGAAGGAAGACGATGGCAGACGCTCCGTCCACATTAGCATAAATGAACCTGCATATGGAGTCACCTGTCAGATTTAGAATGTCCAAAACGTTTGAAGCATCGGAAGATGGCGGTGCTGTGTTTGCGATAGGCGGAGAATTGTCAAACCATCCACACGAAGCATTTTGCACTTCACTGAGTAAAGTAAGAATTAGAATACATCTCTTTAAACAACTTGATAGTTTCATAATGTGTAGATGATTTCAATAATATAATTTGATTTCATTCTCCATGGGGACGGCATGCAAGTTTTTTCGTAGCCAAATAGCAATGGGTCAACTATATGAGAGCACATATATGACTAGGGTTACACATAACCGAGTATTGAGTACTCTACCATTAATTAGCTACACAATGTACATAACACCTTACACACCCAAACCATTAAATTGAAACTAGACTATAAATCATCATACCAGGTAGAGATGCTGTACATTGTACAAACTAGCGACGGTGTTCATCCAGACGTGCTAGGAAGACCTTCTCCTCAAAACTCCAGAAAAGGTCTTTAATTTGCGATAAAAGTTTATGTATATGCCCTTCCTTGGCATCTAAAAGATGAATGGCATATCTCAAGAGGGTTTCCAAATCATCGGATAGTTCATCCACACATTCATCCCTCATGTACCTTTCACGGGGCGTAAGAAGTTCCTCAATCACGTTTTGCGGTTTCATAGGGGCGCTATTTCCAGACCACAGGGGAGTATTATGATCAAGAGCGTTTGTCATGGAAAATTTGCGAGAGATTGACCCGGCCTGCATACTCGGGGTTTTCACATTTTCACTCGCTAGAGCTCCCCTGACCTTTTCTGGAGTAAAGATATTTGGTGTGTCGGAACGGACTCCATAAATCATTCTGATCCCATTAATAACACAGGAAAGACATATATCTCCAATGGTTTCCAGCGACTCACAAAATTGCATTTTTTCCTCCACAATTTCCATCAAGAGCCTCAAGATACAATGGTAATCTTTTGCAAAACATGTAGATCCCTTGGAAACTTCACAAGTCTGCAAAGTGTCCTCTACAAGTGTCCCAGAGTTTAGAAACCTACTCGCAATTTCGTCAAAGAGGCAAAAGAGAAACTTCGTGTGCCTATCAGTATTAAATTGGTCTGTATTTTCCTCTTTATAGCATTTATAACAAAAATTAAAGAGCTGGGAATATAAAACAAGGAGCGCAATGTCTGCACTGGCTGACTTGTACTCCTTCTTTAGCAACTTTTCAAATTGAGAAAAGTAATACCCATTCAATGCATTTTCAACTCCAGATGTCCCAAGTACCCATTCTTTACACGCTCTTTGTTCTCTAGAAACAATGATTCCCAAGAGCCTGTGACATGTTTCATACTCTTGGAGCTTCACCAATTCCATCAGAATGCTCAGGAACGGGTGAGACGACAGAGTTTGCATTTTCTACTTGTTACTCTGACAAACTTTCTATTCACTCAACCTTTTAGAAATAATCCTACATAAACCTTTGTATACGGGCAGAGTATCCTCCTTTTTGTGGCTCGCAAATATGGACTGATCGCTGGGAAGAATTGCAATTCTAGACCCTTTTATGTGTTTAAAATTTTCAAAAATATTGCAACTTGCAAGAGAGTCTCTTCTTCCAGGTCCATCTGTCTGATAACTTGAAAAGTCTTCGGTGGCTACTGCCACAAGAGAAGATGGTATTAGAGAGTTTACAATTTCGTAGATTTCCGGGCAGGATTTATTTCCAGGTCTACTGCACATGGGTTCCTTGCCTATAATAGTAGAATCCGCACTAATTTTACTTGCTCCCAAGTTACACAAGAGACATGGATTAGTCAAAAGATGCGACACGGTTCCGGAGTACTGGAGCTTATCCTGTGCTTTAAGAAGCTTTGAAAGTTTAATGGCAAGGTCCAGATTATAGAGTATTTGAAAGAGCAAACTTCCATCAGTGAGTCTTTCATGCGCTATTGGAACCCCAATTAGAACCAATATTCGGCCTAGAATTGGAAATTTGGAGTATAAAGTGTTTATAATTCCCTGTATCCGCCTGCAAGTTAATTGCACATCTCCATCGTGTGTTATTCCCTCCAGACACCTTGATTCTCCTCCATAATGAAATGATAAACCTATGAACTTTGTACCATAATCTATACTGAGCACAGGCCAATCTTGCAGATTCTTAAAGTCACTTATAGCAACTGCGCCGGGGAGTCTAAATTTGAATGCTTTAAAACTTCCGTCGCTCCTCTTCCAATTTACATGCACACTTTTAACGAGTGACTGGTTTAGCACAACGTCAGAGTCCAGAGTGAATCTCTTTATCTGAAAGGAAGAGACTTGAAGGATGGCGCATAAGAGGGTAAAAAGGATCATGTAATGAGTTTTACTTTCAATATCTTGTTCTAATGTGTACTGCCTGTCTCTATTTCTAGACTGGTTTGCCCGTGCCAAGATGCAACCCCTCAGTAGAGCGTTTTGCTATCAACTTCCTTGTTCCACAGACGACTAGATTGCTTCAGGTATTCACTGCGTACTCTAGATTCCCTAGGTCCCTCTAGTCTCTACACTCATATATCCTTCTATGGTCTCTATAGTCGACCGGTCTATTCACTATGCTGAGAATGGTGAATTCCTAGGCTCATTTCAGTTACCTTTACAGCTCCTATACTAAAGTATACTCGCTATACTTCCTACGGTCGTCTAATACACCTTCCGTTGGTCGCTTAAGCTCCTCCTAGCTCCGCTCATATAGTCGCCCATTCGCTAGTCGACTCGTTTAGCCCTCAGCTGAGGAGGTACAAACTTTAGTGCCGCAGAGTACTCTGCTGGTAGGCCTAAATGGAGGTGTCTATGTGCAAATGAGGAAATGTGCATGGAATCTCGAGAATTTGGCAGAGCGACCGCCATTCTCCACACCTGGCACATATGGCGGCACACTTGAGCCCTAATACACCATCCATACCAAACATCCATGCGTTGAGGACGGAAACAACTCGCTAAGGTGAAAAGTAAAGGAAAAAACGAACCTTTGGTCGGTTTTGGCGTAGGACCGGTCTCGCTTTCGGTTTTTATACTCTTTGTTTGCTTTACTTTGTCCTCTGTGCGATCAATTCCTCTCTTTGTGCCCATAATTTGGACTTGCGCCCCTTGGGCGTGTGGAGCCGCGCACACCTACGGCCTCTCCCGCCAAAAAGTTTTAATCGCCGAAAAATCGTGAACATGAACAAGTGAACACATTAGGTGAGTTTATGCGTAGCATACGAGTGAATGTGAGCTATGAATGGAGCATAGCGAAATGTCCCGAAGAATGAGGGACTATGCGACTAACAGGAGCTCAAAGAAGAGAAGGATTAAGGTCATTACTGGAGTGAAACGGAAGGATGAATGACCTACCGACGTCAAAGACTAGGTAGTATATCACTATGGAATGAACAAAGTGAATAGAATAGTGATGTGAATTCATCCTAAGATGAATGAGTTACCATTATGAGATTCTCTCATCGACTTCTATAATGCAACAACAGCAAGATGAGAGCCTATGTATTCACACTGCTCAGTATGTGAGAGTAATGGTGACTACATGAGCAAAGCGTCTATAGAAGGATAGAATGCCTTCCATACTGCCAGATGGTGAGCTACTTGTGAGGGAGGATGAATGCATGGTTGTCTAGGGAGTAGTTAAGGTACTGGTATGCTCCCTTTGGTCGCATTGAGACTACTCATGGATCTCAGAGCTTTGAAGAATGGTGAGTGTGGATGAGACTACACTTCTAAGAAGCTGTAATTTCCATGTCTAAGGACTTGCTCTGATAACTCTAGTAACTATGGCTAGTGAAGAAGTAAGTATCGAACTTAAAAACAAGCCACCTAATGGAGATAAAGATACTATTACGTATCAAGGAAGTACTACTACCGGAACCGGTAATGTTAAAATTACCGTCGAAAGAACCACTCACCCTCTTGGATCTGACTTCCTCAAGTATGAGCATACTCTACAGACTAAAGGAGAGTTTATATTAAAGGAAATCCAGGATAATGGTGGCAAAATCGATGTTATTGGACTTAAAGATGTTCCTAGGGTAACCTCGGTTTCTGCCTATTACTGGAGGCATGAGTTGAATAAAGCTCTCCTGGTACAAGTCACTACTAAGGTAACCAAGCACTATGCCAATATATAGAATGATGGCGGTAGTAATGAATGGATTGTACTAGGTGGACATAACCATTCTAAACCTCCACTCATCGGCGGTGACATTGAAAGAACACTAGATGATTTAGTCTGTTCTAACTATGATGCAGTTACCTTGGATCTTGGCAAAAGTGTATCCTTTAGTGGTGATAAGCCATATTGTTGTCGTTGCGTTTACCATGGTGATAATGACGATCAGCGGAAGATTTTTGTTACTCTTAGGAAAGTTTTCTGTAAACAACATACACAAAATTCCATTCAATATTGTAAACATACCATTAAAAATCCTCAGAATAGAGTTGCCAGGATAAGGTACTATATTGGTGATACTGATACTAATACTCATAGTAATAGAAGACGTATAAAGTATATTGGGTTAGACCTTCCCATGGATGGTGTCAAAGCAGTTTACGCTTCATATTGTGACGGAAACCCTGTACTTATATACGTTGACGGTGGAGATAAAGCCGAAGGCTGGTACAAGAAAGGTGGTGATAGTAGTACTGGAGATGAAAATTGGACAAAAGTAGATCTCCCTGGTATAACACCTACTAACTTTAATAGCCTTACCTGTGAACACTGGAAAGTACTTGTAAAGGTACTAAAGAGTACAGGTGGATGTAAAAGCTTGCAAGAATGTCCTAAAGGGACTGTTAAACAACTGCAAGAACAATCACAACAACTAGCACGTGCTGATGAAGAAAAAGAATCCGGGGATGAAGTTGAGGAAGAAGAGAAAAAGAAAAAGAAGGGTGATGAAGAACTAGGTGCTAAAGGATCTCAAGAATCTGCTGGTTCTGATGGACCTAGGGGACCTACTGTTCCTGGTGAAGAGGATGATACTGGATCTGTTGGAGAAGGTACTACTTCTCCTGGATCTCCTCCCTCTGGACTACGCTATTCTCAGTATGCTCCTCAAGACTATGGGATAGATAAACAATTACATTACATAAAAACATTCCCTCCACAAATACATTCAGATACATACAACTGAAATGGAAGACCTCCCATCAAATGAGCGTGAATGGTATTCTTTTGAGAGGCAGGTTAGCCGTTGGCTCTCTGAGAATGTACACGTGCTCACGCCCGAAGAGAGACAGCCATTTACAAAAGCATCGATAAATTCGATTGGTATTGGCTCAGGAATGACTATTTTAACAAATTTAACGCTAAATAGGTTTGGAATATTTAGCAATAGGTTTAGGAGGGCAATCGTCTCCTCTATAGGTGGTATTTACGTTACCACAAAGTATATAGCAAGCAAGAGAAGGGAGATTTATACCGATGTAAGAATGTGTGCATCTATGTACAGCTCATATAATACACCTGATAATGCACTATTCAGCTCCTCAAGAGTCCTGGTACCACGGGTCAAGCTTGTAGAAAGATTTTGGCTGCCACGAGGGCGGATCCTACTGCACATACGGGATACCCTCAGGAAACACATGCTCCAGTAGATTATTCAAATTTTGGAGGACCTCAAGAGTCACAGGAATTTGTCACAGATAATGTAAACGTTCCAAAAGAAACTGGAGGCTTCTTCCAGGTACGTCCCTTTTATAGGAAATTCCCTCTCCATTCTTCAATTACATGACCTCTTAGGAACAGGGACAAAGAACCGAAGTTGCAGAAAAGAAGGATTTTAAAACATGGGAAGAGATTAGAAGAGAAAACCTCAAGAGAGACGGATACACACAGTCTTCCGAGAGTTAAGTTGTTGTACACTATGCATGAGGTCGGGCTTTTATGGTTTAAATCCAGGAGTGTTTGTGAATTTACCACTTTAAGGGAGTTCTGGGTGTTGGAGATTATAGTTCCGAAGAGTGGAAGAGAGAAATGGAGCAAAGTTGAGACTAAAGACTCAAAAAACTTGCATGGAGGTAAACGAGTGGCTTGCAAAGGGTAGAAAATACGATTAGTTTTTATCTGCATGGTAGAGATAATGGATTCCATTCATCCTTCCTTCCATGGTAGTAACCCATTTATCTGCATTGTGAATACAAAGTACAAATTTAGCAAAGACAATTTTAAAGCGTAGCAAGCATTCATTAAAACTACAAGGTGCTCCGCATGTGAGAGACTAGTGCGCATACAAACTGTTGATCTTTTCTTCAATGTCATTGTCCCTTAAAACTCCCCAAGTATCTCCAATCTTTTCATGATACTTGAGCTCTAGCGCCTGATCAGTTTGTATAAGCAAAATCAGGATTGTGAGATGGTCTCTTTTGTAATAGGATTCTGAGCTGAGGCATCTCTGATTCTCTCTTGCTTCCCAGATAGGACCATCAGAATCTACTACTCTAACAATTCTATTCGCTGGCAAAGGCTCCCTTTTGATTGTGACGACACCGTCAATGACATGCATTCTTGTCCTGGCGGTATCCTCATCAGCTTTGTCAATATTGAGTTCAGCTTCAAAAGACTTTAGGTTTTCGGGGGAGTCTTTAAAGTCCTTCAGGTACTCGGCAAGGTCATCAAATGTAATTTCCTTCCACTTTGGATTGACGACATTTCCTTCATAGGTGGAAAACAAGTAGTAGTGGTCCCTCTTTTCTTGACCATCGTCCACAGTTACTCTGGATAAGGAGACGTTTTCATCAGTGTAAATTGTGGCGGAGGAGCAAAATTCTTCACCCATGGAACTCCAGATGCTTGTGTAGTTGTAATGGACTCCCCTGATCTTGAATTGCTTAAATGGGAATATGGAGATGGTTCTATATCCGTCCGAGACATAGTCTAGGACATTTCCCAAATCTTCTGGCACTCTTTCCATGTCAATTTCAATGTTCTTCTCCCCTCTGGTTAAAATATGTGCAAGTTTGTCGGAATATTTCTTGTACTCTATCATTCTCCATGTACCCTCTTTGAACTCTAGACAGTGCGGAGTTGTTATCCCTTCCCTCTTGGCATTTACCTTGAGGAGAATTAGATGATGCGTGGAGAATGTGCATGCGTTTTGGAAGCTATCCCTTACGCTTGCACTCCACAAGACTGTTTCACCGTCTATTATTTTTTTGATGGAGTCGTCCTCTGGGAAGAATCCTCTGTACATTGTCACATTTATTGGTGCCTCTGCAACCCAAAAGTTTGAACCGTGAGCCTTTCTAATGTCCAGAGTTGTATTGTGATGTTGCCTTGTACCTTTTCCCTGGAGCAAATTTCTAACTGTTGTAGATAGGTGGTTTTCAAGTCTCCTGGTGAGATCTTCCGATTCTTCGTCGTCTGAGTCTTCATCCTCCTCTACCTCAGCTCCTTCAGATTTTTGTCCCTGCTCTACAGTTTCCTCTAAATGTCCATATTCTCTGGGGGTCTGGTGGTACCCTGTGACAATTACATCATTGAGATCAAAGAGGACCGGATTTGGTCGGTCTGGAGAGCCCATACAAATCGGTAATGTCCTGAGTTCTTCCAGTCTTGCCTCCAATTTGTTCTCGGAGATGCTCTTCCACGTTCTACCGACTTTTTCAAAGCACACGAGACGAGACCCATGACTGCCTCTGACGTATATGCTGAGAAGTTCCACACTCTCCTTGTAGTACAAGTTAACGGCTGTGCATTTTTCATCTTGACCAGCCTCCCAGATTGTCACTCTGCCCTCCGTTAGCTCACCAAAGGACTTGCCATTGTTCAAAAAGAAGGACTTGTACGGGATCCCCTGAACAACTCCATCGTCTGTTTGAACTCCGCCCCTGTTGGGCTGTGACCGAAGAGAGTTGAACCTCGAGAGGTCAAGGGTCAGGGTGGAATCCCCAAAGGGGAGTATGCAGTGCGATATTCCGAGAATGTATAGCCAGGAAAAGAGCAATATGACCCTCATTTTTGCTCCCGGTAGGTACAGAGTGCTGAATGTTGCAAAATCCCAAAATGTGCATGCAGCTCTAATTCAGCGTATATGAGAGAAAGCCACTAGAATTCTTCAGAATAGAGATGTAAACACTTTTAGGCTGTGAAAAATAGCTAGAGATGTCCAAAAGGTGACCCTGTAGAGAAGCAGTCGCTGTGACCAGAGCCTCGCAAATGCGCTCATGAAGTGGACCTTAAACTCGTCAAAAGGCCCTTATCTACCCCTCAACCTTGATATCAAGAGTTTATGGCGAGAGAATAGATCTAAAGTCCATACGAATCTGCCGAAAAGGGACTTGCTGGCCGTCCGTAAAAGTTGGTGAACAGAGCGAGTCAAAAAGGAGCTCTAGCCTACGAAAATAGAGCCAAATAACAAAATAAGGAAAACCAAAGAGATTTGAACCAGAAGCCAGCGACAGCACCGGCAGTACCTGCGGATTCCTTGGCAAAATCGACTCTGGTTAATTTACACCTAAAGAAGCTGCCTTTTCAAGCACAAACGAAAATGAAGCTCATGTAATACAATTAAAGGCCAAATAGACGCAAGTACCGAGGCACAAAGTGCAGAAACGCCAGGGCCGGAGAGCACCGCAAGTGCCACTCGGGTGTTGCGTCTGTACGCGGCTCCAAAACTCCAACTGTCATCCTGCCTCGTACACAAAAGGATTTTAGGCCAATGTGTACCCATAAGTCGCGAATATCCCTGCAACTATCCGACTAGAAGGAGGATTTGGGTCAATTTTGGCCTGTCGATATTCTAGCGATATTTAGAGTATGGAAATCTATAAAAGGCATTTATGGGCCTAAAAGTTTGGAAGGATGCCATTACTACCTCCATTAGCCGATGGGAATGAGGGGTACCTAGAATGATGGGCAAGATGAAAGAGGGAGAGGTACCTAGATAGCCCACTAGGAGTACTAATAAAGTAGGGGTACCTAGAACATTAGTGGAAAGTGGAAGGGTACCTGGAAGGTAAGTGGGATGAGGGAGGCGTAACTCTACATTTAGTGATTTTGAGAGTCCCCCTTTGCTTTCCATACCATCTCCACTTTTCCAAAAACACAAGTCACACTGCATGCACGGGAAAAGTGTGGAATTTCTGGTGTAAAGAATGTGACGTTTTTGCTCCTGTGACTGAGCTATACACCCATGTATGGAGATCAAGAATTACTCGGGTTTTATAAACTTGTTCTTTACTTCCAGGATTAAGCTCTTGTCTGGGTTCTTGACCATCATGAGCCCTTCCCACGCAAAAAATCCAACGACCATTGTGGCCACAAGGGAGGCCATTGTAGTGGTAATGCGACTGTAGGATGTCGACGCCGTCTGAGGAGTTGTTGAAGATCCCTGTATGATGCTGAGGATGGCAAAGGAGTCAAAGTAGGCAATGGGCTCATTCCCCTTTTCCACCTGGACCCAAGTAGAGCCACGTTTGGATTTCCTCCTGTACCACAGATTTTTAGGTTTCGTCATGTTTATCAGGACGCATTTATTGCCGCGATTTCTTGCGTAAAAGAGGTATACCCGAGAGGTCCCAAGCGGGACAAAAATCCCGTTTTGGTCTACGCCATTGTCCTCAACTTTGGAAACTAGGCCCTTTGAAGTATCGTGATACGAGTAGATGACTCCGTCGCATTTTTCAGATGTTATGGTGATTTCTTCCTCTTTACAACTGGAGCATTTGTAGCTTTTTGGTGCATCTTTCCGATTAAATGTGTGACCCTTTGATAAATCGATCTTGTGGGTTCCATTCCTCTTGCAGTTTTCACTGTCAAGAATCTTGACCATTTCAGAGGGAGATAGAGAAATGCGGGTCCACGATTGGCCGTCGTCGGATCGAAAGTAGCTATTCCCTAGCTGGACTAGGAGAGGCTTTTCGTATCTTTTGTCTTCCCTCCAGAGGTATACAGTGGCCTCGGAGTATTTGTTCGATTCAAATCCATAGGTTTGCTCTTGCTTATTCTTTACCGAAAAGATCTTTACGCCCTTTTCTGGAACATGCACGCATTTCCGGTAGCCAGCGAGGCCTGGAGGATCCACGTACTCTGTGACATTTACTGGAGCTCCTCCTTCAGTATACGAATAAGTGGTCTCTTCTATGAGTTTTCTCGGGTTATGGCCAATATTTATGACGGCATAGCTCATATTTCGTCCGCACGGTTCCTCTACAACGTTTACAAGGCTGATTTGGTAGAATGAAAATTTTTGGCATTTTGGGCAATTCAAGTTTATTTGTCTAGTCCAAGCCCCAGCTTGTCAAATATGTTGTGTCTTTTGTAGGATATTTGCCAAGGATCATGCAGAGAGCGGAGGAATCTGCTCTCTCGCACTTTGACTTTATGTTCCAGGGTGCTGCTATAATGCAAGGTACGTGCATGCACAGTTTCCCGGGGAGATACTCATGAATTAGGCACATTGGCGGATATATATACTATTTAGGTACACTGAAGAGTCGAAATCTTTTGGTGAAAATATCGATTGTTAGATATTTCTTATTTTAGAGATATATTCTCTAAAATACACCATCTTAGGCTCCCTAACTTGAGTAAAAATTGGAAATTGGTTCCGGTCGGAATAAGGGGAATTGTCATTACCACAGCAATTCAGAGCAAATAAGCCGTACACATATAGACAAACGATTAAGCATATGTGGAACATTGTATTCTGACTCCAAAGAAGGACTCAGGACACGTAAACGACCAGAGGGTCGGGGAGTAACCATTAAAATCCTAAATAGATGTACAGAGCCCCAAAGAAAGGTCTCCTTTAGGCTCGTTGTTAAGCCGAGGGAACCTCCAGAGGAAGTCATCACACCTGAATAAAACAATAGGGGACGACAACGTCGGAATGCAAACTGCAGCGAGTGAAATCTCAACTTCACGAGCTGAAACGATAAAAGGTGTCACAAATCCAACATTAATATCAACAAGTGATGTAGCTGACAACAGGTCTACGTTATCCCTCGTTGAAGGGCAATGCCTACCTGAATCTAATCAAAAAATCTTTTCTAAATGGGTACGAGCTTGCGATCATACAGAGAGTAAACAGGGAAACATATTGCCTCTTAAAAAGCAACAAAAACATGATGATAATGGAAGAATAGGACCCAAACTACTCGTTAAACAAACTGGTACAACCTACCGTGCATCATTCCAAACTGACGACAAAGAGTTCAACAATGACATACTTGGCACTAGAAGACTTTATTATAATCTAGCTGACGTAAGGTTAGCGTTAACCCTGGACGAATTGCAATGTGGACCTGAATTTAATCGAAAAAACTTCTTCTTATATAAACAGGTGGCGACTTGTAAAACTACCCAGTGTAGACGGGGGATAAACATAACTTTTAAAAAGCAAGGCGGTAATAAAACTATGGCGCTTATAGTAATCGTTGAAGAACCAGTAAGTCTCTCTAGGAGATTTACTGGAATCCTCAGTAAGAGGATAAACTCAAATGGTCAAGAAATCAAGGTCAGGTCGAAATACAATCGAAAAATCTTATTTATAAAGGCCTGTTCTGATTATTCCCCAAACCTACAGGAAACTGTAGTGTCTACAAGGGTGTAGGAACTAATCACGCACATATAACAATCCGGTACGTACGGGGTAGGTAATTTGTTGTACACTGAATAGTCTCGGATTTGCGCCTAAAATTCGTGCCAAGGGGAAGCGTCGACGTGGATCCACAGCAAGGGGACAAACCTCGTGCATCAGCATTTAAAGTAGTAAAATAGTGGAATAGCCCAAGATGAAATGATGAAATGGCGATTATGGATCCAGAGGATTCACAAATGTATACGTGCGCTCACATAAAGTCCATGGCACGAATCCCTATTCTGACAATTTGTACGGCTCAGTCTCATCTTTCACTAATTTCAGGACGATTTTCATCCCCTTTTCATGCTACAAGACGAGTAAGCTTCGCTGTAAAGACAAAACGCCCATTATACAAACAGTAGCCACATAAACTGTTCCTACATCGCCCAGATTGTATGGCAGGTTGATCCCCTAGGCGCTCACCTTTCCCACTTTTGAGCACACAGCGCGTTGTTAAGAGGGATACCCGCTTATCAATCCAAGATTCTGCTGCCTACCTAGCCACTAGGGACATATAACGATCTGCATGCAGTAGCTACACCCCATGGCTAGCAACTGGTAAAGTCAATCAAAAGTAGCAAAATGAGGTTCAAGACACTTATGCTCGTCTTTTTAACTCAAAAGTTCTGTCATTGTGGCTGGCCTAAATGCTGTGTCGGAGCTTCAGAGGATAAATCCACGGAGAAATATGAGATCGCCGCTGTGGTTGGAGGGGGAAATTGCCAGAGCATGTATTCAGACTCTTTTGATACGTTTGAATCAGATTCAACTGTTGTTTCCCCCGGTCCTTCTGGAGAGGAGCATCCAAGTATGGTCGTTCTGGATCTCTGTTCTGAGAACATGGCTTACTTTGATGTTGTCTCCAACGATGACTATGGACTAATAAATGTATCATACTTCCCTAAATCTGGGCACTGCATTAGGGAAGTTTTGGATTCAGATGGTGTTATTTGGACCGTAAAGGAAGGAGGAAAATGTCTTGGTGTTCACACATATTCTAAGGATTCCAAAACGATGCTAACTCTTTTAGTCGGAATGGGAGGTATCAACCGCAATTCAAACTATAGAAAAGTGAATGGAAAGTGGGTAAAAGTCGAAGATAGCATGAGTTTTAAAATGATGATCCAAGACTTGAAGGGGCTTTCAAACGGTCCAATCAGAGGTCCCAGAAAACGATTAACCAGTAAAACATTTGTTCCCTACTCCTCAGAGTAATGTTTATTCTAAAAGATTCATTTTACATCTCGGGACATTGCTCCTGCCAAACTTTTGCATTCCACAAAGACTAGAATGCTTTGTTTAAAAGGATGCCAAATGGAATTTTCGGTCACTGTGGTGCCATTTCCAGATGTTGGTGAAACTTGGATGCATTGCCATTTATATTTGCGTTTTACCTTTTAAGAATTTGTCACGTTTCCAAGTCAAAGTCCCACTTGCTTGTCAAGTTTCTAGGACGTTTCAGTGAAGAAACTAGCGTGGCAAATTTACCAACACAATTAATACCCAGTATGCATATCTCGTAAGATAATGTATTAATATTTAAATTACCCTCTTTACATACTCTATAACGTCTTCAACGTTCCCCTTCTTGATTGAAGAACGCACGATATCAACAGGGCATTTGAGTGAGTGGAATCCAAAACCTTCCATATCTAGACTCATCAAATAAGTGTCATCGCCACCGTGGTTCTGCAGATGCATTTCACTTCTTCTTCCCTCTACAATTCTCTCAATTTCCAGTTCCATAATTGATTGAATATCTTCGGCGCTTCTGCTACTGTGAACGTCTGTCTTGTTACATACAATGCAGACTGAAGCGGGTTTCATGCTACAAATGTCAAGTAGCATATCAGAAGCTATTTTTATGCTCTTTTTATCGGAAGAATCTAAAACAAGTAATACGCACTTTGCCTGTTTGACATGTTGCTTGAAAGAGTGTGGAATTGCACCTGGAGCATCCACAAATTTTACACCTTTACCAGAAATATTAACTTCACATTCATTTGTACACTGAGATACAGCCGTTTGTATTAATTTTTTATGTCTCAAAAAGAAGAGGAGCGATGTTTTCCCAGAATCCGATGGGCCAACGATTGCAACAGATGGTAAAGTTGGTTTTTTCAAACGTCGGAATACTGTCAATGAGTATAATAGAAATGTATAAAGTACCTAAAAAGGGAAGAATAAATAGCGCGATTAGAGCAAGCAAATCTACCAATCTGAATGGGTAGACTCCGCTACTCGACAAACTTCCAATCTCCATCCTTTACGATTGTAGCCTCCTTATCACAAAGTGTAAACTTTACAGTAATGTCAGTGGCTTCGAATTCAACTAGCGGATTTTCACGGGTTCCCCAAACGGATTTCCAAAGCTTATCCTTTAAATCAGTATTGAACGAAACACGACCAGTCATATAAACATAAGAATCCCTGAAAACAGATATTTACATGATGAAAACTACCTATGAGGGCAATGAAACAAGAGTGTTGCCTTCTCTCCTTCCTTGATCTCAAAACTCTTTTCTGGAAGTCCAAAGAAGATTCTCTTTAGTTCTTCCCCCTTATTCACATCTAAAGTGCCAATGAAGGCCTTTAGAGAATCTGATTTTACCGGATCGGGTGTTGTACCTACATGGTAAATGTATTTTGAACAAGGCATTTTTGGTAGAATCTAGATGAGTCCAACACGTAGGAATGAGCTTGAGCGAAGCGAGTGTGTGAGATAGTAGGAGTGGAGTCATTAGGGATCCTGCCAGGAAATCCCAGGGAGATGAATTATCCAACCATAGGGAGAAAGTATCTAGAGTATCTCCATAGACACCCATTAAATCTGTCTAACCCAAGGATCTCCATAGACCTCTCATTAGTATCATTAGATAAGGCGTACAAGAGGGTCTCTATAATAACGTTTGTAGAGTTTCCATCCAAATACAGCGAGAATTACAGCTCCAGTGAGAATAGCAATACCACCAAGAATTTTCCAAGTAGAAGAGCCTTTAGAAACTCCATATATGCCAGCAACAATGAGAACAACGGGAACAAGTATTAGTAGATGGGTTAGCAACTTGTTCATCAGCCTTAGTAATAGCAGGTGACATTCTCCTAGCTCCTAGTCTTCGAAGTGGTAGGCTTAGACCTCCTGAAGTAAATGAGGAAGGGAAGCCATGACCTTTGAAACTACATTAACCTTGTATACTCCAGCAGAGGTATCTCAATACGATCAAATTGCGATTCACATCCGTCTATAGTATGATGAGTAAGATAATAGAGCTGATGAGAGTAATTGTCCTTCCACAGGAACCATACCCATCATCCAATAGTACTTCCTCCATCTAGCCGTACCTCCTCATACATTCATTCATCCTCCCTCACAAGTAGCTCACCATCAGAGAGCGTATCCGCAGAACAAGATGAGTGACTATCAACACAGTCTTCAGTAGTACAGTCAACACTCACGTCTCTCCCAAGCTACCACCTCTCAACTGGTGTGAGCAGAATGGTCGGTATGGGCGTGTGCATCTCAATAATCACATTCACCATGGCATATGTTCTACACTTTTGCGAGTCAGCAAAAATGGTTTATCCTCCCCTCTAGAGACGTATTGTGACTTTACTCGAGTCCAATCATTCATAATGGAGATTATTTCAATACTATATTCTTCTTCTGACTTGCTAAATACCACCCGCTTTTGTAAAACTCCCTCAACTGCATCATCCAGAATGTATTCACCATACTTGACTTTACCAATGACAACGTCATATTTTAGGTATTGTTGTACAGAATAATGTCTAACATTTTCCATAATAGTCTCCACATGTATAAATTTTGTAGAGGTCGTTTGAAAAAGATTAAGCTCGATAGGAATGCGAATAACTGGATGGTAGATTTCGTCACTAGGTAACATTTCAAACTCCTCCAAGTCTTTTGCAATATTATTTTCATTGTTGATATATGCATTTACAATCTCAACACATTTTACATTGTCAGAATTTGAAGCAAAAAATACCTTCCTCTCTATAATTTTCAAGTGATCTTCAGATACAAGTATGGAACCATCTACAACTTTTCCAATCTTGTATTCGTTCGCATACTCTGGTTTGATGGTATACAAGTGGGCCCTGTCATAATCATTGAGGCTAATTGTCGTTACTTGCTCAGGAAGAGGAGCAGACAAATCCAGATCTAACGAAGTCTTTAACGGACGTCCACGAATAAATCCACATGTTCTTTCTACAAGGATGATGATGGGTAACAACAGTAGTAATTGGTGAAAGGTCATCATTTTGTCTGTGACGTAATGCGAAACTCGATGCAAATATCTTTTGAGTGAATAGGTAGCCACAATGGTAACCAGCTAGTCCCGTAGCATTAGTCATGAGGCTCTGCCTGATGAACAAGGGGTATCTATGGAGTGAATGTCTGGTGACCATGCTAAATAATTTCCGGGATTCCTTTTCGGGAAACTTGGGATAAAATCGTAACTCCAATGTCCCATTGATTTTTCCTTATTAACCAAACGCTTCCACAGTAAAGAGCAGCAAACTTGCAAGAGTGTAAACAATCATTTCCATGAACTTGCTAGCGATTGTCAAAAGGCTTATGCCGCAGCAGCAGTCGTCATGAATGTCAAATGTAAGAATAGCCCTTAAGGTTGCAGTTTTTCCATGGTTTGCAGGTACTGGCACTTTCCAAGAGAGCCTAGAGATGGCAGCGTGACCTCCAGATTCCCTACAGTTGTCTGATTCGGTCTAGAGACCTACTTTTTGTTAGAAGAATACGGAGAATAGAGAGGCTCCTATACCTCTGTGTAGTTGCCATAAAGATTCCATCTACTGAACATCTCATGGCTAATAATAATTCCCATCTTTCCACTCAACAAACTCATATCCTGCTACTGTTGCATTACACAACTCGATACCTATCATCTCGCCATCACTCTTCCATTCACTCTGTTCATTCCATAGTGATATACTCCCTAGTCTTTGACGTCGGTAGGTCATTACTACCTCTGGTAGTACTGAAATCCTACTGTTCCTTAGGCTCCCCGAGGTCGCCATAGAGCTCCTGTTAGTCGCTCTGACTCCCATACTGGCGTATAGTCGTCCATTCGCTATTCCATAGCTCACATTATACTCACTCCGTTCGTATACTCTGCATCAACTTACCTAAAACTGGGTGGATCTGAAGAAACTTTCCGTTGGCTTCGCAAAAGCAGGTTGCTTCCTTTGCAACTTTCCAGACGTGTTCCACTACTTCTTCGACGCTCTCTAGTGGTACAGACTGGAGTTCCAGCTTCCTCTTTTCGAGCTTCTTGTATATAAAGGCCAGAACCGCCACTGGGATGCTCTGAAAGGCCAGAAACTTTAAAAATGGCCTAAGACGCCTAAAGTTGTCCCTTTCAAAGCCCTTCTTGTCCAACCTAGGGGCCTACATTTTTGTGTTTCATTGCTATAGACTGTGAATTGGAGATAAATGGCAAACTGCGATGCCATTACACAGATATGAGCACATGGGACCTGAAATTGTGGATAAACAGACGAACCTTGAACTCCTCCGACTTGGTGTAGGCCCCGTGGCTCCTCTGGTCGATTTGCTGCAAATTTCTGGGCTCCTGCTCTGCGCTCTTTACTTGTCCCTCAGGTTGCGTGGAAAAGCGACGAATTTTCCTCTCTTTCAAGCGAAAATTCTCAACGTTTCCCCCTGTGTACAGAAAGCGCGAGAATGTGCGACTGTCGCCGTTCTCCAGGGCCTCTGCGCCTCTACTCGGTACCCCTGTGATTAATCTTCTCGACTGCGGTGGGAATTTTGCTACCACAGTAAAGAGGATGCGCATTGGAGAGATTATTTAGACTGAGAATGACCCAGGCGACCGTTGGGACCTGAGCGTCCAAAGAACCCAAAAGAGGCCAGGAAAGTTTTTCTGTTTGTTTATGTGTGTTGGTTCGCGATTTTGTAGGCATGGTGAGCTCAGAAATGGCAGATTTGTGGATTTTTCACGGAAATGCTACAAGGGTACCTAGATGACCCACCGGGAGTACTAACGGGAGACAGGGGTACCTAGAAGAATGTGTATGGAGGAAGAGTGGTTGACGGTGGAATGAAGAAGAATGATGGATTCCGAGGAACATAGGGAAGAGAAGTGAGTTCCAGGCCTAAACACTTGTCATAAACGTGCATGCAAAACTTTATGAATATAGAAGTACAAGTTAGTCTAGGCTAAGAGAACATCAAACTACCTCAAGATATGTTTTGAGTTTGACACACAGCCGTTATTCCAACAAGTTAAAACGTTGATAAGTAGGAATCCATCTAAAGAATCTACAGTGACTTCCCTTGAGAAAACATGGTAGCATCCTCTTCCGTTTGCCAATAGGCAGTCACCGTATGATACTATGCAAATGTAGGCGCAGTTTATCAAGTGTGGTCTTATCTTGAATATGGTCTTTCCTGACGATTCATCTACAGTCCGTTCAATCTCGTTGGGAAGGTCATTGGATAGTAGATCAAGGTCCACTGGGTACCTCGCCAATGGTTCATACTGGTAGTATCCCTTTCTTTTGACCAACTCGGTAGTTTCACAATCTAATCCTCCTCCGCCTGCGATAAGGAACATGTCACTGACTCTTATGATTCTGGCATCTCCTTCGTCCTGGAAGTAGACTCTTCTTTCTATGACCATGGTATTAGCCTCTAAAATGACCTCTCCATTGTCCAGGACATCGCCAATAATGTGACTATCATAATGTTCTGGTTTGACTGTATAGCTGGTTGCACTAGGATTCCCGAGAGCTTCTTGCGTCAAGACCATATCTGGCGTCTCACCAGCCACGTCAATGTCGATAGGGGTCTTTGGAGGGTTGAATGCAACTAGTTGATCCTCAGCCCGTGGCACAAATCCTACTGCTCCACCATCTACAAGGGATGACTTTGTTAAATTAGCCCGAAGGATAGCCAGGGTGGCGGGAATGACTAGCCGTAGTAAAACATTCATTGTGATTTATGGCTCATTACTAAAGCGATTTTGGTATTAGTTACCTGTAAAAATGCTGTGAGTTATGAGTCTGCCATGGAGCTGTGGCAGCTGTCTGGGGATCTGGAATGGGTTGCATGCAGCTGCTCCGTACTCTGCTCAACTGCTAAATTTGACAGCTAACCACTCTCACATAACCGTAGTATCTAGACCTCTAGCTAGGATATTATAGGCTCTTTATAACTTGGTTTGTCTAGTACTAATTAGACTGTTTTAGGTGTATCTACAAAATGGGTGGTTGGCACTCTGGCTTCTAACTCTCCATGACTACAAAAAGTTCATTCTTCTATCATTAGCTCATACACTAATAATGGTTGGAAGATGCTAATCACTCATTATTGTGTCTATGCACGTAGGAGAGACTACCATTAATTAAGCATGTACACTCCAATGGAATGTGAGAAATATACCGAATTATGGTACTGAATTGTGTACTCAGAGTATCCGTTAGGAGTCACTATTCAGAATCTTCAGACTCTGAAGTGAGATCAGCTGATTCAGTTTCTGGAGATTCCTCACCAGGAGAGTCTTCAGAAGTATCATTAGACTGACCATTCTCTTCGGCATGTTTCTCAATCGGCTCGTTCTTTAGGTCATCTAGTTTCTTGTCATAGTTTCCCTCGGTAATCTTCTTCCATTGTCCACCAAGCTTTTCAAAGTACCTTTTACTGACCCTTCCACAAATTTTAGCGGAAATAAAAAGCAGTGAAGATTCTCCCTTTGTCGATACTCTCGCGAATAAAAGCTTTTCACCCTCAGGAGTAGCCCAAAGTTGAGCTCCACCTTCAACAACAGAGGTTATGAGGACACCTTCCTTTGGAGAATATGTAGTATGTGATACTCCCCTATCTTCCCTTGTAGCAATCTCTATCTCTGATTCATTCAGACTGGAAAGGTCAAGAGTGATGGGAATAGTATTAACCTGTCTTGCTGGTTGGACGACAGGAACGATTCCCTTTAGCATGTTAAGCTTCCTCCCATATTCTCTCCTGTTATGTTCCCAGTTATCACCGTTATAATGGAGGAAGAGGGTATAGTCCTTTCTATTTTCCCTACAGTGCAGTGTTACAAGATATGGTTGATCTCCATTAAAGTAGATTAGGGCTGACAAGAACTGTGCTTTTCTCTTTCCGTCCCATACAATCACGCCTTCGTAAACAAGCCTTTTAGGATTCTTGTCCTTCTTTGGTGTACAGGTCAAATAAAACACACCATTATCACCAGATTCTTTTACATCAAAGAGTGGTCCAACCTTTTTAGCACGTGCACTCAGAGGTGCAGACTCTTCTGGAGTAGGTTGAGATGGTGGAACCACCTGTTTGGATTCTTCAACAGAGTTAGGAGAATTCTGTTGGCCGCCTACTGCTCCCTTTAATGCTTCTTTTGTAGCAGTGGCGTCATCTCCGCAGTGACATAGTTCCACTAGACATACTGTCAATAGTACTGAGAAGACATTCATTTTGTAGAGTATCTGTCTGTCAAAATAACAACTATAACCTTAGTACATGCAGGAAGTATTAGTATGAGAGCAAAATAATTGGTGCTATCTAAAAGAAGAGAGTACCCAGAAGTAATCAGAACAGTAGACAACAACGCGCATGCACTCGCGGTGCCTTACTAGAAAAATACGCAATAGACGTAACAGAGAAGATTGAGTAGGGAAACAAAGACTTTAAGTCTCGACAAATTAAGGATACAAGTGAGTTGGAAAGTCTCCTTTCTCTTCTACTATCATAAAGAGAGTGTAAGAGGAATTAGAACCCATGAATGTAGGGATTAATAATGGGGGAATAGCGGTTTATGTAGACATTTATTCTTCCTGATTACCAAATATTACCCGGAGGCTCTCATGCTGATAGATTTACAGTCGCAATGATGTCAGTCTTGTTGGATCCTCAGGATGAGTAGAGATGACTGGAATAATAGACAGAACCATTAAAGAGTGCCAAGAATAACTTGTCGGTTGTCTAACTTATAAATGAAAGAAGCCATTAATCTCTCATCATTTAAAAAAGAATTACATGGTCTTTACCAAAGTGTCAGTATATCAATCCCATTCCACCCTCCTACTCTCCAAAATGTCCCCTGTATGTAAAATAATCTTTGGTTAAGGAAAGGAAGAACTGCTCATTAATCCAATTAATCCCAGCAAACGCTTTAATTGTACACTTAGATGGTCCTAAAATGGACCTGTTATCCATCCTGTGGATGAATGTATGCTCATTAATGCAGTATAAATCTACCGGTAGGTAGTACTATACACACTTGTCCATGAGAATATCTGGACTGTTATAATGCTCTTGTTAGTTTCTCATACACTTTAATACTCTACACTCTCCAACTCTAACCATGATGTTTGGAACGAGTAAACATGTAAGGTACAGTTATAACAGTTTCTGTACGCCTAGGAAGAAGAAGAATGAAAGGCACCTTGTGAGCATTCCTTTCCATTCCAGAGGCTAAAATTGCACTCTTTATACCCTTTTCATTAATGTCCGGGAGTTATTCCTCTTCTTTATCCAACTCGTCCCTTTCGGAGGCCTTCTCTCCTTAGGCTAATACTTATGTCCTTGTTGAGCCTTCAGATAATACATTGTACATGTCTAGTATGCATGTTGGTCTAGGCATTTACTGCTGAGTGGACTGTGTTATGGACTCGGTGGAAGTTGATGATTGGATAGACGAACTAATTTCTACTGACGTGAGTGTTGATTGTACTACTGAAGACTGTATTGATAGTTGTTCATCATCTTGTTCTGTGGATAGTCTCTCTGACTGTGAGCTAGTTGTGAGGGAGGATGAATGGGATATAGATAATGGGTGAGCGCACTACTACAACGGTGACAACAGGATATTGCATAGTTAAAAATATATATGTCGAAGGTTTGAATGAATGATATAAGGTGCTGAAAATGTATTTAAACTACTAAATCTAAGGGTGGATGAGTGGATTAAATGTCAACATACAGAACAAATGCAGAAGTAATAAAAGATGTAAATGTAGAGGTAACAAAAGGCATGTCTCCGTGAAAACGGGGACAGTAAAAGGGACTAACTTTGGATACTCTACCCATGCAATCGATCCGCAACATATCAGAACTACTCAAATTTCTGGTGTACTATGGCAAAATGCTGAACTGGAAAGGATAGGGTTTTCCAATTTGTTTGAAACTGCATATTCTGTAACAGTATTTTACAACAAAATATATGATGACGATCCGTATTCAATTAATAAACCTCTTCTCATAAGGGCTAAAGATGATGGTCAACAAATACATTGGTTTGAAAATATTGGAAGTCATGCTAATAAAAGATGGAGAAGGCTTCGCCAAGATGAGTTGAAGGAATTTCCTGATGAAAACAACTATTCTGGTAAAAAGGAATTTGAGACTAAGCTAAAGGCGTTATCATGTAGATTGTTTGTCGCTCATAGAATACACATAGACTTCGATCAGAATAAAGGTTACGAGATTGATTGTGAAATTTGTAGTGAAAAATTAGAGATAAAGGTTCAACAAGATTCCGTTAAGGATTCTGAAGGTTATAAAAAGTACAATTATAGCGGCGAATTTTCCGAGAATTCTATTCTTGTCTACAGAAGAAGGCAACTCACCTTTCAGAAGCGGTTAAGATATAAGACTGGTTATTACCTCCCAATTCCAGTTGACAAGGACAATTTTAATATTGTGTCGGCCTATTACTGGAAGGAAGACGACCAGAAGAAGAACCCTCTATTGATAGAATTTTTTAGTGATAATGGTTATTCATACTGGATTGAAAATATAAGTAGTCCTGACAAAAATGGTAATTATAAACATGACAAATGGAGAGCTTTACCTTGGACGGAACGTATTCCAGATGAACTTAAGGGAAGATTGGACCTTCTCAACTGCATATACAATAAAGTAGTTCAGATTAAGATTGGAAGTTCCGGAGATTGCCATCCAAAGCGCCACATTCTACACAGAAATAGGATCAGCTATGGGTACAGCGAAGATTATGGTACGGATCCTGTTTTGTTCTCTCACAAGTATTGGAACTCTGAAGGTACTAGAAAATCTCTTAACATATCTGAAATTTATGTTGGAAGTGATAAACAAAATTTTAGGAGTGTTGGTCCACCATTTAGGGATGTTAAGATGCTTATTGCATACGTATCTCCATGTGACAAAGATAAACCATTCCTTATGTGTTTAGAATATGAGAATAAGAATTATAAATGGTACCAAAAGAAAAACAAACAAGGTTATTGGGAAGAGTATGAAGGATTCCCTGATAAAAGAACTCCTGGTGATGTTAAACATCAACTTGGAGGTATTTTGGATAAAGTCAGGCAGGGTCTGGGAATAGGGGGATGTGATCAACAAACTGGTGCAGAAGGTATTCAGCTAGATGTTAATGAGGTTGTTCCAGCAGGAAAATCATTTCACAGATACCAATATGATTCTAGTTCTAGGAAAACCCCAATCTTTGTCACGAAGGCTGAGAAAGATCCTTTACTTGGTTTCTTCAAAAACACTCATAAGGTATACAGTAAAGGTGGAACCTTTGTTCTGAGTAAAGATTTGCAGAATGGAGGTACTATAATAGCAGGATCAAGTGGAAAGATATCTAGTGTTAAAGAGGTGGAAGTATACTTCTGGGATGCTAATCCCAAAATTCCAATTTTACTTGGAATTACGAAAAAAACACAAAAAGAATATACAACATACTATGGTACTCTTATTCAACGTTGGGGGCCTAGCCAAGTATCTGGTATGGATAAACAACAGGCACTTGATCATCAGAACTGTCAAAAGAACAATGCGATACCTATTGAATTAACAGATCCTACTGATCTCGAACGATTCAAAGCTAAGGATAATCCATCTAGTTGCCTAAAATATAAGTCTGTAAAATCACAAAAATCTCTACCATCTCTTCCATCCGAAGCTGTTGATTACAAGGTTGAATCCTACGAAATTCTTGATGTTCATAAGCATACTGGAACAACTAGAATATCTAGGGTTACATACAATGAAAACCCTACTAACATTGTTACCACTGATGCTTTTGTATCTCAACTAAGGATATACAAGTGGAACAATTCTCTGATCCCTCTACTTGTGGAATTTAAGAAGTCCTCTGGATCGGAGTGGCATGAGAATCTTGCCACTCCGCTCCTGATCTATTACACTACTGATGGACATAATAAGTGGTTCAAAGACTCTGTAGGAAGTGGTGGTTGGACAAAAGCTGAACTGGATAACAAGCCTGAAGATTACTATAAAATTCTTGATGAACTGAACAACATAGATAAGACTAGGAACCCCTGTAAACCTCCTGAAACTGGTACCTCTGCTGCTCTTGCTGGAGTTGGTACCGCTGCTGTTGGTGGAGCCCTAGGATCATGGGCTATCTTTGGAGCATCTTCTGCTCCTATTGCCGGAGCTGGAGGTATTACTGGATTTGCTTATTGGTTGTACAAACGTTCTAAAGGAGATCCTTGGGTTAGACAGATATGATGGATGCCTATGGATGTTCTAAGAAACACCAGAAGCATGACCACTACCAGTTTAAGAGATGCATCCATAAAAAAAGGTATGCCGTTTTATGCCATGGCTATTCTGAGGCACTCCATGAAAACTTGTACATATCTAATGAGTCTCCATGATATGCTCTATATGTTCCTATGGAATCTGCACTGACTAGTTGTTCTTAATTTGTTGGTTTGATTTGCTTCATGTTAGTTGTTTACTTTTTTGTTGGGTCATTGTCTGGACTGTAGTCTGCTCTATGGAGTCTTCCTTAGACTCTCCGGAAGTACTCTCAGGACATGCACCTTTATAACAAAACGAGTAATGGAGTATACCAAGAGTTAAGGTTAAAGACTCTAAAAGGTGACCTAGAAGTAAGTTAAAAGAATGCATCCTGATCCTAGTACTGCATACTGCAGGGTTTGAGAACATACTACATTATATCCATAGGAAGTATCTATGAATCACTATTGAGAAGCTTGAGATTGAGTTGCGGAGTTACCACTAGTAGATGATCCAGATTTACTCATGCCGGTAAACTTCTTATCATAATCTTCCTTCTTAATCTCCTTCCACCTTTTCAAAGTACTTTAAATCTAGTACAGAGCCATCATCTTTGTTTATCCCTATGGTAATGAGAGAAGAGTCTCCCCTTGTACAAGAAGTTACAAACCCAGAAATTTCTCCAGTTCCAGCCTTCCATAGTTCCTTATCACCATCAGTCAGAGAGGATATGTGGAAGGCACTTTTTGGAGTATACTCCTTTAATGACACTCCATATGCATTTTCTGTGTGCACATCTAACTTGGAGGTATCCGGGTTAGAAAGGTCTAAAGTTTCTCCCATAAGTGTCGCAAGCTTACTTTTATGTTGAAATTCTCTCTCATCCTTCCACTGCTTTCCATCATGGTATCTATAGACTTTCCCCTGCTTATTATTCTTATCCCTGGTAACAAGTACTGCAAGAGTGGGCTTCTCTCCATCCATATACAAGACAGTCGAAGAGCACAACTTTTTCTTACCCTCCCAAACTGTCTGACCATCAAAGGTAAGTTCGTTAGTAGGGGTGCCATTCTTTACAGTCAACCTGAGAATCTTGATACCATTCTCTTGTCCATTCTCTACATTGAATAGAGATTCGTCTACCTTGACCTTTAGATCAGATAGAGGAGCATGTTCTTCTAACTCATAAGATTCTTGTTCAGTATCTTCAATGAGGTTTTTAACCTCTAAATCGTCTCCACAGTAACATAATCTTGCTAGGAATATTATCCATAATACTGCCAGAACCCTCATTGCCTCGGTCTAGAGATATTCAAGGGATGCCCAAAAAACCCGTAAAACTTGCATACAGATTTTTTTAGCTTAAATCAAAGAGGAAATATAGTACAAATAGCAGAGTCTCCTCCGACGGTAAAACGCCCTCTGTACGCCCATGGTCGCACTGTACTTTTTCATTCCCTGGTGCCGGTTTATCTTCTCTGGAATTTATAGATCATCAAAGGTTCTCATAGAACAAAACCGTAATGCGGAGCTTGTCATCCATATCCCCGCTGCATGCAGTAGTTGGACAAGCGGCTTTCAATACTGTAATGGAATCAGTATGGGCTCCAGGTTAAGGAGTATCTAGGGATTTTAATCGCTATTCACTTAGCTCCTGTTAGTTTCTCAGGCTATCTTTGTCTTACACCATCAACATTCATCCATGTTCATCCACCTTATGGTGAATTCGCCATTACTCCCTCTGGATAAAACCAAGGCTGCAAGGGCTCCACTCCACCCAGGTTGAATATTTGTGATCTAATCGGTTGACCTCCCCTCTTTGGGTCTCTCTTGGAGAGCATTTGGACCCTGAATTGTTGTTGTATGGGTGTAGACTGAATAGGAGGTGAAGAGATGAAAATGGTTGAAAAGATGTTGCTAACATTCTGGAGTACCTTGATGAAAGACCGAGGTATCTAGATGTCATGCAATGATAGTGAGGGTTCCATCATGTTATAGATTCAGGCCGACAAGGTACATTTTACCAACGATGAGGGAGTACGTATTGGAGAGGTGAGTTCTTGGTTACATTCATTATCAAGAAGAGTAGATCTTTAGAGGCTCAAACTCGGTACTTGTTAGTTGGTATCCATCTCATTATACATCTGAAAAGTGTCTCTAGCTTTAATAATGGGCAGTTCTTCCCTCACTTGCCTGCTGAAAGTACCCTGGCATACAGAAGATACCTTAGATACTAAGATAATGAAGTGGTAGAAACATATACGGATACCCTGGGAAGCACTGGCTTAAATACTGGAGGTAAGGAAGAATGTTTTACTACTCGGGAGAGTATGAGGTATCTCCCCAGCCTATTTCTCCACAAGTCATGTCTGTGAATCTGGAGGATCAATACTACGGACATTGTTGTGACAGTCCATCTATCAGCATGAAAGTCTAAAGATAGTAGCTGAGTATTCGGAGGAATAAATGCATACATAAACTGGTAATATCCCCCATTAACCCTTCTATTCCTAACTTCCATTCTTACTGTGTTATCTCCACAGTATTATTAAAAGATCAAAGATATCCTGTAGATAACTTGTATCTCTGACTTGTTTAGACTCTTAGTCTTTCTTTTCCTTACTCTACTTTCTCTGTTACACACAGTCTGTGTATTATATCTGTAGATAATACAAGTGCATGTTTGTTGATCTTTCTTGGTTCAATCACTTATAACGACTCTTTGTTTACACTGGGGCTCTGATATTCCTTTAATATCTCTAGACCAAAGCAATGAAGGTTATTGCAGTACTATGGACTGTGTGTTTGGTAAGACTATGCAGTGCAGGATGTTGTGGCTGTTTTGGAAGAAGTAACGGGAGTAGCGTTACTTTAGATCTTTCTTGCCCTGATGAATCCAAGGTAAAGATGACAACGAATAATGACAAGGGACTAGAGTCTAAGGAATATTCTCCAAAGAGTGGTTCCAAAATAAAGTCTGTTGTTGATAATGGAGCTACTATTTGGGATTCCTGTAGGATCTCAAGTGAACAGTGCCTATTTGCAACATTATCGAAAAAGGGAGAGTCATCTCTACTTCTAATCGCTACTAGAAATGCTGTTGAGAAGAAGTACTTTGAAAAGTGTGATGAGAAGTGGAAGAAGATCGATAAGAAGGATGATTATGAAAAGAAACTAAATGAGATGAGGGGAGAATCTGGATCACCATCTCCTAATCCTTCTACTACTCCATCTACTTCCTCTAAATAGTGACTCTTTGTGACTCCTCATGGACAATAAACGCAATGCAGTTCCATAATTCGGTATCTTGCTCATGCTCCGTTAGAGGGAGTGTACATGCTTAATTAATGGCAATCTCTTACATGCATAGGCATATGTATGAGTACTACATATCTATACTTCATCCATTATTCCTTAGAAGTATATAATAGAAGAACAAGTAACTCTTTTGGGTCAATGAGAAGCTGGGATCTCCAGGGATAAACCATCCATAGAAAACATACACCCAGAGAAACTTTATCTGATTCCTACCAATTCATTCCAAGGCTATGCTCCCGAGACACATTTCCTATAGAAACTGCAAAATCCGCCAACTTTTAATCAACGGCATCTACACTTTGTGGTTGAGCTCTCACTGATTTCCGTGATTTCGGCCCATAAACGGATGCAATTCCATCCTCATTATACCAAAAAGACGAGTGAAGGGTGTAAAAACGAGAAATACGCTGGAAAGCAACGGAATAGACATTCCGGATATCGTCTGGCTGTGCACTCAGATTTATCCAATGGGGTCTGCATGCGCAATTGTAGGAGCCTAGGCACTAGAAATTGATGATCGTAAAGCTTTTGTAGACAAAGGTCACCCAGACTGCTGGAAAGCTATCCATTACGGATATCCAATGAGGATCCTCACTATACTCTTCACCGTGTTCATTCTGCAGCTTTCAAAGTGCGGAAATGAGGGAAAGGACCTGGCAAGCACCGCCAGGAATGGACCCTCCGGTGATAACAATGGGGATAGTCCTTACAGGTGTGGAAGAGCGATTGGAGTTGAGGGGCAAAGCTACACTCCCCTCAGAGAAGCTTCTCAGGAGTTCACTATAGACCTTTCCCTCCGGGGTCAGACCATGGCATTGGAGGAAATGGACGAGCATTCTGGTGTAATTCACAGGTCTTTAAAGGACGGCTATGCATCCAAGAAGGTAGTTTATGGTATAGAAACCATTTGGGTCTCTGAACGGAGCTCGATCTGCATAGAGGCAGAAATTTACATTAAACAAAACGCCGCAGTTGCAATTTTGGGACTAAGAAATGGCTCCAGTGTAACTTACAAGGCATTCCAGAGAATGGTTGGTGGATGGTTAGATGTTGGAGTTGGACATGTTAATTGGGTGCTCCATGAGATGATGTACGATATAGAGGCAAACGTCTCTCTTTTGACAGAAGAAGAAACGTACATGGACGACTAGTGTCGTTGAGCTACAGCCAAACTTAAGAGGTGTAGACTGGTCAAGGACGACAAATTTTTGCAGATTGAAGTGGCCCACAGAATAGGGAAAAGGTGATTTAGTACATTAATAGACATAGAAGCAGCCAAAGTAACCGGAAGAGTTTTACCGACTCTAGAATCTCAACAGCGTACAGATCAAACAGTACACTTTAAGCTCCATTTACGCCAATTGTCAATGGCGGATACGATATTTATACCAGAATACTTCACCATTGGTGAATCTTATTCTTTATACTACAATTTCCCATTTTCATCATGTGATTCTTCGATAGGCGGTTTTGTTAAAATTCCAAGTGTGTTGCAGAGTTTTTCGACTTTTAACATCGTTTGGGGATCAAATAGACCAACCTCCACATAAGGCTCCAGCATCCTAAGCCACTCCTTTTCATTAAATCCAAGCTTCACAAAGATGTCAAGGACGATTGGAATTTGCCCTGGAGTTATAAAATGTGCATGCTTGCATAGGCACCTAAATATGGGTTAGTTAATGGGAAACTATATGAGCGTAGCAAATAGAGGAGCCTGAGCGACCATCAGGGAGCTTGGCGAATAGACGGAGTATAGGCTATCACTAGAGATGAGACCGATGAATGACTTTTATCCTTCATTCTTCTTGCCTTTACAGTGACCATTTAGGCTCCTTTCAGTCGGCTAAAGCCTGTGGTCGCCCATGTTCATTCCGCTACGCTCCATTCACATCCATTACTTACCTTGAAAGTCTTTGCAGCACAAATTCACTACTTTTCAAGAGTAACATCGCGGATTTTGCGAGTAATTTACCTTCTAGAACATCTTTATATCTGTCCAGATTTTCTATCCGGTTTTCCAGCTCCTTAACAGCCTCTTGTACAAGTTCTCTCTTCTTCAACAATCCGTAATCAAAAAGCGTAATGAGTGCAGAAAAACCCCTCGTTGACAGCTCCTCAAGACCTCCAGAGAAGAGGCAATCACGTAGCTTTACCACTGCGTTATATATCGGCTCATTCTGCATGTCCATCAATTCCTCTTTCATCTCTAGAGAAATGAGCAAACTTTTGAGTATGGCGGGAATTATTTCTATAGGAATGTCTGTTCCAAGTTGCTCCAAAAGTCCTCTCTTGTACTCTGTGGAGTCTGCATGACAAATGGCCAGCGCAATCTCCACCTGAGACGCTTTAGCAGAGGTTTCAAGGATGCAATCGTAGGCTTTGAGTATGTTCTGTGAATCAAAACAGTTGGCCAGTATATTTCCCCGAACGATGCCCTCATTTTTCCTGTCTGGAGACGTAACAGTCTCAATAAAATGTTCTCTAGAAGTAAAGAGGGTGTCCAAAAGTTCCTTGTACTTTAAGCTCACAAGGCCCTTGACATTGCGGGGATTCTAAAAGAGATGAGAGAATCGGAACGCACTTACCTTTTCAATTGACAAGAGACAAGAACAGATACCCTTCAGAAAATTCAAATTTATAAAGGTGGAAAATAGTTTAAAATGATCATCATCCGAAATGTGTTCACCGAAAAGTGGCTGAAGGAATAGTGTCTTGTGAAGTGTAAAGTATGGATAACGTGAAAATGGTTAATTTTGGCAAATTTTAAACTGGAGTACCACAAAAAGTCTTTATATGGGACATTCAGGTGACCAGGGAGAAGCTTTAATCTGTATTTTGATAGAGCAAGTTGCATGCACCACTCATCCTTCCATTCCAAATGTACATCCAGTTACCCCAAAGTTATCCTCCTTTATTCGGCATAAACTTGAACCATATCTACATCTACAACACATCCATCTACAAGCGACATGGTAATAAATCCCTGATACATTCATTACTCACTAGATCCACTCCTTATCTTTTCCAGATTATCGGAAAATCTCCTTACGCTTATTTCTTCCCACATCTCACCAACTTTCTCAAAGAATCTGGGCCAAACTTTCTCGCCATCCTCAATTTCCAAATATAACATTAGACAGTCTCTACTGATGGAGAACTCAGCAAAGATGCATTCTTCCTCTCCAGACGCATCCCAAATCTCTTTGTCACCGTCTGTAACAGATGTAATAGAAATACCGTCCCTAGGAGAGAACGACTTAAATCTGATGCCACTCTTTTCACGTCTTGCAATTATTACTAAGAGAGGGTCAGGATCCTTAACATCAAGATGATCACCAGGGGGTAAAGGAGACATTATTTCGGTCTGTAGACTGGGAAACTCCACGACAGAACTTTCCCGCCTACTTTTACCCCTAGGTTCCACCCGATGATAAGCTTCTTGGCCATCATCCTCACCACCCCTGAAGCAACACCTCAAACACCTGGCCCAACCCGCACTGCAGAGTTTAATGGTGGCGAGAATGTGTACTAGAATGATGAGTCTCATGTTTGCATTCCTTCTCGGAAGATTAAATGGTGAGGGCATCTCTGAAAAAATGGCGAGAATGAAGGACAGAGGACGTCACAAGGGGCAGTGCTGAGTTATCCGACTGAAGTATTGAGCATTCTTCTATACTGTTCAGCTTCTTATCAGCCATAAACGGTCTCTACTCTCACTCCACACGGAACAAACGTACAAGTACTGATGGATGTACCCTTTCTTCGCTTTCCTAGTCACCTGAATGACCTCAAAGATACCTTTGCGCCACCAGTTGTATCCACTGACGTAGGTCATTGCCAAAATTTCACACTCATCACCTACCTCTAACGAGTTCAAAACTGCATTATAAAGGGGAAAAACATCAATTCTATATTCTGAACACTTGTCCAAAATGTAAATCCTTTCTTGTACCGAGTACTCTGGGATGACCTTTGAGAGCTCATTACAGAGTTGATCCAGATATACATTCGAGTAACCAAGTTCAGAAAAGACAGACTGTGTTGCGAATGCACTAATGACATTCGATGGATCTCCGATGACCATATTTACAATGGTCTTGAGTAGGTGTGGATTTATCTCAAAAATGTTGCATGCTTTGCACAAATTTAACAGCTTCAATAAAACAATGATTTCATTCGATGGAATGAGTTGAGGAACGCTACATACAACACCAGTTATGATTTCTAGGTAGTTTTTCTGAATAATGTGTGAAGAGAGGATGAAGTTGTTAACGTTATGAACAAGCAATTTCATTAGAATAGTCAGCAAGGCATTCATAAAATAGTATAAACTTACGTCAATGTACTTGAATGCGATGAGGATGTCGGATAGCTGTAGCGCCCTTTTGAGGGAAAGTCCAGGGTTCAAAGAAAGGAGGTGTGATGAAACATTTTGCAGGATCGCAATATTTCTACACCCCAAACGACTCATTGATGAAAGCATCATTAAGAGGTCCTACAAAATATGGATGTGACTCATTACACACGAACAGAATTATTATGTAGAGTGATTTTTCGACTGAAGTGAGAACAGAGTTTTCCTGTGCAAAAGATTCCAGAGCATTTCCATGATTATTCTATCATATATAACATTATCTCCGTTTGGATCCTTTGAAAAGTTTAGAGTAAATCAAACTATTCTAAGCAACTGTAATAACTTATGGATCAACAGGTTCGCCAGAGAAACATCCCAAGAGGCTCCTTTGAAGTCAATTCTTGTATTTATAAATCTGTAGCTTACCATAAAATTCCGCTGTGGTGATACTCCTCCATTCAGTACCATTCTCAAAATACCTATACCTCCTTGAAGATGCCTCAACAACTATCATTTCTAGTAGTTCCATGTCACCACGTTTGCGAATGATACAAGAAAGACAACGATCATTAAATCCGCCAGACCAAACCTCCTGCCCATCATACTTTACCTTCTTGGCTACATGGCCAGGTTTAGGATAAAAGTGTTTAGTAGTAACTCCCAAAACGACAGCCTCAAAGATGGTACACTTGTCAGTGTCCTTGGAAGCGGATAGATTAATATCAAAGTTGGATACCCATTCTGCAGTAGACACTAAACTTCTCATCTTTGCATCTTTATCCTTACAATCCACCCATACACCGTCCTTTAGTTCAAGATAAGTTTCCTTTACACCACCAGACATCTTAGCTACTACAAGGACAAGCTCCGGCTGACCATCTTTGTTGAGATATGCCTTAGCATACTCGAACGTTTCTCCAGAGGAAAGAGTGTAGATATCTTCACTACCGTCCGCCACTTTTGTAACGGTTACACCCTCCTTGGGAACAGTGAGCTTTATTGAAGTGGCATAAAAGAGGTGATCGAAGGACTTATATAGTAGTCTATTCGGATGAGCAATATTTAGAGAAGCATCTCTTCCCGATTCTCCAATCATCACATCAATCTTCTCATTAAATAATTCCTTGCCAATATTCTTCCATACTCCACCAGTCTTCTCAAAGTATTTAGACTTTGTGCCACTATTATCAGAGGCTTTTAGAGAAAGAAGTTCTACATTATTCTTAGCATAGGATTCAGCTAATAGGCACTTCTCATCAGCTCCTTCAGTTGCTTTCCATAGTTCCTTATCAGCATTCATAACAGAGGAGATATGATAGCAATTCTTTGGAGTATACCCCTTGAAGGATACCTCTGATTCATTTTTTATATGCACATCTATATTTGATTCATCCGGATTGACAAGATTAAGGGTAATTGGAGTAGTAGGTTTAGTGGTAACTTTTTTATCTGTTTTACTTTTACTAGAAAACAAACCAAAGAACCTTGCGCTACAAAACTTTACCAGGCATACTGTCCATAGTACTGCCAACACCATCTCCCACAAATACCGTCCCCTCAAGAAACCAAGTGGTTATTACAAATTACAAGAGGGGTTTCCCCTGCTCTAATTGCCCCGTAGAGGAGGAAGAAGATGATTAAAAGGAAGAATAGACGAGTGAACAGACCAAATTGGAAAAAGGAATATAATGGAGTATCGCATATATAGCCTTTACAGTACGCAAACCGTCGTTATAATTATCCAATGTATTAACCGGCGTGAGCGGTGAATCAATATATAAACAGAAGAGTAGCACTGTGCGATGGTTCCTCTTGATTTCCTAAAACGACCCATTCAGATCATATAACATTTAATAGCCTAATTGAGCTATAGATGGACATTTTATCATGATAAATGTATATATCCAGCATGCTTGGAATCCTCTTCAGTCGGTAAAATTACAAACTCATCTTATAGTTGCACATAACACTCACCTCCACGGTAAACACTTGGACACTTTCTAATATCCGCCTAGAAAGTATATCTAACGATTCTGCACTTTTTGCGGCATGTATGGCCATGACAATTCCGTGTCGTCCCAGACGATCAACATTTTCACTAAGCACAGAGTATAATCTTCCAAAGAGCTCCTTGTTATGATATCCGACTTCTGAACATGCATGAAGTATAATTGGAATATCGGTTATCGAGAGGTTTTGTTGGTTTTCCAACAACAAGGATGCAATTTGATTAAAAAGGACCGGGTCATCATACTTTGCCCTTCCAAAGGCATTGACAATCTTTACCAGTTCCTTTGCAGTAAAATGATGCCTATTGTACAAGAATGCTTTAGCGCATTTTTTCCAAAAGTTTTTGTTAGAAATTGACGCCTTTCCACCTAAATAGTTTGTTTGTGGGAGATGCATACATGCAAACTATATAGACACCTAGTTTGGAATACACTAACCTTTTACGATAGTCTTTAGCAGCTCTCTATAGTCCTGATGGTGAATTGGTACGGTTATAAAATCCTTTGATAGGCTCGAAAGGGGGATTGTTTTAAAATGAGAGGTGTATTCGTGCCTCTCTTGTCTAGTTCCAAAAAATCTGCGTCCATATGGGAGTAACGAGTCCAAATAGGAGCACCTGAGAGAGTGAATACACCTTGAGCAGAGTGTAGGCACCATCTTCCGATAAAAGTGGAACCAGGGAAATGGTTACTGTTCAACTGATTTGCGGAGAGAAGGGATTCTTCAACAAGAGCTGGTCATGAGTCAACAAAGGAGTGTCTAGAGGACCACTGTCTCTCCCTGTATCTTTAATATTACTTCCTAGTCCTCTTCAAAGTACTACAACAATCTTCCTCAGACCTCTCTCTGGTCATCCCTGGAGAGTTTCAGAGACCCAGAACACTCACCTTCTTTCGTGACTTCACACACTCGCCCACTCAAGCCGATGCAATGCTATGGCTCTCACAAAGACAAATTTCCTGGACCAGAATTCGCTGTGGCTGTCCCTGGAATCCTCTGCTAATTCCTTCCGCTTCTAGAGTTCCAGACATAACATTTTAGCATCCCACTCCAGCTTAAAGTATTGTCAGATGGAGAATATCAGCTCTTGGCGAAGTAATACCCGTAAATAGCCAAATTTACCATTTAGCACCCCCTTTAGTCATAAAACCGCGATTACAGTCCCAGAAATCCACGTTATCTTGTTAAACTTTTCATTGGATCATTAAATTCCATTTTAAAGCGACTAAATTGGCACCAGCTCTACACACTATGGTGGAGACGCGGGAAACGACAAAAGGGGAGCACAGCAAACAGAGCGCAGGATAAACGGGCATACCAAGACATGTATGATGGGATAGCATCATGAAAAACCTGACAATATGGCAGACGGCCGGAAATAATGGAAATTGTACAGAGGTACCTAGAATGGAGAACTCTGTTGTACATCAAGATGAATCTAGATGGACACCAGGAGCGGAGGAGGTACCTAGAAGATGAGTAGGAAAAGAGAAAAGTGGCGTGAAAATTCTCAAGACTCGCAAATGCACTAGCTTCTGGAATAGCAACCCTTAGAAATACGAAAATTTTGGTACACCTTTTGAAATGGCAAACTAGAAGACTCCCGGGGTACGAACCCTCTCAATGTGCATGGAGAGGGATGGACGAGCATGGAGGACGATTTTCGGGAGTCTGCCGGTTGAATTTACGAATTTCCAAATTTTGGCAACCAAGGGAAGAATAATTCTGCGCTGGGGACGACGAGTCAGACCGCGGGAGTGGAAGGCGGGACCACACTTGGCGAAGTTCGCAGTTGCAATTTCCCACTTGGACAAGGAGTCGAAGTTTGGCTTAAGGATACGATTCGCATTATGACAGCTAAAGAGGTAAGTTGTTCCGGCACAGTAGTCGTGGACTGCTCTCACGGAGGAGAAAAGCTCGACAAGCAGAGGAAACGTGCAGAGGACCGGGGGTACCTGGAAGAATGAGCCAAATGAGGAAAATTCATTGCAATTTCCCACATTTAAAATTCCCCGGTTCGCCGTGGCACTTTTCCGCGCGTCATACTGGCCTCCGCTAACGCCGTTGTAGCGTTGTCTCTATGACAGCTCATCATGTTGATGTTTGCATTGGATATTGGCCCAGGATCTCTATGCTGTCCCGCAATGGCTCCCGCTCGTCACCCTCAAGACACCGATCTGTTCACCCGGATGCTCATCTAGGAATTTGTTGCTGTTTCTGTGGAAATTTCGCCAAAATCATGCGCCACTCAGGATCCAATCATCAGTTTATACTTTTGGGAGCTCAAAAATTGTAGAGACATCAATGTTGACGATCATGAAGGTTTTTGTAGCTCTGCCCCTTTTCCTCATTTCTCTTGCAGTAGGCGTCCTTGCTGATGGTCCAGATGGAAGTTCCTCTGTCAAGTCACCGAGACAAGAGTTGACTGATTTACAAGGGAAGCTCAAGAGTGACTCTCTACACGCAATGGAGAATTATACCAAGAGAAACGAAATCAAGGAAAGGCTCAAAAAAATGATAAAGCTGATTGAGGATGTTTCCAAGGATACAGGAAGCTCCCTTGGTGATGCGATGAAACAAGTGACTGATATGGAACGGGATTTTTCGAAAAATGTCAAAAGGACCCTCGTCAAAATGAGACCAGTCTATCACGACTCCAATACGCTTATACTAGAAATCAATAGAGTATTGGCTGGTACAGATGAGGATGCTGTGACTGCAAAGGTACAAGAGGCAAAGGAGCTATTGGCGAGGAATAAGCCGGTACTCGAGGAACTTAAGAGAGACTATAGGGGTAAATATGCCCAGTTTGAGGCACTTGAAACGGCCCTAAGGAAGAAAGGTCTAGTTCTTTTTGGGACAAGATCTGACCCCTACGATACATCTGAGGATGTCGTAGGTGAGTCAGGCTATTCTGGCTCTGACATTAGAAGCATGTTTTTAGGAAAGACCCCAATTCCGGCACTTACCAAGGATCAACTTATTGCGCTGGTTCAGACTACGGAAGAGTTTCTGAACGCGAAAATTCTCCTTGCCAAAACACTCTCCGCCGGGGCAAATAAAAACTTTAAAATGGTCAATGAGTCAGCTGTAAACTTTGCAAAGTTGGTTAAAAAGGTGAATAAACTTGAGAGTGGTAGGGAAAGAGAGAGGATTAAAGAGGTACTTGCAGATGTTCAAAAACTTGAGGATGAGATTTTAAACCTGCGTATATTGATCAAGAACAAGGTAGAATCCGCGATTACAGGTCCCGAAATATCCACTACAAATGTCCTTCGCGCAAAGGGTCTCCTAAAGGGAGATGGTTCCGGGGAGGCGATAAACCTCTCTCAGAGTGTTTATGATGAGGTAATTGACATATTAAAGATAGCATTCAAGACAATAGAGAAAGCCGACGAAATTTTAAAAGAGTTGGAGGAGGAAACGCACAAAGTGGCTACGCTCACAACACTCTTTGAGGATAAGTTGGACAAGGCAAATTCCTTGTACATGAACTTTACCAGATATGGAATGCTGACTGACGCTGAAATGAAAAGGGATGAAGATGGGATGAGCATGTATGGGTCAAAGGGTCTTGTTTTGGTGACGATACTTACATTAATGAGCATTATGGTTTACTAGGGGTATTTGTGAGGGCACATGCAGATCTCCTGTTGCCAAACTATCCGTAGCTCTTTGGGCTCTTCTAAATCGACTTTATGACAATTCGACCCCCTACATTCTCATATAGGCAGATTACCAGCTAGAAGAAATTCTCAAGGAACCAGCGATAAACCACATTTCCAAGATATCGTTAATGTTCATGCTCAATGAGGAGCGCGTTGAGAGATACGTCAGGTTTATGAATTTGGACAGGAAGGGAATAACCGTGGAGGAGATTATAGACGACCTGATCTTCACATGGCCACCCACTAGAGTATACCAAGATTATTGAGGTAAGTGATGGGTGCGAATGGAGTGTAGCATAATGCAAACTACGGAGTAGTGAATGGGCGACTATACGCCGGTATAGGAGTATGAGCGACTTTGGAACTTCTTGAGACTATAACAGTTTAGTAGAAACATACAGTTGTGGATCTGAACACAATGGGAGAATTCTCATAAATTATACTCTTTATAGCCAACTTATGCCCCTGTCTGTTGCAAGGGAAATGAGACCAGAAGAGATTGTTCTGATCTGCACAGCCCGTTTGGCAGCCAATGATGGAATAATGGCCCTTTGCCCTACTGTCCTAAATGATTCCAACTTGGATGGACTATATACGTGAGGAATCCACCTTGGCTACTCCATGGGGTATACAATGAGTTTAAACTTCTTCTATCTCCCCATCTAGGGTTTCGACCCTCGACTCGCCTTGATGTATATAATCGTATGTTTTTAAAGTTTATCGGATATCGTGTGGCGCCATTGTATACATAGAATGAAGATTCTATCGCTGCTATACATGGCCTTTTTGGTGGGATTGTGCAAATTTGTAGATTCCAGAGAGTCGGATGGTCTAATTTCCACATGTAACGAGGACATTAGTGGATGTCAAAGTTCTCTTTCCTTCAGCCTTGATCTTGCCGAACTGGATGAAACAAGAGTGACCATTCAAGAATACGTGGAAAAGGGTGTCAAGAGAGTATCTCTAACTCCCAAGGAGAATGTTCTCGTATCCTCTGTTGTGGATGCTGGAGCTACTCTCTGGGAGCCCAAAGAAGATAAGGAGTGCAAGTTTTTGACTCTTGTATCCAAGGATGATTTAACCCTTTTAGCTATTGATGTCGTGAAATGCGGAAATTTTGAATTTATATGCTTTGAGAAGGAACCAAATGGAAAGTGGAGTGAGGTTACGCGGGAGGCTTTTGAAGGCAAAGTTAACAAGATACTATAGTATAGTGAGCTTTATTCATTAGCTCGTTATCGCAACATTTGAATTGTAAGGGGATGCCTTTTGAACATTGTCAAGCGCAATGGGATGTAGAGTTTATTATAGTCAAATTCGTTCATATAATAAACCTTGGGAACACACAGGATCCCGTTTATCGCCAAAGCTCACTACTCTGTAGCTCACATAGTCATTGCTCATCAACATGAAGTTTATAGGATGTTTTTGAGACTGCAATGTCGAAGATTCAGCTTTACGTACCCTGTCCCTAAATCGCTGAGGGAAGTTGCAAAGGTGCAGCTTTTGCAGCAGAGAGACCCAGAAACAATAAAGCAACTATGGAACGCACAATTTGCGGAAAAGAGGGAAGTTGTGACAACTTCAATGTCTGTCAAGGCGTATGAAACGCTAAGCTTCAATTCAAAGAGTGCTCCCATGTTCATTCTTCCAGTCAAGAGAGGATCTGGCTCGTACTTTAATGCGATTCTACAGTTTGCGTCAAAGTCTGTGCTTTACACCTCTGTTGATTCGTTCAAGGCCAAGGGGTTACCAAACTCTGAGCCATATTTTATACTCACATTTTTTGATGAACTTGCACACAGAGATGTTGTTTTAGTAAGGGGTGATGTGATAAACACCAGAGACGTTTCCAAGGAAAATGCAAGAGCTCTCATGGACAACACGATCATGTTTTACACTGACTTTAACCTGTTTCAGTGGGTCAAGACATTTAATAAGAGACCGCAAGAGTTTGACTATGAAGAGTTTAAAAGGAAATGCTCTAAACTTTTCGTCTAGAGTATACCGTGCCGCTTTTAGCAAACTACCATGTAGATTTTAATAATTATTTGACTATTTTATCCTTTATTTTAACACTGGATTGGCGATTTTCTAGAAAGTAGTGAGAAAAGATAATCTCCAATGATGAAAAGTATTTACCGGAAAAACATCAAAGTATGATTAACAATTGCTCTTCCACTTCAGGTTCTTTCTTTTTCTCCTCTTCCTCTTCTTCCTCCTCATCTTCGGAATCTTCTTCCAGATCTTGAACTGTATCCCTGAGTACCTGGGCACGCAATTCATCATGGAGCATTCGCAAATATCCATACTTGTTAATGACCTCCCAGTTCCCATTTGACTGCCTGGCGAAGTACTTGTTCTTCACCTTTCCAGACATGCTCATTGTTACAATGTGTAAAAGAACGGGATCATCGGAGGGATGGAGTTTTAGGCAGAGTATCCTCTTGCTCTTTTTGGTCTTCCAAATCCTCCTTCTCCTGTCAACAACCTTTCCGCTGTTATGGCCCGTTCTTGGCACCATAACTATACTGGGAACTTTGTATATTTCGTAGTATAGCACTCTCATATGCTCGTTATCTTCACGTAGCCAAATGTCCATGGGAAACTTTACGTTAAGGATCGACGGAACTTTAAGACCCACAAAGAGTTCGGCAAAGTACGGCGTAGCTTCCCAGAATCCACAGACATTTCTGACCCTGAGAACGACCGTGTTAAGTCTAGTCTCCAGCGTTATTTGTGCCAGCGCTGGCGTCATACCGTTCAAATGCACCAAGACTTGAGTGCAGTGGTGATACTTGTCAGATACCCAAATTATGTTTTTGCCATCCACAATCTTCCTGACCTTGGATTCTCTCTTTGCGAGGAACATTACAGTTGGAACATCGTCATATTCAAAGTGGTAAGTCTTGAATACATACTTGTTTGGATTTGAAATGTCCAACGTCCTTAGACGCAGATGATTTTGGTTGACAGACGGGCTGCCAACTCCATCAATGCAGTTAGAAAAACTTGAAATACACAAGACGATAAAAAAGACAACTTTGGATCCCATCCTTTCCCTTCAGTCTGTCTATATGGCACGTCTTTATTCCGGAGGTTTTCTGGTGCAGGAAAATTACAAGCTCAAGATATCCAGATAAGATAAGCGCAAACGATTTACTACATGCAGTTTTTGGTAAGTAGTCTAAACAACAAGTGAAGGAATGAAATGCCTAATTAATGTGGTATACAAGAGCTAGCTAAAAGGCTGACAACTGGCCAAGCCAGAATCTGTAGTTGCAACACTGGAGGATTTACAGAGAAATCATTTGGGGCAACTGTGTATCGTGTTGACCGCTTTACACAACGGGCATGTCTAGTTTGTCTATTTTCTCGGATGGACTTTAATGCAGACTCCTGAACATCAGATTAGCCTAGGGAGTATATGAGGGACTGGAGGAGCCCGGGACTAGCCGTATGTGCTGCTCAAGGGAGCCATGGAGCCTTGAGCGGCATATCTAGAGCATGGTAAAAGACTGGTGATTATATGAGCATAGCAAATGGACATTATACACTAGTTAAGACATAAATGGATGAGGAGTAGGTAGGAGACTACTTATGGATCTCAGAGTTTTTAAAGGATTTTGAGATCGAGATAAGAATGGTGGAGGATGAATAATCATCCATGGAACTAACCACTTTATCCTCTTAGACAACCCAAAATGGCTGTTCCTCAACCTGGTGTCATCATAGACATAAGTCAGAAGCCTCCTGATGATGGACCTTACACGTATGGAGGTAATGGTAACCAAGATGTCCAGCTTGTGAGAACTGAGGATCCTCCTGACTCTGGTTTCTTTAAGTTCACACATAGCCCATCCAGTGGAGGATCTGGAGATACTTTCCATGTAGAAAAGGTTATGTCTGGAGCTACTCCAGTTTCAGAGTTAAAACAGGCTGAAAATATTGAGCATCTAGCAGTATGGTATTATTCCGGAGATAGACACCATAATCAACCTATTCTCATAGAAATTGAGAGGAAAGATACCGGCTATGATTATCGTGAAACTAAGGGAAGTAGTACTGAATGGAATACTGCTGGAAGTTCTCAATCTCAACTCAAAGGTGAAAAACTTGAGCAAAGACTGGAATATCTTAACTGCAAACATAATAACGCACTTACCGCAAATCTCACCTTTCAGAATTCTAGCACTCTTTCTGATAAACATCACGGTGGTAAGAATAAGTACTGTTGCTATTACCATAATCCTGGGGGTGTTAATGACCTAGGAAATATCACTGTTGAGAAAGTAAAGATTTATTGCACAGGGAATCATAACAGTGCCGACTGCTACAAGCATGAGGTTGATACTTCTGATGGATCCACAGTTGCAAAGATTAAGTACGATATTACAGATGGTGGTGGAGTTAGAAAGCGCATAAAGTCTGATGGTCTTTCCTTTCCCGTCACAGGTTCTGTTACTGTTTATGTACTATACTGTGATCGAAATCCAGCTCTTATTTATGTTAAAGGAACTGGGCAAAGCAAATGGTACAAGAAACCTAATGGTAGTAGTAATGATATTAGTGGAGATGAAAACTGGACAGATGTCACTCATACTCTTGAAGGTGCAACACCTAAACATTTCGGTAAACTTGAACGTAACCAATGGAATGCACTTGTGAATGTACTGAGGACGTTTCCCGGATGTAGAAGCTTGGGAACATGTCCTCCACCTCCTAAACCTCCTCCTGCTCCTCTTGGACCTCAAGGACCTCCTTCTGGTGGTAGTACTAGTGGTAGTGTTGCTGATGGACTTACTACTGAACCTACCCAAGCTCTTCCTTCTGGAGGTGCTAGATCTGAAGAAGGGTCTAAAAAACTTCCTAGTGATGTTGTTGCTGGAGGACAAGAATCTGGTACTAGTCTACCTGCTAGTCCTCAAGCTTCTGTTGTTTCTGAATCTGCTGCTCTTGCTGATGTAGCCTCTGGTGGTATTCTTGCTGGTTCTGCAGGGTCCGGATTGACTGGTTTCTTGGGATATAGGTTCTACCAAAGCTTTAAAGGAAATCCATGGGTTGGGCAGATTTAGGAGTCTATGGAGTGAGCACAACGAATAGAAGAAGACTGATGACCATAGAGATGTTCGGGGTTGACCTCTACAAGGATAGGCCGACTTGCAGTCATCTCGGAGCAGATTCCAGGACTGAGTGCATCTTCCAGAGCAAGTGCATACTCCACTAAAGACCCACATATACCACTAGCTCCATCACTGCGATTCCGGGGCTCTCGTGTCTGGAGCGAAGCATCGGCGCGGCCGTAAAACCTCAGGAGGAAGAGTAGAGGACTCGGGGAGCCACGAGCGAGTTGAGCAGACAGTACATGCACGGATTCCTCCGTAGAATCACCCATAAGTGGACAGCTTGCAAGGAAAAGGCTTCTAGGGCCCTCTTCCCGCCATTCGCGGGCGATATGAGGGTGGAGCTAGGGGCTCAACGGCGGGCTGTAGCAGGATTGTGGACCGACAAACCAAAAGTACATGGAATAGGAGGATAAATTCCGCGGTTTGGTGGCATTTGGGCCTCTGGATGTCGTTTTCTGGGAGGTCGAATGCACACAGGGCCCCATCCGTCTCTTCTTCCTCCACACATTTATTCCTCCGCCAGAATCACTGAATTTCCTTTAGATTTTCACACACGCGCTACAATTTCCTTCTCTGAAACACGAGATTTATTCTTCTTTTAAGCATTGACCAATACAATGACCGGTTTGACCTTTGACGTTCTTGCCCCTTCTGATCCCAGCCACTTTTTGCTTTCTGGTGGATTTGACGGTGTTTACCTCTTTGTTAAGGCCACACCAAAGCCAGGTTTTGACGTAGTAAAGGTTACACATGGAGTTCACGTTCTTTGGGAGGCTGGAGCAGCTCTTCTTTCTCTCACCCTTCACAAACTCGGCAACCTTCCAGTCGCTCTCCTCTTGCACTTTGACGGTTCTGACCTCTACTTTGTCTTCGAGAACCTCGAGTGGAAGGGCGTGACCAAGGTAGCCTATGAGAACAAGCTCCATGGACATCACAATCATTTCAATCCAGAGGAACTTGTCTTGGATCTCGCTCATGCTGACCCAGACAAGGTAGTCTCAGTGCCATTCAAATATGGACACAACCTCAGTACCACCTTCGTACCAGGTCTTGGTGTAGTCTTTGTCGGTGTCAAGGAGGGGGATGACGTACTTTGGAAGGCCGGACATGCAGGCGATAAATGTCTACATCTTTCCGTTCACGCTTTGAATGGAGTTTCAGACTTTGCACGCCTTTCTCTGGTAGAGTCTGGTCATGCTCTAGAAAAGTGCTTTGAGAAGGTTGGAGGTAAATGGACTCCCCTTGGCTTCAAGGGCTACCTTGACAAGAGGGCACCAGCAGAGCCATTTCTCACTTCTGTTGACCTTTCAGCCAAGGAACCCGGTCATCATGTCTTGCTTTATAAGGGAGGACATCATGGACTTCCATTTGACGTCTTCCTTTGCTCCGTTCTTGCCTCTGTATTCAAGGTAGTTGACGGTGACCAGGTCCTCTGGGAGGCCAGGGGAGGTGAGAGGGGTCTCCATGTCACACTCGCCCATGACGGACTCCACGCTCATTTGTTGGTTTTGACCCCTGACGGTCTAAAGGAGCACGGATTTGTAAAGAAGAATGGAAAGTGGGTTGCTGTCGATGGCAGTTTCCCGGCCCATCTCAAACTCCTCGTTCACTAGGCTCCCCGTGGGAGCACTAATGCAGTCACTATATGAACACACACGGGCACAATGGGATGATTATCCCCGACTCACGACTCTACTGTGCCGTAATTCATATTCATAGTGTATGTATATGGTATGAGAAATGGAGAACGTGATGTGAGCTATGGAATAGCGAACAGGCGACTGGAAGGAGCTCTTTCTGCTCAACGGGCAATGTGCCCTGTAAGGGCACTCTCTAGAATGAGTTACCATTAGGTTCTCACCATTGAGCTGTCTAATACAGCACAAGAAAGACGGATAACAATGCAGTTTGCATAAAGAATGTAATGTAATACAGAGCAGGGAAACTTTGGAATCTCAAGTTAGAATACCATAGCAGAGACTAATGGAGGATGGCTTTGCTTACTACTATACCAATCCTTCCTGAGTAAGTAATGGTAAGTAAGTAGGTAAATACTGCACAGGATGCCAAGGAAACTGCCAAAACCACAACTGTGGCTGCAATGGAGGAAGTGGAGGAGGAGCTTGCCAACCTGAAAACTGTACATCCAAAGACTGTAAATGCTGTAAAGACAAGGATGGTGGTGCTATCTCCTCTTTTAATGCATTCACATCCCAAGGTTTAATGATCATTTTGGCCTTTACTGGAGACGGTTACCTCAAGACTTATTCCAAGTATGAACATGATAGGAGTAAATGGCCTACTAAGGATTACGGGACGCTTAGATCCATCTGGTTTTGGACATGGAATGGGTTGGTGATAGGCTAGGAGAGAATATGTGCCTAAAAGATACTTATCTAAAGAGTCTTCTTGGGAAATTCAAGGATGGTAAACTTAATCAGGATAGTGGTACTACTTGTAGAGAAGTGGTTACAGTACCTCTAAGTCTCTTACTGATACCCAATACTGATTTACAAGGACTTTCCCGGTCTATTTTGAGAACTCAGTCATGTACCTAGCGTTGTGAATACACAGGCTTCCGTCCTACTGTCGCATCATAGAACTCGATGTTTGGCATCTCATAATGGTAACTCATCCATTATTCTTCTATGGACTCCCTACGGTCGTCTAGTACTCCTTACAGTAGTACTTGCACAGTGAGAATCCTTCTCTTCTTTAGGCTCACTCCATGCTACGCATTACGGTCGCTCGTTCGCATGTACGCATAAAAGAAACAAGAGTACCGAGACGAGACGCCAGTCGAGTCTCTCGTTGGATCGGTTCCGGTCCATGAGAGCGCGACTTTGGGGGTCCACCAACACTCCATAGACACGTCTCACCCCTAGCTACCCATTAATGCCAGGAATCCCCCGAGGGGGAGAGTTACGGCAGCACCCCCGCCTACTGCTCTCCTTGACCACGAGGGACCACCTATGGACCCTCTGTGCCATAAGCCCTTTCCAACAAGTGCCTGTAAAATGTTTTTCTCTGTGGAACGTTTGACTAGTCAATCCATACGCACTTTGTCATAATTCGTCCATATTAGGCTCGCAAGCGGAAGCTCACCCGTCGGAGCCTTTTCATTACGTCCCACAGAATTCCCATACGGAATAGCAGAGCAGCATCTCAAGGAATAGCGAGGCTCTGGGTGAGATTTCAGGCCGGGTGAATGACCTCGGAGTACCCCAGAAAGAGAAGACGGTAGACCATCTCTTCCTTTTCTTCACTCTCTACCAAATGAAGGAGGCACTTGCGTTGTTCCTCCTCTTATGTGGATCATGCTATTGCCGCTATGACGCCGGTGCAGGCACGGCTCTGAACCTCTCAAACGTAGATTCCCAGAGGGTCGACCTGACCCTCAAGACCCAGAATGGAGTCAAATACGCTTCCTACATGCCACATGAGGACGTTGAAATCACAACTATACTACACGGCGAGAGTGTCGTATGGAGGGGGTACTCGGGAAGGAGCTGTGTTCTCTTGAACACCTACTCCAAGACAGGATGCTCTACTCTCGTTGCCCTATACACCAAGGGACATGGCATCCCAGAACCGCTCTACTATGAAGTAAAGTTTGGAAACAAGTGGGTTCCCATCGTTGAAACCGACTTTATCGAAAAGATCGAAAAGATGAGGGCATCCCATGATGTTGTAATCCCACCAACTGAGGCGCCCAGGAATATCCAAGGGCCGGCACAGGCGGTCAAAAAAACCAACAGTGAACACCTTGGAGAACCGCTGAACATCGCAGGCATTGATCCTACCAAGGTTAACCTCAACGTAGTTGCCAATGACGATGTCAAGCAGGTCTCCTACTTGCCGATCGACCTCCCATTCTCCGAGGTTTCTGACGGAAACGACGTCTTCTGGAAGGCCGGCGAGGGAGAAAAGTGCACAGGACTCCATACGTATGACGACGGCAAGAATGCTGAACTCCTTGCCATGTACATCAAAAAGGGTTCTGATCTAAGATGCAAGTACTTCCTCAAGTGCAATACCTGGAAGGAGATTCCAAAGAAGGAGTTTGATGGAAGACATTTACACATTTACGGACTCATCCCAGAGTATGAATCCTCGGCATCTGGTCTAGTCCTTGACCTTTCGCATGCTGATGCCTCCCAGATTTACGTGAGTGAAAACACCAATGGCGCTTCCACTCACAAGTCATTCTTCCCCAAGGGTGATTCGTTCTTTGAAAGCATCCAAGACGGCAAAGTCACCATTTGGACAGCCGAAGGTGAAGAGAAGTGCACAATTGTTTATTCCAACTCGACAAAAGGAGTACAGGGACTCACCCTCAACATTAACAATGATGAGAATACCATCTTCAGATACTTTGTGAAGGCTGAAGGTGAGTGGAAGAGTGCCACAAGGAAGGGATATGACGAACTTCTTGCCAGCGATGTGGTGTTTGGCCTTACATTGGATATCAGCAACGTCGATTACACCACGGTCAAGAGAGTTGTGAACACTTCAGACGGTTTGAAATACGTCTCCTACCTTCCAGAAGACGATTCATTCTTTGGAAGAATCCTTGACAAGGATGTCGAGTTGTGGACCGCAACCTCAGCTCAGGAATGTTCTACCGTCTTTGTTTACTCCAAGAAATCCTCTCCATACCTCCTCTCCCTCTTCTTCAAGCACGATTCCAAGTATGTGTTCGAGCACTATGAGAACTTTGGTGGAATGTGGAACAAGGTCTCCGAGGAAGACTTTAATGAAAAGGTGGCTGCTCTAAAGGCTTTGAAATATGAAGCCTACAAACTCGACATTTCCAACATGGACAAGAACAAGGTCACTGTATCTTCCGAAACTTATTCTGGCATCACACACACAATCACTTTGCCAAAGGGAACCGTCTCCATTGTATCTGTAACTGACAAATCACAAAACATTTGGAGTGGTGACATGGAAACCACATGCACCTTTTTGGGTTCATATTCAAAGGAAGGACACTCCGATATCGTCTACTTGCGCGCTGTCTCGGGAGGAAATACCTACTATAACTACTACGAGAATAAGAACAACAGGTGGACTCCCATTACCGAACAAGAGTTTACCGAAAAACACTCGGACATGAAGAGGGAATTATCGCCAGAGGAGATTTACGCAAAGTACGGTCTCAGCTTTAACCTTTCAGTCTTCGATCCAGCAAAGGTTAGGACTCTCAGTGTTTCCAGGGGTATATCTTTCAGGGCATATCACGCAAAGGACAAGCACTTTTTTAAGGAAGTATCAGAGGGCGGAAATCTTGTTTGGACCGGAGAGATGGGCAGAGAATGCTATGACATTTACTTGTACCTCAGGAAGTCATTCCCAGATTTGCTTGCTCTAAACGTCAAGAACGGCGCATCATTTTCCTTTGTCTACTTTGAGAATATGGTTACGTCATGGAATGAGATCACGGAAGAGGAGTTTTACGAGAAGCTCAAGGAATTGGAAGTTAAGCCACAAATGTTGGACGATGTTATTGACCTTACCCATCTTCATGATGTCGAAGAATTCAAGCCATTCGAAGACAGTCCGTATGTTGTTCTTAAATATGTCCCAGAAGTTGCTGTTAAGAAGGTCGTTGAAGGTCCTTACAACCTGTGGAAAAGTTCCGGTGATGAAGCATGCATTTCTGCTTCCTTCTACGTCAAGGAAAAGAGACACCTACTGGCTCAACTCGTTGTTGAGGGTGGTGTTGTTGACTTGACTACTCTGTACTATGAAAGAAGAACCTTTGGATGGTATAACATCACCAGGGAACTCTTTGATTTCAAGGTTGAAAAGCTTAGATCAGTTTCTGATGCCTTCTTGACTGTTTCCTTCTACACTGTCTCACTCTTGTCTGCTGTGGTTTACACTATGACCATGCTTTAATTGCGCTACTTTGCATTTGCTATGTAATATGTACTGTTGATGTGTATTCAGAGTATCCATGAAGAGTCACTATTGAGAAGCCTCACTAGGTGTTACAGTAGAGGTAGACCATTCCACTCTGGAGTACTAGAATCATGATTGGTGTACAGGAATAGCGCATTCAGGCCTTAGATTGAGCAATGTAGAGGTGATGCACGTTTCCGGACCACCAACTTGTGGCTAGAATATTCGTCTTCTAGACTATTTTGAAGGTAGCCTCAGGATCCTTAAAATGAAGGCTAGGAATAGTGTTACTGCAGAGTCTCACTTATGGATCTGAAATGGTTTGGGGCAGGAAGAACATGCCATTCATCGTGCTCTTTTGCTGTCCCACATATGGACCAAGATAGACATACCCTTGCCGTTATAGAGACGCAGAATATACGTGGATAGAAACAGACTAAAGGTGCAGTACAGCCTACCAATGGGCAGCTCTTGTAACCGCTAAAATGAATTGCATCATGAACACCCGTTTAAAAATGGACGCATTTCTCTGCCATTTACAGAGCACCCCTTTTACACAAAACACTCTACTACATGAATACTTGAAGCTACAATATAGCATGAAAAAGAGTATACTTCCATTCCTTCACTGCATTCGTACAACGGACGCCTGTGATAATTGTGCATGTGATTATGTACAAAGTGTGCTGTCCATGCGGTATCCACTGGAGTGTCTAAAAGTCTTTTTCTGTAGAGCATGGATTATGGGTTGGTGGAATTACCTCCTTTTTTGGGTTGAGGTGGGACTAATCTTCCCTTGACTTCATCGAGTTTGATCTTCAACTGTCTCTTTGTTAGGTTTGAAGTGTACTGTGTCCAGCTTCCATCTCCGTTGCTAAAGTAGTAGCTGTAGGAAATGTACTCTGTTTTGGGGTAGAAGGGAGCACGAGCTGTTCTGATCATGAGAGGCACACGACCTTCTCTTGAGACGTAGACCATGACATTTTGGATGTCCCCTCCAGTTGGGAGACCGGATAGTCTCTTGCGTCCGTCATAAAAGTCAGTGACTCCCATTGGCTGGAAGAACTTTCTGTCATGCAGATACGAGTCGTAGCCTGGTGCAGGGTTGTCTTCCGTCTTGGTAACGTCGACTATAACGTCATAGTACTTGTACCAGGAGTCCTTGTCGATGTAGACAACGATCATGCTGTATAGGGTTTCTACCACCATGTCTAGCTCAAAGAGCACATCTCCGACCGTCTTCTTGTAGAAGGAGCCGTCGCCGTTGCTCCTTAAGAAGATTCTACCGGGCTTGTCATCTCCAGGTACAGTGAGTTCCACCAACAGAGGAGCGAAGGGATAATTCCTGAAGTAGACATGAACGTCGAGTAGAGGCTCAGAGAATGTTATTCCAGAGAGTTCGAGCTCGTGGTACTTGAATTTGTCCACCAGAAAGAGTCCGCCCTGTTCCGGCTGGTGAGAGTATTTGATGAATTCATGCGTGAAACTGGAACTCGATACCTTAACCTTGAAGTCTCCAGAGGTGTAGTCGAGAATGCTACCAAAGTCGAGTGCCGGGATTCTGGAATGGTCCTCTTTGGGAACGTGGTGGGTGTGTTTGGACTTGGAGCCCTTGCGGTCGGTCATTAGCGGCACGATAACAGCTATCCCAAAGACTAGTGCGAGAACTGTGACAACTGATGTAGAAATCAAACTTTTGAGCATTTTAAGGCGCGGATATGGATCAGGAATGGGACGAGGGGTATGTGGATGGGGAGAGTTACAACAGCGTTGTGGAGGTTGTAGAGCCCATATACTCTCTGTACTCACGCTGTAGGTTCTGCATGCTGCCAATCAGCGATTTTGATGTGTAACTGCACTCATAGAGGGCCCATTGACGTAAATGTTCGCGTTTATGGCAGCATGGACAGTTACAAGGAGCAGGACTTGCACATTTGATCGTGTTTGGTGAGATTTGGCTGATAACGAGTTCTGGAACGACACTTGTAGGGGAGGAAGAAGAAGATGGGTCAGGGGTACATCGATGAGTCTCTTCCTCCACACATTTTACCCCGGTGACTGCAATGTCTTAAATGCGAACTATGTGTCCGTAGCAAAGCGGAGGACTGAGCGACTAGCAGGAGCTCTATGGCGACCTCTGGGAGCCTAAAGAAGAGTAGGATTAAGGTCATTACCGGAGTAGAACTGGCGACCAAATGGAGCTAAAACTTCTACAGAGGAGATAATAACGGCGTTAACTGTTGGATATACCATGTAAAGTGTGGCCATCAGTGTCGGAGTCTAGGTAGTAAAGCGACTATCCGACTGAAATAAGGAATGTGAGTTCACCGTAAGGTGGATGACTGTTGAATGGATATACGAAGACGCGATTTGGTCTTTGGTAGATGACTTGTTTAGGATCTTCCACAAGAATTTCTGAACCTTCATTAGGAGACCTTGATGATGAAGCTTTACTAGAAGCTCCTGTAGAAGAATGTTATCACAACCTGAGGAAGTTGCATCTACCCCTGAAGATGAAGATTCTGACGGAGGATGAACAAAAGGCACTGAAGAGGATGCTGAAACTCAAGGAGAGAATAAATGTATGAATGAGTCTCCAGATCCCAACGATGATCTATTCTCCACTACATCTGATTCAAATTCTATCGTCTCCGAGAATGGAAAAGATTATGGCAATATTTGAGACATCCAGAAAAGATGATCTAGAGGATACTATATATTGTTTCCAAACTTCTTGCATGTCAATACACCAAGACAAACGTATCAAGTGTAAATTCACTAAACATCACATTACCACGAAATAAAAACTCCGGTTGAAAAAATTACCTGGCAATTCACTGTAACTGCCAAAGAGCGAGAATGATAAAATGCAGTATAATTTACGAAGAGTTTTAAATTGTGATGCCTTGTGGCATTTGTTAATCTCATTTGGCCATGTATTCTCTCCATTTCATACTCAGTAAGATGATCCCCTTTGGTCACATTAAGAGTCCATTAGAGACACTACCAATCCTACTCTAGTGAGACACTATCCCCTGCGGGAACTGCATGGTTGTCTATTCGCTATGGGCATTCACTACCTCTTACGGTCCTACTAGAATATCACCTACTGACCATTCTACCTAGTACTCCCCAAAGTCCTCCAATATCTCCATAGACACTTTACAAAACTACCGAGTATATATTAGATAATAATCACATTACACAACTGTAACCATTACAGTGAAATTTAAGCGTTTGAAAACAAACTGAGTAATGATGACATTACTAAAAACTAAATCTTTCAAGACTCTTAAGCCAAGACATGAGCCAAATCAGCCAAAAGAGCATGATGTGGCAAGCCAGCAAGAGCTGGAGCATGCTTGCAGACACCCTTGGCGAGCTTTCCGAACCAGACACGGTGAGCAAGCTCCTCAGCAACACCACCAACGACATGGAAGAAGCCCTCAGATCCATCAACGAAGGAAACGTGGAACAAAACAAGACCACCTTTCTTGCAGTGAGAGAAAGCCAAAACTTCCTTGACGGCCTTGCCCTCAGGCAAAGCCCAGGAGAAGTGAGCACCGCACTTGAGACCATCGAATTCACCATTAGGAACAAAGTGAGCAACATGGGCACCATGGTGGACACCCTTGACGAGAGCACCGGCACCATGGAGGCCAGCGAAGCCAAGGTCGGCAGCGCCAAAGTCAACGAAAGCAGCGGAGACAGCGAAGACGCTGACAGCAGAGATCAAAGCAACAATAGCGTTCATTGTGTACTTAGTATCGGTCCTCTGTGGTCTCACTCCAGCATTGATACTTCACCTACTGTTAGAAATCTCAGTGATGGATCTCATTAGCCTTATTCTTCCAGTAACAAGTTTCAGGTGTGCCGACGGAATTCTCTCTTAATTTGTGCGATAAGATTTTCATCACCTTATAGTTCCGTTAGTGTTAATGTTGTTCATACATTAGGACCAGGGTATAGGTATACCTGTGGAAGTCATACCCAGGAGGTTCATCAGCTCTTGTGACGGTAATGGTCTTATTTCCGGTATTATATCCATCATTCTGTGATTTGTATTCAAGCTTAATGGTTACTTGTGATCTCTTTGAGGTTGATATTTAGCTAGAGCTGCAGGTTTACCTGTACCTAGTCCTCCAAATGTCTCTTCACTCCCACCAAATAGTTCATCCTCATCTTCCTCAGCTTCTCCAGGTTCTTGTCCTCCAGAAGGCTCTTCAGAACGCGCTGTTGGTTGTGATGGTTTAGAAAGCTTTGGAGGAGACTCTGGTAGGGTACAACCCAGTAGACTGTACAGTTCATAGTTCCATGTCAAACCTTTACTGGAAAGACTAGAAATCCCATCTTTACAGTACTCTGTTTGTAGCACTATCTAAAGTGACAACCCCTTCCTAAAAGCGATCCTAGCATCACCTTTGTTCATAGCAATAGTATGACTGCCTACTGAGCACGGTTCTCAGAATGTGCCATTGCAAGATCCACGGTAACTTCATTAAGCAAACATCCGACGATCTCAATCCCTCGTTATACGGTGTATCCCACCTCCCTTTAAACTCTCCAGTGGTTTCCCATTACTGCTCTCGTTCATTCATCATCTCTAACCATTCTGCGTACCGTGTTCATACTGACTAAACGCCTGCATCATCCTAGCATAGACATTGAATAGACGCATAAAAAACCTGTCAGTAGTTACTATGTTATACCTTGTGCTAAACTCCCCGTACGAACCTCGTTATGGGTACCTTTAATCTCTATCTTCCATTTAAATGGCCAAGACCGTCCTGCCAACCCAGGGGACATTCCTCTCTGGGACAAGGTGTCCCTTAAACCAGTAAAACGTGAGTCTTTTGATTATAAGCTGGCATTATGCTACGATTTAATTGTCATGTGTGCGTATGGAGACCGTAAATATGTAACCAAGGCACATTTGGCCGCAGGGACCAAAATCACCAATCCTTCGTCATCAAAACGAATAAAACAAAGACAAAAAGACTCGAATAAACGATACAGGTGATGAAATAGTAAGTGAAATCCGAAATTTCATCCATTCAAGCCGGACCTTTTCTGTCTTATTATTCTCTCTCCATGGCAAAGCCTATTGCCCCTCGAGCATACAGAAAGTCGATATCAACCAGCCAGGGCGCTATATGGAAACGTGAAAAGGAATAAACTGAGTAATTATGAGGTGACCAAGGGCCACACTGCACAAAGAGAATGGCAATTCAGAGGATAAAGTAGACACTGGCAAGTGTTTGAAGTTTAAATGGGTAGTTGGAACTTGGTGAAGTGTAAAGTATGAGCCGAGACAATTACTGTCTAAACATCTGATAAATAAAGGCTCTATAGGCGTTCCAACTTGTACCATATACTTGTCCATTCTATCCACTGTGAATCCGTAAACGGTGTATTCTTACCATTGTGTCTGCACTGTGTTCCAGGGGTTACTATTCCAAACTGCATTTTATCTATTCTACAGTAAATCCATATGTGAGTTCAAGAGCCTTTGAAACTGCTCCTTCATCACAAGTCTTCTCCATTACCCACTTTGCAGCCTTCTTCACGTGATTGTAGGCGTTTCCAACTGCAAATGAGAGGTTAGAAAGCTTCATTGCCTCAACATCATTATCACCATTACCTATAAATGCGCATTCCTCTGGAGAAATGTCATAGTGTTTCATAAGCTCTTTTATACCGGTGGCCTTACTGATTCCTGGTGGAATAATGTCCCAGGATCCGGGAAGATCGATCTTGGCGATATAGTCCTTCCCTTGCTCAAAACCTGGAAAGTTGGCTTCTTTGGAAATTTGTGTGATTTTCAGAATTTGCAATGATGATATTTCCTCTGGGGTCTTTACTTGAGGTGTCGGAAGGCCTCTTTTCTCCACAAAATCTTTTAGGTCATGCGTATCCATTTCACTAGGCGAATAGTACCCATCGTGAGTGTAAAATATGAAACGATCGGTAGATCCATTTAAAACAGATTCACACGCATTTTTAATGAGATCCCTTGAAAACGATTTGGAATAGATAACATCACCATGTTCGTTGTATACCATGGCACCATTGTTGTAAATACCAGGGTAACCATTATATCCGGTCTTTGCCTTGAACTCGTCCCCAGCGATTCTGAACGTCGAATCAATGGATCTTCCTGTATATGCATATGTTAACGTTTATGAATGAGTATGTAAAAAGTAGGTAAATGCGCTCAGTTATTGCTATAGCATTTTAAAGAGTAGTCTATAGGGAAGAGTCTCTAATACCTACCAAGGGTAGGGAGAACATACTGCATTATATCCATGGGGGAGTAAGGGGTCACTATTGAGAAGCTATTAAGATGGAGTAGTAGTTCCAGGAGATGATGATACAGACTTTCTCATTTTATTTGGCTTGCTCTTATACTCTTCCTTATCAATGGAGACCCATTTACCATTAACAGTCTTTTCAAAGTACACATAAGCATTTTCAAGAGAGATTAAAAGTAGAGAGGACTCTCCCTTGGACGATAGTTCAGCGAATACAAACTTTTCCTTTTCAGAAGCGGTCCATATCGAAGTCTGACCGTCAACAACAGATGTTATTTTGGAACCATCCTTTGGAGTATATGTGGTATGTTTTAGACCCTTATCTTCCTTCGTCCCTATCTTTATCTTTGAGTCATCGGGATTAGCAAGATCAAGAGTAATGGGAGTAATAGGTTTTGGAGATTCCTCAGCAGTAGACTGACTAGGAGGAACTACAGAAGGTTGAAGTGGAGTAGTGGGATTCTCTCTAGAGAATTTAACAGATGAGGAGGAAGCTTCCTTTGGAGTATGTTGAACGGTCTTCACTGGATCTCTTCTAGCTGGAACATCTCCTGGTTTGTTAGCAGGTTTAGCCTTTTCTTCTACATTATCTCCGACTGTTTCTGTAGATTCTTTTGGTCTAGCGGCATCTTGCAGTTCCTTGAGTTTCTTCTTATGATTACTCTCATTACCATCCTTCCACTGCTTTCCATCACGGTATCTATAGACCTTGTTCTGCTTATTATTCTTATCCCTGGTAACAAATACTGCGAGTGTAGGTTGGTCTCTATCCATATATAAGACAGCAGAGAGGCATGACTTTTTCTTATCTTCCCAAACTGTCAAACCTTCATAAGTGAGCTTAGTAGCCTTAGCACCCTTCTCGGGTGTAAGCTTGAGAACCTTAACAGCATTTTCCTCAGCCTCCTCTACATTAAAGAGGGTAGAGTCTACCTTACCATTATCTCCACCATAGCACAATTTTACCAAACATACCGTCCACAGCAATGCCAGAATCTTCATCCCACTCTACCACCTCTCAACTGGTGTGAGCAGAGGGTTGCTATGGATGACTAGTGTACGACCAACTGCTCTACCCCTTTTACTTATGTTCTCCAAACTTTCTCTCTTTACTGGAAAGAAGTAGGTGGACCAATATCTCCCTTATCTTCCAACTTCGGTAACATCTTAGAAATTGAGACTCCCTGGTTGTCGTTCATAATCCCTTTGGTCGTCTAAGCGCAAGAGCTACCTTAAGCCACTGCCACAATTGCCACGTAAACCCACTTACCTGTACAGAAAAACAACGTATAACCCATCTTTCTAGCCTTTGTGAAAGCATTTATGTTCCTTGCCCATGCTTCTCCATTACACGTATGGAAGGTCTCATCATGGTCAATTGCAAAATATTTTGGTGGCACATTTGGCCTCTCAAAGTTTGATTCTGCAAAATTTCCGGCACTTCCCCTCAGTCCTCCCTCATTATCGCCATTTCCGGATAGGACAAGTCTACAGGCCAAGAGGGCATACAACACTGATACAAGTCGCATCTATACGACGGACTTATAACAGCAAATTACCCTAAAATAACTCTAAAGTAAAAGAAAGATGGGGTCATGAATGTGTACCAAATGTGAAGACGTGGTCGAGAGCACCAGATATGGCCGACTCAATTGTATCATTTATTTTATCAAATGCCTCCACACGTGTATACTGCAGACTCCTACATGACTTGACAAAATAGTAAAGGAAGTACCTCAGAATGATGAAGCAAAGTATAACAGCAATTGGAGTAGACCACGGCATCATGAACAATAACATGAGAAGATGAGCACCTGCTTCGATCAATAGGAGACAGACATCATGCATGCAGTAATTTAGCATAATATCAATTGTGAGCGTATCCATATACAGGAAAGTATGAACACTGGTCAATACCTTCTTGATCTTCAATACAGCAGAATTGTTGGTAAAAACAGAGTCGATACAATACTCATGGATTCTCCTTGAGACATTGAACGATGCTTGGGTCATGGCAACTATACGGAAGAAAGCTCCAATCATCACCAAGGTGGAAATAACAAGAATCCATCTTAGTGCCTTGGTACAATACATTTCAAGTTCAGAAAATGAAATTGTAGCTTCATTCACTTCCTTCTTGTATTTAACAACTGCATCCGATAGCTTTGACATTATTACAAATTGAACATTACCTAAGCTTGCAAACGTGAATGTAAGTATAAAGAAGAACATAATGGGCCAGCCTGCGGCTCTAAAAAAGACATGAATTGTTCTAAAATTCTTATTCTCTTGGTTCCTGCAACCTATTATATTACGTGCAGCCTGCAATGTCTGTGAATCAGCATACTTTGCTTTTATAATCTCTTTACGCCCGCCACGGGCATAGTCATCAGAGCTGCACATCCTACGCAACTTGCTAGGCATAGCGTGAAGGCCCACTCTCTCATCAGATAGAGTTGGAGGTTCAAGATTACCAACCTCATTCTTTATGAATGAACTTAGCATGTTCTCATGCACAAGAGTCTCATTCCTCACCGTATACAAAGCGGCATCTGGAAAAGACTCTGGATCTTCAGATGCTACACAAGCATCCAACATATTCCTAGAAATGGTAAGTACCGTAGATACATCACCCTTTGCCAGCAAGCCTTTTCCATTCTCAAACAAGTTCTTGAAGATGGTTCTTGCCACGAATGGATCCAAGCTAGTGAAACAGTCATCAAGGACTACAAGGAAGGAATGTTCAGATTCACTCTCTCTAGTTACCTTGCTAAAGATGAGGTAAGCGTAGATGGCACGAGCAAGTCAAACTCTGACTCTCTGACCTCCACTGAGGGAGTAGCCATGTTCAGAGATCTTACGCATATCACCTCCTTCCCAAGTCGATATGTCATGTTCAAGTTCAACTGTCTTGATGACTGTCTTGTAGATATCCTCATCAAATCTGTGACCAAAGGTAATGTTAGCCCTGATGGTACCCTTTTGTAGCCATACATCCTGAGAGGCATAAAATATTGGCATGTTGGTAGAGAGAGGCAGTGCAGCCATTGATCCTTCAACAAGAGTCATGTCACCAAGGATAGCCTTGATAAAGTTACTCTTACCAGAACCTTGAGCACCAGTAATGATGGCAAGGTCACCAGTGTTTAGGACAAAGTCAAGGTCTCTCAGACAAGTAGTACCCGTGTTGTCAAGAAGATCCTTTCTACTGTTGACCCATGCAAAAGAGGCCTGCTTGAACATCACCATAAGTCCTTTGGGTATGCTCTTATCCTTACCTGGCCCAATCTCTGGTAGAGTAGCATTCCCTGTAAACTTGTTATCCTGTAAATAAAAGTTTGGAGAACACGTTCTCAAGAAGGCTTCTACTCTTTTGAATGCATTGATCCCGAATAGCATAAGTCTCAGGTGAATGGGAACCATATATAGTGGACCAAGAATCTTCATAATAACAAAGATGGATGCCAAGAGTCCCGAAGGGTCAATACTCTCAACATTTGTGGCATCTTTAACTTGAGAAACAAAGTCAGTAACCAAAATGATAACGTCTAAACAGGTGATCGCTGTAAATATAACCTTGCTCAGTAAAGACAGAAAGAAACGGATGATGACGAGAAGTAGTTCATCATCCCTGGTTTCTGTTATAGTATTGTGACCAGTATCATCCAGTGACATTTTCTGGATCAAGGGAAGATTAGATATGACTTCAAAAGTTTTTGTAATTCTGTAATCCCTCACTCCAAAATAATACTTTAGGAGGAACCCATTCAAGATCTCAACAATGAACATGCAAACAACTAAGGAAAGTGACATGATAAGGATAGTGAGCGCTTTAACATTAAACTGACTACTCATTAAGATGATACCGTAAATGAAGGCTGTAAGAAACTCTATAAATCCAGAGATACACTCTACAAACAGTGAGATGTAGAATGGATCGTTCAGAGTTAAAGCGTATATTTTAGGAGTAACATCGCTATTCTTGTATCTCCTTACTGGACACAATAATGGATTATCCGCGCATACCTCCTCTCTGGAACACCCGTGAATAATGCTCTTACAATAATCCTCTCTGGAGTGAAGATTAGTAAAGTTACCGCGTCTATAACAGAGTCCATGTTGAAATACTGTGAGACGGACAGCTGAATCCATTATAAATGAGAGTCTTTGCACGTAGTAGTTGATGTGGTCCATGCAAATTTCCTTAAATAACTCAATAGCGATGATAGAAAACGCCAGAGAGAGTAGTGTAATGAGCTTGAACTTTTTATCAGACAATAGGCCAAGCAACTTGTGAAGAAAGATGGCTCTGCAAAGAATGTACTTTACGGGTTTGGGGGCTTTCTTTCGCCCATCCTTACCCATGTATTCAAATGCTTCCAGGCTGGCTATACCATCACTAACGTGTTTTGAGAAAATTGGTTGCCACTTGAGAATCTGGTCGGCCAGTGGAAGTGGGTGAATCCTGTAGGGATCAAAGTAGTCCTTGGCAGTTGCTTTAACCCATTTGGACATCCATGCCATAAAGACAAAGTTGAAGATTCCCTTGTCATCAAAATAGCGAAACTTCTTTCCGTCTGGAGCAAGGGTCTTCTTCCTTACCAGCTCCACCTCACTCTCCCAAAAGTGGTATTTCTTCTCCAGAGTAGCACGTTCTTCCTCCATTGTGATTACTAGATTCTACAAAGGTATATTATAATGAGAGTGTTATCATGTAAATGTGTCCCTCAGGGATTTGTAATAGGGAAGCTTCTTCCTCCTCCTTCAAGGGGTTAAAAGATGAATTCTGGTGTAAACAAGTCTAACATTTAAAACAAAATTGTGTTACAGATAATTGGAGGATACTATCGAGGATTGGGTGATGAACAAGTATCCCTACATGGGTATCTCCAGAAACCAAGCAGACTCAAAAGTTTTGTGGCACTATTTAAGATTCTCAATTACACTATGGGAATGTGCAAATATGGTAGTGAATGCAGCTCTGTGTTTAGTATGATGAATGTGTAGTACCCTGTCTAAGAGTTGCTACCTTCAGTCTTTAGTTCTCATAAATGTCAATGAAGTAGTTGAAAGACCCAACTAATGTGTCTAGCATGATGGACGTCTCGATATACATAGACTTCTCCACTAGTCATACGGCTTATATATAGTCCCTAGGAAGACTCTCCTTTACAATTAACCCTCAATGTAGCTTTAGTATTCCATGGACTCCTGGATGTCTAATCGTTATTCCTCTACCAATAGGCTATAGCAGATGGTTCTCTATGGCCCTTGCTTGATGTGCTATAGGTCAATACTTCGGTTACTCTCCAGTTGGATGCAAGAGAAGGGGCACCTCTTTAGGTCTTGATGATAAAAGGGCAGTGACTAGTCCTTCTGCAGGAACGTCCTAATACTCTGAAATCTCTTCCAGTGACACTTTATACGCTACGTTTGCAAATCCAAGTCTCTGTGGCGCTAAAGTCCTTCTTCCGGCTACTGCCCAAAATGTGTAAGGTGTCTCCTGCCTAATTCCATGATACTCCCATGTCTACAACATCCTCATTCATTAATGACACTGACTGAATGTTATGAACAGAAAACTGGTGGGTTTAAGAAGAATTTTCCTCTGGCTGAGAAAATAATGGAGATTAGTGGTGATAATTATCCCGATTTGCGACGTCGTCTCTTCCTTCCTCATAGACTTTGTACTAAATGTATTATAAACACAAGATGTTTTATTGCATATCTTTTCATCTATATCTATGTCTCTTCATTCTTTCATCTCGACGACGTGGCGTCTAGTGGCTACGTTGGATGTTGCTTGACCCAGGGTCCAGAACAGCAAAGTAGCGTCGCTACTGTGTTATCTATATAGGCTAGTGTATGTATATAGTGTCCATTTTTGTCGTTAGATACCGGCTTCCAGGCGTAATGCCCGTATTTATGGACTAGAAATCTGCATTAGACCCTTGATGGCACAAACTTGTCGCGTGATAAGCCAAAAGTCACTAGTAGATGTTCGGGATTAACAACAATCTCTTGCTTTATAGTTACAATTGTCCTTTATACTCTGCTCAAACTGCTCGTCTAACTCTTGTAGCTTTTCGAAAAACTGGTCCTTTCTCACCTCAACCCAGTTGTCTCCCTGTTTATCGAAATAGAGAACCTTGTGGTTATCCACAAGCTGGATGAATATATGTACCAATTTTTGATCTGAAGGGTCTCCATGCACGACTATAAATGTACATCTTTCCCCTCGTTTGGCTCTCCAGAGTATACTTGATATCTCCATAGATTTACCTATTTCGTTTAGCGATAGACTTGACTCGTACTTTTGTATAAGTTGTTCGTCATCTGTAGGTTCATTTGCCTTTAAACTTTTAATTTCGACGACACTTGTGATGTTGTAACGGTCGTCTGAAATGAAGATACGCGCAGGAATCCCAAACAGGTCATGTTCGTAGACATGGACAATATCATCCTCCACATCTCTATTTATGATAAATTGGCGTGAGGACAAAACGTCACTCAGCAGAATGCAGTACTCATCCTTGGGAATTTCCACCCACCGGCTATCCCTATACTTGAAGTATAGAAACTTATTCTCTAATCGTCCGGATACGTGGATATAAGCAACTATTCTCTCTCCATGAAGCCTATATATCGTAAATTGCAAGAGCTTTTCACCCTTATTTGCCCTCCACAATACCAGTGGTCCATCAGAAAGTTTGTCTATTACAGCATTAAAGTACGCGATATATACAGTGTATTGGAGATCATCCTTATCATAGTCTACTTTTGATGCCAACGAGGGGATTATCCGCTTTGATATGTCTAGTTTTGTGCAGGATACAGAGACAGCTGATACGCATGCCCAAAAAATCCAGATATTCATGATGCATCCCAAGGTTGATATTCTTTTATGGAGTCTTCCAGATAACCTATGGTAAATTTAAATTGTCTTATTCCGCATTAAACTCTAAAGCACGCAGAACATGGATGAAACTTGCACAGGCTTTCAGAGCCTATAGCTGGATCTGAAATATGAATCTCTCCAAGCGTCTTCTGAATATAGTATATATCACACAAAGATTACATGGACTTTTAAAGCTCAGTGTGTGTTTTAAAAAAACGTTCTTTATCTATTCTCAAAAAGTTGCGGACTTATGGCATAAGAAATAAGTTGCCAAATATGAGTTTTCATATTGTGGTGTATACTTCCACCCTAATTTATCTACATATCTAGTTGTTTGTTGATTTTCACTTGGCATAAAACAGTCTAATAACCACAAATTAGTGTGCTGCAATTAAGCTCAAATTGACCCCAATCTACCACACCACTATCATCCTTGTCCAATGTCTCGAATATTTCATCGACCAACTCCGGATTGCTGTGCATGCGTGAAGAAATAGTTATTTTAGATCATTCAATGATTAATGATGAGAATAAATGATCTGTTGAAGATTACAGAAGGAAAACATACCTGGATTTTAAAATTGTCTGAAAGTCTGACTTTGAGAGCTTGAAGTTTCCTCCCCTGGAAGTTACAATTTCCAAAAATTTGTCTCTTAAATCCTCCAATTGATTACATGCCTAAATATAATGTTTAAAAGTTTAAAATACACTAGATTAAACACATGGTATTCAATAGTATCATACCTTTTTCTCGAAAGCGTTACAATTCTGTTGTAAATCCTTCAATCTATCATTCAGCGCATTATATTTATCTGTCAAATGTTCTGTGATGGCCTCAGTAATTTCCTCTCTTGTGAGATCCTTGTTAACGTGTATCTCTGAGAATAAATCGAGATATATTGGAGATCCTATGGATAATACACTACTTTCTTGTTCATTTTCGTCTTCCAGCAATACTTCAATACCCTTTACTAAATTAGCAAAGGGCAGCCCTTCCAAAACTCCATTAGTAATGTATTCCCTAAATGTTAAGTGTAAAGCAGGGGATTGACCCTATGCCTGCTATTTATCGTATACTCACATTATAGGATTCCCTTTGGTAACACATCTCTTTATAAAGTAGGTTTTTGTCTGTAACACCTCGGTTTCGTTCTTTATACATCTTATATTTGAGAAGCAGTTCTTTAAAACCTCTAAAGAGTAATGTATGAATCTTATCTAGAGCATTGGAACAAATATACGGGCAAGCAGTAGTTTGAAGTGATCGTGCCTTTTAAATTAGCATGAAGTGTGTTTATCTCTACACCAATGTAAAAACGGAGCCTATGAACAATTCATCAATGTTACAACTTGTAAAGAGGGTCCTTTTATGAGGTATGCAAATGCTGGTATACTATAGACATAGTGGACCATTAAGTACTTACATTCCTCATTTTCAGCACCTTCCCAGATTGTAAGGGTCCCATAGACGAGCTTGTCAAAGTAGTATCCGTTTATGGCGATCAGGTCAACTCTAAAACTGTGTATTGTTCTAGTCAGAGCTTATAGGATGATCGCAATATTCTCTACTTATAAATGGGCACGGTCTATCAGCTATATTCTACGCCTATCTATGTGTTCGGATGGGCCATTTTCACGTGCTTTCTGCAGTTACAGTGTCATTAACTTGTTTTCCCACTAATTATGCGAATCATTCTCTATTTACTACGTTCATAATTACCATCACTCCTTTCAGTTACAAGAATCTGGAGCATACACAGGCTCCTATAGTCTGTATACTCGCAAGACCCCTCTACTCACTCAGGCTGCTTCTGGCTTATGCCATCGACAGCATCATACTCACTCCGTATACTCCGCATTCAACTTACCAAGAGGATCCTGTGATTCTTCTTCCTCGTCGTCTTCTTCATACGACGAGCACGTGAGTACCCTTTTTACGATGGTAACGATGGATCCTGAGCGATTCATTCATCCGCTTAGACAACTTACCATCGACACTCTTGCGATACTTGCGTTGAAAACACGTAAACGGACTGCAGAAGCAGAGCCAGTGGCTTCCCTCGGCGTCCTCCATTGGTCTATTCCCTCGTTCCTATGGTGAAATATAGTTTGTCAAAGTCTATGTGTGATTTAAAATCCAAAGTGTGAACGTCCAAACGTGTTTAAAGTCTGAATGACTAACCGGTAAGAAAAACGGGTGACTGGTAACCTATAACATGCAACTCGTGAAGCCAAACGGATGATTAATCCACTGTAAAGCCAAAATAGCGAATGTGTGCCGAAAATATCAACTTGGGCCAAGAGCTACTCACCAGAACACCAGGCGCCCAACGACTCCCTTTATTCTCCATTTAACGCCAATTTTAGGCGTTTATAGACTTTATTTCGCGATAATTTGTGGTAAGTATTAGTAATAACTCTACGGGATGGGCTGATCGTGACCAAATGCGAATGTAATGGATGGAAGTAACAAGTACTCTTAGATTGCGATAAATGAGGTCTTGTGTAGGCTTTTAGGATTTTATTAGTTGTTATTTGGTGTTATTGCGACAAGAAGAGGCCGTTGACATCTTTAGAATGCCCATGAAGGCCTTGGTAATCTGCATAAGAGGGTAAAATGTACAAAATACCTGGTATTGGCCGAGTTTAAGGGAATTTTACCTTGTTTAAGGTCTATATTATAAGGAAGATTGAGGTTCTGAGGGAGGATGAGCGAGAGTGGATGCCACGTATTACATTTAGACTTTACAAAGAGTCCAGAGGAAGATGTTGATTGGGCATGTCTATCTACTGGTAGTAACATACCCGGTATAGAGGCTACAAAGGATAAAAACAAGCTGGTGAATGGTTTTACAAAATACACCTATAAAGATAGAGATGGAGGAACATTCAATCTAATTAATAATCTAGGTAATGGAGAAGGGATAAGAAGATTGCAAAATCCCATAGATAACATCTCTGTATACTACTGGAATGGTAACCCCGGTCTGCCAATCTTACTTGGAATCACTACTGATAGTGATAGCGTTGCAAACACTTATAGCAAAGGTGGTGGCAATGATTGGAATGGTATACTATCTGGCAAAAGTGAATTAGATGCACTTGATGATCAAAATTGCCTTAAGAACAATGTCATCCCTTTCAACATAATAAACTCTCATACAGGTTCCCTTCTCAAGGACTCAAAATCGGATTGCTTAAAGACTAGAAATATAGAATCTACCATCTCTCCTCTACCTCCTCCTGGGAGTAACTATGTTACTACGTCCTATAAAATCAATAGTAGAGAAAGATACCAGGATATCTAGAGTAACTTTGAATGGCCAACCTGTCACCTTTTCTACTCCTAGCGAGGCACCACCAGAAATCAGACTTTATTCATCACCAGCGAATAGTTTATCACCTGTTATGTTTGAGTTTGTCGGACGTACTGGTGGACCATCCAAATGGTACTATAATCAAGGTGGAAATGGTATCCAATGGGGAGAAGATGCTGGGTCCAGTGAATTTTATCTCAAAGGCTCTAAAGATAATTCCATATCCACCCTCACAGAGAAGTTTGTTAAGAAGTTAGACGGATTCGTTTGTGAGCACCATGGTGAGGTTACTTTGGATCTTAGCAAGAATATATCTGAAGGAGGAAGCTACTGTTGTGAAAATCATGGAGGTAAAGATAAAGGTGCTAAGGTCACCGTTAAAACTGAAAATATATCATTAAATGGTGATTCAAGAATAGCTATTACAGCCTACAAGCATTCAGTTAAAGATGGTTATAAGTTGGCTAATATAAAATTTTATTCTACTGCTGATAGTGATAATAGGAAGAAGATATCTGGTTCTAAATTGAACTTTCCCATGGAATGCCCAGTTGAGATCTCTGCTTTATATTCTGGTGATAAAAAGGAACCTATCTTGATCTATGTCGGGAATAATGGAGACCAAGATTCTGGATGGTACAAGAGTGGTGGTAGTGATACATGGGAAAGGGTCTTGGACAACTTCCCTAACATAACACCAGAAAATATTAATGATTGCAAAACCTGGAATAAAGTTGTTGGCGAACTAAAAAATCGTAGTAATGGCTTACAAGACTGTCCTCAAGAGACTGAACTAGAACGATCAGATCCAGGGCTAAGACAAGAATCCCAAACTAAGGAAGAGAAAAAGGATGAAGACTCATCTCAACGAGCTGCTGGTAATCCTGGACCTGCTGGTGAAGGTGGTTTTAAATCTTCCTTTGACTATTCAGGATTTTCTGTACCTTCCATAAACACTCGGTTCATTAGTCACTGTTACAGTTCCAACCGATATTCATAATTTTCATACATAAACACAACAAAAACTTTTAGGCAATGGAGCGTGGGTTAGGTATTCGTAGAGATGTGCGCAAATTAAGTGCAGAGGCATCAGAGTTCCCAACTTTGTGTGAAACATGTCTGGGTCCGAATCCTCTGATTAGGATGCTAAGGGAACGATCTGGAAAAGAATGTAAAATCTGCGAGAGGCCATTTACAATGTTTCGCTGGAAGCCTGGTCCAAAGGCCAGATATAAGCAGACAATAATTTGTCAAAATTGCTCAAAGGCAAAGAACCTATGCCAAACATGTCTATTCGATCTGGAATATGGACTTCCAGTACAGGTTTGTTTGTCCGCTCTTCTACCTCTTGGAGAATAATGCACATCCGGTAAACACTTGACATTTAGGTCCGCGATCAATTTATAAAGGGAGGTATTGAGCTCTCAGATTCCAAGATCAATCTCAATTACCAGTTAAACAAACTCGAAAATGGGCAAATTGATGTAGCCGCACAATCAGCTCCAAATGAAATGCTCAGTAAACTTGCCAGAACGGCTCCATATTATCGCAGAAACAAGCCTCGTGTTTGCACATTTTGGCTAAGAAATTTGTGCAACAGAGGTGAAGAATGTCCTTACCTTCACGAAGATGTTGGACATGACCCATCCCTGTCAAAGCAGAACATTAGGGATAGATTTAAAGGCGAAAACGATCCTCTCGCACTAAAGATTCTAAAGGGACTTGAAAAGGAAGAAAAGAAGGAAGAGGAGCAACAACTCCCAGAGGGAGTATATCCGTCAATGTTGCCAAAAGAAGCAGAAAAGAGAATGTAAATTTTTACTTTTTTACTCCAAAGGTATTATTCGTGAGTGCTGGATTCTTTGTTCCCATGGGAAAGCTGTCAATGTCTCTTCCGAAAAGTTTTTACGGTCGTGTTTGTCAGTAGTAAGTACCCTTGGTAGCGCCTAAATCTTCCTCCCTGGGGTCTCCACTCCTACTATCACATCCGTACTTATAATGTAAATCTACATGAATAATTTGAAAAATCAAGTGGCTATTTAGGCCACTTTCTTGTAAAGGACCTTGGCAGGCCCCAAAGTGAGGTCTCCTCTGTATGCCAAGACAAGTGTAAAGGTGTAAACCAGGCCTATGTAGATGTTTACCTTTCTAAACGACAAGACATTAAGAAGCAATTTGAATGACCCGAGGTATAGGCTGAACTTGGTGACCTTTTCATGTGAGAGGCCAAACAAGAAAAGGACAAGCAAAGCCAGGGTATAAACCAAAAAGTAGGTATCAAAGACGTGCAAAAAGATACAAACAGCGCTCATGTTTTCAAAAAGTAGGTGATTGAAAAAAGAATAAAGTGACTGGCAGAGAAGAAAATAAAGTGGGAAAAGAAGAAAATTCAACGCCGGTGGAAAATTACCAAAAACATTTTCTAGACTAGAAATTGACGCCAAATCGTCAATGGGATAAAGGCCTCTAATCTACAGCGTATAACCAAGAAGGACACCGCAGAGGTCGTTGTGTGGGACATGGCAGAATCCGGAAAAATCAGCGCCTATAATTAATTTTTGAGGTACACTTGGCCTTTTTACGCCAATATTTGGGTGTGCATTGCGGACATAAAGTAAAAAGTCCTCAAGGACGGTTGTGTTGACCGGGGAGCGACTTGGTGGGCAAGAGCCAACAACTGGACGACATAGCGGCTCACGTATCATATCGCAGATTTTAAATGTAAAATAGAAGAAAAGTTCCAAAAGTTGTAAATGAAAAGGCACGGGAAAGCCACAAATGTGACGGTCTTGGAGGAAGACGACTTTAAATACGTACCCAAGAAGAAGACTGAACTCTTTGAAGAAGTCCATTACGAGTTTAGAGAAGACTCCGAAGATGAAGGACCGGTCATTGTCAACGCTGATGAATTCAATCGTAAGTCTGCATATCTTTCCCTATTCTTCCGGGTAGACACAAAACTCTGGGAGTTGCCGAGTCCGTCAATTACTCACAGACGGCGTGTGTAGACCGGAAACATTCATTTACAGGTGCACTCCCTCAGGAGAGACCAAAATCTCCATCGCCTCCAAGAAGAACTGTCGTTGAATCGGATGACGAAGAGATTGTATATCGTGACAAAAGCGGCAGAAGGATTACAAAGGAGCAGTGGCTTCTTAATCAAAAGAAGGGGAAAAGTAAAAAGGATGAGCCAAAACAGGTATGTTAAACCACAGGGATGTAAACGACCAAAGGATGGCCAGAGTATAAACTACTATTTAGAATAATCTTGTGATAGTGAATATCATCCATGAGTTGTCTACAGAGAGGACAGGTACCTGGAATGTGACACAGATGGAGGATAGTAGAAGAGTGGGTGAGAAGAAAAGGAATGGGCCTCAGGTTGAGATGGAAGAGTGATTCCGGGATGAATAAGGTGTAGAAGGCAGACTTTGAGATGCTCAATTTAAAGGTGTGTGCAAGATGGACCTCAAAAGTGATCTCCGAAGAGTTGGTCTAAAGTATCCTCTGTAGAGGTAGATAGTCAATAGAATGACTTCCATAGAAAACATACTGTTATTATAAGCCATGTATAATGTTTTATAATCCCAGAATGCTACTGCAGACCTAGAACGCGTCTATTCTTCCTGGCCGCCATGGGGTCTGTTTACTCATCCATTCTTCCTCTCCATCCCTTCACTTATCTTACGGGGCTAATACACTGCATCCTTATCAAGTATCTCATGGTGTACCCTAGTGGATGGATGTTAGAGGGAAGATGAAGGTCTCTTCCGTTATTCTGGCAACCTGTCTACTAGGATTCTGCCATTGCACAGGATCCAGATTTTCCGGCAACAGACTCCACATCGAGGTTCTAGACGATTATACAGAGGATGGAGTTGTGACTAGTCATATTGCAGATGAGGTAGACGCGTACAAATCTACCGCATGGACTGGAAAGAAACAGGTGTGGGATCTGTCCAACGGAACTGCCCATGAGGTAGAGCATAGACCGTCCTCAACTCGTAGACGTAATGGTAGAAAGGTAGAAGATGTGGCAGCGGAAGAATCAGCTGAACAGGATGGAGTTACTCTTGATCTTACCGATCCTGATGCGTCCAATATAGAAGTATCTGAAAATAATGATAATGGAATAAACTCCAAGAGATATTTTCCGAAAGATTGTTCCAAAATAACTTCTATTCTTGACGGTAAGACTCAACTTTGGAAATCTTCTGGAGAGTACGAGTTTCTATTCGCTGAATCTCATGAAAAGGATAACGTAACAATTCTTTACCTAGAAGTTGGGACTAATGGAATACTCTCTACAGGATGTTTTGAGAAGGCTGGTGGAGCCTGGAAGGGGATTACCTGGGATGAGTTTTCAAAGAAGATTGATAAAATGAATGAATCTCCTAATCCTAATCCTCAGTCTAGTTAATAATGGCAGAAGTATTGTACACTAGAATGATAATTTAAAGATAATACACTCATCCTGTGGATGGATAGGCCAATCATTAATGCAGTGAATCTGCTATCAGGTAGTATTAGGACTCACTTTGTCGTTTACATCCAGTTTACCTTCCACCAAACCAACACACATTGGTTCCTTATACATGTTGGCACTTTAGGAACTAGTTTGGGGAAAGGGGTTAGTACAAAAAGAAAACTTGGAACAGAAGAAACGAGAGGAAGAAAAGATTGCATCGGAACCCCTGAACAGGTACGATTTAAAAGGCTGAACAAAATGATTACAGATATGATATTGACGATTTATACGATCAGGAACTCAGAAACAGACAGAGATGGAGTGATCCTCTGGCAAAACGCACAGTAGAAGAAGATACAGGTTTGTTAATCTTATCTGTAACATTGGTCACTTAAATTTCCCATGCTTTTCATCGTTATAAAACTTTACAGATGATGCACCAAAGTGTCGTTTTGTTGGTGTTCCAAATAGATTCTCTATCAAACCAGGCTACCGTTGGGACGGTGTAATTAGGGGCAATGGCTATGAGGACCGATGGTTTAAGGCCCAAGCAGATAGAGATGTTAAAAAGCAAAAGTACTATATTAATAACATAGCTGATATGTAAACTTGTCAAATAGTTCAAGTATACGGTATTATATTGAAGATATGGTTATAGTGTTATCCACATTTGGAGGATTCATTATCTTGGTGTAAACTTTCATTGTGCTTCTAAAGTCCTCCAGGTGTGTTCATTCTTAGCGTCAGAATGTCTATGCGATTAATAGTGCCTGTTTGGATGAGATGGATCCGGGATTATGCCTTTATTTATTTCTTTATATTCCCTTTAGTATCCCATTCTGGAAATATGCGGTGTGACTACTCAGGATATCGCAAAACACTAAATGATATCTTGTACCGGTGGGGTGCGCATGCAGTCTTTGGAATAGAAAGTTACCTCCAAAAATTTGTGTTACACACTACAGACGCAAAATTTACCATAAATAATCTACTGTACAGATGAGGGTACTATCTCTGTTATTCATCCTGTCCATATTCCGATTGTCTAATTGTGGAGGTGAAGATGAAAACGGGACTAAACAGGGTGGTATTACTCTCGATATATTTGCTACAGATGAATCAAAAATAGAAAAGAATGAGGGCTTGGACAAAGGGGTAAGGTATAGTGAGTATATTCCAAGAGATGGCTTTCACATAGTCTCAGTTGAGGACAATGGTCAATCAATTTGGAGAGCTGAATACGGCGAACGCTTTATCCTTGCACAATCATTCAAAAGCAAAGAAGATACTCTTATTGCTGTAATTGTCCATTCAGGTGATAGGAACGTAGCAAGGTGTTTCAAGAAGACAAAGGGGTTGTGGGAAGGCATTACAAGATTTGAGTACGACGAGATACTCGATGCTATAATGGCAAAATCTGAGGGTGAATCTCGAGAATGTGCACTTGAAAACGAAAAGTTAGAACCGGAAATACCATCTTATTCTCCAATAGACAGGGAAGAAGCAGTCTCTAGAGACTATAGCACATTCATTCAGGAAATCGCCCCTCCACCCCCTAGACGAAATAGACGTTACCAGATTCCTTTCTATCACGATAACATAGGATATTCCCATTTTAGAAGCTACATGGATATAGTGCCCATGCTTTTCGCTTCTCATTTCATGCGTCCTCCGCCCCTACGAATGGGAGTGACCATGAACATTTTAAATCCGGACTGGAAGTTTTTTGAAGTTGAGGGTAAGCGGGAGGGATACGGATCATATTCCGGAATGATGTGCCCACTTGATAAGTATTATGTGAAAAGGATTATTTATGGAAACGAGCTAATCTGGAAAAGACATGACGGCTGGGAATGTACGCATGTATCGATACATACGAGTAAAACGAGGGAGCTCCTGATCATTGGGTTCAGAATGATGAGGAACGTAGACTGCAAATCTATACTGAGATGCCAAGGCGGTAAATGGCAGGATGTTAGCAGACTGAACACTTGTGATATAATCTTTGACATGCACAAGGAAACCCTCAAAGAGATGGAGGGTAAAAGGTCTAATGGGCTCTTGGAACAATTCTTGAAATTCGTTTCAAAACAAGGGCAAAAATCAGACATTGAGGGAGTGAGCCATCTAGAACTTAAGAAACCGTACAGTGTGGAGGAACTGGCAAGGTTAAGGGAGGGTGAATTTACATCTCCCGTAGATAAATGCAATGGAAAGAAGATGTTGCAAAAGGCCAGAGTGATCTCCATCTTACGAGGCAGAGAAACACAGGCCGAAAGGGCAGTTTACAGGGGATACTGTCAAGTGCTGGACTCAACCTTTAGGCTCCTGAGGATGCTCTTGCGTCGCTAGACATGCACATTGTAGATGTAAAGCTTTAGAGGACGACCACTATGAAGTCTAGAAGGATGGATGAGGTAGAATATGCCACAATTTCAAGTCAAAATTTCGTTGTTGTACTAACGAGACCTTGTGCAGTCACATTTAGTACATGGCAACCTATTGGCATCTAGTCGTGCCGGTAAAATCTGAAATTCTATCACTCCTTATACTCTCCTAGGTATATACCCATTGCAAAAAACTTCACATTAGGGTCACTATTCCGAATTTGCCAATCTATATCTTCCTTAATTCTTCGGGGTAGACACAGTAGCTGGTCGCCGTCCCTACTGTCGTCAATTATCAGTCTTTATAATGTCCACCAGACGTGCAAATCCGGTAGATTTGCTTTATATCCATCGTTTCTTTAATATATATCAACGCCGAGGCGATGTATTTAGGGTTTATGGCCAGAATTTCCAGAATTTTGGAACCTTGGCGTTTCCTGGCCAAAAGGTATCGTCTCGTTCATCATTTACCCACAAATTTCACCTAAACAAGTGTGGACAGCGAGGAATTTTCGAAGTTAGACGAAGAAATTGCCATCTGGAAGGACAAAGTTGTCGTCATGGTACGCAAGATTCGTGCAGAGCTTTACCGTCAGTTTTTGGCCGGGATTTCTCACCTCTCAGAGAGCCATGCGACAATGGGCAAGATCACAAGGGTCCTGGAGGTCTACATGGCTCTGTACTTTGGGGAATGTTGGCCAAAAGGAACAAATTGGAAGGAGAATGTGCTCGCTTCTGTGGATCTATAAATGGCATATACCCTGGAAATTGTCAAGTATGTAAGGGTAAAGGTGATGAAATGCTGTTTAAGGAGCTCGCAGGGTTCGCAACTTCGTCCCTTTTTAGTCATGGAATAGCACTAGACAAGCCTTTCATGTCCGTCTCAAACCATTCAAGAATACACTCTCACTGGAATTTTAATGGAACATCTATGAGGAACCACTTGAATGGAATAAATTTGTCCTTCTGGTCAAGCTACAGATATGGAAACTCAAGAGTTAAACATTTGGAATACCTTGGTTCCATACGCCATTTCTCTACCAAGGCGGAGCTATCTGGTACAGGAAAATCTGAGAAACAAAAGAGAATATCCCTGAGGGATCCAAAGTATAAAACGGGATGGAAATGTCTCTTGAGGTGCATCTACTTGGAGCGCTTTATGGTAATTCCTACAATGATTGCACTCTTGATTTCAAGTGCGGTCATTTCATCATTTCCAATGGCTGTAGGTAACTTTGTAAATAAGTTCTCTGTCTCAGATAATCCGCCAATACCGCTATACACGTGCATCCTTGCCGTTTTAGCAGCTGCACTTTCTTCATTTGCAAAGTCCACACTTTCTATTTTAGTTGGCGATAGAATAGCCATGCGCCTAAGAAGGGATACATTTGCTAAGCTTATGAAAAAGGGGATCCCATTTTACGATTCAAATACATCTGGAACTCTTTGCAGTGTGCTCACGAGTGATGTGATTGTTGCTTCGAACGTTGTCAATCATATGTGCCAAATAATACGTTCTGGGATTACTTTTCTAGCAGGTAATGGACCATTACTTAGCATATACCAATTTTACAGGTACAACTTTATCTCTCACATTGGCTCCCATTTCTCTGTTTGCCTATACTGTACTCCCAGTGGCAGCCTCAATGTTTGTTATATTTCCCTCTGCTAGGTACATTCAGAGACTTTCAGCGAGTAAACTCAAGAATATTTCCCTAATGGCTGAACATGCCAATCAGAGATTCTCAAATATGAGAACTGTAAAAGCTTTTAATGCAGAAGCCCTGGAATGTCACACATTCCATAAAAAACTTTTGGAAATTATGAAAGTCGCAAAACAAATCGCAATCTACAGTGGAATCACAAGTTTTATCGCAGTTGGAGCAGTTGGAACTTTAATCCTGCTTATGGCGCATAATAGTGCCTATTTGGTTCTTTCTGGGTCCATGAAGGTAGGAGACGTTACATCTCTCCTAATGTATAGCGCCCTCATTGGTGGAAGTGTTCAAGGATTTACCTCTGGCTTGAGTGAAATCCAAAAATGCATTGGTGCATCCCAAGCTCTTCAGGATATACACAAATGGGAGGCTAAAATAAACGGGGAACAGGTCAAGAGTTATATGGATGTTGCAGAAAAACAGACCTCTGTTTCGGATTTGGAGAGAGTTAAATCAGCCATAAAGTTCGATTCAATTACTTTTTCATATCCAACTAGGCCTAATGTTAAGGTTTTGGACGATGTTTCATTTTCTATAGAGCATGGAAAGAAACTCGTTGTAATGGGTTCCACCGGGTGTGGGAAGAGTACTCTCTTCCAGCTGCTACTTGGTTTTTATGAGCCAAATTCTGGAAGCATTTCTATAAATGGAAAGAATTTAGCGGATATCGGAGACAAAAATCTAAGGCAAGAAATCTCATGGGTTGAACAACTTGGAGTTTTGTTTGGTGATACCATAAGATCAAACGCGACATACTCTATTGATTCTACAAGGATAATGGAAAAGTCTAAACAGATAGAGGAGGAAGATTCTGTTACTTCTCTCAACATAGATGAAGACTTAGAAAATTACAAGGTGGATAACTTGGAAAATATCTATAAAGTAGCTGATTTGGAAAAGTTTTTAGACGGTCTTCCGGAAGGAGATGAAACGTTGGTGGGACAAAATGGCTATTCCCTCAGCGGTGGCCAGAGACAGAGAATTCTTATTGCCAGAGCTCTTGTTAAGGACTCACCTATTATACTCCTGGATGAACCAACATCAGCCCTTGACATAAAGTCTGAAAATATTATCAAGACTAATCTACAAACGGTCCTCAAAGACAAAACTGCCATTATAGTAACACATCGCACTAGTTTGTTATCTCTGGCCGATTACATTATGTGTATGGATGGAGGTAAAATTTGCCAATTTGGTCCACGGGATCAAGTTTTAGGAAACCCGTGTGACGCTCTTAGCAAGATTGTTCCGAGACAGTACTCTTGAGTATTTGTATATTCGCTCGCAAACTACTAGGAATTATGCTTGTATTGAAAATGCTAAATCTGAAGCACATGCCAGGAGGAGGATGCTGTGGACAGTAACCCTAAATAGTCAATCTATAGTACCACAATGCTGGAGTGTGACCACAGAGGACCGATACTAAATACACAATGAACGCTATTGTTGCTTTGATCTCTGCTGTCAGCGTCTTCGCTGTCTCTGCTCTTCACCTTGACTTCACTGGTGATTTGGCTGCCCATGGTGCCGTCGTCAAGGGTGTCCACCATGGTGCCCATGTTGCTCACTTTGTCGCCGGTGGTGAGGTTGTCGATGGTCTCAAGTGCGGTGCTCACTTCTCCTGGGCTTTGCCTGAGGGCAAGGCCGTCAAGGAAGTTTTGGCTTTCTCTCACTGCAAGAAAGGTGGTCTTGTTTTGTTCCATCTTACCTTCACTGATGGTACTGAGCAGTTCCTCCACTTCTTTGGCGGTGTTGCTGTCCCAGTTTCTCACCATGTCTGGTTGGCTAAGCTCGCCAAGGGTGTCTGCAAGCATGCTCCAGCCCTTGCTGGCTTGCCACATCATGCCGTTTTGGCTGACTTGGCTCACGTCTTGGCTTAAGAGTCTTGAAAGATTTAGTTTTTAGTAATGTCATCATTACTCAGTTTGTTTTCAAACGCTTAAATTTCACTGTAATGGTTGACCAAGGGGAGTCTCCTAACTACACTAACCATACATTAGACTCTTTAGGAGGCTCTTTAGAGGACTTTTATGGAGGTTCTTATAAAGATACTCATAGGATCACCCGGTGAGCTAGTTGTGGGTAGGTATGGATGACTTATTATGGACCTTGTGACGGATGAAGTCTGGATAATACGGGACAAATACTTTGACCGTTGATATTAGTAAGAACAAGGTATTTTGAAATGGAATAACTTACTATAAGGATACCAAGGGTAACTCACTGGGTCTCCTTAGGAAGGACTACCATTACTTTATAGGTGGTAACAAGCTCCCTGGATGCAAGAACTACATGACACGCCCCAAATGTGACAGCGTTCTACAGTTACTACATCACGGAGGTTTACTATGACAAGGGCATTCAGTAGGACCTGAATAAGGATACCATGAACGGTACCAGATACATCGAGGTTTGCTTTTGGGATGGAGATACAGATAGACCAATCCTACTTGGAATTAAGCAAAATAGTGAAACCAAAACCAAGTACTATATATACGATGTATATTAAGGATTACAGCTCTAGAGGTGACTATAACGCATCTCAGACTGCCACTGCAGATTGTGCCTAGTTGATGAGAGCTGCGGCAGGAACTCGTCTGGCACCAATATTAATAAATCGTCTCTCAACAAAACTGTAATGAAATAGTCAAAACATCACAATCAATAAAAATTGTTACTAGAGTACCATGAAATTTCATCCTTGGTACCATATGTAGAAAAGAACCATATTACAAGTCATTACAATAGAACTCATGGATCTTACGCTCAGAATTACTGCATTATAGAGTATATTTAGTGATAGTAACCATTTATAGTATGCTTCAAGTGTGATGCCTCCAAGGTAAATGTACCCCTGAAAGGTTATAGCTCTCTAGAAATGGTTTGATTAGCAAATTTGAGACCCATTCCCCTGTGTATATCTGGGTCTATATAAACAGCCTGCGATTCGATTCCATTTAAATTAACTCCTCTCTTGATCTTTATGAATCCTTCAAATCCCCAATTTTTCCCCCAAGTGTTTCTAACTATCCAGTACTTTTGTATACCATGATTTGTAATATCTTCTCCCCATCCTACAATTGCAACTGCATGATTAGTATACTCCCAGCCGTTTAGGTTCCGGTTCGGGAGGTCACATACGTATCCATGCTTGCTTGAATCGTCGTAGATACCTATAGTGACGTCAATATAGACAAATGGAGACTTACCATCGCTGTAGGAAAAGAGAGAGTTTGGCGCATCAATTGCTACACAAACTGGTCCGTGGTGGTAAATCTCCTTCATCATTTCCGCTTCAGTTGTACACTCGTAGCAACCTCCAATATACCCATAGTCGCTGGCAAACCATCTTTTTTCCATATCAGACTCAGTGTTAGGATCTACATTTTGCATAGAATAACCAATGGACAACTCTGGTTTGCATTGTGGTAGCGTGTCTTTCCCCTCCATTTCATATGGAAATTGAGATTCATGTACAGCTCCAAACTCTTTCAAATGCCTTCCAACAAGATACGGAAAACCTCCATAGCATCCCTGGACAAATGGTGAACAGCTAACTATATCTTGCACCGAGAATGAGAAATCAGCCGGATTCCACTTTTTTCCGGGGTAAAGCTTCTTTAAAAGAATTTCAAAACGTCTTCCAAATATATACATTGCACTCATTGCGTAACAACTCCCACAGTTTCCTTGGCTATACTGTTGAATGTCATTTAGGGCCCCGTTGAATGAATCTCCCCAACTCCAATGTTTAGGAAGAGATTCATCCACATGCTCTGGAATTTTTTTCACACATGCATATTTGGATTGTCTACCTTCCTTTTGCAAAAATCTTCCCTTTTGTCCTTTTGGTTTCTCACGTAGACTGTGATGAAAATGCCTGAAATCCACTCCCTTGCGCAGCTGAATGAATCTAAACGGCGTCAGATCCTCAAACTGTGGATATATTTTACTTTTCCACGAGGAAATCCCTGAGTTTTCTGGTTTTGTTTGCTTGACTTTTTGGTTGTGTGTTGCATCTAAAACGAGTGACTCATTCATGCTCTTGTGAACCTTTTCGGCATAAAAGCATCCCCAAACGTGCGATTTCTTGCTCTTTTTACTAACCCATCCGATTTTTATCTCTGATGGATTCGTCTTGTAACACAGTATCTGCCCAGAAGGGTCTTCGTATGAACCTGTGAATGGTAGGTTTGATGTATAGAAAATGTTCCATTCCACATGGCAGTAAACGAGTAAATCCATATTTATTACTATGCTTTCTGACTCTGGAGTTAGTACGACTTAAGGAATCTAGATGTTTCAGGAAAACGTTATTACATCTATTTAAAATAACAAAGTGCCCGCGTCTAAAAGTTATCAGACAGCTAGGGTCTAAACTGCATTTATTCAGATGGTGGGTATACTGCATTTCAAATCCAAAGTTGGAATCCTGTATTTGTAAAAAACTCAGTCCTAGGCAAACGTCAAAAACAAACCCATTGGTCAAATGAGAACTCCTAAGAATTCCTGGTTGCAGCAGAACGTTTGTTAGAACGAGAAGTTGTCGGTGAAGATGGGCATTTCATTTTATTATACTTTGTAGAAAACTGTTCCTTGGTTAAAGTTTTCCATAGTCCATCAACCCGCTCAAAGTATAAAATTCCAATATGCGATCTATGTTTTACATTAATGAATAAAATCTTGGACTCTTCCTTTGAAAATAGTTCAGATAAAAGGCACCTTTCATGATCGTTCTCAGACTTCCATAGCACATCTTCACCATCAATGACCTTTACAATCCTTAAGTTTGGCAATGGAATACTTCTGCTTTTATTAATACCCCAAAATTTGTACTTGTAAGTGGTATAATCATCAGCCATCGCGTTACTTATATCTAAAGTGGCCTCTCTAAGTTGGTTGAAAGGTTTATTCTTTTTAGCAGCCTCTGAAACCTTCAAAAGAGCACTTTCAAATTCTTTAAAGGGAACGCTCTTGAACATGTCACAATCATACTCAAAATAGAGTTCATTGTTAGTTTGATTCCCGGTAGATTCAGGACTAATGCCGACATATGGACCCGGTTTTATAACGAGTTTGACAAAATGCTTTTCTTTATCCGTGTAAACATGGGCACTCAAACATTCTTCACTATTTGTAGCATTCCATATCGGTTTTTCATAGAATAAGCTCCTTATCTTGAATTCAGACGGGAATATAAGAGTGTTAAATATCCCTCCTTCAACGTAGGTATAAAATGTGCACATGTTACGAGTCAGCGCTTTGCAATCTACCATTATACCATCACCACCCTTTTTTAGCATATCCTTCAATCTTTCAAGATATACTTTAAAGTTTACTTTCTTCCATGAAGTATGCTTTTCAAAATGGAGGGAACGTATAACGCCATTAAGAAGTGTATCCACACGACATAGAGTGGCAGTACCTGGCAGATCAAAGATCCACAGACCAACAAGTTTTTTATTCTTCTTCTTAGCTTCCCAAACAAGATCTCCAGAATCTAGCACATTTGATATTGACAATTTTTCGAAAATCGTATAATTACTGTGAGTTATACCATTGAATGTATACTTGTAGAGATTTGCCCCTTCAGGAGTAGCAAGGTCTATAGAGTTTACCTTTTCAGTGCGATGCAGACATTCTTTCATCTTTCCAATAGTTTTAGAAAACCTTTCCGTGGCAATATCTTTCCATGTACCATTGGACTTAGCGTAACAGGTAAAAGAAATTGTATCTTTCTCCTTAATGTGGAGCCTCAAAAGAGTGGATGATCCTTTGGAATAAAGCTCACATAGATAGCAAGTGGAACCATCATTAGCTGTCCAGATAACTAGAGCTCCATCCACAACAGAGTTTATAGCATAACCAGATCTAGCGGAATAATATGCGGTTGTAACTCCATTTTCGTTGCTCCTAACTACGTCACATTTACCACCTTCATTACCGCCATAAATATCAAGAGAAAATTCTCGAGGTGAGCCAAGGCCAGGTTTAAGGTTCCCAATCCTTGTAATTGCGTTTTTATGGTGTATTGTCCACATGTTTTCCTTGAACTCGTACAAAGTTTTACAAAGTCCAGATGCATCTTCAGAATGAATGAGCACCAATTCCGGCTGGTTATTCTTGAAAAATGCGATACAGTATAGACATTTTCCATCAGATGCATACGTTAACCCACTTTCAGTATTCCTAGAAACAACAGACGCGGGCTTCCAAACCTCCTTTTTGTCACAAAGAATCACATTTACCACTGTACCTGGCTCAAAAATGTACACTTGCGATACAATTCCTTCAATGTTTACCTTTACAAATTTGCAAAGGGATGGATCAGGTTTATAAAGATCCAGGACTTTGGAATTTTGGTATGAGGAATGGTCCTCTTCATTGTCTTCCTCGTCATATTCTTCTTCCTCATCATCCAAATAGCAGTCTGTAACACCAGTAGAGTCCTGCAGATCATCATTTCCGCAGATAGTTTCACCAGATAGATCCCATACCATCCTTCTGTCGCTCGATCCACCTCTTGCTTCCCTTACGGGGTTGCTGTTGACAGCTTCTTTTACATCATCGTCTTCAATTTTAATGATGATTCCATTGGCACAAAATCTGGAGCTAATATGGAAAAATAGCTCTGATAGGTGGATAAAGTAGCACACATAGAGTGTTGTTGCGATTCTCATCTCGAACCCCTTTACCATTCAATCATTCCACCTACGTCTTCTATGTTTTACTTGACATTCTTCCTCCAATGTTGTTCTCAGGGTGCGAAATGCTGGCGATAGAGATGCCCGGTAAGACCCCATTGGAGTAGCAGAGGAAGAAGACAATTCCCGCGGAAAGAAGGAAAAACAAGCGTATAGACAACGCAATATCCAAACAAATCATCTTGTTTATCCAGGATTGTAGAGGGAAGACGTGTTATCTTGCATGTAGCTTGGAAATCGCTCCTTTACTACCGTCTGATTATCCTTCCTAAGAAACAATTCATTCCTAGCACTATACACAAAATATTGGGTGATTCTTTGTGAAATAACACAAGGTGTGTAGCATACTGCTGGGTATATTTGGTACAAGTACCTATGGAAGGATCCTGCCAACCCCTCTAAACCTATTGCGGTTGTCCTCACGACTACACATCCTTCAAATCCACTATGCTCGTTTAGTAAGCATAGAAAATGTACAAGTGGGAATAGCCTTTGGCATAATTTACCATCTCAGAATAGACTATTCCTAGGTCGCACCAACTCCAGTTACCAGAAAACAAAGTCATAACTCCTTAATATGTAAAAGCTCCAAAAGACTCGTTTGCCATGACTTTTAACTCTAGTAGCCACATATAAACTCACCTTCAATAACTTTTCTACATTCTTCACTGGTACCCTTTTTATAGCCCAGGTATCCAAAGTATCTCTTGTCTCCAATGGATATATCTATTCCTTCATCGTATACCATCGTCCTATACATGCTGTATAGGTGATTTATCAACTTACCACCTTCCTAGCGGCTTTCCGGTATCTGCCTCTTTTACCGTAAAAAATAACCATTCATTCCTGGGTACCACCAAATCCCTCATAAAATTTCTTTCGTCACTCAATTCTATTCGTGTCTCGTGAAGTTCTCCAAAGTTTTCCAGCAGATAAGACTTGTAGTCAGCTAACTTTAGATTCTCTGAGTTGCTGTTTGGACTCGTCCCCCCGCAAGTCTGCGGGCTCTTGGAGAATCCAGTCTCGTAAATTACCCATTGACCAACCACGTCGCTCTAAAAATTAGTGTGTTTCTGCATGAGTGGGAACAAGTATGTCTAGAGGGCCGCGAAGCCTAATCCTTTCATACTGAGTTGCAAAATTCCCGTTCTAGTCACATCAAAGATCGTGTTACAAAGTAGTTTAACAAGAGTGGCGTATGTTGAACTTGTTTAATGGGAACGGAACCACGTTATAGGAAAATCTTTGTCTCCGATTCTGTATCAGGAGTTTGTCCATCAAAGCCTACTCCACCAGAACCAGAATTATTAACTCTAGATTGAGTAGATTTTGCAGTATCAGCAGAACAAGGTTGAGCTTCAGAAGTTTTAGTAGTAGCAGGAAGAGTTTCAGTACTAGGTTGTCCAAGAGTTCCAGGAACACCGGTTTGATTAAGAGCAGAAGCGGCATTACATTGTTGATAATTGCTACAATCAACCTTGTTTAGTGCCCTTACAAGATTATTGTATTTTCCATGGTCTGTAGAACTATTTAATTGCTCGGGTGTTATGTCTTGGAGATTGACTTCTGTCCACTCTTCATTTCCATTACTACCAGAAAGACTTTTCTTCTGGTACCAACCGATAGCTGTACCTCTACCATCAATATATATTAATACTAGGTTTCCTCCGCAGTAGAACGCATATACAGCTTGTACATTAGAGGATGGAAGGGTTAGCCCAGAATAGTTTATACGCTTTCTTTTCTTTGGATCATTAGTCTTCTGAAGATCTTCACCATCAATATAGTACCTTATCCTTGCAAGTTTATGATTACCAGAAATGGAGTGTTTGAAGTATTCAATTTTAGGGAAAACTGGAACTGGAACTGAATTCTTAGTAACAGAAATCTTCCGCTGATAATCACCGTTACTATGATGTTCACAACGGCAACAATATGGCTCCTTACCAGCTCTAGAAAAGGATGTCCCTTTGCTAAGATCTAAGGTGACGGCATTATTGTTGTAACAGACTATGTCGTCAAGTGTCCTTTCAATGTCACCGGTTATGAGTGGAGGTTGACTGCTTCCAGTTAGTACAATCCACTTATTACTACCAGTATTATTCTTTATATTGCCATAATAGGTAGTTTTAATAGTACCCTTGGTAATACCGATTATGAGAGCCTTATCTAACCCATACTTCCAGTAGTAAGCAGAAACGGATGAGACATTTGGGGTTGGAAGAATTCCACTAATCTCCCGGTTTTCATCATCGCCTTTAACTTCCTTTAGTGTAAAATTTCCTCCACTAGGATATAGGGTATGTTCATACTTGAGGAAGTCAGATCCTTGGGGTTCGGTAGTTTGCTTTACTTGAATTTGCTTACCAGTTCCGGTAGTGGTAGAAGCTTGGTATGTAATAGGATTAGTATCTCCATTAGGTGGCTTATTTTTGAGCTCAATGGTTACTCTTCCCATTATTACTAGAGTTATAGCAAGCCCTTTAGGTTAAGTTTGGGCAGGGGTGACTGCGGTTCGAGCTAGAGCTTCAAGAAGAGTTTCACCATCTTCACCGGGAGGAAGTTCACCAAAAAGATTTAGTACTCCAAATAAGAGTTTAGCCTCCTTAGCCAGTTCAAGACCTGCAGAGTCGGGAATCTCGCCATAAAAGTAGACTGTATCCTCTTTCCACTTGGTGGAATTCCTTTTATATCCAATTGGACTATACCAGGAAATCCACGGCACCTCTAGTGTCTCCAGATGCGTACCTTCTTCATTCTCCAACGTCCCTAGACATCATTTAGCCGCGTAAATGAGACATATAGACCCTTACGGTCAATATGCAAACTTAAAAAATGACATCGCTCAGGAGAGACCAAAGACCGTCCTTCGCACCTGCACAGCCACCAAAAATCCATACACCTCCATTCTTTTTTGTCAAATCCTTTCTAATCCCCAGTAACACCCATATACGAATTCATTTAACATATAAAACAAACGTTGAGCGCGTGAATGGGCAAATCCGCCCGTACGTTTGAGATTCGTACCACCCAAAGTCCAAGAATCGCCAAAATCCTCGTGCAAACCGCCATCTCATCCTTCCATTTTGTTTATAGTAAAAAAGTGTAAAACTCTCCCAAATATCTGTCTCCCCCTTTGTCAACCCCGAAGTACCTGCACCTTGGCCCTCTTTTATCATTTTCAATCTCTTGGAGACTTTTCCATTTGAATTATTTTGGCAAAGGAAAATTTTTTAGCGAATAGACGGTTTTGGAGGACGACAGTTTAACTTATAGACAGCTTTGCTCCTTTTGTCTATTGTGGCCTTTGCTTGAATAGGCAGATCTCTGGTGTAGGACAAAATGGGCATTACTCCATCCGAGGAAGATTTAGTGCTGATTGAATACGGAAGCGTCCACTCGAGGGCACTTTGGGATCTCATGACGCAAATATCGACGGATTTGGAGACGAGCTCCGATCATGGTAAGGAAGATACAAGTTCCAGTCTAGAGCAGGAATTAGGGACGAATATAGACCTAAAGAAACACCTAGACACTCAAATACACTTTTCATCGCATCCCCCAAACGTAAATGTAAGTTTATAACAAAGTATACGACTGTAAGGAACGCAAATCCGGGGTTGAGTACGCTGCCGTGGATGGCGTAATGCAAACTACGGAGTAGTGAGCTTTGGCGACCATAGGAAGTCTCTAGAAGGAAGATAGACTAGGTAGTATATCATGACTATCCGTTAGGAAGAGGGATAGGAATGATGGCTACTACATGAGCGTAGTATAGAGCTTGTCTATTCACAAAGCTTAGTATGGGAGCCTATGTATTCACAGGGATCAGCATAGCAAGTAGACTGGCTGACTGGGGGACTTTCATAGAGCCAAAAGTTGACCTACTTGTGAGGGAGGATGAATGAGTATCTGGGAATTAACCACTTGATCCTCTTAGGTAGTAACCCAGAATGGCATCCTCATCTGGTGTCACCATAGACATAAGGGAAAGTCCCAGTAATGGAGAAGGACCTTATTTATACCCTTCTCAAGGATCTCCTGATCAACAAGTTAGTCTTACTAAGGTTGAGGATCCTCCTGGTTCTGGCTTTTGGAAATTCAAACATAAAGCATCAGCTGGGCAACCTTTTACCGTAACACAAGTGGTGTTTGGAGGTATTGATAAAGCAGATATAAAACCAAAAAATGGTGAACCTATAAAGTCCTATTCTGTCTGGTACTGGTCCGGAGATACCTCCTTGGAGAAACCTTTATTCATAGAGATCCAAGATAAGAATAGAAAATATGAATATCATAAAACAAAGGGAGGTGGCTCTTGGAATCCACATGGTAGTGGTTCTCAACATAATCAACGGCTGGAAGGTAGATCCCTTGAAAATATACTTGACAATCTTAACTGCCAACATAATAATGCAGTTAGTTTGAATTTAACCTTTCAGAATTCTAGCCATCTTACTAATGGTGTAACTGCGAACACATACTGTTGTGGTTACCATAATCCTAAAGGTCAAGGAAGGATCTCTGTTAAGAAGGAAAAGGTTCGTTGCGGACATAAAAGTGCCGATTGCTACAAACATGAGGTTACCAATGGAATCACACTTTCTGGTATTAAGTACGATACTAGTTATAGTGATAGGAGACGTATAAAGCCTTCTGAAATACAATTTCCTGTCATTGGTTCTGTTACTGTATATGCATTGTACTGTAAAAATAAACCAGTACTTATTCATGTTAACCCTACTTCAAACAGCACAGCTAAAGGTTGGTATAAGAAGCCTACTAGCGATAGTAATGGAGATGAACAGTGGAAAAAAGTCTTGACCGGAGTTCCTGACCCAGAAAGCATCACAGAATGTGGGAAATATAATCAGCTTGTGGATTTACTAAAACAATTTCCTGGATGTAACAGCTTGCCAAAATGTACTGCCGCTTCTGCTCTATCCTCACCTCAACAAGCTCCTGGTGATCAACCTGATACTCACTCTAGTGATGATGGTAAAGGACTGGGCTCTGGATCTCAAGGAGATGCTCTTCAATCTGGAGGCGTTCAAGGACTAGACTCTGGTACTCCTCGTACTGAACCTTTTACTGGAGTTCTTGAAGCTCCTCTTGGTATAGGATTAATTGCCTCGTCCGTTTTTGGCGGATCTGGATTAACTGGTTTCTTGGGATATAAGGGTTATAGCTTATACAAGAACTTTAAGGGAGACCCTTGGGTTAGACAGATATGAGTGTCTATGGAGATACTAGTAGGGAGACTAGGGAATCCAGGATGACTGGAAGATAGTATGTAGTTAGAGATACTGTGAGAAACTAGTGTAGTATACTAGTTGGTGAAAATGTAGCATGACCAAAGAGGTTGTTATTGACATTAGCAACCGCCCTGGAAATGGAAGACACTATTACGATAGTGGTAGTAGAAGAGTTAATCTGACGGATGAATGGTACCCTGACCCAGAAGGGACTTATAGGAAGATTACTCATACTCCAGAAAAGGGGAAGAAGATAGGGAGTATTAAGAAGGAAGGCCAAGTATTAAACACATTTAATGACTTAGCTACTTATAGTAGTGTTACAGTTTTTTACTGGAGTAGTAATCCTTACACTCCTCTCCTAATTCAACTTGGTGAGGGAAATGACTACTACACTACCACTGGTGGTAATACTTGGAATAAGGAAAATATAAATGAAGATGGTCTCAGGAAGAAGCTAGACGAGCAGAACTGTGACAGAAATCAGGCTCATGTTGTAGATTTATCTCAAAAGAATGATACTACTAGTCCTAGAAATTACAACTGTCTAAGCTGTACTAAATCAAAACTCCGCGTATACAAGAGCGGTGAATACTACGGACATTCTATTACTTCAGTCTCTGGCTTTAAGAGAGAAGATAATTGGCAACTTGGACTTCCATCTCTAAAAGATACAAACCTGGTTATCAGGGTCTCCTGGAACAGGTCCGGACCATCCCTCATAATCGCTCAATTAACTGGTGGTACTAAGTATTTCAGAAGCAACGCTGGTGATGTAAAGTCCTGGATTGAAGTATCGAATCAATCTACTGAAGTTGCTACTCCTACTATTCCTCTAGACCTCTCTAAGACAGATGGAAAATACCCTGATGTAAAGATGGCTGTGCTAAATAGTCACATAGGCGATGGCTATTACAGATACCAGTATTCCCTGAGAGGTAGTCTCTTTAATGTCAAGAGTGTTAAGCATGGAACTACTTTAAATGGTGTATCATATCAAGGCACCCTAGTTAGCGTCTCTGCATATTACTATGGATATACTCCTGGAAGTGTTCCTAAAGAACTGCCTATGCCTCTACTCATTGAATTTACTATTAGTGGTGGAGGTGGACATAAGTACTTTTGCAGAACAAGTAAGGGTGCAGATGAATGGTCTAAATATCCTGAAGTAGGAACTACTAGGCTACAGGGGGAAAATCTAAAGCAAACTCTGGACACTCTTAAGAAGATACAATTTCCTGATCCTCCACAAGGCGCTTTTCAGAAGATACTCGATTTCCTCAATTCTACTTCTGGTAAGATTACTGAAGGAGTTGGAGGGGGTATAACAACGGCTGGTAGTTTAGGATATGGTGGATATAAGCTATTTCTCTCCCTAACACCTCGCATATAGAACACTTCCAACCCACCCTTGGTAGTTGGTAGACACTCCCTCTAGACTACTCTCTTGTTGGCATACTGGAATGCTATGACTTCCGAACTATTGGATACAATTACAGAATCATTACTCTTTATTGATCATCAAATTTTCACAAGCTAAACCAGTCCACAAACAAGTCATAACTCAACGGGATTTGCTCCACACTTATAATTTACATTATATATCTCGCAATTATTTATACAAATTATTCAGAGACGGGTCGCACGATCGAAAGTATCGCGAATATCGCATTTATCTCGTGGTTTAGATACGGAGCAATCGCAGGAGATCTTGAGAGAATGGAGAGCAATCCAATTGAGGGGATTTGTAGACCCAAAGAAGTTCTACAGTGGGAACAAGAGAATGGAAGAATTACCGGAAGAGTTTCATATTGGTGTAATAAGGAGTGGAAATGGGATAAGAGCGGGTCCAGGCAACGAATCCCAGGCTCTTGGTACATTTAATTCCAAAAAGAGAAATCACGGAAAATCGCTGGTATCTCAGATTTTGCTGAAAAATGGAGATTGGGCAAAGAAAAGGTACAGAGAATTGCAAGGAGAATATACACAAGGTAAAAAGGGATGGTACGAAAGGTTTAAACAGAAAAGGAAGATTGGGAAACGACATGCAGCTTAACCTTGCAGTATTGGCACGAAAATACACAATTTATAAAACAAAATATGAATATTTAACATACGTTTGGGTGAAAATACGATTAGTGCTTAAACTTGTGAATACCGAGGATTTAAAATGCCAAATATTTTGGAGCCAATTGTTCTTGGGTGAATAGATGGCACAAAACCCAATCTGGACCAAGAAAACATATACAGCTACAAAGAGTATTAATTGTTACTACTTGGCTTCGTAATACTCATTCTAAAGCTCACAAATGAAACCCCAAACTTGGAGTCACACCTCAAATGTCCCAATACTCCTATATGTCCCTTTGGGATATTCTTGTCGTTTTTGTTGCTATATCTGAAATATTATCATGTAAAAGGTACCACAAGTTCAAATTTATCTCAAGTTATAGATTACTCGTGGTTTTTGGATTCCGTTATTTCATGGCCTATCCACTATCTTATCTATTCATGCCATCCATTGACCACCACTTCCCATTTCGTATATTTAATTCTCACCCCATCTAAAACATTGTTTGTATACTCCCATATAGTATATCTTTGATAGATACGAGTGAAAGCTAATCGTTAGATTGGAATAGAGCTGCATGCACAACTGACGGTAATATTCTAGATCACCAATTAAAACTGTAGAATATAGCATCTGGAGGTACAGAAGTTATTTGACGACAATAAAAGGAAAACTGAATGGATATGAAGACTATAGCAGTAGTCTGGATGATATTTCTGGTGAGGCTATGCCACTGTGGAGATGACAAAGGTGAAGCTTCAGGCGTAGACTCTGCAGAGCCATCACCTGCTAAGGCAAGTGGAAACGAAAATACCGAAAAGTGTGTGAGATATTCTTTAACTCTATCCGAGGGAAGTACCCAAGAAGACTACACTCCTTCATTTACTCTCGATATCACGGACCCCTATCAAGATTCCACATTCTGCAGATATCACAGGTGCAACTACGACGGAAACGATATCGTATTTATAGTTCCAAACAATGATATATCTTTGGAAAAAGTCACTTACGGAAAGGGTAGAGCTTGGACACCTCATCCAGATGAAAAGTTTGACTATGTCAAGTTATTCCTAAAAGGTGGAGAGGCCTATCTCATATCTATAGTAAGTAAAACTACAACAGGTCCAAGTTGCAAGTGGTTTGCAAGACGTGGAGACGTTTGGGAAGGTTGCGGGAGAACATTCCGTGAAGAAGTTGATAATTTGAAAGTCCCAGTGACACGTGAGATGGGCTTTGTACTAAATATCGAAGAGGATAAGGATACCAAAGAGTGTGCAATATTTGACGCTAGATTACTTATGTCCAACATGAGGCTTTTCTTCTCAAAGCCTGGCTATTTTGCTACTGAAATTAGAGACGGAGACAAACTAATGTGGAAGAGAGATGAAAACAGTAATGCTATCTGTTTGTCTTGTGACTTACATTACAAAAAAGGTGGACCTTCTATTTCCGTTATAACGTTTGTAGAAGGAGGAGAGATGAAATATGGATATTTTGAGAAAAAGGATGGAGAATGGAGGCCCATTACTTCTGAGAGATTTGATAAAAAGGTTGAACAGGCAAGAAATACCAGACGTGGTAGTATTAGCACATTCGGATCCATTTCTGGTCAGAATGCATTAAAAAACTTGAGGAGTGGGATAAGATCGGGCTGGAATGATCTCACAAGCAAACTATCATCGAAGGGCACCATGACAATGTATGTTGAAAGATTGAGAAAATTAAAGACGTCAAGCGGTTCTGCAGGAGAAGCTGATGCAGGGGAACAAAACACAGAAAATGATGCCTGTGCTTCTGCACAAGACTTTACGGAACAGAATAAACGTTCAAGCAAATATGGAGATTTTGAAGCTCCAGAATCTCCACAGTCTCCCTCTACCGACAGTTCTGTAGAAAAAGATACTAGGCCAAAGGAAAGACCTATGGGTAAACCAGCTCCAATAGCCAAGCCAAAAAGAAATCCACGGAATATTAAGAAATCTAAATCCCTCCGGAATTCTGATGAAGTATTTACCTTCTCAACCTTTTGCATTGACATTTCCATTCAGAACGAGGCAATATATAACTCATTTTACTACCATTGTGAGGGTGTTCAAACCGTATTTGTTCTTCCAAGAGAAGGAATTAAAGTTACAAGGATTGTGAATGCAGAGGAAGAAGTATGGATGGCTAAACCTGGTGAAATCCTTGAATATGCCAAACTTTACCTCAATGAACTTTGCAAACATGAGTTCACATTTGTCGCGAGCAGCGTTTCCAACACACTAAACAAGAGGAATTATGAACGCAAAGATGATAGATGGGAAGAGATGCCAGATTTATGCCTCGAAAAAATGAAATCTATAACAGAAGATAATACCGCTGAACAGATTACTATTGACATTGAGGATGAAAATGATACTGACCAGTGCACAATATTTGAGACTTCACTGCTCCATGTTTCTTTCCGTTCCTATATTCCAAAGGATAGCTATTGCGCCACTGAGGTTGTACACGGGCAAACTACTCTATGGAAGGCTGAAAGCAGCAATGATAAATGTCAGTTATCTACTGCGTACCTTAAAGAAGGATCACTATCTCTTCTTGTCATTACAATAAACAATGCACAAGAGAAAACTCAAAGATACTTTGAGAAGGACGAGAACGGATGGAAGAGTATAGACAAGGAAACATTTGACAAGAAGAGAGATGAGCTTACACAATATGAAAAAACCATAGCCAAAAGTCTATAGGAGATGGTATAGACCATCTATCCACTGTGTGGATGGATAGACTCACCATTAATGCAGTTTATAATTTATGAGATTCACCATATATGTCTAATCGTAAGTTTGCTAAGGATAGCTCCGTAACACCTCGATGACCGCAGACCACACACCATTCCAATGCCCAATTTATCCACATAGATTCTGTCCTCCCGTTACGGGTGATGTCGCTTGCAAAAATTGGAGGAAACCCCCATTTATCATAATATCTCAATTTGTAAAACTCCCAAACATATCCTTGCATAACCATGAAGATATTCCCACTGTCCATTCTATTCATCACTCCGTTCATGCAACATGCATGCGCAGTATACTACAAGGAGAGATCCCCTATTGACTTGGACATTGCCTACGAATTACCACCGCAAATCTGTGTATCGATATCTGAAACACATCCAAACGGACGCTACTTTTATCTCAAAAAGAGCATTGCAAACAGGTTCAGACTTGGCCTCATCACTTGTGCAGGTATACTCATTTTTGCCTTTTCCTTATTCTATATTTAATGTTCTCTACATCCTAAAGGATTTGGAAACAAGAACATTTGTACATATTATCTTATGCCCACCCGTTTCATTTGCATGCACGTTCTATGCTTGCTAACTTTTCCACGTTGCATTGGAAACTTGATGATAAACTCATGTACATTATTTAGATTCGGTTATTTTCCTCGGAAACGAAAAGGATATGCTAAGATTTGTCTTCTTGCAGGAGCTGGATGATGGAAAGAGATACATGAGAATCGTGAGCAAGTTGGCGGACTACCACGGCAACGCCAGAAGAAGGGTAGATGAATTTGTGAAGCTACCTACTGTTACTCGATTCCTACGACTATTTCGGACGCTCCTGTACATGGACATCCCAACCCAAGAGCCAAATCACATGATACAGGTGGAGACTGATATTCAATCCGGAGCTCTAAAATTTAGCATCCGACCGGAGATGAAACTCGAAGTAACAATTGGCGTCGTGAAATTTGGTCGTTATATGGTAAATTGGAGGACTCATGGGCTGATGGAACGAGATGTCATCTGGGAGGGTGGAGTAGATAATCCTCACATAAAGATGACATCTCTGTTCAACGACGGAACAAGAGTAGAAACGACATATGGCTTTGATGGTAGAGGATTCATAATGGGAAGCAGAAGTCAGATCTCTATCTTTCTAGATCCTTGCGACGAAGAGATTCGACAAGACCTTCCGCCTAAACCCAAGAGAAAAAGGAGAAAAGCTGAAAAATCCAACACTACTTATTCAACTAGCGAGCCAACTCCAAAGAGCAGGAAAAAAGCGTCTGTAGGGAATTATCAGAGAGGAAGTACGGAGACATCAACATCCGCGTATCAGGGTGAATCAGACAGTACAACCGCCGATAGTCTATCTTTGGATCTGTCAGAAGATGAATCATTTAAACCAAGCATATCTGATGAGTCCCAGAATGAGCAGTCAGCAGCTGAGGATGCACAGATAATATCTGAGACTACCTCAGAAGGACCAGGAACGAGTGCTATGGTGATTGAACACATCCCCCTGAAATCAGATAGTAATCTTGGTAATAACGTACTGCCACAAGTTGAAAACACGAGATTGGAATATTCGGAAATGGAGATGACAAATGTACCAAAAAATGTGGATGATGAAAAAATTGGAGATGAGCAAGCGGGTAATATGTCCGAAGAAGACAACTGATTTTAAAGAGCGAATGTGAGCAACCATGGGGAGCTCCAGTGATTATTTGAACACTCACTGCTAATATCCAGCTTACCTACAGAGTAGGAAAGAGGCACTGTATTTCTCATCATCTTCGTGTTCATACTATTATCTTAGGTAATGATCCAAAAGAAAAGTAGTGGCAGTTTCATCAATAATAGCAGCTTGACCAGACCGTTGAGTACCTTTAGCTTGATCTCCATCAGTACCACTACCACTAGGATCAGCATCAGGTAGACCAGAAACAGAACCACCATCATCAGTATCTCTTCCTTTATCTTCGTCCTTCTCTTTTCTCTCAGCTCCAGCTATAGTACCAGATGGTCCTGTATGTCCAGCAGTTCCAGGTATACCAGCAAGAGCGTCACTACTAGCACCATCTTCTTCACCAGTAACTCTACTACCAGGTTGACTAAGACCAGATTCACCAGCATCTCCAGCTCCAATAACACCAGGCTTACCATCTTTATCAGCAACATCATCAGTACTAGGAGATCCTCCGGTAGCGGCGGAATGAAGAGGAGCACCTAGTAGAGATGGGGGTTGAGCAGGTTCAGTAAATTGTCCATTGTCTTTACACCAATTGCCTCCGGATGGCCACCTGGATTAATGCTAAGAAGCTCAAATGGCAACCCATTCATTTTTCGATGAATATAGACAACTTATTCCTATACCGAGCACTGTGAATACACAAACTCCTATACTCATACCCTCCAATTCTCTATTCACTGCGCTCATTCTATAGACTCCCTTTGGTCGCTAAGGCCATCGGGAAGATGCTTTCACACATCACCCCATCGGTCCTCTGGGTGCTCTTCTTTTGGCGTCCAAAACACCCACTTAGGCACACATTTTCTCATCTGCCGGCCATGTGTGCGATAAGTCACCTACTCCTCCCGTTCCTCCTCTACACCCACTTGGTGTGCGAGGCCCAAGAGGATGACGACGAAAAGAGCGACTCATCCGGGTCTCCTCTAGTCGTCGACGTCAACAGCACGCCAAGCGGCACTTGTTACAAAAGGTTTGAAACGGGAGTCGCAGACGCCGAGGCACTCGTCTTGTTCCCCGGTCTAGAAACCATCGCCGCCATCACAAATGGAGATAAAACAATTTGGAAACCAGGAAATAATCAAACATGCAAAATGTGCATCGTATTCCTAAACAAGGACAAAAATCCAGGCGTAGTCTACCTCATGATCGAGAATTCTTCGGGGTTGACGGACAATCCTAGCTCTACCTTTCGGGATCTTTATCTCAAGTTCAAGGGTGGGATCTGGAAGCCCTCAGCAAGAAAATATCCGAATAGAATCACGGATCTCATGCTAAACTCGCCCATCCGTTCAACGTTTACCGTTGACATTGAACGTGAGAGCCACGGAACCAAATGCAAAAACTTCAAGGTCCTCTTTGACGACATTCCCACGGACATCTTTATCCCAAAACCCGGGCATATCTGCACAAAGGTGGTGGTCGGTGAAGAGACTTTATGGGAGAATCCCAAAGAGAAGTGCATCCTAGTTATGGCTCATTTGAAAAATAGACAACCCACCATGGTACACATGTTCATCTGGGATGAAGTGTACGCATTCAAGCATCACTATATGGAGCTGGAATCAGAAGGATGGGTACCGATCAATCAAAAGGATTATGAAAGTCAAGTCAAGGCACTGGAGGATATCAAGACAATGCCACCAGAGGTACTCATACAAAGTGCAACTCTTGTGAGTTTAACAAGGGCTCTCATAGCTGCCATGATAATATCTGTAATGTGAAAATTGATCACGTCTGTAAAGTATGAGTGAGCATGCGCTCCAGTTTTAAATTCGCAACTGTATAAGCGAAGACACCAGTTTAATTATCGATTATAAACGGTACGTGATTTCTAGTTATTGCATGTCATGACTCTCTGAGTGTAGCGAACTTGGCCTTTTCAGGATGCACTTGCTTGGTCTCTAGATCAGACTATAGTAAAAAAGGTAGAGTCCAGCTTCTTTAGCGAGGATACTGAGCCATGAAAGTAACTAGCACCTCAATGAACAACCAACTATCTCTGGATAAATGAGCCATTTACTGCACAATTATAACTAGGAACCATTGTACGAGCTAGAAACTCCTTCATTGTCTCCGTGGACAAATTCACTCAAAATCTAGAGCGCTACATAGGTAAATGTACCGTGACCACTCTAACAAAAATCACGCTCCGGGTACAAGAATTTATTCCCCTAAAGAACACACTTGTGGAAAGCAAAGGGACGGTGGGATAACAACGTGAGAATGGCATCAGTATCGTCTTTACAATTGGGGATAGACGGTGAGTTTGTCTCTGATAAGGAGACAGCACGGCTTCTTACGCACTGTATGAACTATTGCATGGTCTTCAAAGGATTAGTAGTGCCGTAGTACCGTAAAATTTTGTACGAAATACACTTAGATGGGGTGAATGAATATCTCTTCCAGACCCTGGGTTAGTCATTAACGTATTCCAGAATGTTATGGTAGCCATATAGGTTTAATCTTTTGCCGGTAAGTTGTGGTCGTCCTTGTGTGGGAAGGAAGATGAAGATCTGGGCACTATTCTTCACACTAAATGTACTGTGGCTGTGCAAATGTAGATACGAGGATGAACCAAATCTAAATCATTCAGAGAGATCAGCATGGAATTCAGAACTTCACGATACTCTGCCTTTCAGCCGTATCTGCATAGACCTCTCAATTCCAGATGAAGAAGTTTACCAATCCATTTACTATGTCTATGACGATGTTCCCACCAAGCTCATTGTGCCAGAGATTAATGTATATGCGGGGAGATTGTCGAATGGTCAAGAGGCCATTTGGACCGCAGAGAATGAAACCATCCATTACGCAAAGGTATTGCTGAGAAATGGCCAACCTGAACTTGTATTCGTGAAAACTCAAGGCCTCGGTATATCGCATGAACATTGTATCAACAAAAATGGAAATAGATGGGTGGAGTGCTCACCTAAATACCACGAAAGGGTAAATGCCCTAAAGATTCTTGTGAGGCAAAGGAAAAATATTGCCATGGATCTTGATAGGAATTACGATGAAGGATATATATCATTCCACCTTGTACTCATGGGTCTCCCATTTAATTCCTACGTTCCCAAAGTCGGTCATGATGCCACAAAAGTGGTTCACAATGGAGATAATATATGGGTAGCCTCTAGTGGTGAGAAATGTACGTCTGCTCTTTTCAGCTCAAAGGGTTCTTCCACTCTTCTTGGTATAGACATTACTAACAGTAGCTCTACCTACTCCAAATTCTTTGAGAAAATTGGTGGATCATGGAATGAGATTACAGAAGAGGAGTTTTACACAAAGACTTCAGAGATCAACAGTCATGTTGATTCCTCATAACGGCCAATCTATATAAGACGGCCAGTCAAAGCTACCAGATTTTAATGTACAGTTTTCTATTTATAAAATCTTCTGGATATGGATCTTTGATCACTGTTTTCAGAAATCGCAGTTTAGTTTAAACAGGGCATAAGCCAAGGGTTATGCAACACTCAATATTTTCACTACGGTATACTCATTCCATATAATTTTCTATCTAATTCATGCACTGGAAATGTTAAAAATTTGATGACAAAATGCCAAGCATCTTGGCACCTGGGACGTTTAGTTTATCTTTGTGGTCTAAAACTCAATTCGGTAGGATGAAACGTTATTTGGAGCCATATTCTCCAATGGATGCGTGGAATATACCAGATAGTCCATAAGCAGGTGAATACCCCGACGAATAAAGTAGTACGACCAAAGACAATTTCTACGTTCCCTTACCGTTGCTTTCAGAGAGTATCTCAGTAGAAATTAAGCTTCCATGTTAAATATAAATCAGTGGGATGTGATGTGAGAATAGTGGCTTCATATCATCCATATTAATCCCATTGTATGGAGCAATCTCAATATATTTGAGACTGCGTAAATTGTGACAACAAAGGTCGCTAATATCTCCGTGGTTAATGTATCTCTTCTCTCCATTTTAAAAGATAATTTGGGAGCCTTGAATAGTTTTTTTCTGTATATCTAAAGTCCAAAATGCTAAAATCCTTGCAAAGTAAGGAGGTTTTTAGATTTTTCCGCCTGTGAATGAGGTTCTCAAAGTCTTTCTTGTTGAAAATCAAAGCATAAGTTTAAAAAATCAAATTATAAATTCAAATTAACTGGAAAAGGTTGAATAATTAAATTGAATGGAACCAGGGACCTATAGCAACACATGCATGCACAAATTCCCCCATACACATCAGGATAATTATGCCAAATAAGTTGGTTTAGCGGATTATTCCTTGGTACAACACGTTGTAACAGCTTTAATCTATCTGTGAAAAATATTGAGGTTATAATTCATGTCATGTGAGCAGCGGGCCGTTCGATTTCTCATGCTAAGTCATGTAACAGACAGATGTGCTATTGCCTGGAGAAATACGAATGGTAAAAAATACAAATATTCGGGATAACAAATCTATTGAAATATCCAGCGAGTGTCACAATTTTTCTAGGTACTAATGCTTAGAAATATGCACTTTATTAGCGTATAAAATAGAATAAAAAACAAATTAAAGTGTTTACTGAATATTTAGTCTGAAACTTTTGGTAGAGGATACAATTACAACCATTTATGTTCTCTGTCATATTTTTCCATTGTTTTCAAGAGTGTGTTTGCACAAACGACCACATCTTTCCATCCATTTCTTTGTGCATTTTGTACAACGTTTTTGAGGCAATTCAAAACCCGTTTACCTGCTGGAGCTGTGATTGGGAATGTTTCGTGGCATCTGGCCAAAAATACAATAGCGCCCTTTACATCTATCCATGTGCAGTCTGGAATATCTACGGATTCATCAGAAACTGTGGAAACGTCTGAATTTCTGGGTGATTCTGTGCGTCCGGTATCCACTTGTCCAGATTTGTGTAATGATAACTGCAGTGGATGGCTGAGTGCCCTCAACACTCTTCCTTCCCATTTTCTGATACCACAAAGTAACTGTTCATGTGTCAAGGCTTTTTCTGGGTTGTATTGAAATGTTGTACAAAATGCTGGGTGTTTATCTACCACAGACTTGAACAATTCCTTGTCCGCTATCCATGCCTTTATATTTCTAAAGTGATGTGATACAAAAATTGCCAACAGCGGGGCTTCTCTTTCTGTACAAGATCGTACGAGAGGCATGAGCATCTTTGTCCAGCAGTTTGTAAAATCAAAGTAGTTGAAATAGCGGTATTTTAGTTCAATCATAACATCTACTATTCTGGAACAAAAGAGTGCATCGGACTCGCTTATCAATATTCTCTTTGAGATGCATTGTGTGACAAATTTTGTTGTAATTGTTGGTCCTACTGAGACATTGTCCACTAGCCAATCCTCCGAATGGGCGGCAAGTAGCTGGTGTATACTTGAATTATGCGAAATATGCGATTCATACTCTGCACGCAAAGATGCACGTCTGCTATGAAGTTTTTTGACCTTCCTATGAGTATTATTTGTTGTATCATTAATCCAATCCTCCAACCGTTGAATGCACCTTTCATACTGCTCCTGAGGAACGTAAACATCGTGTAGCCTCAAGCTGCGCACCAGCTTGAAAAATTTTGGAGATAGAGGAGCTACATCTTCTCCATCCAAAATTTCCTTCTCTTTTGTCTCCATATGGTTACTCCTTGGGTTAATTGAAAATGAGAGCGCAGTTGCAGTGTCCCAAAATCTAGTCAACTCTTCTACTGGAGGTACCAAATTCTGGTAAAGCTCAAGATAATTTGGATTTACAGAAACAACAGAGTGTATATATTCCACCAGTTGTAGACATGTCCTTTGCAGATGATCTGCAATTCCACACATGCTTCTGATACCATCTGCAAATTCACTATCGTAGAGTACTTCCGTGCGTAACTTTCCAGATAAAAGGAGGACTGAATGTACAAAAAACGGTCTTAATATCGTCTTTCCAAGGGATTCTCTTATGTTTGTGCTGGAAATTTCATCATCTGGACCCTGAGCCATGATCTCCATCTTGAGAAGTGGACCACCTGCCTGTGCATTCAACTGGTCGATTGTGAGTGAATGTGTTTCTGCAAGTTGTGGAACTCCAGAGATCTCCAAAAGAGCGGATAGGTATTCCAGTGCCGTCCAAGCGTTGGAGAGTTTGTCAGGATATGTACCACCAGGTGTGTCAAGTTTTAGCACTTTAGCATCTTCTTGCTCATGACTTGATTGTTCCTTCTTTAGAGATAGCGTGTCCATTTCCAGAGTCTTCATTAGGAATAGAATTACATTTGTGACAAGAGGCACAATATCTACATCAGTGTGTCTTCTAAAGAGCCTGGCTGATAGTTGGGCATTTACAACAAGTTTCTTACTCCTTCCAATCTCATCCACACCTCTATCAATATTAGAGACATTATACATATTGCAAGACAACTTGTAGAAGAAAACGTCACATGTGAGCTTGGAGAAGTACTTTGAGAGTTCAGAGAGGGGTGCCACCAAATTTTCAAACATTTCACATTGCGATATAATTGTGTCAACAACAGAAAACGGATTTACCGATGCTATTCCTGTCACTAAAGATACTATAGCTCTCACCGAAGCGCTTTTACTGCTCTTTAAGAGATTGGCTGTTACACGTTTGAATATTGATCTGGTACGTGTGCATTGAACAGCATGGCAGGTACTCACTAGAGCAATAGAAAAGGACTTGTAAAGAGTTTGGAAGTTATCAGATTCTGTAATTTTAGAACCAAGATATGTCACGCAATACTTGCTGTAAACGTGATATCTTTCTGATGCACCAAGTTTAGAAAATATGCGCCATACCCTATCCCCAATCTGTGAATTGCCTTCAGTACATAATGAAAGAGCAGGCAAAATGCTATTCCATAACATGTTTATGACCTTTTCTCTATTTTCCTGTAATGAACGATTCAAAAATGACAAAACCAGTGAAAATGCAATAGGATCGAAAAACATGTTTGGACCGACCAGAAGCAGGTATTTTTCGACAGTCTCCATAGCCTGCTTATGCAATTCATCGTTTTCCTCCTGGTTCATTAGTTCAGGACTCTTTAGGTAGTTTGAAAGGTAGCGCCTAATAACTCCAGAAAGTGATTTGCATACAAGCCCAAACAAGAATACTGGAGTTTTGAGTTTATAAAAATGCAGGATAGCCATTTCCGCCGCTTTCCATGCACTTCCAGAGAACTCGTCGCAAACATCAATGAGTGATGACAGAATGCGGATCTTTGCGGAGTCCATTGCGAAGATGCTATCCCTAACGTAAAAAAAGTTGTCACTTGAGACGATTGAATGTACAAGTGGGTCACCTCCAGAAGACTCCAGATAGTGCTTATGTATCATTGATCTGGCTGTATAAACGGAACTTTTATCCATTGTAACCCTATGAATGGTCATTTTAAGACTAGGTACTTCATTAGAATCCTGATTTGCGGAACGAATAGTATTCCTAGAGCGTTGGGCTCTGTACAGCCTCTGTACATATCTAGAGGTTTCAGAAATTGTAACATTTTCTCTAAATAATGAATTTGCAATACAATAAAGTACGGGGACTCCCAATATAGACCTATTCGTGTTTACGGGTCTTTTATCACAAGTTTTATAAAAATGCTCGGATATTTCGGTAAAATATTCATCCTTAATATCCAAATGCCCGTAAATTTTATCCATGGACACTTTACCCATAGCCACCAAATATGCAATCACCAAGTATATATTGCTGTATAGTAATCCCGTTTTGTCCATATAGTGTCTGTACTTATCTACATCAGCTTGATCGTAGGAATGGATAAAGCTACGCAAAAGTAGTTTGATAACATCCTCCAATTTTCCATTCGGATATTCTTTCAAGAGCCTGTATGCCATTGACAAGTCTTCACATTTTAAACAACACCACGTGAACACTTCATACAATACTCTTGTAGGACATAGGTTGTATTTTCCTGCTATCCTTGATATATCATCACTAATACGCTTGCAGTAAATGTCACCAAAATTTGTCGAGACGTACTTCCCATCCGCCCTTTTGATTTCTGTGCTTTCATCAGCTGGGTCGCTTGAGTGCATAGCACTAGACTGTTCATCGATTTCCCGTTTTAGTACAGATTCTGCCTCTTCATTACCTTTTGAGTCGCTCTCTATATGTGTTAAATCGGTGTCACCTCGGGGAATAACAGTTTGAGTATGAAAGTACAAAAATTTGTAGAGGAGATCGTAACCAGAAGAGGCTTCACGCCAAAGACTGTGAACCTTTAGGACATAAAAATTCCTGGTTCTTTCTCTTCTAGATATAACGGCCAAACCATTAGAGTAGCCACAAGAATCCAATTTGTTGGCATCAATCGTTGCTATAATTTCTCTGGATGTTGTTATTCCAAACCTTTCCATGGACTCTATGAAGAGCTCCAGATTTTCCTGAAATTCTGTAGTCTCTAGAAGAAACGATACGATATCGAGGATGCGTAGAACAATAGCAGAGTCCCTAGCCACATGCACGTACTTTGTTCTCAGGGCATCTGCAGCCACAATGGGAGATATATCTCCCATTGCTACACTCTTCAGGAAGGAAAAGAGACCTACATACTCGAAATCTGTGGCAGCCAGGAGCTCCTTGATCCTTTCCCGCTCAGCAGTTTGGTCTCTGCCAATGTGTCTGGGCGTTGTGACTCGAGTAGGCGGCTTAGCTTGCGCCTCTGGAGCCTTGCTCTTCTCCTTGGTAACATCTGGAGCAGAAGTCTGTGGTTTATCAGCGCTGGTTTTGGTGGGAGATGTGTCGGTTTCTGCAACTGCGACGTCGCTTTGGCTTGCACCGACATTTTCGTCCAAATCTTCAGGCTTTTCTTCGAGAGCATCTAAAAAAACCGGTTCTTCTGTGTTTTCATTCTTGTTTTGTGTTTCAACCGATACATTTGAGGCCTTTGTTGTCGCCTTTTCTCTTTTTTTGGTTGTCTGTTCAGGTTCCGAACCTTCCAGGGCTCTCTTTCTTGTTCTTGGCCGCCCAGCGGCTCCACCTTTAGCCCTTTCCATTTATTATGCTCGGATATTAAAGATGAAGAAGAGTTTGAACACGAGATGTTCCGGTCCCCACCTCAATGTGTAGGTCGTGACACAAGGAGAAATCTGGTCACTGGACGTTACTATTGAATGAAGATGTAAATGTATCATTCAAAAATTGCGAAAATTACAATAGTGGGAGCGCACAGCGTATTCCACAAGTGTCGTTGGTTTGGTAAACGCCCAAACCATGTGCCCAAAGGGCACCTACATCGCCAAAATCTAGGCTGCAAAGATGTTTTCGTCCTCCTCCTCATTCTCCTCTTCTTTCTGCCCATCCTCTGGAACCTCGGTATCTTGAACGAGACACTTTGAAAAGATTTCCTTGTGCCAACCAAAGTAAATTATGGTACATGTCTTATCATCATAGGAACCTCGCTGCTCAGATGTGGCTACAATCTTTTCTGCGGCCTTTTCTGGGCTGTTTCCTGCCTGTATGCACTCTGCTACAATGTTTACAATTTCCTAAATGGTTCTGTAGGAAGAAGGAGAATGATCAACAAACCTGATTTGTTACAACATCAGTAACTCCGTCTGTGCAGAGTACGACAAATAAATCCTTATCAAAGTCAACCGTGCGTATTCTAACATCTGGTACAGCAGACACAATCTTCTTTGGGGTCTTTAGCATCAGGTCACCAATTGACCTAGAGGTTGCTAGTGCACATGCGATTTGGTTCCGTAGTTTTCCAACAGCTCTCCATGTACCCTGTAAAAATTCTACAGTACCTCCAGATGCAAGAATCCGTTCCTTCTCAGATGGAGAGTCTGGTTTATGATCGACCGTGAGAGCCGTAGCTATGTAACTTTCCCCGTCATCTCCAAGGGAACATAAAATAGCCCTGGAATCTCCAACGTTTGCGCTAATAATTTTCAGAGAGCCATCTGGATCTGGACCATATAAAAGCAACACACACGCTGTGCTTCCATCCATAATGTTTGAGCGATCAGCAATACGGCAAAAGTTGTTATCTGTCATCTCAAAACCCTTTATACACCCATTTACTAAAGCTTCAACGTCTGCACATTCGTGACTAGTGTCTGCAATCTCTGCCCCTTTTATACTTTTGCGCCTCTTCACGCCCTTGGAGTGCACGGATTGTCGGAACACGGAGAGTATATTATTCTTCAAATGGCGTGATGTGTACTCGGAACATTCTGGTCCATAATGTCCATCAAACACACCAGAATAGTAACACAACGCTTCAGAGTTCGACACATACTGAATTGACATGCACTCACAAGTTGTAAATCGGTCTTCTGATTCCGTTTTACTTTCAATTGGAGCCTATACGTAGGTATTTCATAGCTTCAGCGCGCATACCTTTCTAGAAACTGTGCCAGAGATGAGATCCTTGCTAAAGTCTAGAGCGAATTCTTCTTCGTCTTCTTCCTCCTCCTGCTCATCTAGCGCAGGCTCAAGATATTCTTCTCCTCGAAGAATCGTTCCTGAGGCAACGTGAAAGTAGGCGTGATCGTCGACATTGTACATCCATTTCTGTGATTCGTGGAGAAACCAGCGACTATCGTCTCCTTCATTTGCACAAACTGACCAATTTCCAGTTGTAGGAATCTCCAGTTCGCTCTCCTCTTTGGATTTATCCATTCTATCCGTCTATTTTTCCATCTACCAGTGTCTCGGTACAAAATTCGGTGAAAAGGTAGAGGTTATGCGTACAAACGAAGATTAATCACGAGGAATTGAAATGTTAAGTTTAAAATGTGCGATTTCTGAGTAGTTTGTAATGACGGATATGCCACAGAGTCCCTAAGACGTTGTGTGTGTGGTATGGATCACGTACCTTTACGACTTGAATTACGACGAGTTTGTCTGGTTTCTTCAATTCTACCTTGTAGTTTTTCCCAATCATGGCTACTACGAGGTCCAAAATTTCCTGCCGCTTCAGGGCATTTGAGTTTGTGCTCTTGTATTCCAGAGCCCATGTGATAACATCTTTGGTTTCATCCGACGATTTCTTTGTACTAGAGACATCTTCTGACTCTTGAGTAGTTCTTGACTCTATACTGCAGGTAGATTCCGGGAATTCCTTGGAAATGAGCCTCCTTAATGTCTCTTGTACGGTGGAAAAGGTGGCGTTGCAAACGTAATCAACTGGGACTAGACGTGAGAGGTAGCGAGCTGAGTAGCTCTTGTGGCGTTTAATCTCGCTGAAAATCTCCTGGATGTATTTTGATGGTACATCGCTCTCATTGTTGAAGTAGACAAAGTTGAGTCCCTTGGATATGCAGGGACCCGGAGTAAACCTGTTAAAGTACTTGTTAATCTCCTCCTTTTCTCTGTCTAGATCGTAGTCTGGCCCTCTCAGTCCATCCTTTTCGAGGTGGTGACTCTCCAGGGTCTCTCTGTGATCGCTAGTTTTGGACTCTTGCTTTGCTCCTCCCCTTAAATCAGTCTCTGGTACGCTTGTCTCTCCTGTAGCAGGTGCTTCCACCGGCTGGTTGTCCAAAGGGTAAAAATCTTCGCAGTGCTGAAAACGGTCTAGGGACAATAGACTGACTATACCTGGCGCAGGATCGATAAAGCTTCTTGCATAGCTTCCTTATACTTTCCGGAGAAGGAATTTGTTATCAATATGCCCTTGGAGCCAAGTACGAGCTTGCCGGACTCCTGCTTGAGCTTCTAAAAGACAAATAAATTTATGTACGTACCAAACCTTCCATTTCGGTCCCTTTGCGTCGCTACGCCTCTTCTCACCCATATCTCTCTCTACTTGCCTAAACCGCACGAGTGCTTATGGTGTGTTGTGTACCGTCCGCACCTTTTACTTTAAATTTCTTGAATCTTATCGTAATTTTGTACATTTTAGTGTTTAATTTGCGCCGATAAAACTCCAGCGGTTCTGAATAGACCCAGATTGTCGGCTCTACGAAGTCCATGGCAAATGTGTTGTGTATATACTGACCAGAGACACCTATTCCATCGTATAAACTTGTATATAGGCTGTGCCGTCAATCTCACGTAAACACAGTGGACGCTCCAACGGTAGTCTCCATAATCACAAAATGGACTCTTCCGAAGCTGTTTGTGGCCTTATTAGCTATTACAGGCACAAAATTGAGGATTGTGAAGCGTTACTATCCCAAAAGTTGGCAACTCGCAGTCGTCTAGAGGCTCAGCGCAACGAACTTAACACACGTGTTCGTGAGCTTAAAGATGAGCTTCAGTGTCTTCTGGACTCTGGAAGCTTTGTAGGAGAGGTGGTAAAGGTAATGTGCGAGGATAAAGTGCTGGTGAAGATTAGCCTCGAAGGAAAGTACGTGGTCGACGTCGCCTCTGATATAGACATCACAAAATGTACTCCAAACACACGTGTTGCACTAATGACAGATTCCTACAAACTACACAAGATACTTCCCACTAAAGTTGATCCTTTGGTTGCCTTGATGAAGGTAGAGAAAGTGCCAGACTCTACATACGATATGGTTGGTGGGTTGGACGAGCAAGTAAAGCAAGTTAAGGAAGTCATTGAGCTTCCAATCAAGCATCCAGAGATATTTGAATCGCTTGGTATATCCCAGCCGAAGGGTGTTCTGTTGTATGGACCACCTGGAACAGGAAAAACATTGCTCGCTAGGGCAGTTGCGCATCACACAGACTGTACATTTATAAGAGTCTCTGGATCAGAACTCGTACAAAAGTACATTGGAGAAGGTTCACGTATGGTGCGTGAATTATTCGTTATGGCTCGTTCTCATGCTCCTTCCATTATTTTTATGGATGAAATTGATTCTATTGGATCGCAAAGAAGTGATTCATCACATGGTGATTCAGAAGTTCAACGTACTATGCTTGAACTTTTGAACCAGCTTGATGGTTTTGAACCCTATCAAAATATAAAGGTTATCATGTGTACAAATAGGATTGACATTTTGGATGATGCGTTGCTACGTCCTGGAAGAATTGATCGTAAGATTGAGTTTCCTAATCCAAACGCCACTGCTAGGGCTGAAATTTTGAGGATTCACAGTAGGAAGATGAACCTTGTAAGAGATATTGATTTAGATGTTATAGCCGCTGAGATGCCCGGCGTTTCTGGAGCCGAGATCAAGGCAGTGTGCACTGAGGCTGGTATGTTTGCATTGAGGGAGAGGAGAGTTCATGTTACTCAAGAAGACTTTCAAATGGCAGTTGCCAAAGTAATGAAGCGTGATGCTGATAAGAATGTTAGCTTTACAAAGCTCTGGAAGTAGAAATACTAAACTACCTTGCTATTGGTAATGTAGCAGTATGATAACTTGTACATTTTTAATACATGCCAAGATGTGAACAGTAGACCGGAACAGCCAAAGTATGATAGCTGGATGTGATCATAGAGGATCTATACTAAATACACAATGAACGCTATTGTTGCTTTGATCTCTGCCGTCAGCGTCTTCGCTGTTTCTGCTTTTCATCTTGACTTTGGTGCTGCCGACCTTGGCTTCGCTGGCCTCCATGGTCCAGTCGTCAAGGGTGTCCACCATGGTGCCAAGGTTCTTCACTTCGTCGCTGGTGGTGAGGTTGTCAATGGTCTCAAGTGCGGTGCTCACTTCTCCTGGGCCGCTCCAGCTGCCGTCAAGGAAGTCTTGGCTTTCTCTCACTGCAAGCATGGTGGCCTCGTTTTGGCCCATGTTGCTCTCGTTGATGGATCTGAGCACTTCCTCCACGTTGTTGGCGGTGTTGCTCTCCCAGTTTCTCACCATGTATGGTTGGCTAAGCTCGCCAAGGGTGCCTGCAAGCATGCTCCAGCCCTTGCTGGCTTGCCACATCATGCCGTTTTGGCTGACTTGGCCCACGTCTTGGCTTAAGAGTCTTGAAAGATTTAGTTTTTAGTAATGTCATCATTACTCAGTTTGTTTTCAAACGCTTAAATTTCACTGTAATGGTTAACCAAGGGGATCTCCTAACCACACTAAGCATACATTAGGCTTCTTAATGGACTCTTTGGAGGACTCTCATGGAGTATCACGACCATGGCGACTGGAAGGAGTACTAGACGACCATAGGCTTTAGTCGGAGGGAGTCTTTTGGTGGGCCCCTTTCAGGGGTAGTGTCTCCCTTGAGCAGACTTCCGGAGTACCATTCTGGTATCTCTAGAGGTAGTATGTGGAGTGGACTGGTGTTATGGACTACAGGGAAGACATGCTCCCTTTGTTAGCATTGGGATACTAAGAGAGAGTCTTGACAAGACAGTCATGATGAGAGGTTGTAGGTCCCGAAGAATAAGTAAATTCTCCACAGCATTTCCTTTAAAACTCACCTCTGGAGGTGTATAGAACCTCTTGTGTTATTTTGTCATTCTATAGCTTCAACAATATTAGATTATCAGCGTCTGTGCCAGATCCCTCCCATCACAGACTGTCCATCAGAGTTTCAGATGGACAGTATCATTACATAAAATGCCTGTAATAAACACCAAAATGTAGAAAATTACGAGAGTTCATTAGAAAGTGCGTTGGCAAATGCAAATGTCTCAAGTTTGATCTGGGTGCAGTGTAACAAGCCAGTTAATATTTTTGTGCAGTCATTCGAGAATCTGTCACTCTTTTCAATTGGTGGATCTTGAGAGGTAACAACAATTAAAAGCTTATCAAATACAGTCTTGAAAATATAACGCAAATCATCTAGATTTCCAAGTATATCACTAATCTCCTCAAAAGCCTCCTTTATAGCAGTGATAAATGGCTCAATCCCAGAATTGCCATTTTCGGCCAAAAAGTCCGTTTCAATAAAATCTTCATTGGACACATGAGAAGCAGATGATATACTAGACGTGAAGCTTTCTTTTGCGGTCTCCATCGATTCTATAGTAAAGGTGTTTTCAAGATAGTCATTAGTATCTGCAGCATCATAAAATATCCATTCCAAAATAAGAGGCGTAAAGGTTGCAAACATTTGCCCAGATAGAGCTTCTAGTGCTCTCTTGTACAATCTTCTCAATTCCACTACGCACTTTTCAGCGTTTGAGCCAAGTCCTACAAGCGATTCATGATATTCCAACTCTTCATTAGCGGTAGTGTCTACGGATATTACGTCTTTTATAAACTGTGGGATCAAAAATGTAAAGAAGCGTAGACTCTCTAAAATGAGACAAAACTTTCTTACCGTACCAGTCTCATCAATTTGCATTTCCATCAGTGTATTGTAATGTGCAAATGTGTTTATGCACCTAGAGAGAAGTTCTATATTATCTGGAAACATTTTACAGACCTTTTGGCAGACCTTTAGTTGTTCGTACATGTTTCTTACCGTATTGGAAAGTTTAAATGGTTTAATAGTTCCATTACAGTCATAGTGTAAATCTTGGTAACTAGTCCAGTCTTCACCCAAAAGATCATTGTGCACGTTTCCAAGACACTCGGCGTAAAGTGACTCAACCAAGATTTTCCCTGTATAATTAATCTTTTCTCTAAATAGGGTGCTATACATCTGCACTCTGTCTTCTTTGGTAAGCAACTCCCTGCATGTGGATACAAGAGGTTCTGGATCAGCAATAAAATGTTGTATATACTCTCTACAAATAATGTTGCACGTCGTCTCCATACAACTTTCTTCCATAAGTTTAATCTCATCTATGACTAATCCAAAAGAATCATCCAATAACTCTAGGCTAGAATAGAGAGCATCCGCCGATTCGACCGAGTTGCTCTGCGTACAAAATGCATGTAAACTTGAAACTAAATGTCTTGTTACAAGTTCATCCAAAACCACCTTTAAGCTCCTGATGGAAGTAATTATGATTTCTATAGAAGCTTCTGAGTTGGGAGTAGAACCAAGAACTTCTTCATTTTCTCGCGCAGATTGGAATATACAAACTTCTGGGAGCTTAAAAAGCTCCTTCAAAATAGTTGTGGCCTTTAAAAGTGTTGAATAGTCGCATTGAGTGGTATTAATATTACCCTTATGCATTACCAGGAAGACTTGCTCTACAATTCGCTTAGATTCATTCTGAGATTGCTTATATTTACCCTCACTGTGCATTAATGATATGCATACTATCCTTTGCACGAGTTTTGTGTACCATTTATACGCATTTCTTATGCATTCCAACGTATCCTTTGGAAATGAGCTTGGTGTTTTGTCCTCACCAGTCCTCGAGTACATAATCTCCAGTGTTTGTAGTGAACTTTTCAGAGAATTTTCCATAATCAAAACAATGAGAATAGGCTCAATTTTTCCGAGTGTACTGGAAAGAACATCATCCACATTAGGGCTTATAAAGCACTCCGTGAAGGTGTAATTTACTAAATCTATAAATTTTGCATCAGCAACTCTCTCTAAGTTTGCAATAGTATCTTTAATAACAAGTGCTACTGAATTTACAAGGGTAAATTTCGACAGATCATTAAAGTAGTTTATGGTCAGGGTGCAGAAAATATGTGCCAGGGCAATGTTACTTATGTCTACGATCCCTTGTATATAGTCTGGAGTTGATACTATTGCCTTTAGAGTTTCCAATTTTGAAATTATACCTCGAATCTCCTTCCTTTTTGCGAGAATTTGTGGTAGAGCATTATCGCTTTCTGGTGCATCACAAGACGTGGGAGATGAATATAAATGTGCCTGTACTGAATCGAATGTACAACGTATACCATTTAGTTTTTCCTTTGCATTGAAAAAACAATCCTTAACCTCTCCAACACAAGAAAATGAGTTGCTTACATGCCTTAAATGTGTACCAACTAGATCACTCAGTTGCATATTTACCGTATTTAATTGCGATTCTAAGTGGGCTATTGACTCTGGAACCTGTTCTAGACCAAGTTGAAATACCTTGTTCCCACTCAACTGGTACGATTCTTCAAAATATTTCTTCTGTACTTTATCAGAAGTAGCATCTGCTTGGCCGTGTGATGGGACGATTACAGAGTCCAAAGGCTGCATTGTACCTTGTAAAACTACATCTCCGATTTGCTGTATATAGAGTGCAAAGTCTGATTCTTGCACTTTGGGGACTTTACATGTCCTGCTAGTGGACAAGTTTTCACTTGTTCCGAAAAAGTTGAATATAGATCTGCTTCCAGAATCCTCTGTCCGTGTGCTGGTGCCTAATTTCGGCGGTCCCCAGTCTATTAGTGCTATAGTTGCGATATTTGTGGTTACTTCAAGAGCTTCTTTGTCCTTAATTGGTGTGATAGGTGGAGGAGCCTCCGACGAGCGTGTTCCTTCGTCTTGTTCCGTGTTATTTGTGGACTCCTCGGTGCTTGAATATACTCCGGGGATTACATTTTTCAGGAAGGATGGCACTAGGCGAACCATCTTGTTTACAGAAAGCCATTCCACAAATTTGCGATTCTATCCCCTAAACCTACTTCCAAAGAGATCAATAAAAGTGTGTATTTTTGAGCTCTTTTCACGAGTATTGCACCGATGTTTTTCCCTTTTATGTGTAGCGACTTTTATGTAGAGTCAAAGGGCAAGTACCGATAAATTATGAACATTCTCCCATTTCTAGTGAATTTAATTCCAACAAATGATGGATGAACAGAAGTATGGAGAATGAAGTCCCGAGGCTAATCAGCCGGAGTACACATGCCCTCCCAGGTCTCCACCACTTCATCCGATTTCCCTTAGGGCCCATCATTTCGTATTTGTATGGTTGTGATCTTTTGTTTTGTACTATTTGGTCACTTCTATGCCTCGGCTCTGTAATGAAGCAGAGGAACTGCCGTACGAATAATTTTTCGGTAGCGTAACGCAGGCTTTGTTCGAGATACTTGTAAAACTGGTATATTTGTTGCTTGTACACCTGTTTATGGCCAAAGGGCTCGCTTTAAGGATTAATGAAGATGCCAATTGAGCGGAAAGGCTCGAATGTGAAGACAACGGCCATGATCGCAGCTTCATAACTTGCAACCGTAATCGAAATGGTGTGGCTATTCCCCTTTGTTTGTTATACGCGCTCAGAGATTCCTCCGAATCTCATAGAATATTCCAACGGAGTGATCAAATCAAAGTTTTATGGGATACTAAAGGGATCTAGTCTCTTAACATCACATACGGCCTGCGAAGAGTTTGTTAAAAAATGTGGACCGAGCACTGTAGGCACTCTGCTCAAGCTCTCTGAATCCTGCTTGAAGGACAAGGAAATCTCTCCCTCAAATAAACTCAATATCGTACAATTGGTTCAAGTTATAGCAAAATCTTATGATCATAACGCTCGCTTAGTTTCTCGGTCAGGGATTCTAAAGGTGTTTTACAATCTTGCACTTCTCCGGAATGCCAAAACCTTGTACTATTTTAAAAATGGAGTTGACAGAGACAGTGTAAACACACTTGCAGAATATGTGATCAACACCATTGAGGAGTTATCCACTTCAAACTTCTACGGAGTGCTTGTAGCCGATAAAATAAGTCCTGGAGTTACAGCCCTTATCACAAAAAGCAAAAAGATAAAGGAAAAGCTACTCAAAGCTGGAGCATCATTCGTAATGAATAGTTGGGATTTGCCATATCACAGAAATCCTTCACTAAAAACATTGCCAGGGAGTAATGATCTGGTCCACACGAAATCCCTTGAAACAAAATTTAAAGAGCTACAGTATAGCTTATCTGTAATAGAAAACGAAATGACTAATATTGGGTTTTTTGATGAAGTAGAGATCGATGAAGTTAAATGCACGGAATTCATATCCTCTCTTTCCATGTACGAGCACCATAATCAAATGCTTATCCAGGAATGTGTTGATTCTGAGGACCTTTCAAATTATGAGGCTCTCATGGAACTTGATGACTACATAAAGTACTTGCTTACCGTTTCAAAGAATAAGATATCTGGAGAACCAATGCCAGCTCGTACATTCTTATCACAAGCTCAAAGCGTGCTCCATAGCTCCCGTGACACGGATCTACAATGTAGCGCAGCTGTAGAAGAGTTTACAGACGATAATAACTTATCTATGGAAGAATTAGGACTTTCTACAGGAACAAATTCAAACGTACAGGCACCCAAAAGTGAGACTGTTGACCTAGATGACGATGATACCATGGACTATATATCTAAACACACTACATATGAACCCATAAAGATAACCCCTGGATATTTTTCAAGCATGAGTTTTCACTCTGCTAAGGAGAATAGTTTGCAGATTTCCAGTTCTACTGAAAGTCTAAAAGTTGAACAGCCACTGAATCTCCAAGGAAACGAAGGTGTAAAAGACTTGTCTGTTTATGAGAGTGCTAAAGAGATTTCAGCTGTAGATGGGGACTCTAGGGATAATTGGGCTTCGTTTTCCGAGGATGAAGACGATGTAAATCTGCCACCTGCGGAAATAGGAGTCATTCGGGCGGAAAGTATTGATATTGATAAAGAGGAAACGTCTACAGAAAATATCCACATAGAAGATGTTAACGCTCTCATTTCCTCTTTATCGGATGAACTGGAATTTTCTCATGTACCAATCTCTGATCCCTCTTCTCCAAATTATGAACCTACTTTTAATCAACCCTTGGACGAAGATGTAGAAACGCTTTGTAAAGATGCAACGTCATTAAAGGAGACATTGTACCATATAAATCATTATCTAGAATCTAAATCTAGTGAAGATCCTTTTCAAAAGGAAGCAATTATGGATGATGAAGAAGCATTTTCTAGGACTGTTGTAAATGTGCATGTTAGTAAGTTTGAAAAACCGGTTAGCGCTCAAAACCTTGATGTATATGATTCAAAAGGAGATGATGATGCGCATATGGATTTTGTTGAGGAAGTAACAAGCATGGAGGAAACTCTGTGTATTGATCCAATGGCTACTGTTTGCTCAATTGATGTCTGTGACGATACTGTACAACTAAAAAGTGCTGATGAGGAAGTGCAAAATATACCGGAACCATCTCCTTCAATATTCAAGGTGGCTCATGCCAGTGATTCCTTTAGTGATATGGAAAATACAGAACATAACACGAAAATCTCTGGAAAACTCGTGGACTCCTTTGTGGATCGTAATAAATATCTCTATAAGGATATTAAATCTGACGTATTTGATGAGATTGAAGCCCCTGTCGGAGGTACTGTCCACGAACAAGATGTAGGAGGTAGAGACTCACATGGTATAAAGAATTTCGATGAGGAACTCCCTCAAGAGCAACCTGTCCCTGAATTTTCACAGTTTGAACATACAAAACAAGTTGAAAATTCTGCACTTCACAAAGATTCCACTAAGGAGCAAAATGGGACAAAATCGGAAAGTATCAAAAGGGATGAATATATGCCCATGGATTTTATAGATACCACAAATGTCTGCAATAGTGCCACGGATCTCCTACATTCCATTTCAATGCATTTGGATGAACCAGAACCTAGAAAGCCGCACCATGGTGGTCGTCACCCTTCCAGACCAACTCGGATACCTACAGATGGTCATTCGGATACATCCTCGTATATGAGGCATAAAGACTTGGAGAGAGGAAGCAATAAATCTAAAAGGTCTGACCGCGGAGTTTTTGCAAAAGATGTGAGTTTCGACAAATCTGGACCTGGTTTTGCACGAGATGGAAATAAGGGTAAGCATGCAAATTCAAAAACCCGTCAGCGGACCAAGGAAAAACAAGAATACAGTAATGGCAGCATAATCAGAGCGTGCATTCTGTATAAGAAGGATATTATATATGAGGATGAGTCTATAGTTGTTTCTTTTACTAGTGTTTCTAGATATGAGCCTAGCCATCATCTGGAATGTGTGCTCTCAATATTGAATAGGGGAAATCGGATTATTAAACACCTTCAATATAACTTTATGAATTTTGAAAACTTTCCGCTGGAACTTCTATTTCTGAATAACCCAAAGAAAGTTATAGAACCTGGAAGGGTTCTTGAGAGCCGTTTCAAGGTTGATTGCTACGGTGCATATGTAGGTCTTCCAAAAGTAACTATTCTTGTTATTTACGATGGAGTATTTGATGGTAAAACAGTTGATCTCTACCTTCCACTCCCAATAACGTCCTTCTTTACTCCAAATATGGACTATAGACACCTTAATAGTACCGAATATTACGAAAGTGCCAACTTTAAGAATATTATGCAAAACAAGGTGTATTTCAAAATAAAGGCAAATATAGAGTATAATGAAATTATTAGAATTGCAACACTCGGCGGAAAATTTAAAATTTTAGATAGCACACGGAATGATTATGGATCGGTATATCTCGTTTCCACATATATAAATAGACACACAAATAGCAGTTTTGTAGAAAAGTTTACGGTATTTTGTATGATTGAAAAGTCAATGGACATGAGTTTTAATCTTCATGTATCTTCGGATTCCTATAGATTGTCAAACTCTGTTGCAACACTTTACAAGTACCTATTTCAACATTAATGTTCTATAAATTTTCACGTTTTATTTTGTATGTCATTATTCACATTCTCTCTAGATGGGCGTATTATGGCCTGGGTGTGTTGGATTCTGGTGGGTCCAAAAGCTGCATGTACCCCAAGTATCAGGGGTAGTTTTCTTGGGTTACCATTACAGGAACTGTTAGCATCTAAAATCTCTAGTAGACCTCTTATTACATTTACTCTCTTTATTTTCCTTTATATATAAATGTGTACCGACAGGGGCCTTATTCGTAACTGTTAATTCGTTAGTGCTTAAACATATTCCTCTTCATCCTCTGCATATCTAGTAGATAATTTTCTAATAATTGAGTACCTATTATATAAATAACCCTCTCTTAAAGGTCATAATTCCATGTCTGTACCTCATTCTGTGGTATAACGTAAAATTAACTCTCAAGAAGTTTCCATGTTTTATAAAATTGGCGGATGGCGCAAATACGCATTTCTCAAGTTATTTAGGTAGTAGTTGTGGGAAATTGGTACTCTCCGATCGGAACAAATACGAAGCTAACCGTACAAACAAATACCATCTATAAGTTTCCATGCTAAACAAAACTACAAAAAGGATAGGAAGATTAAATCCATCCCTTGTATAAGAAATGATGAATATCTTGAGATAAAGAAACATCACCTCACGTGTCCAGTAGGAGCGGCTATTCATGAGATATCCACCGCTAAAACCAAACATGCAGGGGTAACTTGCAAAGCTTTAAAAACTTTAACGAAAATATCAGTCGACTGGGTCCCTTGAATAATGTCTATTAAGGTCTCTGAAACTCTCCAGGGATGACTAGACAGAGGAGAATACAGAGGAATTGGAGAGGAAACAAGATGGTAGACAAACTTGTATTGGTACCAAAGAGTAAATAAACGCCAAAACCTTTAGAGAAGAAAAGAGAATAATTTTCTTCGCTGAAGAAGAATTTTCCTCGCTACCATGGGGCATATAATCCGTTCTTCCTAGCCCAGGAATAGGATCACTCCCATCTTGTATTCTCTTGGAAAACGTGACAAAGTTTGGTTTGTATGGATTATAGAGGTTGTATTGACTACCATCCCCCATGTCTACTACTATTAACTATGCATTGCTACATACTTTGTCTAGAACGTTTTACAAGATGAGAATCAGGAGCCGTTAAATGAGTGTCTTAAGGCACCAGCACTTGGAAATTATAACTAGTTACAAGTGTCTATGGGATGACTATGTCTAATACCGAGAATGAAGACGCTAAAAAGGCAGCTGCCTTCTTGGCTGGCTTTACTTCTTCTCAGCTATTCATTCTCATGGTTTCTTCTGGGAGTTATGCGGTGGACAGGTTTATGCTTCCTAGGAGTTGCATAGGATTATATATTAACAGGACCATTATTGCATTCAGGCTGTCTACATTCATTGGATCACTTCTTCTTAATATACCAGTACTTAGCATTGAGGAATTTAAAAAGCGTCTTGACATTGTTTCTACGGTATCCATTTGGTTATATTGTCTATCCTTCCTAGCTCTGCTACTGATATATTACAATGGAGGGAAAAAGGGGCACATCATGTACTACTACTGTGCGATCATTTTCGCATCGATTGTATACGGTTCAAATAACGTCTGCCTTCCGGCTGTAATAGGGAAGGATATGCCCTTTTACGTAGGTTCTATCCAGTTATCTGCCGTCATGGTTTCCGCTTACCAGTTTTTGTTCACAAAGATTGCAAAGGCATGGATGGTCACAAATATTCCATACAAATTAATTGTCGGACAATTATCACTTGTAGTGTTTGTATCTGGGATATCCGCAATATTGTGGTCTGTTGCGTATGCAGGGAAAGAGCTTAACGGAGGTAGTAGTAGTTTCTCTGGAATAAGTAAGGCAATATCTCCAATTATGTTGACTACTTTGGGATTTGGAATGCAAAATCTATTTTACCCTGCTATTGCTCCTTACAAATTTATTGGAATGGGTCCTGGTTCTAAGATTTCAATGGCTGTCTTATTCACAAGTACAATACCAGGCATGACTATCTTTGCCATGTCTCAGTATAGTAAAGGTCCAAACAGCCAATGGAAAGGATAGCATAGTGCATGGATGTTTTATGTCTTGGAACTATTACTTGGACTACTGTTTCTTCTGTCTTTGCACTATCCAGGGGTATCAAAATTTTGTAGTATGAAAAGTGGCTGCATGATTGCTGTTTTTACAATATTATACGATTGGTGCGTTCAGACGACTAGGGCTGCTGGAATGGGTGGAGCTGCCATGCAAGAAGGTACAAGGAATCCAGCTATGGCTACTGTCAATGCCTTTGGATTTTCTTTGGCCATGCTAAGTTTTGCATTCATGGGAAATGGCTATCTCACAACGTATAGACAGGCTGAGAAGGATCCAGACAACTGGCCTACCAAACACTTTACCACAAAAAAGGCATTCTGGTACTGGTACTCGAGTTCAGCAAAAGGCGCCTATAGAACCTGTATGACATCTTATACAAGGGATATCAGGGGTACTATTCTCGGAAAGAAGGAGCATCTCTTTATTGTATATGAAGATACTCCACCTGAAGATGAAGATCCCTTCTTTGATCTACCATTCATTAAGAAGAAAGAGGAAGCTGAATGCATACCATACCCGTTTGTGCCTCCTTACTAATTGTAAAATATACTTTCTTTAGTCAGTCCGTGCTAAATATGCACGTTATTTTAACTCATTACACTTTACGTATACACTCGATCCGAAGCATTCCATGACAATCACTTCTAGTATGTTAATCTCATTCAAAAGATTCATAACTCACCCTAGTAGCCAATTCAACAAACTCACTGCATTAAGCTCGTAGAAATGTGTTGTGAATAAAGTTGCTCTGGAGAAGGAGTGGCTTCTGGCAGCTGTCAATCGACAAAGTGATCAAGTAATCCATCATGGGTAAACCTACATAATTAGTGCCAAGGGATACTTACTGTGTAGGTAAATGAGCCCATTAAGCCCCGCATTGGGGTGTTGCAGTTCCTCCAGGGTGTGCATTTCCGGCAGAGTCTATAAAACGTAAATGTCCGGTACAAAGTCGGCAGGTTTGGTAAAGGTTAAGAATTTGAAACCTGGACTGCGTAATATTTCGATTTCTGGCGTTATAGTAGAGTTTATAGACGATCCTCCTCAGAGCGCTACTGAAATCCGTAACTTTCGTTACCATTACCGATTTGCGGACTCTGGTGCATCTGTAGAATTGGCCGTTCCTCATGGAATCCTACAGGATATAATCTCAAAGGCCTCAAGTGTCATAAACGTCGTCTCTGGGCATAACATTGATCTGGTGGATGAATTCCTCTGTTCAAACGTTTGTTTACATGTATATTCTCTTGTATGTACGGGGATTTACAGGATGATGACGTGAAGGCGGAAGGTGAACCCGGGTGTTCCTTCAGGGAAGGCTCCGCTGTTGCTCCACGTTCCGACTCTGGAATAAAGAGTTTGGGAGGAGATTTTGAGGAAGACTCTGACTGGTGCTGTTGGAGCGATGACGAGAAGGAATCTTTGAAGTGGACCTTGCAGCCAGGGGATGTGATATTTATAAAGTCTGCAATCACAACTTGGTCTCACGGTCACATGGTACTCGTTCCTAATGAAAATAGTATAGAAAAAGTTGGTGAATTTTCAATAGATTTTTCACTTGAGCCAGATATGAGTAAACAATTTAAAAATTAAATCTCTTGCACAGATTACGCTGTACTTTTATTCACGAAGGATACCACACTTTGTTATGACTACATCTATCTTGGGTTTGTCTCCCTGGTCAGTTTCTACCTTTTCAATATCGTCTAGTATTTCTAATCCCTCAACAACCTTTCCAAAGACAACGTGCTTTCCGTCTAGGTGTGGAGTTGCCACAAAAGTGATAAAGAACTGGGAAGAGTTTGTGTTTGGGCCCGCATTTGCCATTGACAACATTCCACGTTCCACATGCTTATCCTCAAAGTTTTCATCATCAAAACGTTCTCCGTATATGCTCATACCACCTGTACCATCTCCCTTTGTGATATCACCTCCCTGGGCCATGAAGCCCTTGATGACCCTATGGAATGCACAGTTTGCATAATTTAGTTCGTTGTCCATGTTACATAGCGATTTAAAGTTGGCGACCGTTTTTGGGACAGTGTCACTGAACAAGGCGATTTTCATGGTACGGGTAGACCCGTCAATGGTAATGTCCAAAAATACAAGAGGCAGTGTTGCCAAATTGCGCAAATCTTTTTTTTCTATAAAAGGGATATTTCAGATTATGGAACACATACCAGTATAAAGTGACATACTCTTAAACATTGCTCCAAATTTCTTTTTATCTGCCTGATTATATTTATGCAACTTGGCCTTGGCGAGCTTAAATTGGTTTGCGGCATCAATATTAGATGGTTCTAATTTTAACAGGGCTTGGAGATCTTGTATTGCAGCTTCCAGTTTGTCGTTGTTCACTCTTGCAACAGCCCTTCTGTATAATCCCTTGATGCTGTTTGCATCTATCTTTAGGGCTTCTGTAGCGTTCAACTCTGCGCTTACAAAATCGTGTTCCTTTATATAACAGTTGGAAAGGTTAAGATGGCATTGTAGTTTAGTGACATCTGAAGCTTTAACCGATTCATCGCTCCATCCATCTCTCATGGCGAGGTATTTTACTCCATCCTCATAGAGGCTAATTGCAGCCTTTATGTTTCCCTTTAGGAACTTGGCATTCCCATCAACCTTTGCATCTAATGCTGCCTGTATCTTTTCGTCAGTAGTCATTTCCCACTTTTCTTTTGGCTTGACACGAGAGTTGATCAGCTCGATTTCGAAATCCAAAACGGAATTTGGTGGTATGGTTGAACCTGCTCCAGCTTCTCCATAACCATAGCTGGGTTGAATTAACTGGAAATTATCTGTGAATACATATGAGTATACATACCAATTTGGCCTTTTCTCCAATCTTCATGGAGGCTACTCCAACTTCCCATCCCTTTATAACCTGGTTATCACCAAGAACAAATTTAAAGGTTGCATTGCGGTTATCTGCGGGGTAAAGGTATGCGTGAATATGAAAACGTACGGGAAGAGTCGAAAACTGTTCCATCTTCCAGCCTTCCGGTGTAATGGACTTCCACTTCATGGCCTTTTTGAGGACTAAATGGGCATATTTAGTGTATTCAGCATCATATATCCGTCATTTAAGCGTGTACCAGCTGGTCTGAAACTTACAAGTCATCAAATTCCGCTGGCTGCAGGATCGTCTTGAGGACTCCACCGTCTCCACTAACATCTACAGAGTCGCCCATATCTTCGACACCTACACAATATTTGTAGAACGTGATAGTTGTAACACCAAATGAAATGAGGCGCTAGAAAGGGACGCAAGACAAGAAGAAAGCCAATGGAACTTGGCAGAAGGACCTGCGATTGGAGGAGTAACAAAGTCGAATAACTACAGATCTTGACAACGTACCTTTGTACAATTTTTACTCACAGACTGAATCAATGAAACTCCACAATATATAAACTGGGAGGGCAGATCAACCGCACATTAGAATCCCTACCGCTTCACCACTCTACTCCCTTGGTGTTATCATAGACATTGTACAGCGACTCACGTTGGCATACAAACTGTATGTACTCTATTTTGCCACACACATTGTAGTAATCATCCTACACATCATGGTCTATGATGAAATCGCAACGTATGCTCATTATTTTCTATTATCTGCTAGCCCTTACGATTCTATATACAAAGTATGTCTCAATATTGAAGAATGAACGTCAGCCTCTGAACAGTTCGCGGATTGAAGCTCTAGTTCATGAGCCTTTGGTGACTGTGAAAGAGACCTGTATAATTCATCACCAAAATGACGAATATTTTGAGGAAATTGCACAAATTATCGGTAAGATGCTCTCAGAGAATGGCATAAAGCCCGAGTTTGAGAGCTTTAGCAAAGTTCCATGGGATACACGAACTGAAAAGTCACAGACAACCAAAAGAGAATACTCGATAGTTTTAATTCACGGAGATGCTGAACGTGATTTAAACTTTGAATGTACAGTAAAGGGTGGTAATACCTTGGTATTTACAATATATAAGGAGCTGTCAGACTCCGTTGCTGATCGTATCTACAACTTGACTCACAGGTTGTTTTTCAAGGATTTGGAAAAGGGTGGTAAGGATAAATTTGTTGGTTTAAATATAAACTTTATTCTACTGAGTAGTGTTGCCCGTTGGGATATTAAAAGGCAAATTTTAGAACCTTTTATGAACAAGGTTATTGACGTTTTATCACTCCTTTATGATGTGAATGTACATGGAAAACAAGTAAATTTTGACATTTCTTCATTTTTGGAGGATCCAACTGAGGTTTCGGCCCTGGATCTGCAAAAGGAGGGTCATTTATTCTACAATTTTATAGAAGGGATTCCTAATGTAGACGTTTCACTTGATGATTCTCATGCATTCAGAGAAAATCTAAACTTTTTTGCACTTGTTCCTGAAGATAGATTTTATATTCATGATTCAGTTTCTAAAAATGATAGGTCTTCATTCATGATTGAGAGGTTGGGAATATTCACTATACTAAACAGAGAATTTAAGGAGGAAGCAACTTCTCAAGATGCTACGCCAGAGGAAGACTCTGCTGTAGAAACAGCTAAAAATCATTTAGTTCCATTGACAGATGACGAAGTAAAGGAGTTAGTCTCAGCCTGGACCACTTACATACGTAAAATGTTTGGACTACCTCCTAGCTTAAGCGAGTACATTTTTAGCCTATGCGAAGAAACTGATCTAGTATATGGCTTTAAAGTAGTGGGTAAAGATGTAGAGTTCAGGCTGGCGTTTGAGTCTCCTGAACATGCGGCTTTTTACGACTTTGAGGTTGGTAAACTGTTGAAAAGATTCCAAAAGATACGCACTGTAAAGAGTATAGAGAATTTACAAACCATTGAATCACTCTCCAAAATACATTTCATGACTCAAATTACACAAATTGTCAGAGAATATACAGAGGTAAGGATACATTGGATTTACACAATATTTAGGATGCCATGAATGCGCTGGAACGTGTGATTAGCGGAGATAGCAGAAGCATACAACTCTCTAAATTTGCGTACAAGCAAACTCTAGAGGCGCTAGGAGACGATGAAATGTACTACAAGAACATCTTATCAATCGAGCATCTCTTTGCCGTACTCATGTGTGATGTCTTCCCCTTTGCGTTTCCAACGCTAGTCGCACTAATAAAGCATCTACGTAGCAGATAAATGTAAATAATATAAAATTAAAAGCACTTTCTATGAACAATGTTTGGACCGGATTCATCAAATTCTTCCTTTGTGATCCACATTTGCTGGAATGTAGAGAGTGATGACAGAATGGAACCACCAATCCATACAGAGTACTTGCGCTCTGGTGGAGCAACCACCTTGATCTTCATGGTGCTTGGCACGAGAGCATTGAGTTCCTTGGTCATTCTCTGTCCAATACCCTCAAACATGGTAGTACCTCCAGATAAAACAACGTTAGAGTACAAATCCTTACGAATGTCAACGTCACACTTTACAATAGAGTTGTAAGTGGTAGTGTGGATACCTGTGGCTTCCATTCCAATAAATGTTGGTTGGAAGAGCACTTCTGGGCATCTGAAACGCTCGTTGCCAACAGTAATAATGTTACCATCTGGAAGTTCATAAGACTTCTCAATCTCACTAGATGAAGCAGAAGATGTCATTTCATCATCGAAATCCAGTGCAATGTAGCAAAGCTTTTCCTTGATGTCACGTACAATTTCCTTTTCAGCGGTAGTTGTGAAGGTAAAACCTCTCTCAACCAAAATCTTTTGCATAAATTCAGTTAAATCTCTTCCAGCCAAATCCAAACGCATAATAGCGTGTGGAAGGGCATAACCTTCATAAATTGGCACAGTGTGGGTGACACCATCTCCAGAATCCAAGACAATACCAGTGGTACGACCAGAGGAATAAAGAGACAATACAGCCTGAATTGCAACGTACATGGCCGGTACATTGTGGGTTTCAAACATAATTGTTGTCATCTTTTCACGGTTGGCCTTGGGATTCATTGGAGCTTCAGTCAAGAGCACAGAGTGTTCCTCAGGGGCAATTCTGAGCTCATTATAAAACGTATGATGCCAAATCTTTTCCATATCCTCCCAATTAGTTACAATACCATGCTCGATAGGGTACTTTAGGGTCAAAATACCTCTCTTTGCCTGAGCTTCATCGCCAACGTAGGTGTCTTTTTCGTCCATGCCAACCATCAAGGCTGGGTTCTTGGGTCTACCTACTATACTTGGAAAGACACATCTGGGAGCGTCATCTCCGGCAAAACCGGCCTTGACATTTCCTGATCCGTTATCAACGACCAACGCAGTTGGCTCCTCGTCAGACATTTTCGTACGTTATCTGTGGAAAAATGTGATAGGCTAATATAAAAATCACATAAATTATGGATCTGCTATGCGTATATGTTTGTGCTGAACCTATATATCCCCTAAAAGGTAGATAAATTCGGTAATTATTAAAGCAAGTTGCACACCTTACGCACAGATCAAAGGAGTGTTATAAATGGGCACTTACCGCGTAAATATGTAGAGAATGAATAGATTTTGACTCTCCAATTAAGATAAGCTGTAAATAATCATTGACAGACGGAACACATCGATGCATGTGGTACTTTACACAGCGATCCAGTGGGGGGGTGCTAAATTTCTTTATATCGACGGTGCTACACTGCACATTTCATCTCAATTCTCTGTGTCGCATTATTAGTGGTGTATGTGACTGTTTATCCTGGTTTCAGGGTCTGATATTCTCAATTTGCCGATTTATGACTCTGTCTCCGACCTCCTTCCAGCGGTCTCAAGGTCATCCGTTTTGTCATTTTAGCCACGTTATAGGCTCACATTTGTGTGTTTAGTAGCTATTAGTCAAGTTGGTACCGGTTAGTCTCGCGGTAGGCTGATTTAGTGTACACACCTTGCCATCCCTAGTTCGGAGGAATTATAAATAGCTATTTTCTACAAATTTGTTGGTAATAATGTGTATTTTGTGGAAGATATCTAAGGGTTATAGAGGAGGGAGGAAATTGGTGCCTTAATTCACTGTCTCTGGAAAATTCCCATTTAGACTTGGAGCTATAACAAGGACAGGTTGAATGGCACCAAGATGGCGCACACATCCTTTCCGCTCTACCAGTTTGGCAACTTTACTATCCTTGAGTCTCTTATTAACCGCCTCTCTCGCACCCTTTATGTCACAATTCTCATAACCAGCGGTATGCACAAAAAGTGTAGGAATGTCCCTAGAGCCATAATATGCGCTCTAAATCGAGCAGTTCTCGCACATATTAGCCTTTTAGACTAAAATAAGGTTCATTTTAAGAATTGAAATCAATGTGTGCGGATTTTGCAGCAAGAAGGTTTTGTTTTTGTGTTTCCGGGCCAATGTGTACCAGGAACGTGCAGCCGCGAAACTACCTGGTAAAACCTGGTCTATAGCCTTAGCATACAGGCTTTTATAGCCTCTTAACAGTTATTATCGGCTCTTATGCGCCAGTTTCCGAGCAAAACGACCAGAAACATGCATTCCCGCATGCCCAGGGGTGCACCTCATGCCTTCTATGTCGAAACAACGCCTTTCACTTATAACACCTTCTTATCGTAATTAGGGTTTGATGCCTTTCTTGTATTTTATGCCTCGCTTCCTTCATATCTTAATCTCCAAAGTGTAGTATTAATCGTAATCATTCATTAGGTGCAAGTATATCTAATATTTATCGTAGAAAATGGAAGGTGCAGAGCAAAGGCGCATATTCTCCCCTTTAGGTCAAAGTTTCTTTCCCAGCATAGGATGCTGTACTAAACCTGTGGAATCACCCATTAATATACCGGTTCTCAATCCCACTTATTACGGCCATCAAATATTTCTGGAGCCATCTGGCATGATGCCTCACCAAAAGTTTGTGTTTGCGGCTCCGACTGGCCGGGTCAACGTAGGTTTTGCGCCACAATATCCAGTGAGTCCCCAAGTAGCACCAGCCGCTACTGCAGTTTACGGGCAGGTTCCTCAGGAACCCTTTAGGATTCAGTCTAACATGTTTGATGTGCAACACCAGGATACGTTCGGATTGGCAAGATTATTTGATTCAATGAGTATTGGCAGCCAGGTACAACAAAGCCAAGGTTTCAGAGGACGCTTCTTTTCATGCTGCGCTCCCAAAGAGGTTGATGCTAATGAAGTAGATGCAACTGAGTTATTCAATGCAGAGGGACATGAAGTGGGAATTGATACCCCAAGGAGGAAGCCATTCTGCAATTTTCTGAGAAAGTGCTATCCTCAGGCTTCTAGTCAAAATGTGTCAAGACAGCCATCAATTATAGTTTCAAAGGAGGTCTCAATTGATGAACAAAAGGCTTCGGAATTTGTGGAACAAGAGGTTTTGGAAGGCTCCCCTGAGCAACAATGTCAGCAGGAACATGCATATCAATCAGGACAGGTGGGATGCTCAGGTGAGCAAGGACAATACGGGCAAGGTGAACAGGAACAACAGTTCCAAGAGCAATCAGCGAGATTGCATGATCGTGAGGTAACGAGGGGACAATTTGGTCAGCAGGATGTACATCATTTGGAATCCACAATGTTTGGAAATTTGTACGCTACTGAGAGCATGGTTAGCGTACCAGGTTTTGAAAATGTCGACCCAAGCATATTTCAGGCGAATGGTAATTCATATGTTCCTAGCTGTTGGACCTGCTATCCGCAGCAAAGCGCAGCTAGGGCTCCGGAAACTTTTAGGACTACATCATCTTATTCTGCACAGAGTGGTGCTGGATGCTTCTCAGGTTGTATGGGAGCAGTTAGGGACAAGTTTGACGCAAACTTTAGAAGTCAAAGCACATTTGGATTGCGCGACTTGTACAGGAGCATGTCATCGCAATTTCTTAAAGGTGTACAATCGCAGACTTCTGGATTCTTTTCTCAACAATCTATGGAATCACAAAAGTCTTTTGGGCAGCAACAACAACCATGTAGCCGCCTAGTATCAATCGCACAACCTGAAAAACAATGTTATACTCATCGCAGTCAGGTTCAGCCAAACACATTCAAGCTACATGCGATTGAAATTCATCAATACGTTCCAATTTCAAATATGCCACCATCAAAATTTGTACAAGATACGAATCCAGAAAACTTTGGAAGGTTAAACACATACAATGGACTATCTGGTGACCAACAATGGATCTTTAATCCACACACGACTGGCCCTGTAGCTCCGATGATGAGCAATGTGATAAACAGGGTGTGCAAATTTAAGGTACCAGAAATGTACGAACTCCGGGAAAATGGAATGATTGAGAGGTTGCAAACTGATGGTGCATAAATTGGATAAATAATACAATGGCGTTGCCTTGTATATAAATCATCAGGTATATATCACGTGTTTAGTGAGTTATGCATTTCTGTGTAGTCTACATCTTCTCCGGTCCTGTAATCTGCGATATGTCCGTCTGGTCTGATAAGTATTACAGTGTTATTCATGTCTACATTTTTCCCAAAAAGGCTTTTAGAGAATCTCTCCAAAGATAGCCTGCTGCTTATCACTGTCTTTATGGGAGTAAATCCGTGTGTTTCAAGGGCTCCATAGAAGTGTTGGAAATCTGTGGAACCATCTAGTTTCAAAAATATAAAGTTATGATCCAATCTTGGAGTTGCATATTGCTTAAGGTTTTGATACAATTTATCGCACCCTATTGCATTTATTTCAGAGTTACTCATTGATAAAAACTGGTCCTTTATGGTAACCGGGGATTCCAACCCTAGAGTCTGTCTAGAGTCCCATAAACAAATATAAAATAGTCCTTTATCCCCTTTAAGAGAATCCAAAAGTTTAGATGCGCTAAAAATATCTAATATCTTTATGTTAAACTTACATGTCTCTGGAAAAGACAAGGAAGCAGTAATATATAGGAGGCTGTATAAATGAAGGCAAGTCAACGGTCGAAATTTTATATACCGTTGAATCACCTCCTTCATTATCAGAGCCAAGTTTAGAATAAACAAATGTATGAGGTACACGCCTCCCGATTACAGATTGTGGAATATAGCTACGATGTGTATCAGAGACCTAAAAAGTATGTAAAAACACCTTTATTCGCACCTTTAGAACGTGTTCTCCATCTTTAGTATCTAAAGGATAAAGAATGATAGAAAGGAAAACTAACATGTATATGCATAAGCCAGGTCCGATCCGGGAAAGGATAGTCCCAGTGATCCATCACACTTGGAAAATAGGTGCTCTGAAGTTTTTCTTATTGTCTCCATGCTTCTAGGGGTGTTATAAACATGTTTCATCTGTATTTAATATAATGTAGTTTCTTCACTTACAATTATTTTAACAGCATCAAATAACGGGGGTAACTTTCCAAGGGTTGATGGTATAAAACGCGATAAAAAGTCTAAACCGTTCTGCATGAGAGAATGATTATATCCCAGGTACTTTGCAAATTTAGATCCATTCTCAACCTCTTTCAAGCAGACATCTCTTGTGTACTCTGCAACCGCACGCCGCTCTGTTGAATAATCCCGAATCAGTTTTTTTTCTTCGTTACTAAGCCCTGATCCAATCAAGTTGGACAGAGTTGTACTTTCTGTATTTGCTCCTTGGTGCAATAATCGATTGTAAAATATTCTTCCCAAGCGCCATGCAAGACTATATGTATCTGCGATTCCCATATTCATGCCAAGACCACCTGCAGGCGCTACAATGTGTGCAGAATCGCCTGCAAGAATAACCCTACAAGACTCTTTGTCAATGTAAGATTTGGCAACATCTGTGGAGACCGTCCACTTTTTAATTTTCTGCATATGATCTGAGGGTCTTCCCTTAAACTTACAAATATCTTCAAATCAGTTAACTCGGTACCAACGGCCTCATTAATAAGGGCTCTACATGATGCTTCATCAAAAGACTTTTCGGATTCAATAGCAGGAAAGAAGGGTATTTGAACAACAAACTCTGGAGGCTCACCTCCTTGACATACCAAAACACATATACACTAAAGAAAATAGATGAAAACATCTCTACTTACCCTCGAAAATATAAAATACATCATAGCAGGGTTGGAAGATACATAATCACCCAGCTGCTTAGACTGGAAGTGAACACTCATCACCTCTCTTAAATTGAGGGTATCCTTAACATTATCATCTTGTGTGTCTGTAAATTCAAACAACTCCTTGCGGACTCTACTATGTATCCCATCTGTTCCAACAACAAAAGCACTTTCAATGTGTAATGTTGTACCGTCTCTCATGTTCGTTACCTCGGATAAAACTCTCTTTTGCATGTCTTCACTTATAAACCTTTCAAATTTCAATCCACCATCAACGAGGGGAACATTTATAATATCACGTTCAAACGTATCACCAAGAGTTGGTAAGTGGAAAGGACGGTCTAAATTCGACAACCTGTGAACTTTATCCTGATCAATTGTACTTTCAAGCATCACAGACTTGTATTCCTTTTTTAGCCATGATAAACAAGCTTCTCTGTCGTTAAATACTTGCGATCTTTCCAAAGCTACTGACTTTAGAATGAATAGGAGTTTATGTTGAGGTAGATTGGATATTCTACTCGGGCTCAGTTCATCAAAATATGTGTCATTATATCTATGATGACCTGAAGGAACGTGTAAATAACGATTTGTACTCACCTGCAAAATGATCTTGAACTCCATAAAGGTTCCTTTCTGGGTCTATTATATGTCTACAATATTTGAAATATCTCCAGTACTCCAAAGGTTCCACAATACATTCCAGGGCTTTATCTAAATGACCGAGTTGGCGCCAAACTGTTTGTATATTATATATCCTATTTAACAAACCTTCCATTGACCTATTACTCAGATAGTGAGCGCGAGGATGACTTCTAGGTGCTATATTCTTCTCTACCAGCATACACGGAATCCTCATCCTAGCCAGAAGTAGCTGTAAAGTTACACCTACCGGACCAGCGCCAACAACTAAGACACCCGTTCTTAAAGATTTTACAGTGCTCATTATTATCTAACAGGGGCTCTATTTTTGTCCATTAGGGTCATTCCGTAATCGGGAGGAATTACCGTCTCATTTTGAAATAAGAGTAGTGAAATACGATATATTATGAACATACCGCTACGTAATTTTGATATAGTGTATATTTATCATGAATTGCGTACACATTTTAGATATAAGGCGACCTCATAGGAATGGAACACCAAGCGGTCTTAATTACTAAGTATTTCCACTTTATATGATTTAAAGAAGTTTAATAATTTATTATTTTTTAGATGCCTCTTCTTCGGCAGATTGTGGTCCTTGTTCTGGTTCTGGCTCCACCTTCTCGGTGTTATTCCAGACCTTGATGGAGGAGAGAGCCATTCCAGTCTTGTCGTAACAAATACAGAGTACCTCTTTGACGTCCTTTTCTGCAAAGGTGTCCTTGTTAAAGACCCATAAGGATCTCAACTCTCCAGCAAACTTTGGCTTTGGAAAGAGTTCCAGATCTGTCTTTGGTCTGAAGATTTTCTGGACCACTGTGGACCTGTCATAGCATCTGATCAAGAGTTGGTATGGATTCTCGGTTGCCTTGTTACCATCTGCTTTATACATTCCCTGGTCCCCCTCCAAAAAGTGCTCTGGGACGTAGCTTGGACAGTGGAATCCTACACTGGTGACATCGTCAATAGCATAACCGCATCTTCTTCCAGAATCCTTACCATCTTTGTCAACAAAGATGCCCTTCTTTATGCTACAACCAGGCAGCTTCTGAGACCTGTATCCCGGGTCTACAGCTATGACTGCATATGGCTTTCCGCTATTCTTCCAGTCTCCCTTCACGTCACGGCTACAGATAAAGTAGAGTGGTTTAACATGGTCACTCTGTATCATTTTATCTTGATCCAATACTATCTCTAGGTCCACATCAGTCTCTGGTTTCTTGAGTATGCTGATTCCTCTAGCTGCAAACTCCTCTCCAAATTGCACAGTCTCAATGGTCCTGGGATCCATAAATCCATCACTCACATTTTTGTAGACGACATTCTTCCCATTTGGGAATAGGGTCGGTTGAGATGATCCCGAATCCTCAAAAAAGTCCTTGCACGAAATCTTGATACTACTTCTGCCATCGGCCTGTACCATGTAAAATATAGACTTTCCACTCTCATCAACCTTGTCTTTCACAATAACCTTGCCATCATTGCCAATCTCAGTTTCTTCGTTGTGAAGGTACATCCTTATCATCTGAGATGGGTTTAGTATTCCTTCACTCTTTTCGGCATCTACCTTCTTCAACATGTAAACTGGATTGAATCTTATAGTGCCGTCTTTTATGGTAACATTTCGGTCATGTCCAAAGTTTATGGAAACTGACATATCCCCGTCCTCAGTATCAATAGGCTTGTAGTAGCAGTCTTTGCACGTCCCCTCAGGGTCATCGGCCCTCTCAAAGAGTTTTTCGTCAAATTCTAAAGTCTTATCATATCCAAAATGCTCAAGTGGTCTAGCCACCAACGACTGTACAGTGCCCGAAGAAAAGAGAGTGCACGTCTTCTTGTCGGAATCCAGAGACTCGGGGTCATAAAAGTTGCATAGGGGAGAGACTGTAATATCCATCCAGGTAGTTTTATGACCGTAATCCTGAGGAACCTTGGTATAGCACGAGACTGTAACTTTTCTATACGACGATGAAGTTGACAGGTTCAAAATTTTCAACGAGTCAGTAATCCTTGTCAGTTTCGGATCACCCACAATATCGCTAATCTTCACAACTTGGTTTCCCAGGTAAACTTTATTGAGGCAGTCGTTTGGGTATATGATGTTCTTGTTTGTTGGTACATCTACCAGTACACTTGAATTGGTCCTACTGTCAATTTGGATTACATCCACAGACTCTCCAAGGCGATCAAGCTTTTTGCTAGAGCTCTGATTCATGCGAAGTCCAGGAGATCCTGGTGAATAAAATGCCTTGTAGCTCAACATATAATCGCCACCACTACACCGTATTTGTGTATTTAAACGTTCATTTACTACATTTCCATTTTTCAAATCGATCTTGTGCATTCTATTTGTAACTTGATACCTAGATACATGGTCAGTGATATCCGGATATTCCACTTTAGTAAGGGGATTAATGTAAGTCTTAGCTTTTGGTTCTTCATTCAAGATACTTTGTCCATAATGAATAGTGAGGTCAGAGTCCTTACACTCTGTGATAGTCTCCATTCCTGGTCTGGCGGGTTTAGTGTACGATAGATCTTTACCCCTTGGTATATGAAAACTGTCAAGGATAAAGTGCTCCGTTTTACCAATAATATATTCCAGTTTAGGCATCACATTCACCTGGATCTTTGAGAGGATCATGGGTTCCGCATCCTTACTTGCAAAAATACAATCAAAGTGCATTTTCACTACATCACTCCCTTTTATCGGAGCACTGTAGTAGAGGGCATACTTGTCTTGCGTTTTAATTATTTTGATCTCTGGGAGGGTGTCCTTTATGCTCTTCACTTCTCTCTCCTGTTTGAGGTTCTTTTCATCTGACTCTAAAAGGCTGTTTTTCACATAGTATCCTCCCTTATTCAGTGGAACTATAGTTTCGTTTGATGCATACATATTATATGGACACCAAATATTCATGTTTTGATACGGGTATAAATCATATTCAGTGTATTTGATCGTTTTTCCTGAACTTCTGTATCCTGAAATTAAATCATGGTCACCAGAACCTGCTACTTGAAGCACGTTCCAGGTGAAAAATATGTAGACTGTTATTACACCAAATACCTTCATCTTGGCGTTTGATCAGAACAAGTGCATGTACAAATCAGAGTTATTACCTCAGTAGACTAAGACTATAGCGATATTGATAGAACCTTGCGATTATGGTCTAATGACAAATATATTCTGATTTGGATACATACACATAAAGATGGCCATATCTGTGTCTCCTACGAACATGTTTGAATCAAGTCTCGCGAATAGAGACGCTAAAAACAAGATCAGAGACGGATCTTATTACCAGGTCATATCATATATGATTAAATCTAACCCATATCTTTCAAGTAATTATGGATTTGCTAACACTATTATGATCGTCTGTAGATCCATAAAGTGAAATATCTATCACGAATATACACTTATTATATTTTTATTCCTGACTAGTTAATTCGGGTTGAGAGTCCAATACTTTGTCCTCCATTGTAATGTCTCCATCCACTTCTGCATCTTTGACCTTGTCATCGAATACTGAACACTCTGCAACAACAGATAGAGGTTGTTCCTCTTGTATTATTTTTGCATTAATTGGTGTCGACACCTCACTGCGTGTCTTGTCACATATTGCTAGTTGTAATTCTATCTTAATAACTGGTGAGGTGCATACTGGTTGTGCATCCTGGGTGTGTTTGATGTGGGTCTCATTATCACGCAACATACGTTCAGTACTGATATCAGCTATTCTCTTTACCTCACTTGCCAAATTTTCAACTCGTTTCTCTAGAGTTTCAAATATAGGGACTGTTTTATCGATGTCAAGGTTGTGATGTTCACAGATATTTGGGTTTAAGGTCTGGGATGAATTTTCGACGTTTTCTTGTATTATGGTACAAGTTTCCACTTCCATATTCTCTATCGAACCGATAAGGACTAGTGGTGAAGTTAAATTCATGGTATTACGGATTATATCTGGGTCCCTGATCACGGTTCCATCATATTTCTTATAAAGGTGTTCTTGCAATTTTTGAGGCTTGTCAAAAATCAATCCTTGTTCGTCGCTGGAAAATGTTGGTATGTCTGTAATACTTTTAGATAACATAATAACAGGGCACTCTTGTGCATTTTCAAATTGCGTTGCCATTGAACAATCAAAAGGAGCAATATGCATATTTAAAGGTGTACCAAATATGTTTTTGTGCACCAGGTCAGGCAAAGGACCCACATTTCTCATTACTTTGTCTCCACTTCTAACCTCCATAGGAGGTGTATTAGGTGTTTTAGGAGAGCTAGTATTCTTTTCAGGTAACTTTTTGATGTCTGTGATCATAAGTTTGTTGGAAAATGCAGCTACCACGTTTGCAGTGATGGAATCAGCGGCAGTCTGTAATTTTTCGACGTTTTTTGCCACAACATTTTCGGCAATCGCCTCCATAAAATCTTTGGTATCCATAGCTACAAATGGATGACTAGTCTCAGGCTTCTCATCTTGCTCCATTACAACGGTCACTACCTCATCTGAAGCCAAATTTGAAACATCTTCAACTTCCAATTGTGACACTTTCTGCTCTTCTTTTCCTTTTTCCTCTGGCTCCGCCTGTTTTAATCTTAGGTCTTCTTCATAATATTCATTGTATATATCTAATATCGACGTGATGTCAGATAGAACATTACGTTCCCTGAAAACTACATTTTTTTGGGAGAGCAAAAGAGCAACGGTCATGAAAAACGATAGTAGAGAAATTGAAAATATCAGCCATTTTGTCACCTCAGGATAGAGGGGTGCATTTATGGTAAACTCATCTATCTTGCTGAGGAAGTCCACGTATATAAGCCCCGATCCCAGAGATACCTGTACGAGTATGCTATGCATCAACTACAACACACCTGCATAAAACAGTTTAGTATTAGTGTCGTGTATCTCCAATCGGCATATGCAGCTAGTGAAACAACAGCTGAAAAGAATGAAAAGCAAAAATGTAACACATTAGAGAATGAAGCTGATACCACGCACATACACACTTGCAACAACGTTGCGAATAACAGACAAGGACGCCATATCCTGTGAAAAGGGGTATATTTCCGCTCTATTTCCATCTATTACTACATTTAGAATATAATACAGGGGTTCATGGAATTATAGTCTAGTTCGCATATTTAAGACAAGTCTTAAAGAGACTAGCTGTCGAAAACTTAACTGTCTTTTTACCTAATTAAAACAAAAGATTAAAAATTACAAATTTAATAGTCAATTTAATGTAAATAATGGAGTTATGGTAAAACTGTGAGATGACAGTAGTGCTACTAGCCATCGGAGTATTACGGCTACAGAGCAACCGCCCCTGGTCCAAGATTGGGTATAGTAATAAAAGTAGGCCATATGTCCCGTGGAATTGTCACACATGTGATAATTAAAGATGTTTTGTCCATGGGATGAAACTGGGTAGTATACCAAATACTTTATCCACATCCCCTCCAGTTAACAGATATCCATTGGAATTTTAGAGGTGATGTAACGATAGAGTGGAATCGCAGACGTGTACCAGAAGCTACTGGAAAGAGTAGAAACAAGTGTTTGGTCTAATGGTACTAATTTATAGGTTTTCATGCGTGCTATCATCCGTATATGGGCACATTATAGCTATATGTTCCCTGAATATCCCTAAAATTGTTGTTCATGATCAGTCATCACTCCAGTGCACCATCCCATAGGTACTGCCAACCTTCACTTCTTAGTTTTGATATTAGGTAACAATTTGCAATGTAGAACCATAACTAGTTGTATAAAGTAATTTAACCCGGAAATAGGGTGGTATGATAGATTTAAATGTAGCATGGCCAGGAGCCGAAGGGGCTCGCAGATATGTCAAGGATTCCTCGAAAATTGGATGGTCTACTATTGGGTTCAATGTTTACTTTAAAGCAGACAAAAATGGTGTACAGCCATTGAAGGTCGAAACGGATTTCAATATCGACAATCTGGAAGAAGACCTGGATGAGACTCCAGTAGCGTCAGTGGATAACCTAATGACATCTGTAATAGGAACTTCCGTCTGTATACAGGATATTTCTCTGGGGAAAGACTTTTTGAGAAGGGCAACAATACTGCTATCGGAAGGATTGAAACCACATACCCTGACAAAATTCGTAGAATCGAAGGATTATGATATACTCAGCGTTATTCCTACCTGTCAAAAAACTTTCCAAAGTGCCTGTGAAATTGTTAACTGTGATGTGATCAACATGGATGTGTACTGTCTCTATTCACCATTTAAAATCAAACGCGGGCTTGTGACCTCCGCATTGCAAAGAGGTTGCTTTTTTGAAGTATCCTTATCAGGAAAAGATATATGTAATGCTTTGAAAGTTCACCAAGTAGTAGGAACTAACCATCCGGGTGATCTATCCATGGAATATAGGTCAAATTTTTCATATTTGCTTCGCTATATACCCCTCAAAAAACTCGTAATATCCAGCGGTTCAGCATCTTTAAGAAATATTATGGATCCAAATTTGATAATCGGCATGTGTAATGAACTATTTACACATGCTATAGGAGAACCTTGTGATGTTCGTTGTTGTGTGACGAAAGCACCTGAAGGATGTATTTTAAAAGGAGCAGCTAGACGTACCTATGGTACTGGGATCGTATCTTGTAACAAGAATGACACTATTGGACAAAATTTTATTTAAAATCGCAATCGCTTAACATACACTGTAATATCGTCAAATTATTTCACACATCATACCTCAAACATTCCAAAATCACTCTCTCTAATCGTTTTTATACATATATCGGTATTTCTCTCGATATCTTGGAAGAATTCATGATTTTTTATCGTATGTGTTCCACCGGTGTATCCTAGTCTTTCCTGGGTATTACCCGTTAATAGCCCTTTTATAAGATCTAGGGCATTTTTATCTTTAACTTTTGTGAAATCTAAGGTTTGGGGACTAGTTTTTATCATTTTGTAAAGGCTGTGCTCATCCCTGTAGGTATTCTTACTCTGTATAAATACTCAAACAAACGTATTCCGCAAGTCAAATGGGAGATATCCCGTGACCATCTCATATATTATTACACCCATATACCAGAAATCGGATTCTTTTCCATATTCGGATTTCAACCCTAAATCAGGGTCACAAGCATAAACCTCCGGTGGCATATAATACTTTGTTCCTAGAAATGATGTCATACGTTCACAGTCTGAATTTAACTTTTGAGCAAATTCAAAATCTATCAGCTTGAGTTTACAGTCCTTTGAAATCATAATATTGGCTGATGTTATATCACGGTGTGTCCAACAGCTTCCATGCAATGCCTCGATAATTTGCAGAATCTATATGTTTACATGTCACAAAATAAGTATACATGCCTGTAACGCAAAATTCTTTACTAGTTTTAGAGGTAAGGAACCGTTATAGCGGATATAGTCATACAATGTTCCTCTCCACAGATACTCCATGCAAAGGTATACAGAGTCAATATGCTCAAACGCTTCATACCTATATGCGGATATTAGCTTGTATATAGTGTTTTCTAACAGATTTACGGTCCATTCTTCCTCTCTTAGGGCCTCTAGTGCACTCTCTTCTCTCAGAACCTTTTGTTTAAGATGCTGAGCTGAATACTCATCTTCCGGGAGTTTTACGCACTTTAGGATGCATAAAGTTTTATTTAAGCATAATTCATCCAATTCTCTAATTTGCGAGTTACTCAAGTATCTGTATGTCCGCGCATTAGTTGCTAGAGATCCGTAATTGTCTATATAGTCAAAGTCGGCATTATTCACCTTCTCAGTTATTATTGTGTAATCCAGACCAAACTCATGGGAAGGGCTTCTATAGGCCAAATAAATGTTGCATGATCTCTTTTTGGTGATCGTACCCAAAATGTAAAACTTTGAGCTCTTGGCGCTGTCATTAGTCTTCCCGCAACTGCAACCCATGAAGAACCAAAGAATCCATAAGGAAGGTCTATCATATAGTTGTGATATTCACATTTTAAACCGAATTTGTGTTTTATATCGGATAGTTCCTCTGTTTCTCCTTACACATTGAACTCGTCACCACTTTGCCTTATATCCCAGGAGGAAGAGTCACATTTCTCCATTCTTTGATCATTGGAGGAAATTCTACGTAAATTTTCTCATTGTATATCTACTCCTGTAAAAATGTGACCCTTTTGTCGTTGTATCTTATTCCAGTGTAATCAACGATGCCAAAGCTGCCGATCTCGGATTTGATTAAAATCTGTCATAAACTGACAATAAGATCTCTGTCAAAGGATTTCAGGAATAAATTGGTAAGACTATACTTGATTCCAGTACATACGTTGATAGACACCTAACGATCTACAATCCATTAGGAGGATTGAATCTGATGCTGTGCAGTATAACTCACATCTGGATATCAATGAAGTAGCTGTTCTTTTATATGGATGCTCGAGACTCGCGCCAAAAAACACTCCAGTGGCAGGGCCGTTGTGTTCAAGAATAAATAGCCTCTACGAAAACACAAATACCAACAATGAATCAGATTTGACACTAGAACATATCTCTACAATAGCATGGTCGTTGAATAGAATAATAAAATATTCTGAAGATATCCCCTTGTCCATAGGTATGCCACCTATATATCATATACAACTGCAGGTAACACATCTGTACTCTTGTCTCACCTATTCACCAAATTTGTAAAATCTTGTATTAACACCTTCGAGGGTGAACTCTCACAGGTGTTTACACCAAAGGAATTTTCTAAGTTCTCTGTCTCGTTTGCGTTGTTGGACAAACTACTCGTGACACCAGAGCTCTTTAGCAACGAATCAAAAGCTGAGAACCACCGAATAAAGCTAGAAATGTACGATGGCGTGAACAAACTGGTAGATGGTATCTTTTTGTCATGTTTAAAAGACTGTGAATATGCGAAGTTTAATATTGGCGCCAACACTCTGGATTCAGAGAGCTGGCACATTGTGTATATTAAGAACGGGATTAACATCCTTAGAATACTTTTGGAGAATAAATGTAACATAGAAACCGTTGCGGAGAGCTTTGAAAGGCTCTTCTTGCAACTCGATCTCACTGATGTCAAGAACGGCAAAACATTAGCCGATGCGTCTCTAATCATTTCAAAAGGCAAGGTGTGTGGATGTGTATGAAACAATATACTGGGAGTTACAGAGGGAATACAGTAAAGGGGTAAATGCAACGCTGAGTGAGCTATCCAAACGTGATCTGACTTTTATCCCAAACGACACTCTTTTGGGCATAATAAGTCTGCTTTCTGAACATTATATCCAACATTCTGAGATTATTGAGAATATATGTAGTGAATTCTCGAACAGATCGTACACAATGCCCAGTGTGAATGACACCGTCCTGCTGGTGAAGAATCTGAGCGCTCTATCTTATCGCAACGAATCAATGCTGGAATTATGTATAAGGCATATTAATAATGATCCGGGTGGGTTATCAAGAGAGGAATTCAAGCTCCTAGTCGACTCCTGCGTAAGACTGCATTTGCACACATAATGAACATTTACAAACAGACAGCCCTGCATTACAGCAGTGAAATTCTAGATAATATAGAAAGTAAGATATAGAATGACAAGCAAACAGGGTCGAAGGACGCCTCAAAAGTCAAGAGAAGGGAACATTCAAAACGAGGAAGCCAGAAAGACTCCAATCTCGCGCGTGCGGATAAAGGGGTCGTTTTTTAGATGTAATCTTGTAAATATAAATAAAATTGAACGTGTGATCATGTGCATTCGACCATCTAGGGAGGCGAAGGGGGATCTTTTCCGATATGGCGTCCCATGGGCCTAAGGCCTAGTAGACAAAAGTATAACAGTGCAGTAAATATCTAATTCATATACTGAATTTAAACGGTGGAAAGTTAGCCGGAAACTTGAGAGAAAACGTCCTGGGGGCAAATCTACAAAATCGGTCAGCTCGAATATTTCCGGGAGTGCAATGATTCCAGAATGCAGTAATGTCTATGCACTTTCATTTGACTGAGCCTAAATGTTCAAAATATACGTCTGAATGCCCAGAATATTGCAGAAAGTCCAAATTATGACGGTGCCCAATATTCCAATCCAAATTCTCCGACACCACACCGTGTCCAGTCTGTTTTACTGTGAATTCACGCATATTGTTTAATTAATCTTGTTTGTTCTGGTAGTCGGGTCTTTGTTTCCTGAAAATTAACAGGACCACTTCTATCGGTGCCAATAAAAGAATTTCTTTCTCCCTCCTGTAGAAACCTGTGTGTTTTTTACCTGTTGTATCTACCTACATTTAAGGTTTAATATTTTACAGAAAATGGTAGCTGATCCCGCTCTTAGAATGGAGGCTGTGAAGGATCCACGTCTCGGTGGAATGACATCCTTGGTCAGCCTTAAGTTCTGCTGGAAGTTTACCGAGAATGCACTTGATTATAAGGACTATATCGATCAGTGCAACATTAATGGTGACTGTTACCGCGTGTTCTCTAACTACTATTCGCCTGGTATGCAATATGCTAACAAGTGGGCATCCTCCTGGTTGTGCAGCTTTAAGGACATTGAGGACCGAATTGATGAGTTGCATCAATTGGCAAAAAAGTACAAGGACCCTGAGACCGCTGAAGACATTCAAGTCAGACTCAAGAACCTTAACACCTTCAGACAACAGTACATGCAGGTATTTGCTGAGGATTTGAAAGACCAATTTTCACTCAAGGATCAAAAGTACCTCGCTGGAAAGGAATATAAGCATGTTGCCGTTTCTGGGGTCAAGAATGAGGCTGAAACTGTTACTGCTTAAGCTCTACAATGTCAATGAATACCAGGACTACACAATCTATAAATGTCCAAGAATTGTCGCGCGCAGCTCAGCTGTTGAAATTAGACGCCGAGATTGCCATTGACTTCTCAGTAATTAGAAAGTCTTTTTGTAGGATTGTCAAGACTGTTCACCCGGATAAAACCTCCCAAGGTACTCTTGACGACTTCCATTCCGTAGTTTGTGCCTACAAGGTCTTGAAGAAATATTTTGATGAGCGTGGGGACGTACATGTTTTCCAGTCATACGCTCAAGACGTCCATCTACATGACATGTGCTTTTTGGAGGGAGAAAAGAATTTTTACATCGCATGCCGTTGTTCTCAACTGGTAGTAGTTCCTTCCATCGCTCTTTCACTGGGGATAAAAACTTTTAGTTGTGATGGTTGTTCTTCCACGTATAACGTTCTCAAGTAACTTGTGTATATATGAAACGTACATTTTATCTTAATTCCTTGTCCTTGTGACAAAGTGTGGGTTAGATCTTGAAGTTTGTGTTTTAAATGGCAGTCGTGTGCTCTTTGTTTCCACATATTCGTTAATCTCTCTAGCAAGCACGCAATCCGTCACCTCGCCCTTCAAATATCTGGATAACATACAGGGACTGTAGGCTCCCATGTATCGCTCGTACCAAACATTGTAAAGCTTGTGTGTCCATTTTCGGAGTAACCTCGGAGGTGAATGCGTAATGCTAGGTTTCCACTCTTGTATCTTTCTTCTTGCAACTTGTGATGCAAATTCAACAATCTCCTTTGCATTATCATCCCAGTTTTTTATAGATTCGTCTCTTCCCTTTATAAATTTCAGGTACAACATATCTAAATGCTCCCACGAAACACCATGGCTATAGCTTGAAGCCCACAATTGTTCTGACCTTCTGTTTCCTAAGGCGTTCACAGAACATCTAAACTCCTTAATCAATGAATTTGGGAATAACAAGCTATCAGTGGGCATCTCTAGATTAGTATACTCTTTACCTATGGATTCATCACTATTTTCCAGCGTCTGCTCAATTGTGGACTTAATTAATTCTTTGACAGATGCATCATCCAGTTCACCAGGATCCGTACGCTTGATTTGTATCATTGGTTTATAGTGATTGGTGCATATGAATTGTTTCAGGTGTTCTGGGACCTCATCTTCTTCAACCTCTATTGTTACAGGTGGCTCATCTATCAAGGATTCCTCAGAATCATCCATATCACCAGAATACTGAGGCACAGTGCTCTTTAACCCTTCTGTTCTATCAGGATAAAACAAGCCATAGGATGAATTACAAGAATCTAAAACTTTCTCTGTCGGAGCTTTGTTTTCCCTTGTACCTGATTTAGATTTTTTGTTACCCTTACCAGTTTCTTCATCCTCTTTCTCATCTCCAAGGGGCATTGATGACACTTGTTGCAATTCAGAGTATACATCCTCATCTGCCAAATTTTCAGGCTCCACCTCATCCGATAATTTAAGCGCGCTATAATGTATCCACCGTCTATTCGGTAATAGGTCACCTTCTCTTTTTGATAGTCTTAATGTGTGCTGGACACACCTTGAGAACATCAAAAACAGACCTCTTTGGAGTATCATCCTCTCTTTGACGTTTTTCCTGTGTAGGTGTATCTCGATTTTGCGGTGTGAGCGGATCTTTATCTATATGCTGGCTCTCGGTATATTGTGTACTCACTGAGTCAATATCAGAATCCTTTTCCTCTGTACTAATAACAGGCTTTGTGTCTTCTTTTACTGTTTTCTTCTGCAAGGCAGCTGTATCTTTACCAAAAAATCTCCCCAATGAAAGCTGTACCTTTACCTTTCTAGCCTTTGTAAGCTTTAGAATAAATTTGTCAACTCTTTCCGAATTAAAATCGTTTTCAATCAAAAACTTACGTAACTCCTCCAAATTTGGAAAGGTTGTCTCTGGATTTGCCCCTTCAAAAACTTGAGGTGCCAAAAAGTAACGTCGTGCCTCTTCAAATCCTGGAAGGGTTTCTCCCTTGAATTTCAAAATCTCCTCTATACTTTTGTATTTTTTTATGAGTGAATATGCATTTTTTGGACCAATACCCTTTATCGTTCCGCAGTAATCACAACCGCAAAGGATGCAAAAATCTGTAAACTGAGCACGTGTAAATCCGAGCAATGATAAAACCTTTTCTTGGTCAATTCTTAAAACCTTTTTGCCCGATAAATTACGAAGTAAAATACGACAACCAAACACGAGTGAATCGGAATCTTCACTTGCAACTGCTGTAGCGATACCTTCCTGAACTAACTGTGCACACTGAGCTTCTGCTTCTTCCTTTGCTTCCACAACCGGTATTCCCATCAACCGAAGTAGCTGTTTGGCAGAATTGTTCTGTTCCTTAGAGACCTTTACTGTCCTTCCAACAAGTTTTTTTATTGTTTCACTATCACCTGCCTCCTTGGCTGCTTCTAAGGATGCTTCCGCTTCCTCCCTTCTTTCTTTCCTCTTGCTTAACGTGTCTAGTTTCAAATCGGGTGGTGTTGAATCAAATACAAAAATTGGCTTAATTCCAGCTTCCAAAATACGAACACAACGATTCATCAAACCGGAAATGTGAGATGTGGACTCACCCTTGGAGTTTACAAGGGTTGAAAGATAGCTCGTATCTCTGATTGCGATAGCGAATTGGTAGAGAGCTGCTGATGCATCAATTGCAATGGTCTCTCCAGATAGGCTTTCTAGTGGTACCTCTTTTATAGATGATGGAGCGGTTTCACTCAAAAATCCGATTAAACCCTTAATTCCCATGTGAGTGGTCCAAAAGTTTACACTCTCCCCTTCTTCTTACGACCAAATTCGTCGTATTTTTCCTGATCAGAATCGTACGTATTTCTATCTGTTGGATCCTGCAAATCGTAGTGACCCCCTCCTCTACCAACCCTGGGTTCAACGTTCAAAGGCTGCTTTGGGACGCCACAAATATTGCAATTACTTCTTCTTGCCCAGTTTATATTACCGCATTGATCACAAGACCAATCGCCTTGCTTTTGTGATCCACTAGAAACTCTATGCTCGGCTGTACATGGTCGATGAAAATGTAGAACTTAAAACGTACCTGTTGATTTGGGAGTTCCACAGCGATTACACCTTGTACGTTTTGAAAAGTTGATATTTCCGCATCTAAATATTTGTGTGTATAGTTGTTGCGGTTGTAGCTCCATTAAATTGCAGTCTGCCGAACGATAGGAAACTAACTGATCTCAGAGGCAGACACTAATTTGAGATCCTCATCGAGAATAACATAGAAAGGTCAAACTAACGCAGTGTCTGGACATAGCCAATCTCCTTCTCTCCTCTCCATAAATCGAAAGAAATTTGGAGTATAGAGTGGTATCATTCAAAAGATCAATAACGCCTATTGAATTTGCGCTAAAATGTACAAATTTGTCTATATATTTCTGCGAGGGTGAGTAATTGGTCCGCGATGTAAACACAACGTCGTACCAGGCGGACGAAACCACACGTGTCCCAGGTTCGAGACGGGTAATAGTCAGCAGCTAATTATCACAATGTGTGTGATCTAATGCGATGTTTCAGTACTGAGGAAGTATTTGTACCCCGGAAACGGTCATGGAATCTCACTCCACAGGCTGCGACGTCCATGTACGGCCGCTAATAGTGTCTAATCCTTTATATTATGCAATATGTTTCAGCTGTCCATACTGCATTCAGGCTGATCCGGAGAACAAGTACTAGTTATTTAAATAACGATCTAAGCGCAAATTTCTCATTTACCGCATTCTTTCCAGCCAATGCCCCTCTCCATCCTGCATGTTTGTATCCATGCACACGCTAGACAAGCTCATGTGAACGGCTAACAGCCTAATTTCGACATGCAATTGAGAGTTTTCACAACTTCACTGGGTAAAATCAGTAGGAATACACAAAATGGTAGTATACACAATCTCTCACTCGTCATGGGTTCCCACCTCGTCAACTACTTTTGTAGTCCGCCGAACGAACAACGAACAACCGGTATGTAGTTCAGGTCCAAGGATAAAGGTCATAAACGTTGGATCTGGTAGTAACTGCTGTTCGTGTCAAGAATTCGTGGTCTGCAGGCACTCTCATTGTACAACTAACATTTACATTTAATTTTTTAATGCATTGTACGTTTGCATTTTATTTTAGCACCAGTTATCTTTATCGTGTGTGGAGCTCAGTCGAGAAACTGTGCGTATATAGGTATCCTCAACAACTCTCCATTTAGCTATTTATAACACAAAATCAAGATGCTATGTCACATTGTTTGCCAATGGCCCAAAATCAACGGCCTAGAGTATTAACTAAAGTTACACACAAACGCTTCCCCATATTAGCGAAAGCTACACATTCTCGCTAATTGAGGCACTGCCAAACAAGACTGTGCTTAGCCCTTTTAAATGGGACATGGGTTGTTTGTATGATTCAAAATAGAGGGACATGTCGAGCCCTTTTGAAGGAGGTAAATTATAGCAGACAATGACTCCTTTTCATGGTCTCTACAATTTTTAACAATGACAACTTTAGAAAATTTACAGTATAAAAAGGCTGGAAGTCTGACGTTTGAGGAACTCTCGGCGCTATATGATGAAGCCAAGCACTCGACCAAAAGTTCAGACCATGATGCGCTTTCCAAAGATAAATCATCCATGGTTGATATTGACCTCTTACCACAAAATGGTGGTATAGATTCCGATGTGTTATCTGGAGATGGCGATGTGTCGCTGCAGAACGATGAACTAGAAAGTGATGTATTGCAGCACGATAAGGAAGATCACCCTGAACTTGTTGTTAGAAACGATCATTATTGTAGTCAACGCGCAACTGTGAGTTTCGGTGTAGAAGCAACCCAAGATAATGCAGGTATACTAGACGTTGTAAATTACTATAAACCTGATTTGGCAAATGAGCCATCAGTGGATAATGATGGTTTTGGAGCAATAAATAATGGTGAACACCCACTACTACCCTCTGAGGGGTTTGCCATGGGAGTAAACAAGTTTAAAGAAACCAAGTTATATGGAAAAGGTGGTAGACCCAGAGGTCATGTAGGTGGTGACAGTACAACCTCCAGCATAATTGTAAACTCAAGAATTAGAAATAACCACAGTCCACACTCTGGGTATACGTATGCTTCTCCATATAACACACTGGTTGATTCTGTCATGTCATCCGATTCTGATGCTGGAAAAATGCAAAATGGGCTTTTTGAGGTCCCATTTAATGTCTACTCAGTGCCAAGGTTGGTTGACCCATTTAAGGGGTTTTCAAAAATTCATACTCAACGAGCAATCAAACTCTTGCATTTTTCCAAAGTTGACAGTAAACTAACATGTAAGGTGGACAAGAGTGCATCCAGGCTATTAAAGAAACAAATTGGCAATTGCAAGGTGGTATCCACAAGTATTGTAGGTGATCCTAGATCAGGAAAGAGTTATTTAGCTGGTCTACTTGTTGGAAAGGGTAGTAAATCATTCAAAATTTCAGATCCATTTGCAGTGCAAACAAAGTGTGAAGGAACTGTATGGATCTATGTTGCTGTATATGAGGAGAAATATGCCTATATTTTTCTGGATTTTGATGGATTTGAAGGTTCTGATTCAGATCGTATTAAAATGCTTTCATTTGCCCTGGCTGCCAGTAACTGTGTCTTGGCAAGTTTTAAAGCGTCTGTCATGTCTGGTGTTTTTGAACTTGTACAGTCAATGATAAATCTTTCCGCAAATCAAGCTGATGATGAATCCGAAGAAGGAGAAGTGGACAATGAAAATGAAATAGTGGAATTATTTAGGAAGAAAACTACAAGGCTCTTTCTTAAGGATGATGGTGATGAAGAGGACGATGACACTGTTGGTACTGACTTGGATAAGTTGTGGAGTCCTCCAATTGTACACTTTATATTCCGTGATTCAAATGACTTTATTAAATGTCTTGATGAACGTAATTATACACCAGAAACCCTTGTTGAACAGGGTATATTTGAGCACTATTTGGACATATTTAAGTGTACATCGGATACTAATATGGAATTTAAGAACAATATGCTTGATGCTTTTGGAATTTTCACCAATAGGAAGTATACGTGTCTTCCTTACCCTCTGAGGGCACGAAAGAATACGAAACCTGAAAGGTATGGAGTTGGGCAAATGTTGCTAAAATTTTTGGCTCCACATGAGGCTAAAGACAGTACTACAGAGGATGATTACGATATTTTCCCTACTCAAAATATATCATTAATGCCAATGACTGCGCTAAGTAATCACTTTTTTGAAAAACTGGATGAAATCAAGACTTGTGTATATCATGATACTCTCTCACATTCACGAGCAAATTCACAATTGAGTGGCCGAATGTTTATACGTTTCATAAAACTTTTAGTGGAACACTTTAATGTTTATAATGCATTTACCATAAAGGATCTAAACTCGATATTGACAGAGGTGCACTTTGATGAAAATGAGAGTGTCAAGAAAGACTCTATCGTATACTTTTTGAAGATTGTAAAGACTAAAATAGCCCCCTTGTTGCCAATAAATAGTAGAGAACTTTTATCTAAATCAATAGAAGCCAAGCAAAAGGCACTTCAGTATTTTGAAGCAAAGGCATTTGGGACGTTTGAGGATTATTCAAAAGTATATAATGCACTCGGGACTACGTTAGATGAACTTGTTGCAAAGCTTGATAGGAAGAATACATCAATTATAAATCACAAAATCACTTCATTTATAGAACGGAGAGCAGATGTTTTAAATTACAGGATAGCCAGAAAGGATTATACACCTCAGGATCTAGATGCTGAAATACTAAAAACAAAAAGAGCTTTGCAAAGGAAATTTGATGATGCAGTTGTTGTTGACAGTGCACTTACACAAGTATCGCAAAAATTGGTTGAAATGTTCAACAATCATCATCCAGATGTCTATATTGCGCGCATATATACACCATCAATCGACATCAAAGACACTGTTGAAACATACACTAGTAAATTTACCATGCTTCCAACTAGACTCTCTATCGAGGAAGAAGACGATCAACAAAATGAAGAGGAGAGCAGCGTCATTCACATACAAGATGGATCCATGGGAGAGTGTGACATTGATGCTCACGTTGATGAAACCACACCGCATACAATCTCAGAAGATATAACACCACCATCTGTGATGGAAACTGCCCAAAGTGACAGAGAAGAAAAACGGGTTACCATTGCAGAGCGACCAATCACAATCACGCGTGTATATTAAAAGTATATAAATTAATGGGAACCAAATTTCTGGTCCCACTCCTGGAAAAAGGCAAAGCTTTCCCAATTGGATGAAGGATGTACACACCCTAATGCCTTTTCAAAATCAGACAACACTATACTTCTGAAAACATCAACATTTGGTATATTTTCAATGCCTCCATATTCTTGTATTGTGTCGTCGTAAGAGTATTCTGCAGCCTTGGAACATAAACCAAGTAAATCACTTCCGCTCCATCCGTGAGTAGAGCTAGCTATTGTATTCAAATCTTCTTGTGCCAATTGGCACTTTCCACTCGTGTTCTTGTTCAGGATATCCATTATAAATGATTTCCTAGTCTCAAAATCCGGGAGAGGTATGAGCACACGTTTCGTAAATCTCCTCAGGGCAGCATCATCTAGCATATCCGGTCTGTTCGTTGCAGCAGCGACAATTACAATACTATCAGCCTTGTTGTTTAGACCATCCATCATTTGCAAGAACTGATTTTTCATCCTTATACTAGAATCGTCTTCCGTGCTCTTCCTCTTACCCAATACAGCGTCCACTTCATCTATGAATATTAAAGATGGACTATCAAATTCTGCAACTTTAAACAAAGTCTTTATAATGGATTCAGTTTCGCCATGAAACTTGCTAGTAATTGAACTTGGAGATATTTCAAAAAATGTAGCCTTAGAAACATGCGCAATCCACTTGGCAATTGTGGTTTTACCAGTCCCAGGGGGGCCAAAGAGTAAAATTCCCTTTGGTGCCCTAAATAAACCTATATGTAAATGAGGTCTAAGAATAGGCTGCACAATTTTATCCTTTATGATCTTTTTGATGTTTTCCAACCCAGCAATATCATTCTCGGTAACCTTATTGTTACACTCATCCAACTTCATTTCCAGAACCAAAGAAATCATCTCTTCTGTCACATCTCCACTTGTTAGTGGCATATATTTCTCTGGTATCGCATATCTAGAGTCCTTCTTTGTAACATTTTTTGTTGCCCTATTGGAAAAGTTTATGCCATAAGTTCTCACTTTTTCTAAATCAACGTCACAAGTCGTTTTTCCCTCTTCACACCTCTTTTTCAGACAATCTAGTCCTGTTTTGAATTTTCCATCCTCATTCTCTGGCACCTCCCTACGCTTTGAAGTAACATTATTAATATTCGTGGTATTTCCACTATTGTTGTTAGCAGTGGTAGTGGCACTATTGTTAACCTTTAGATTTGATTCCGTAGTTATATACTTGTCCCAGTTACGCTTGGCAGGTTTCTTGTTACTATGATACTTATAGTCATCAATCATATGTCCACCACTAACATTTTCAGTACTTCTCTCTATATCTACGTTGACATTCATATTCTCATTTTCTTTTGTAGTATAACTATTGTTTTGTTGTCTAGGGAATGTCCCAAATGATTTGGGATAATTTCCATATGGGTAAGAAGTCGTCCTTCCGTTTTGTTGTGCGATATTAGGCGATATACCATTATTAGGATTTGTATTATTTGTTGGACGCTTTAAATTGTTCAATTTATTCTCATACATGTCCATAATACCCATTCTTCCGCCATTGGATTTAGTGCTATCTATACTCCTTTGTGTATAGTCTGTATGATTTTCCTGGGGTTTTAACGAATTGTAAGAATCAAATGGTTTGTAGTTCTTGTTAGTAGTATTAGCTTCTGTTCTGCTATCCACATATCTGTTGTCAGAATAGACATTGGTATCTCTGTATGATCCACTTGAATGTGAATTAGTGGAGTATAGGTCCAGTGGTGGCTTTGTTTGTGGAGTATTAGTGTTTGTTCTCATTAGCAATCCCCAGTTCTTGTTAACGGGTGTTGCAGCGATTGGGTTTTGAGGTTTTGGTTTTGTTTTAACTGGGAGTTTTTCAGTGCTTGGTGATCCTTTTGGTGTTGTGCTTTGTGCCTGGATAGTTATTCTATTCGAACGTTCTTCTTTTGTCTTGATATCAAAACGCCGAGAAACAGTTGTTAGTGGAATGTTACCAATGTGTACATCTCCATCGAAGAAGCTATTGATGAAAAGCTTCTTATTGTGAGAGATAGATGAGGAATTTTGAGTAAGCTTCTCGTATATACTAGTATACTTTGGTTTTGGCAGGTGTGCTGGAAATTCAGCGACGAATTTATCCACCAATTTATCAAACTTTGGCAATACCCTGTCTTCAAAATCGTTTATTATCTCATTATTGAACTCCATTATCGCTTTCTTGAAATCTGCGTTGTGTAAACCTTCCTTACTGTACCCTTCTTGTCTCAACATATCAGCGCCCTTTAGTACGTATTCAACTGGTATTTGCTGCTTGTACCCGGCAGCTATAATCTGAAAATGTGCTATGATGAATTTTGTGTTGAAAATACCCGAATGTGCATATTCTCCATTTCTGCGCTCAGAAGAATCCTAATTCGATTACTCTGTCATGAAGTTGGATTGAACACAATGTTCCCATGTGTTTAAAGGGGTAAAGGTCAAAGAAGGCGTGATTTATGGAAGGAAATGTGACGCATTCCAATACCTTCCACCCTTGGGGAATAACAAAAGTTACAAACGCAAAAATAACATAATTAAGCACTAGTGTGGCTATGCGTTGTATATTTGTGGCAAAAACTCTCCATGACAATAAATGTGTAGGCGAGAATTGTCGTGGCGGGTGGAAGGAAGGAAGGAAGGGAATCAAAACTCTCTACCACTAGGCGAATCTACTATGTGTAACCGTGAGGATTAATATTGTATATTCTTATTGTAAAAACCAATTGGTTCGGTCATTGTTGTTGTAATTATTAGCGAGAAGGAACCTGTTGTGTGTGTAGATACCCACTGAGTAACGCCTCAAAAAACGCCAAATTCCACTAGTTATTGGCACACTATAGTGATATGTGAATGTTTTACACACTTATGGCATGTTGAGCTGGCAATAAGCATGGGATCCCACGCGTTGCAACACAACAGCATTGTGTACGTCCCATGGTGAACATATTCACAATGAGAAATCTATCATTTTATAACATAAACATTTGAACCACTCAAAGTTTAGTGTATTCGAAATTAGATCGCACTGGACTTTCGTAGCTTGTAGCTCTTTTGTGTATAAAACTACACTGTAAAATAGTAGATTGAAATAATCGTAAAATGGCTGAATATTCCAGACAAATTAGAACACCAGAGGATAATTATGAGTATCTTGTTAAGATAGCAGAGAAAAAGGTCAAAGGGCCAGTTTTGCACCTCTTTCTGAAGGCGATCCTCGGAGGATGGTTCGCTGGACTTGGTGGACATGCTGCTTTTGTATTAGCTGCATCATATTATAAAGAAAATGGACTGCTGGGTACTCCAAAAGTAGCATTTGGACTAGTCTTCACATCGGCTCTCTTGGCAATTATATTCACAGGAACAGACCTGTACACTGGGAATACAATGTCATTTACATTCACATTATATAAGAAAAGAATAGATCCGGTTCAATTCGGTTGTAAGATATTGGTTTCTTTGTTTGGGAACTATGTAGGCGCTGTCTTAGCTGCGCTAATTTTGAGCGGTGGTACTGGCTACTTTACTCCAGAGGTTGGCCCTGGAAATCCGTACATGAAGCTCATTGCCAAATACAAGACTCAACAAAGTTTTTGGCGTGTGATATGCTCTGGAATAGGCTGTAATTGCTTCGTGTGTTTAGCAGTATGGTCTTCCTATGTTGCGTTGGACGCTGCAGGATCCATTTTGGCAATCGTTATACTCATCACTTCATTCGCTGTAGGTGGTCTAGAGCACATCATCGCCAACTTTTATACGCTTCATGCCTGTTGGATATCACAGACAGGAATAACATTCGTAGATGTGTACTTTAGAAACTTTCTGCCGACGTTTATTGGTAATACAATTGCTGGATCCTTATTTCTAGGCCTGCCTTTATCAATTTTGTATGGTGGTTCCCCGAAAGTGACAGAAGATCCTGAAGAAGAACTTTTACCTGCATAAAGTTAAATATATGTATAATAATACGGATCGCTTCCTCTTTTAATTTATATTCTCTATGTAAGTGTCTAACTAGAGTTTGGTGTGTAGACCCTACTAGCCAGGCACTAGGTGTCGCTATTCATTCTTTATATAGTACCTCTATCACTTATATTATCCTTCTTATGACGCTTAAAATGCCAATTAAATCTTATTATATATCAAAGGTTTAGTAGGCCTGCTTGAAGGCGTCAAAATGGGTAAAAAGGGTGGAAAAACGGAAGACAGAGGAGTTAAATCATCCGATTTCTCAAACTATCAAAGTATAGATGCTCGACCTACTGGTTTGAATCAGATATTTGCATCTTTCAGCAATATTTATCTATCTCAAACCGGAACTAACAATGTCGAGTCCTCTGGTAAGGTAAAGGGGCCAGAAGATTCGTATTTGACTGTAGTTGAGTCACAATCGGAGGTTTTAACACTTTTGAACAAGCTTAATAAGAAAGATGCTGTGACTAAATCAAAGGCTTTAGAAACACTCAACTCTTTAATCGACACATTATCAGATGTTGTAGTGGAAGAGCTAATTGTGGACATCATTCATGTCATTAGGAGGCTGATAATTGTAGAACCTGTGAGGAAAATAAGAAGTGAACTGGGTGTTCTACTCTTTAAAATTGCACTAAAGTTGAAAAAGAAAACACAGCGTTATTTGGAATCCTTTATAACATACTGGTGGATAGCAATGCATGATGATTCAAACGATGTCGCAGAGATCTATGTTTCGGCTTTTAAGAACCTGTTCACAACAACATGTTCAAATGAAGAGTTTGAACAAAAGACATTTCGTATACTGATGTTCTATATTGATAGGCTCTCTTGCGATTATACTACATTCGTGGAGAAAAATATAACTAGTTATACCACCGATTGGATTGATATATTTGGAAAGTCGTGCCAAAATAGCGCTACTATCGCAGATATGCATAATAGGTTTTTATATGCCTTGATGCACTCTTTAATGAAGTTTTTTATTTATTTTAGGCTTTATGGCTCACAGTCTGATTCATATGGAAATTTTTGTCTTGAAAAGTTGGTAAATAAGCGATTTATAGAATATTGTCGTGATATTTGTAAATCGGGATCCTTCAAACAGAGGCTCTCCTGCCTAAAAATGCTTGTAGAACTAGTAAAAATGCTCGACCAGACTCAGTTTGACTATGTGAAGGATATTTTAAAGATAGCTCTAGAATGTATAAAGATGGACAATGAAACACATATTGTATATCATAACGTTCGTCTAATTTGTGCCTGCACCAGGTACAATAATGCCTGTATTGAGCCTTCTATTTTATATTCATACGATACCCTCTTGATTTCTATCCTTGATAGATGTAAAGGGAATGTAGGTAACAAGATTGAGTTCTATTTCTTGTTTCCTTCACTAGTCACTTATTTACCAAAAGAGTGGGTAACAGGAACAGGACGCAAATGTCTTCTTCATGTGCTGGAACATATTGTAAATTTGATTAAGGAAGAAATTTCAGATGCTAAAAAAAACTTTTACACCTTTGACGCAAAGCTATTCAGCCAACTAGGAAGTTGTATGCTTTGTTGCTACTACAAGATACTTTTACAGCTTGAGTCCATGGATATCACTCTTGTAGAGTACATTTATCTACCTTTTCAAATTTTGTTTCTGTGCCAAGATCTTTGCAAAACTTTTATATCGCAGCTGCCTAAAATTTTTAGCGAATTTATAGAGGAATCTTGTCTAATGACAAAACATCCAAATTTATACGATGCCGTTGTAAATAAGCTTGTTGAACTATCAACAGATATAAAAAATGTTGCGTTTATGATTACAATCTTTAATTCACTTGAGAATACGCATAAAAGGTTTAATACAGAATCAAACTTCCGAAAAGTGCAGATGGGCTTGATTGATAGTTTAGTATATGAGGAGTTTCCAAGATTATTGGAAGAATATCTAAAGGGAGGAATCTTGTCTGAAGAAATAACATCTGTTTTGAATGCTTTGGGAGTGTTTTCTTTGCAGGAGTTGCGTACAGAATCAAAACTTTTCGATGTTCCAACAAGATTATTTTCGGGTATCAATGATGAAGCATTTGAAGCCAAATTTCAAGTTATAAGGGATGTTTTTTCAATTATTTTCGGTTCTATCGATGTTGAACGGTTGGTTAGGGTGTATGATGTTGGCTCTACAAATTTCCTATTTGCATCACTTGTTGCAATGAACATTTCACCTGGAAAATCGGTTTATATTCTTAAGGATATTTTTTCCAAAATCTTCGATACAAATGACCCATTTGTATCATTTTTATTGGTAAAAATTATACAGAATGTAACTTCTAGCGTCTATAGTGAAATGATAGATTGGTCCACAAAATTGTCACATATTGATGAAGATATTGTTTCAAGTGTTGTTGCAAACGTAGATCCTACACTATTGGATGATAGAAGACGTGCGGTGTTGGCAGTTTTTTCTGTAATTTCATCCTTATACTCTGGTGAAGTATCTGATATTTACCCTATAGGGTATATTACCGAAGATGTCATAACATTATACCTATATGCCTTCTACAAGGAAAAGATTTTTCCCTTCAAACATTTTGTGAGTTTTGTTATAAACAATCTGTTAGACGCTTGGGTATTGGAAAATAAATCCATTGTGAACGAGGAAATATGCGAGAAATGCTATGCCTCTTGTGAGACGTTCTTGGAAAAGGAAGAAGACATGACCGCAGAATTTGGATCTACATTAGCAAATTTACAAGGTCCAGTAAGGTTTACTAGTACAATGCTAAATGTTGTTGGGTATTTGAGTAAAGGAATGTCCCTGGATGTTTTGCATAGGAAGATTTTCAATATATTCATTAGTGTATGGCTTAACCATGTACACGAAGTAACAGAGAGTGATCTGAAGATATTCTACAAACCATTTATAAGGAGTATAATTAGCTTGGGAGTTGATTATTCTACGGACGGATATAGGGCTCTTTCTACTCTCTTTTCAATTCACAAGTTGAACGTCAAAAGTGCTCAAGAAAACTTTATAATTGAGTTGGTTAATGAATTTATGAGTATTGTAGAGTATGATAATTTGAAGGTTTTGCATGAAAATGTACAAATATTCGAATATTACTACGGGTCAATGGAATATAAGGAAGGTGTATTCTGTATCATAAGATCATTTTATGAAACTAATCCCTTTGCTGCAAACTTTTCGTCTGTTATTTACCGTATAAACACCTTTTCATGTCCTGAGATTATGGAGGATATTCACAAAATTACTGCTATTTTAGCTTCAAAACCAAGTATAACAAGTACCACAAACCACATTGTGCATCTAGGAATTCTTATAGACAATTTGTCTAGGGATAATGTAAATGCTGATGAATTTTCGTTCGAAGATGTTTATAGGGACATTGTAAGATCGATTCTAAAATATGTAGCAAGTTTGGACAATTGTGAATTCGTGTGGCTCTATCACGCCATATCTGTATTCTTCTCAAATACCCTAGAACTCACAATCTTATACAAGGACTACCTTTCGGAAATATACAATATATTTGTTGTAAAAACAATTGTTTACCTCTATAAAGTACCCACTGAGCTGTCTATTGTTGTATTTTACAACATTTTAGCGCTTTGTTTCAAACATGGAATCTTCCAGTTTGACGATTCTGAAAGGACAGAGTATGAATTCACATTAGAGGCCCTAAATGAATATCTTGATGTTGTAAATGGACTTTCTTTAGAAAATTGTACAATGTATTTGAACGGTGAGACAGAATTCAACTGCTGTGAAGCACATTATATCTTTGTTGTTGCCGTAAAACTTTTGAAAAACGCACCAAAAAGTTGCACAGAAGAGGTGAAGGAATGTATATATTCGTTTCTAGAATTTTTAAATACTGGTCACATTCCAGCATGTTACCTTTTCGTCTTGATATCCGAACTATGGTCTTGTAAAATCCTATATCCACAACTTTCCGAATTCAGCAGCATATTTACAAAGTTTTTAAGGACAAAGGAACATATAATATCCCTACCAAAGGCTGCTCTTCCTCCATTCTTTCTTCTTGGTGACTACAAGAGGCTAGATTTGTCACAGTTGATCTACAATCTCTGTCAATATTCTATAGACGATGTTCAAGTTGTACAGGGAGTTGATGAACTAGAAGAGGAAGCTGAAAACGAGAACAATTCAACAGAATGTGATCCCCAACTCTATATTAACGGTACAAGGCTCTTGGTGTTGTACCTAAATATTCTGGTTGGACCATATATTGCTGACAATATCTTAAACACCCACAAACTTATACAAAATACACAATCATGTGATATGGAGAATTGTCTAATATCATGGCTCACGCTTCTAAAAACAGTTGCAAGGTATAAAGAATTGAACAATTTAAATTATGCAAACGGAATTATAAAGTTGCTTACAATGAAACCTCAGGATTTAGGTAAATATGTGGAAGAATCTTTACAAAGTGGAATTGATCTTGCCGTATTGGAATCTACTAATTTGTCCCAAGACTGTAAATATTGGTGGTTAAGGAATTTTTCTGATCTATCTTGTCCATTTCAAGAGTCCTTGTTACACATGTTTCTTAATCTCTTGATACTTTGTCTACAACAGCTGCTGATAAAGGATAAGCAATGCTATGAGATTGTAAAGATGCTTTACTTTAAAACTGCAAAAATGTTCCCGGGTGAAGTTGGAGAAATGTGGAACAATTGTAAGAACAGCTACGTTAAGAAGCAAATTAAAAAGTTTACAAAGAGTGAAATAACTCAAAAAATTATAGAGGATGAGATACAAATCATAAAAATGAACGGACTGGACAACCTTCAAATCATGTACGATGCTGGAAACAGAATTATAAATGCGAAGCTGAGCACAAAGGCTGAGGTACCGACTAAAATTTCAATAAAAATTCCCTCAACATTTCCGCTGGTTCCGTTATCATTTACTACAGAAGAGGATAATAGTACCTTCAAGCAAAAGTATCTAAAATGGATCATGCTCGCACAAAGCGAGGCCAACCGGAGTGGAATCTCACAGGGGCTCTACCTCTGGTGTAATAACATTGCAAAATTCTTCGACGGAATAAGCGAATGTCCCATATGTTACTCAATTGTTCACGCTCAATTCAACACAATACCGAGCAAAATTTGCAAAGTTTGCAAGTACAAGTTCCACACCGAGTGTATCTACAAGTATGTCCATGTAGCGTAAATATAATCATTTTTAGGTGGTTCAGAACTGCCCAAAAGGCAAAATGTCCTCTATGTCAATCACAAGTCTCATTTGCGTCGTATTCAATGTAATTTCTACTGGGTACACACTACACAATCAATGGGGGCTGGTTAGCTAGCTTATCATTAAATATAAAATGAATGGATATACTACATTTAGAGATAGGACTAAGTTCCTAGATTTTGAGAGTCTTTTAGATTTCTCACCCCTAACGCAGCCGCAGAAGGACCATATGGCGAAGGTCTATAGCACCCTGGCCTATTGTTCGTTGGTTACCTTTCTGTCAATTTCTCTACCCGGGCCATTGAGGCAAATACCATTCTTTATTGGTCTTATTGTGTTTGTAGGTTCGATTGCGTATATTATTTCGACGCCCGAGGAGGTATGTCTCTAAATGTCACCAATATTGCTTCAGAAAGCTTCCCCTAAAAGAATTGCCGCCATAACTCTGGTTGGAGTTGGTCAGAGTGCTCTAATTCGTGATTTTGTACTCTCAAGATTCAATATTGCTCCAGGTACGATAACGTCATGACTCTAAACTGGAGCATGGCATTGGAATTTTCAAAAATATACAGAAGTAATAACAACTGCACTAATGTCATCGATTGGAATGTTCGTGGCCTTTACTTTGAGCGCTCTCTCAATGTCCTCTCGCTCCTGGTTCTTCCTTGGAGGCATACTCGGATCAACCATGTCCTACATGTTCATGGTCTCTCTGATGAACATGTTCTTTAGATCATATTTCGTGAATAATGTCCTCTGTCTCCTTAGTCTTTTGGTTCATGCAGGGTATGTTTCTCTTGGCAAGATCACGTTATTCAGATTTGTAATGTATGACACTCAACTTATACTCAAAAAGTTTGAAGCAGGAGGAAAAAATTACATGGCACATGCGATACTCTTGTACGTAGATCTTGTAGATTTATTCATTAGAGTATGCGATGTCTTGTATAAAAAGGAAGAATCCAAAAAAGAGAAACAGAAGAAATGATGTCTACCCCGAGTAATAATATAATTGTTAACCCGGAAGACTGTTTTAACTTATATTTGTCAACCCTGAATAGTTACATGAGAAATATTTGTAAACTGTTGTGAATCTTTATATTCAATTGCTGTTCCATGTTCCTCTATAATAAATTTTGGTATGAACCTCCCAGCCAAATAGTGAAGACCCCTGAACTCTCTTGAACATTTTTTCGGAATTCCAAGAGATATCAATCCATAAGGCTTTAGGGGTGAATCAACAGGACCTATAATATACAATGTAAACCCCGAAGTTTTATGTAAATATCTAATGTTTCGGGGTTGATATGTAATTGTCTGGTCATTGTATTCCTCAGGGTTGACATATTACATACCTTCATCAACGTTCCACCCCGAAGGTGTATCAATTGAAATTATCGGTACATTTGCATTTGCGAGATTCTGCATTTATATGTCTCTATATGAAAGATATATGTTAACCTCTATGATGGTATCAAAAGGTTTCCTCATTGGCGGTCTAAAACTTATCCCAAAAAGTGCATCAATAATCATGCCGTATTCCATTAGGTCTGAAAATACTTATAACTGAGTATATCGGAAATTTTAGGATTATATATCCGTTATATACCTTTTGGTAACTCGTTTAACACTTTTACATCATAACTATCCAATAACAAGAGAAGGTTCTGTGAGATTGATAAAGAATCCAATGTGTATATTATACCTTGTATATATCCTTCTGTCCAATTTTGGGGTAAAATAATGTGGTTTTAAAACCAAATTCAGAGAGATGTCGTGAAATGACCAATCCATCTCCTCCGTTGTTGCCTGGACCAGAACACACCAGTACCTTTCTGTTGTCACAATTCAACCTTTTGTACATGTCGTTTATCGCCATAGAAGCTGATAGACCAGCAAGTTCCATCAATTGTATCAGTGAATAACCCAGTCTGTCCATCAATATGGAATCTATTTCCAGTGCAACTTTTTGGGTCACTGCCTATAATGCTTAGTATATTTGCATTGATCTGGGCATTGTGGATATTTGTATCTATACAAACCGAAATCTTTGATGGAACTTGCCATGAAGCCATTTTTGAAGCTCTAAATCTATAGGTTGTATGCCTAGTGGAAGCTGGTCCCGTGTTTACCGTTATCTATGCGTTAAACAGACTTGTTTCATATTTATTTGTACATAAATCTGTATGTGTCTGAAATGTGTTCCGGATATCTGCAGAAATAGGCTGTTGATGTCGGGGCGCGGAGTAGATGAATATTGGCAATCAGAGGTACTACGTCAGAAGTTCTAAGTTTACTAAATTTATATCTAAAATGAAATAGAGATGCAATTTTTCTCATCTATATCTTCCATCCTTCGTCCGTTAAATCTATGTTCTGCTCCAACGCTAAGAAAGGTAGTAAAACATAAAAATAAACCAAAGACACAAGAAAAGGTAGGTGTAACTAGGTACCTGCCGTATTTACCGCCAGGGTTGGTTGTAGATACAGTAAAATCGCTGAAGGAAAGAGAATCCTTGTCCGAAATATTGGATTTGATATTCAGTCCACTAAAACCTACCGATACCCAAGAGGAACGTGTATTGTATCAGAACGTATATTCATCATACAAAGCTTACAAACAGAAAATAGCAGACAAGTATCTAGAGAGGCAGCTGTTTGTGGAGAAGGAAATTTTTGAGGCTATACAAAACTTGCCAGAAAATCTCTATGATGAAGCTGTTCAGTCAGAAACTGAACCCATCCCAGAAGAATTAACATACCAAAGGGCATATAGAGATCAGTTAATCAACTCTGAGTTGTCTGACTTTGAAGTAGATAAGTTGGACGCTTATAGAATGCTCATGTATTTAAGGTTTCCACATCTTGATATTAAAAAGAGATCCCCTGGTATGTTCTGGATTGAAGAAAAGAAGGCCATATCTAGACAAAAACAAGCTTCTTTACTTGCACGCAGAAAGAAATAAAAATCTCTGGAGGTCACAGGGGTAATGTTATCGTTCGTACTTGGACTGATGATTCTTTTGTTACGTTCATACCATTGTTATATTGGTAAAATACGTAGACCACTAAATATAATAGGCTCGAGATCTATACATGAACTTAAAATGTATAAAACAACATTTATGGGAATTGAGAGGACAGTGTCCGATCTCATATCCGGTGATAGCACAAAAAGGGTCAACGGTGTTATAAAATTTCTTGCAGAGGATTTTCATGTTCATGAGATCAATGTAAATGGTGAAATACTTAATGTTTGCAAATATGTCCCATTAGAAAAAATATCTAGGGCAATGGAACATATGAATAGGGTAAATACCGGTGAAGATTTTTTGCGCAAATATGATTCATCATTTGTTTTTCCTGAAACAATGCTCACAGATGGTGATTTTACACGTTTACGTATAATGTTAGATATGCTGAAAGGGCTTTTGTTAAAAGCCAAGATGTCTGAGGAAGGTAATGATAGCTCTGCTGTTGATCAAATTTACTCGTTACATATTTGCAAAGTAAAAGAGGATATGAAATCCATCAGAACAGGTGTGCATAATTGGGTTCGGGAATATTTACCGTTTCTGGAATCTAAAAGTTTAAACATGAAATCAATAAGGAAAGATGAGAATATGATGAAATATCTGGAACCTTACAATGATGAATTCGCATCTCTGGACGATAATTATAACATAGTACATATATCTCCTAAACCTGTTTGCTTAAAAAAGATACGGTCGAAATGGAATATTTATAAAGATTCTGAGGGGGCTCAATCATATGATGAGAGTCTACAACAGAGGCATGATAATCTTGTTAAAAATGATAGTGACACACCTATAGAAACTGTGCAAGATCTGGTAAAGGAAGTTGATTGTACTGATTATAGTAACTGGTCTTCTAACTACAAGGACAATGTAAGGTTACGAAAGTATCTTCATTTTACGATGCTAAAAATGAATAGGGATACATCAGAAGTTGTAAACATGTTGTGTAAGTGTAGTAAAAGAGCGAGTTTTGATGTTTTTACTGCAGGAAATAAGGATAGACGTGCTATAACCGTTCAGAGAATGTGTATGCGAAGGAGTGATATCTCGGAAATGTTCGAGACTATGAGTAAAAAGGGATGGTTTAAAGATGTTTATCTGTCAGATTTTGTATATAGTGATGAAAGATTACATTTGGGAGAACTTTCTGGAAATTTTTTCAAAGTTGTTGTAAGAGGGCTTGATGTCCCACCCACGGATACATCTTCTGCCTCTAGTCATACGGATGATAAGTGTATAAGTTATATCATAGATACTCGTGTTAACTATTTACGTGAGTATGGCTTTATCAACTACTTTGGTTTGCAAAGATTTGGGTCCATGCTTGTAGGTACCCATATTGTTGGAGCGGCAATTATCAAGCATGATTATGAATCAGCAGTTCGACTCATTTTAGGTGATGTCGAATCTGCCAAGAGTTTCCCATGGTTTGAAAAATATCTGTCTACTAGTGATGCGGGAATGTCTGATGTGGATACCTCAGAGTCTGTAGTCACACCACTCAAAACATCTGTGGGATCTTCAGATCCAGAAAGGAAATATAAAAGAGCAGTTGACTACTACTTGAAGGATAATGATGCAAAATCTGCACTGGAATTCCTTCCAAAACATTTGTATATTGAAAAGAGTTTGTTGAAGGGTTTGGATGAAAAGTTGCCATTTGACAAATGCCTGGGTAAAATTCCTAAAAATATCCTAAGTATTTACGTCCATGCTACTCAAAGTCTGATATTCAATAAAGCTGTTAGCGAGAGGCTTTCAAAGTTTGGTTATGAACCTGTTGTTGGCGATCTCGTAAGTACGGGCGTTCCGGATGAAGACGAAGAGGAGGGAGATGAAGTTCCTAAAAATAATAAAAGACGGCAAATTATCGAAATTACTAATGAAGATGAAGTTAAAAGGTATAGTATTAATCAGGTTGTTCTGCCCCTTCCTGGTGACGATGTACAGTATCCACCTAACATGGTTGAAACTTACAAGAAGACGTCACTGGAAGAATTTGGAATTCCTCTAGAAATGTTCTCTACATGTCGTGAGAAATCAAAACGTATTGTATCCATTGGTGGTTCTTATAGGTTTATAGTTGTAAGGCCTAGGGACGTCAGCTATAGGCTCATAGAGCCTCTAAAAAACCCATTTGAAATACTAGTACCATCACCAATCTCTCAGTCTGGTCTCGGTAATATAGAAAGTATACTTAAGGATGGATCCAAATATGCTGAAAGAATGAACAGAATATCTAAGGAGTTGGTAAACAAGAGAGCTGTCGTACTCACCTGCTCATTACCGAAATCATCATATATTACCATGGCAATCCGTGAAGTATTCACTGATAAAACAATTGAAAATTTGTAGTTAAGGTGTGTAATCTGTCTGACGTATGATGATAAAGTGCCACCATTGGCTGTTAGTCACACCTCCTGCACGGTACAGTATACGCCTTGTATTATTCCTAAAATAATAAATTATTGTTTTAATGTGTATTTTGATATGATTTTATGTTTAAAATAAAAGGACGAGCATATATGGTACGCGTGGGCCGTGTTACTGCAAATGTGCAGTGAATACCTATTTAAACACCTTAATTAGCAAGAAATCCGGGTTTTCCCAAGTTTTATAATGACTACTCACAGGATAACTTATGTCGGTATCCTAAGGTGTAACGATACACCGATTTTTCTGTCGCAAGCGCATAATCTTACACATCTTTCATATCTAAGCAGGGGGTATGCAAAAAATATTTCGTCATTCATGGCCCGTGAAATCGCCAGCAGGATAGATGTCGGTTTGAGCAATATCGATGTGGAAGGGTACGATGTGTATGCTTATAAGTGGGAGAATGGCCTCTGTATAATATGTATCTGTAACAAGGGCTACCCAAACAGAGTTGCGTTTGCACTCTTGCAGCAAATATTCTTCGATTTTATTGATAAATACCCGGACGCAGGTTTGCAATACACCCAGGATATAAACCTGAACAATTCCTCAATTAAGACTCTGATGCATAAATACAATAACCCACTCGAAGTTGACGCCTTTGAAAATGTATCTGAAAAGGTACATAATACCATGAATATTGTACACAGGACAGTTAACGATCTCCTAAACAATGGTGAGACTCTAGAGGCGCTCGTTAACCAAAGCAAAGATTTATCAACAAAGACTAAGGACGTCTTTGCCAAAAGTAAGAAACTCAAAAAGAGAAGTTGTTGCGCACTGATGTGATTCTATGGACTCTCAAAATATATTCGTTGGAAAAGGAATATAATGTGGCAATAACTTGACCATAATACCATTAATGTAGTGCAAGAATAACTCACCAAACAATGTAGCAGTGATATTTGCTAAGAAGGATTTGGACCATGTGCTAGTCGTGCTTTATGTAGCAATGCACCCTTTCTGGGTAGTCTATCACGGTTAATTACGATTGTGATATGTATAAATTGTACGATTATGTAGTTTGTACATCATTTACAAGTTTATGTTATAGTCCATAAGTTATCTCTATGGTATTGTTTTAATATACAAACTCCTTGCTGATTAGGGTAATCCTATTGCGGTGTTAGTGTCTGTTTATATCATTGTTGTATGGATTTATAAGGAAAAGGATTTTATTTGAAGCTTAAACAGTAGAAATGAAGAAGGTAGAATGTTTGTAATTAGGAATTGTTAATAGCTCTATAAAGATCATAAAACAGGGTCACCAACAAACGATAGTTTTTCAAAGTATTGGAATATATCCCTGTACCATTCCTCTGATGAAATTTATATTAAAAAATTCTAGTATGATGCTATATGAATATTCTCTATATCCGATATACCCTCTCTTCTATTCCTTTTCACTAATTATTTCACTTTGAATGAGGTCATCTTACACTCCTATATTATCCCAAAGGTTTTCCACCTAGAAATAGATATTCTCCTGTAACATTTTTGGATATCCTACATGTTTGCAGGGAGAAGGAAGAAGAAGGAAGGTATTAAAACTGCGGAATGACAATGATCCTGTGTGTTATCTGTAAATTACTTGAATCATCTTCCTTGTTAAATTAAAAGGAAAATTGGTAGATTGTTTTACTTTATAAATAACCCAAACCAGGGAATAAAAGAAAATTAATTTGGTAGTCTCCTTGGAAGTAGGGTAAATAATCTTCTAAAGAATAACCAGTTATATAAATCTGGTGTTATGGATTCCTTCTTCTAATAACTATATTAACTTCTTATAAAGTCTTGTACTTAATGTTTATTGGATTATTGAGTGAAACTAGGAATAAAATGATTGTAAAGCTTTCATTCTTGTTTAAATTTTTAAACATCTTCTATAACAGGAATAAAATAAACATCTATGTGAGTTTGTAGTTTATTACCCATTGACTAAGGATCTATTCTTTTCCCACATTGTGCATATCATTGTGATTTTAAAGACGTATATTATGAATTAAATTTTTTTCTTCCAAGGAGATTGGAATTTTGGTTATATTTGACAAAGGGGAATGTTGTATAATTGACATCATGACACTGGAGAATCAGATTTAAGAATGAGATGGTATTATCTGTTCATCCCAAAATAGCACTAACGACTAGTTAATCTGATATGAGTTTCTCTAAGGATGGGGAAAGTTATAATATGCTTTGGAAAGAAAGATTTGGTGTTATGGAGTCTTCATACAGACCATATACCCAACAAGGAAGAGTAATGGAATTTGATTAACCTTGGATATGGTCAGTATCTATCACTACTACAAGTCTATAGGGATGTCAATGGTATCAGAAACGGATTGTAACTTTGTAATTAAGTTCTGAGCAAAAAACATTAGATTCTTACAGGGTCCATAGGTTTGAGGTATAATGGTATGGAGTAGTGTGAAACTCATCCGTAATTAGTGGAAACCTTACTAAAATCTCATTTGGAATGAATTATGGTTATGGTATAAACGAACTCTAAATCTTACAGATGGGGTATGTGTACCACTTATTAGGGTTATTTGTGATTATTATAAGAAAATTTACGTTAAAATATGAATCATTTAGTACTTGATCGCCATACGTACCACCTTCATACCAATTAATCACAAACACAAACCAAGGTGATAATGTGTAACATGCATGGAGACGGTATGTGTTTTTGCTTCGACTTGTCCATTTGGAGGTTAATGAGACACAATAGGATTTTGAAGGGAAATAACCGGAAACCCGAAAAAATCTTCACTGTTAGTTGAGACATTGGCTATAAATAAGTGGTGAAGAAGATAGTTCATGGTTTTCTAGTTCTATTCTTGAGCTAATAAGATGAATACCAAAAAATATAGCCAAAAATTAGACATCATGTAGGTGAGTAGCAATAGAATACTTCGGAAACCTGAAGAATGATGCAATCCCAAGTTTAGAGTAGACAAGTGTATCTATAATCACTTTATAAATCAAATATCATGTAGTCAGATCTAATTTAAGAAAATTTAGGCCTGTTAAGATTGCACTTTCCGCTTCAGATTCCACATCACTAAGTTCTTCTCTTCCTAATGACTAGTTTTTCCGGGAAATATCGTTTGTCACATAAATAAATCTTTAGAATTAGCATTATTTACCTTGGCATCTTTAAATTTTGGATATTTTATATGAAGCTATCCCTTTGGGTAGGGATGATGTTCAAACCTTTACTGTATTGTAAAACCATAGTTTGACCCTAAATTTTGGAATTGTTGATAAATTGTCTACTTTTAATTATTAAAGGTTTAATTTAATATCTTTTGAAGTAAAATTTTCATGGTTACCAGTACATATGAATGTATTCCGCTTGAATAGAGAATAAATTTTCTTATGATGAATGACAATTTTTAGAGTTTTTACTTATTTATAACACCATATACAACATTTTGAGCTGTATAAATGCAGTTTTATCCGTTTATTTCTTGTATTCATCAAATTTACGGATGTAAACACTTTCCAATCATTCTCCTGGTTACTCTTTGGGATCACAATTATGCTATTATTCCTAGATAATTAGCTGAATTTATACTCCAAAAACCTCTACTCTATGGTTTTAAGGGTATATTTTCGGAATGAATTGTGGAATCTATCTTTATGGAAGGTTATAGAGTTAATATTACCAAGGACACACTCATTCAATAATCACTAATATATCTAATTAGTCAGATTTAAGATGGGAAATCACTTCTATTTTATTTTAAAAACAATTTATATGGGTTATATATCGACGTATTTACTCAGATATGAGAATTGTAAACATGATCTTTTGATTACCCATGGAGACAATATCAACACTTACTACTATTCTGTATCATTAGACCTTCGTCTAACAAATTTACATAATAATTACACTCTCAAATAAATGGATAGGTACTTATATAACAATTTCCAATTAATATAAGACAATAAATGGATTTCAGTGATTCAAGATGACCGTATAATTATCACGTAAATCATAGAGTCCATATATATTAAAATAAAGCGGATAGTTAATTTCAACAGCATTAATTGATATTTTATAAGAAAATAAGTTTAATGAAAAGGATATCAAAACTATCATTACTGGTAGCCTTAGTAATGATGACAAGGTCATATCGTTATTTTCTCTCAGGATTTACTATTCTTTGTGATTTAAAAGAAATTTTAATCTTAATTGTATGGAATTTAACCTAAGAATCATAAATTTTGGAAGAATAATCACGAATTCGTATCACTTTGCTACTCTTTAATATATAGGACCAACGACTCTAGAAGTCGTATTCAGTCACTCAATTCGCGACATTCGGAGTATTTACAAGTAATCTGATTCCAAAATTTCTGATTAAAAGATGAGTCACGCAAATTACATTATGGATGACCAATATGGTTCTAGACCACCAAACCATAATCCCAGAAGAGGTTGATATAGTTTTAATGTGGAGAACTACCTAATGAAAATATTAACAGAAAGTTCCTTATCAGAGAGAGTTATGATGATTTTTACTGAGAAGTTTGTTATATTGGGCCAGTAAACGGTTTGAGTAATTTCATGCATGGTACTGAAGACTAAGTTGCAAAGCTTTAATACATGGGTATTTGGGTTTAATACTTTTTAGTAACATTATGGGTTAAATTTACAATGTATTTGTCACAAAATATAGGGAATTAGGTACTAGTAAGATTGGATGGTGTTTATCATTACTGACTTGTAGCCCATAGTCGTTAATAAAGGTCGAGGGCTTGGCAATATATAGAGAGAAAACATTGGAGGATAACCCGGTATATAAACTATTGGGAAGGTATATCTCACTAGAATATGCAAAGAGGGTAAGAGTGAGTATGAGGAAGACCAAGATGGGAAATTTGACAAGGGACACCTGAAACTTCCTGAGAAACCATCGAGACGTCTACCTATAGAAAGGATATTTGTAAGGGAGAAGTAGGAGAGAGGTAGATAAGACATAAACTTTAAAGATAAAGGACAAACATAATATCTATTGAGCAAATCGTCCTATGTAGAGTGAAAGGAGTATAACAACCTAGACAGGACAAGTGTAGAGAAGAGCTATACTTAACCTTTATCTGGACATTTACTCAATAAACATACCAAACAAGACCACATTTTAATTGAAAGATGATTGTAAATCTCAATCATACCTCTCAACTTATACATATAGGAACCCCTCTGAGGAGATTGAACCTATTCCACCTTGTGGACCAAGTACTTTGAAGAAGTTGTTAATAGAATGAACATCCATACTAGTCTTTGTTCTGCCATTTAAACTACTAATAAGGTTTATTTTTACCTTTGTATCATTATTTTAAAAAACATAAATACACAATGAACGCTATTGTTGCTTTGATCTCTGCTGTCAGCGTCTTCGCTGTCTCTGCTCTTCACCTTGACTTCACTGGTGATTTGGCTGCCCATGGTGCCGTCGTCAAGGGTGTCCACCATGGTGCCCATGTTGCTCACTTTGTCGCCGGTGGTGCCGATGTCAATGGTCTCAAGTGCGGTGCTAACTTCGAGTGGGCTTTGCCCGAGGGCAAGGCCGTCAAGGAAGTCTTGGCCTTCTCTCACTGCAAGCATGGTGGTCTTGTTTTGTTCCACGTTTCCTTCGTTGATGGATCTGAGGGCTTCTTCCATGTCGTTGGTGGTGTTGCTAAGGAGCTTGCTCACCGTGTCTGGTTCGGAAAGCTCGCCAAGGGTGTCTGCAAGCATGCTCCAGCCCTTGCTGGCTTGCCACATCATGCTGTTTTGGCTGATTTGGCTCATGTCTTCGCCTAAACATTTTAACCTTTCAGATCAATTGGAGATTTTTTAGTAATGTCATCATTACTCAGTTTGTTTTCAAACGCTTAAATTTCACTGTAATGGTTACAGTTGTGTAATGTGATTATTATCTAATATATACTCGGTAGTTTTGTAAAGTGTCTATGGAGATATTGGAGGACTTTGGGGAGTACTAGGTAGAATGGTCAGTAGGTGATATTCTAGTAGGACCGTAAGAGGTAGTGAATGCCCATAGCAGACAGACAACCATGCAGTTCCCGCAGGGGATAGTGTCTCACTAGAGTAGGATTGGTAGTGTCTCTAATGGACTCTTAATGTGACCAAAGGGGATCATCTTACTATGTAGTCTTATGGTAGTTTTCTAGGGACTCTTTTCCAGGTGCAATTCCAATGTAGACTCTTTAGGAGATACTCGTGGAGTAGTACTGAATTAGGTGTCTCGATAGGCTACCAATGGAGTAAATAGGATACTGATACTCCATTTTGTTGCATTGAGACTCTCATGACCTCTTTATACTCCATTAGACTACCCAAAGGATTCTCATAGAACAAGACAGTATTCGTAGGAGATAGTTATTATAACTCCTTCCAGTCATCATTTATGAGAATACTAACATTCTGGATCTGTGAAAATGGCACTATCCAGGGCATAAGGTAGACATAACCAGGGATTTTTATTAGACATAATATCTCTTTAGGGGTATCAATGATACAGATTAACGAACCATTTGTAAAGTTACAGAACCGTTATTAGAAATGAGTAGTATAAAATGTTCAGTCAGAAGTTATCATCTTATCCTAGGAAGAGACTCGTAAAAAAGATAAGGCGATTATGAGTATTCAGGAATCCGAGGATGGAACACTAGCGTCTACAGCCCGTAGAATATCCTTTGAGATGGAATACACAATTTCCCTTTGCCGTTATACAATATCATACATTCGTTTTGAGTACGAGTCTTCTCATAGGACAATATGTCTTACTCATTCATATTCCCCTGATGAAAGGACTACAACTTATAAAATACCCAAATAATATTATCATACACTGGGGAAGAGATTAAGGAGAGATGTCTACCGTTACACGCAAAATAGTACTACACTCACATATCCCTTAAACTGACAAAAGTCTCTTGTCTCTAACAAGATTACCATGAATAATGAGAGTTTATTTCATCATCACTAGTATGAAAGTAGCTCCTCGTACAGACCATGACTTTAAACGGATTTATTCCCAATTAAATACCACCTTATACAATTACTCAAGATACATATCACTAATTACATCCTCATCCTTTAAAAATTGGCAAATGACGTTATTTCCCATCTTAAACATCTAACAAATGTCACGGTATAGTCCCATCAAAGGTGAATGTAGATGATGAAGCCAATTATTTGGTCGCATAACCAAAATAGCTACGTTCCGGGACACTTACACTCTTATCTCAATGCTAGTGCTACATAAAACTTAGGAGAAATTACAAATTAACTTATCCTCCAAACAAAATCCATTGATCGGCAACCACTGTCTGGTTCTTTGGGTGGAATATATGGAACGAGAGATAATACAACTTCCAAACACATACAATACAAGTATACACATTTAAAAATCATGGTTTAAATTATTATACAAAATTGGACATCATCTCCAGTCTGCGATGTAAGAACAAAAAGATGTTCACTCGGTATCATTCAAAGCTCTTTCAATACCTTCTATTATGAAATCATACAAAACTTTAACTACATCTTCACTATTTGCTTCTACATATATCCTCAATATATTTTCTGTACCAGACGGCCTCACAAAAGCCCTGGCACCATCATATAACTGCACTTGAGATTCCAAGCTTTCTTGGAATTCCTTGGGACGAACAAGTACCGAATCATTATCAATACTAGTTGAGAAACGGGTCATTATATGTTTTGGAATTTCATACCTTGTGTTCATAAACGGTAAATCGGTATACAAACGAACACAGTCATATATAGACATGTCCAGCACCTTTAGAGCAAGTTCAAACACCAGAGAGTTTACAATGGCATCCCCGCCTGGGTAAAACAACCTTAATACTGAACTCAATATCTCCCTATTACCATTATTTTCCTTACTTGATAGCTCATTCAAACAACTACATGTACTTTCAAAGGTGTTTACACGAGAAACAATAGCACCATGACCATTCTTTTCATAGTAAACAGACAAATCATATTTTTTAGCGGCTCTTTGCGCATGTTTGACTCCGCTGTTAAAGAACTCATGGTGCCATTCTATACCACTAGATTCAGAGTTCCATTTGGAGATGAGCGAATGTATATATGCAGTTATCGCACCATTGGAATATCTCGTTTGTAAGACACCCACGCTCAACTTAAATGTACAATCCTTTAGTAGAGACCTCAAAAACAAGAGTTTTACCAACAATATATGATCACCATGGAAAACCGTGCATTGGCCATCACGACCTGGCACAAAGTAGATAACCCTATCAGCATCTCCATCGAACGAACAAAACCTTTTCCCAATATATATATCCATATCCTTTACAGATTGTGGTACAGTATTTTTACTCATAACATAGTCAGAACCACAACCAGCGTTTAACCGATTGAACATTTCACTTGGATCTCCGGGTATGCTCGAGTTACAGACGTAGGGATTCATTCCAAGTAGCCTTATACAATTACAAAATCTCCATATTTTGAAGCTACTAACCCCAAAGGAACAATCATAATACAGTTCTTCGTTGGTGTCTATGGTAAAAGTTTCTTTAAGGAGACCAAACTTTGTAAACTTTTGCACAACATCACTGAAAACACCCTCTATATAATCTAAATATACAGAGTCAGATGATACACTAGCATATCCGTTGTTCAGCAAGAATGGGAGTGTAGGTGTTGTGACCTTTCCTATAACAATACACTCACTAGTGTCGAGTTCCAAAGCATCTAGAACCGCATTTACACCTTTTTTAAAGAAAGAAACTAGCCTGGGACTCGTAGACCTACTGTCATACCCAACTATAATACGTATACTATACCTTTTCCTAAACGTTTCCAGATGTTCCTTAAACCCCTGAGAAACCTTCAAGTACTCCTTCAACAACTCCTGTACACTTCCCTTGGTGTTTACAAATTCATCCATCAATTGTTCCCACTCAGATTCGAGCATCTCTCCGGAAGGCGTGAATAACTTTACCCCGTTATCCTGGTACGGGTTGTGACTTGCAGTTATGACGCATCCCATGCCAATGACCTCAGAGTCCGAGTCTTTGGACTTCAGGAGGTACTCGCTGTATACGTCTGGATATCCTCGAGATATCAAGGGCATAGCCGCAAAGATGAGACCACATCTATAGGCCACATGGTCCATGGCATTTATCGGTCCTTCGGCATGGGATCTGAAGCCTGAAGTACCATAGCCGACACCAAGGAATCCTTCTGGGACACTAGGCCCGTCAGGTATTTTATCAAGTGCGATCATGTAAATAATTTATGGGAAGAATAGTTTTAGGGCTGAGACATGACCACCCTCTCTACCGGGTCCAGATCAATTCCATCCCTCTGGCACGACGTAAAACAAAATTATTAGCAGATAAAAGATAATTCACAGGTTTAAACTCAAATATTCACTTAAAATTCAGACTATGAGATGTAGGCCCTGGTCTTCCCCAGAAACGACGTCTGGTCGTCCAACGACCAGACGGATAACTTTGTGTACACCATCCTATTATACAAACACATTCTAATTACATTTTATTCACAAGACACACGCTTCAGGATGTATAGAAACCAGTACGACACAGACTGTATAACATGGTCTCCACAAGGCCGTCTATTCCAGGTGGAATACGCCATGGAGGCCGTAAAACAAGGGAGTTGTTGCGTCGCAATAAAGTCTAATACACACTTGGTATGTTTACTCAGAGCTGTATTCATGTGTACTGATCCACTCATTATCCCCTTAATTCCCCTCTTTTTAGGTCCTGTCTGCCATAAAACGCAAAGTCTCAAAGCTGGCCCAAGTGCAAGATAAACTATACAAGGTCGGCGATTATATCGGTGTCGCTATGTCTGGTATCACATCAGATGCCAAGATGATCATTTCATACATGAGGAACGAGAATTTGAACAACAAGTTCCTCTACGGAACAGATATAACTGCCAAGAAGCTGGTTTCACTTGTCTCTCAGAAATCACAGGCAAATACTCAGGTCTCCTCCAAGAGACCATTTGGAGTCGGATTGCTAGTCGCTGGCTACGACCCAAATTCCGGCCTTGAACTCTTTGAGACATGCCCTAGCGGCAACGTTATCGAGTTTAACGTGAGTTTTGTGGTACATTATGGTATACATAAAGCCTGAAAGGGCAATCTAAATTACCTTTTCGCTATAAAACATTCAGGCTACGGCGTTTGGAGCTCGTTGTCAATCGGCAAAGACGTACTTGGAAAGGAAATTTGTAAACTTTGCGGAATGCGATTCCAACACTCTGATATATCACGCCATCAGGGCACTAAAGACCACGATACCAAACGATGGAGAGTTTGTTGCTTGCATATATTTTACACGTTTATAGGTTTGATAGTGACGTTGTTTCGGTGGGTATTGTAGGCAAGGGACAGCCATGGACAATTTTGGATGGAGCTCAAGTCGACGTTTTTATCAACACGGTACATCATCTATGCTTACACATTGACGTAATTGTGCAGATAAAAGAGGAAGATGACCAATCAGCCGCAGACAACGACGAAGTTATGCAGGAATAAAATACATAACACTCTACCTTTATAACAAAAGAGTGGACCACTACTCGTTTTAATGTCATACAAATGTACCAGTATGCGTTTACGATGATATAATTACTCCTTGGTTGTATTTCAGTCTCTTGTCCCTTTCCCAGTTCTTCCTTGGTTCCACTATAAATGGTGGTTCTGTGACCTCTGTGCGCCAGCGTCAGTTGATGTACATTCATTACACCAAATACCCCCTAAAATATCATACCAGGGCAGATTCCCTATTTTTTCATTCGTTTCGCTCCTTGAAGCACATCGAGGAGACTTTTATTACACAATAAAGACAAATCTGACCAGAGTAGGCACTCGATAAAGGTAACAAGGTTTTTAAAAATGGGTATTTTGAATCTCTTTGAAAAACCTATTCATTTTGAGTTTTTCTTGACAGTGTCACTCTTGCACGAGTTATTTGAGCAGTACCTAAACTTCAGACAGTTGGCTGTAATTAGGCGTGAGCTCTCTGCAAACAAAAAAGTTTTACAAGAAGACGGGAAGGATGCAGATGAAGTGTACAAGAGGACTGTTAAAGCGGTAAATGAGTTAACACACTCGGAGGATTATGTAAAAAACGTGGAGTACGGCTATGACAAGTTGAGATTCCAGATTTTTAGCTCCATTGTACACTCAGCCTTTAGTTTGTTTCTCTTATTCTCTCTTTTTGGACCGGCATTATGGCATTTTTCAGGCTCCCTCTTCTCCAACCCAAATGAGTACACACAAAGTCTGGTTTATTGTGGTCTTAAAATGCTTATAGACGCTTTGTTCGAAATTCCTTTTGGTCTTTACTCTGATTTTTTCCTGGAAGAGAAACATGGATTCAATAAGAAGACTTTAAAACTCTTCTTCAAGGATTTGGCACTATCACTGGTCCTATACGCCGTTATAGGTGGGCCTACTCTCTGTGTCTTGATATTTTTGGTCAATTGGGGAGGAGACACCTTTTATTTCTATGCCTTTGGCTTCGTTGTCGTCTTCAACTTTATAATGTTAATTGTTTATCCAGAGTTCATCGCTCCCCTCTTTAACAAGTATGAACCCCTCAAGGACCAGGAACTCAAGGCAGAAATTGAAGCTCTCGCAAAGAAACTAAAGTTCCCATTGATGGAAATTAAGCAAATGGACGGTTCAAAGAGGTCTAGTCACTCGAATATGTACTTTTACGGTATATGGAAGTTCAAGAGAATTGTCGTTTATGATACTATATTGACCCAACCAAAGGAGCAAATTGTAGCTACCGTAGCTCATGAACTCGGTCACTGGAGCTGCAACCATTATCTCAAACATCTTTCCTTCTCCTTCCTGAACATTTTCCTAATGTTCTTTATCTTCAACACATTTAAGAATGATGCCTCAATGTTTGAAAGTTTCGGCTTTCATGGTGTCAATTCATTTGTAGTTGGAATTACTTTATTCTCATATATTCTTACTCCAATGGGAATAGTTATGCACATTGCTATAACTTCTCTAACAAGATATAATGAGTACCAAGCAGACGGCTTTGCCGTTAAATTGGGTTACGGGGAGGACATTGCAACTTCGTTGGTTCAGCTGCACAAGAATAACAAGGGACTCATCCATCACGATCCTCTCTATTCTTGGTATCACTTTACACACCCAGCACTCTTCGAACGTCTGCATGCCATATACCGTGCAATACACGATAACAAGATCTAACTTACTTGTAGTTTTACACGTTATCTAGATGTATCAATGCCAGTTTGCTAAGTTTCCCAAGGCCACTATAAACTCAATGTTCGAATTGTAATGGTCCTAGTATTGAGTGCATGTTTAGTATTACAAGGAGTGTTTAGTGACCGTTCCACAACAACTGGACAAGTGCGGGAATGTGGGACTTTAGCAAACGTAACGAGTCTCTAGGATGAATCAGGGAACGGACAACAAAAGACTAAAAATAGGAATGAGATCTGGAAAAGTTGGCACAAGGGAGACAATACTAATGAATGGGAAGAAGCGAATCAACAGGAACCTTAACAATCAGAAAGGGGGAACACCTATACTACCGAAGGAAAACTGTCAAGATAACGAGAAACATTCATCTGAGGACACTGAAGAACTAGAATCTGAGACTTTGCCAGAAGAATGATGAGCCATACAAGCTATAAAGGAATTAAATATGGAAGACAAGGGGTATGCAAATCCCGAGGAACGAGGGACTAATCTTCATTGCAAGTAAGTCTAATGAAGAACCCAGAGAAGAGACTAGACTACGGATGACAACCCAACAAGAACAGAAACAACTAACATGAAACAAGAACAAACCAAAAAATTAAGACCAACTAATCAGTACCCATTAACATAAACAATATAACAATCTCAAAATAAATCTTGAAAGATCTGTCAGGAGTAAACAGAATAGTCCAGGGAATGAAAAGGAGACATCATGCATGTAGATAAGTTGCCACGTGATACGGATTTCTTGGTTGTCTATCTTCTGATTCTCTGTAGTACCCATTATATTTGTCTTACCCAGGGATCTTTTTTAAAGCTCTTATAGGCCCACCAACCAAGTCCAGTAAGACCACCAGCTCCTGCAAGAGGGCCACCATATGTGCCAGCACCAGTGAGAACAGCTAGACCACCAGCAGTAATAGGACCGGAAATAAAAGGCTGAGCATTGGATTGACCCGAAGCAGTAGTACCAGTAAGTTCACCAACAAGAGTTTCGGAATTAGCTTTTTCAGCTTCTCCTTCAGTTCCAGTAAGAACACCTCCTAGTCCAGGAAGACCGGAAATACCTCTATCACCAGTCAACCCAGCACCTCCAGGATTACCACCTTCATCTTGAGTATTCTTAGCATTTGTGTTAGATTGGACATCTTGTTGAGGAACTTTAGGAGGTTCTTCAGCATGAGGTTGAGGAGGAGATCCACCATCACTACTACCACTTACACCAGTAGTTCCAGCTTCAGTACCCAAGCTAGTATCAGCAGTAACATTAGCTTTATTATCAAGACTATGTTCAGTATGAGCCTGTCCATCAGGGACTCCTCCAGTAGTAGCACCAGAATTACCAGGTTTAGATTCTTCTTGTTTAGCTTTTCCTTTAACACCTTGACCGGAATCTCCATCTTCACCACGTTTCTGAGGTCCAGCAGTATCTAGGTCAGATGAGACAACAGATTGTTCTTGAAGTGAACCCTCAAGTTCAGCAGTAGGAGGAGCGGCAACAGCATAAAATTTACCTGGTGCAGTGACAATAACTAGTGCTTCAGAACCATCAGGAAGTCGTGCTTTATATGTTCCTTCTTGATCAGTATAGATAGTGGTATCACCAACAATTATAGTATCTCCACCACCTTGAGTTCCAAGAAGAGCAGGGGTGGTAAAAGAAATAGTATCTTTAGAACCTGTCATTGTTAAAACTGTTTGTCTCTTAGGCACAGTATCTTCCACTTTATGCATCGTTCCAGCTCCCATATGTTTCCAATCTACCATAGATACAATAGTTTCTGTAGATACACTACCTCCACCACTTATAATTTCCGTATTACTTTGTCCAGTGATGGACCCATGACCAAAGGTTTTTGCACCAGCAGGCTCTCCAGTTACCTTTACTTCTAAACTATCAACACTTTCCTCCTTTTTGGGCTTAATTATTTGAGGAAAACTGTCATCGTCATATCCGTCTCCATCACAATTACTTCTAATGTCCATCCCACATGTCTTCATGAATGCAGAATCCTTTAAAACGTATCCAGGCGGGAGAATATTAGGTTTAGCTTTTGTTAGATTTTTTTTACATCCTTCTATACCCAAATCTTTTACTATTTCATTAAGAACAGTTATGATTATTTCTTTATCCTCATCATTTGGTCTTATATTATCTAGGACACTTTCAACTGCTATCCATTCATTAGGTCTTTCTTTAGACTCTCTGCGGTACCAGTTTTTTTCAGTGCTCCTATTTGAGATATTTATCAATATAGGTATGCTTTTAGTAGTACATGTCGGAAAGTATACGGTAATTTGAGTAACCGCATGTATAGGGAGAAGAAGGCCATGTAAAATTATATTTTCATTCTCATTTCTAAATCTACTAATTGTAGAACTGATACCATTTAGAAGTGTATGGGTATACGCTTCATAATTTTCAAGTCCACTATTGCTATTTTTATCTTTTCCAAGATTAATTCTGTGATTATTAGAACAATTCCCCTCGCAATAGTAACTACCACTTTTCTTTGAAATATTAACAGGAATCGCATCGTGTAGTTTGCAGGAGTATTTATCCAACGTCTTCAAAATTCTTGTTTTCAGTTGGCTATCATAGTGGGTTGAGTTTTTAAATTCCTGTTTCCAAGTATTTCCATAAGGCTCATAAAATTCACGTAAATCAGAAGTTTTTTTAAGCTCAACAAGGAGAGGATGTTTCTTGTTGTCATCACTTTCTGCATAATATACGGTTGCCAACTCGTATTGCGATTTAAGCAAGTTGTTTTCGAAGGGAAGAAATTTGTTGCTATGCCATGTTGAAAGAATACGCATTGAACTACTATCAGGATAATGTGTAAATGCAACATACCCTTGACATGGTGTATTATTCTTCCAAGTCACAGAAATTGTGATGTATTCGCAATTTGCATGTTTGAGATCTGATCCATAAGATTTCTTAAAGTCTTCTTTGGACGGATGTCCACAGTAGCTACTACTTGCATCTGCATTCAGGTTTAGTATGACGATTTTATTAAAGGTCTTGTCAAGTACATCTTTAAAATGAAAGTCAGGGGAGTAAGGTGATTTATTGTATTTTTTCCACCATTCGTTATTTATGTTTTGTTTCGTAAAATATTTTTGTTTTCCACCAATATTTATCCCGATCAATAGTGGAAGTAAATTCTTATCGTCATTCCTCCAATAAAATACAGAAACATATTTACTATTGCTGTAGTTATTGTAACCACCTAATCCTTCTTGTTTAATACTTTTGTAATTTATTACACCAAGATAGTATCTCCATACCAAACTACTTGGTAATGTATGGGTATATACTTTGTAACCAGTTAACCTATTGTGATCTGTACGCAATTTTGGATCATATGTTCTGGTGAGACTGATTATACATCCACACTGGTCCTTGTAATTACTTCTATCTTTTCCATCAGTGTCCTTGCTGATATCTAGGTATACATAGTTCCACATCACTTATCATCTCTTCCTAAGTGTATGTATCTACCACTCATTCTTATTATGGTAAAAGTAGTCCTTAGTTGGTAACAGTATTAAATCAACAATAACCAGATATCCTCAGGAGTGCACTGGACCCATTAGTCATTGATAATTCTCTCTATTCCATTCATCCTCCCTCACAAGACTAGCTCACCGTCAGAGAGACTATCCATGGAACAAGATGAACAAGTATCCACGCAGTCGTCAGTAGTACAGTCAACACTCACGTCAGTCGATACAACCTCAATATCTATCAACTCTCCATAAAATTCCACCGAGTCCATAACACAGTCCAGTCAACAGTATGTTGGAGTAGAGAGCAGCCAATAGTTAAAGCAAGAGAGATGCAGAGATGACAAGAAAGATGTAGATGCAGTAGGAATGCAAGTGTAGAATGAGGTAACCGTAGGAAAAATGCGAAATGCCCAAGTAGAGATGTGTCAGAAAATGCAAGAATGTCAAAGGAGATCACGATAGGTGAAAACTGCAGTCAAAATACGAAACAAAACAAGATTGTGCCACAATGCACTTAATATACGTTATGAGTAAGAAAGTTACAGTTATCCAATTGAGGTCCCCAAAACTACGATGTCAAGAGGATAAAACAAGAAAGAGTATAAAAAGGCCCCACCAAGATGACAAAAACCTGGAAATTCAAAAAATGAAGGGGGCAACGAGACAGTATATTGGTAAACAACGAGGTTTCTTACGTTGTTCCAAAAAACAAGAGTTACAATTTACAATTGTCGGGAGTTTTACTCACCGAGTGACAAGAACAGTCGAGAAAAACAAATGAGATAACAAAATACAAAAAACAACAAACGCCTGACTTCAAGCGTTACACTTAATATAGTGAAACTTCACAAAATAAGATAGCGTTATTTAACACTACGGAAGTTCCAAAACAATAAGTAACACAGAAGTGCGGGAATAAATGTAGGGTTAATCTACCTAGTAGTGAATACACCACAAAGCGCCTAACATTTTCCCAAGGTGCGAGTGAACCAAAGGCTCTCTCGCTTCCGAAAATACATTCCAGATCCCTAACCAACTGAACGTGAAATTTCCATGAGTAACCGGATAAGCTAAAACATCTGTAAAATTCATGGAATTTGGGCCTAAAGACAATAAATCCTATAGGGAAGAAGTCTAAAGGGGAGCTAAATAGAAAAATTCATCGATAGATCCGGAAGTTAACCTCAGAAACCTCTCCGAAATAAAATTTTGTAAAGGAAGATTCTGTGGTGATAAGGTGGAATCACGGGAAATAGTATACGTTTCATATAAGAGACAAAAGAGGGGCAGATAAACGTAAATTTCTGGCAAAGAGATGCTTCTCGTTAAAACTCTACAGTTTTAAGAATGAAAAATTAATAGTTACAGTAAGAGTCCAACGATATGTCCAAAAAACTGAGCATTTAGTTATAAAGTAGATATCACTAGTTATAAACCAGAGTAGACAGATACTGGATAGCCAAAATCTGGGCGTGAAAGCCTCTAAAGTAACGGCAATACGCAACAGGAATCCAAAATAGTCAGGAGCACAAGGCTGGGGAAAAATGTGCACATTTGTCGATCTTGACAGCGTTAGACCGGTAAAAGAGGATAAACTCATGATACAAACCATTTTTACGGATAATAAGACATTAAAGTGAAGAGAATATCATTAAAATAACTTGAACAAAAAGGACGAGGTGTAAAAAAAGAAAAGGATGGAGGCACACCTCACGATAGATAGGATGAATTTATATGAAGATCTTGCCCAACGGGTTATGATGAGCTCCGAGTGTGTAAGGATGGGGACCTCCCAGAGATTGCGCCATAGAAAGTCATGCTGTAAACAAGCAACCCACATATCATATGGGAAAATGGGAATCTGCACATTTTCGGGTTATTATGACACATGATTCGCGACTTGATACGAGCACCAACAATGCCTTGTTTGTGGTAAAGTTTAAAACGATACAGCGTATAGAAGCGTAAATGTGTATGTGTAAATGAAAGTACAGATTGACGAGTGAGGTGTTACCCTACCCTAGCGATGTAGGAACACATTAGTAGTTATAACCTCCAGTTTAACCGGGTGGCCATGAGAAATTCCTTCCAGCCAAAATGTGCATATGAAGATAAAATACAGTTTGATCTGCATTCGGTCCGTTGTTTACTACCAGTCTGAAATCTCCAAGGTCATTCTCCTTTACTATATGCGAAACCTAACGCAGATCATGTGAATGCATTGTATAACAAACCTTGACCAACATGTGACCCAGGATACTCTGGTGTCTCTCTGTTGCTTCACTTAGCCTTGACAAGCCGTCGAATTTCTTTGGGATAACCAAAATGTGAGTAGGAGCTTGAGGATTTATGTCGTGAAATGCGAGAACCTGAAATAGATGAGTGTGTAGTGAGGCAGCGAACCAAGTCGTCTTCGTAGACCTTCTTGCATGGAATCTCACCACTCACGATCTTGTCTGAGTATATTAGTGTATAAAAAATCACATGATAGTGACTTACGAAAAATGGTTATGTTGGTCTCCTTTATTTCAGGAGAAACAGAACTCATCTTGTTTACAGTTGAATAGTGCGGGATTAAACGACTATAGACCCTAAAAGGCTAATGATTCACAGGTTTATACTAAAGAGTAGAAGAATTTTCTGCGAACCTCGGAGAAAAACTGTTAAAAAAGGCCAATCTACTCAGCCCTATATTGCCAACAGAGAAAGCACCGTACGAACGAATTGTAGATAGCAAATTCATACGAACCATGGAAGCCAAGATCCCTGTGCTAGATACCATGAATCTGAGTGAACAGGAAAGAAAATGTACTCTCGAACCAGAAATGTATGCGTGTGTGTGGTAGTGTGTCGATAGGGCAGATCCGTTCGCTTTCATCGGCAAAATTAAGATACATGTTACATAACGGAGTTATCTATAGCGATGAAAACTCTAACTTGCTATGGGCATGGATGGAGAACTTGATGGTACATGTGATAAGCTCGTGGCAGAGGATGTATTCCTATTTCTGGTGCCCTTGGACAGTCAACTTTCTAACCGAATAAACGACTACT